>NW_024429188.1:31940325-33140325 GCF_017639785.1 Mesocricetus auratus | reverse complement strand
AGGCATAAGGAGAGTAAATTCAGTGGCATTCATAATATGCAGTGAGGGGAAAACATATTATCATCTTTATGGATATGTTACTTTGCTATGTAAGAGAAAACTGTCTTTTTTTCTCTCTCAGCTGAGCTATAGGGAGAATGATATAACTACAACAAAGAAGAAAATGGAGTTTGACAATATTTCTAATAGGAACTTTACAAAAATGAAAGTTAAGTTAGCAAAGCTGTCATTGAAGCATTACTTTATTTGAGGAGATACTCCAGTGAATAACAACTGGAAGAGTGCTACATAAACTTTCTACTAACATCTGTTTCTGCACCTTACTAACTATTGGCCTCTAACTCAAGATCTTACATGATCACTAAGGGACCCATATAGATGTGCCATTTTAATAAAATACATGAAAGTATATAAACATATAAGCATATTATGGTCATTATAACACAATACTCTGGCTCTCCTTACTAATAAATGGTATTAAGTACTGAAGTTTTTGTCATGGCTTTAATATCCTCATAATGTAAATCAATTAGACATGGTGACTTGTTAAGAGTGCTGATTATCTCTGAGGAAGAAAGCATCTTGATCCATACCACAAGTAGGGTAAGCTCAGTTATGAGGCAGGGACAAATCAAAGCCAATCTACTCTGTTGCACCATTGTTTCAGACCATAAAATTAGAATTACTATTCTAACTCTTAAACCATCTCAAAGTGAAATCAGAAGTGATCAGGAGCACTCAGAGTGTATGGCTATAGACCTGAAAGTAAAAACAGCTTCTCCAACTATTCAGACACACTCAAATATTAATCACTTGAAAGGTAGAGCACATACTATAAGTTTGAGTATTGTGGATTGGAAATGATTCTTAATTTTAGTCTTTCTTTCATAGGATAATCTAAATGAGAACAAAACCCAGTGCAGAAGAATAAACCTTGATGAATAATGATATACCAGTACAGGACTGCATATAAGACACCAGTGGAGGGACTACCAAGCACCCCTTCTTATCATTCTGCTCCTATATTGATTTATCAATAGATACTGAAAGAGTAAAATATGCTGTCATTTACCTCTAATCAGATAGCCAGTATGTAGTCCTGTTTTGAGTTTTGACTTTTAACTCAAACCCTCATCTTCTCCTTATATCTTTATCTCCTCAGGTATAGTGTGAAGACACTGGAAGCATAACATGGTTATTCTAACAGAATATAACTATAAGTAAAAGAGTAGTGAGGGATGAAATAGTACTAATAAGAAAAATAATATTTTACCCTTTTTAATGACTATCCCCAATTTTTAATTTTTCATTGCACACATCAAAAACTGCATCAAAGAAATACAAAGGAGAATTCTTCAAGCATCATGAAAATATGTATACATTTTTCAAAGACAAACAATTTGATTACATAGCATACAAAATACGATTAAAAAACACATTAACTTAGATTCGAGATTCCGAGTAAGAAAATATTGTAGCTAGATCCTAAAATGTCAACATTTCCCAATTATCTGGAAAATGTCCCTATCCTCAAAAGGCTGCTTGTGCTGTTTTTCTTATTGTTTTTTGTTTGTTTGCAATTCTAATCTTCACAGGTAATCTATTGCCTGAACCCTGAAGCCATCAGATTTCTCAGGTTTAAAACATCTCAAAATGCTCATATCTAATACATTGAAAAACTAAAAGTTAATCATAAGGGGGAATGGACTTTCTTCTTATGTAAGAATGGTAATTGTCTTTAAAAGAGCTAACATGTAAATCACATATTTTATTACATTATATGATAAAACATAAATGTTCATTATTTATTTTTATATTTTCTCTAAGATTCTATGTACTAAAGAGAATTCTGTTCATTATTTTTTGTTTTTATTAGGAACCTTGAGAGTGCCTTGGGTAAAATTTCAGGGCAACATTCCTCTTCTTCTTAAGGAGGGCTTGCTATACAATTCTTTTAACAACTAAGCAATCAAGAAAACAAATAGCATAAGCAAGTACTAATTACTTAAATATTTAGCATTACTGTCAAAAGAGTTACTTTACAATACTTTAGCATCTTTATATCTCAAAATCTATGTATTTATTAAGAGGGATTTTCCCCATTCTCTGATGCATTATCATAATGGCTTCAGAATTTATACATAACCAATTGACTCATTGTGTTTTGGGGATGTGTTTATCCATGAGTGAGTGCCAAAGATTCTATAACAGGTGACTTCCTCTATCACTCTACAATTTATGTTTGGAATCAGGCAGGGTCTCTTGCTGAAACTGGACATCAGTGATTGGCTTAGTTAGGCTGGCTGGCTATGGAAAACATTTTACAGGTTTTGTCAAAGATAAATAATTGGATTAAAAAGCATACATAATAAGATAAAAACACCTTTCTTTAGATTCAGAGTAAGTAAACATTTTGTAGTTAAATGTTAAAAACTCAACATTCCTAATTCTCTGGGAAATGTCCCTATCCACAAAAGGCTGCTTAGCTGTTTTTTGCTGTTGCTGTTGTTTGTTTCTGTGTTTTTTTGGCAATTCTAATCTCCTTTTTCTGCCTATCCTACAGCCCTGAGGATACAAGAGCACACTGAGTGCTCTATTTTTCTGTAGGCGCTGAGGATCTAAATTCAGGCCTTCATACTAGTACAATTGGCACGTCACTGACTGATCATCTTCCCGGCCTCTATTTGCTCATTCTTGATAGCTATAAAATATTCAAAAAAGATAAAAAGAATGAAAATAATATCTTATTTTACTAATCATTAATCTCCATGTCATAGTTCACTAAAATTTATAATTCATACTATAACTTGGATATTTAATTCATCCCAAAGGTCCATGTATTGGAGGCTTGATTTTCAGAGAGGTGTTAATTAGAAACTGGGAAATTATTAAGAAGTGGCACATAGGAGGAAGCCAGCATCAGTCTCTCTTACCCAGTCTTTGGTCTTTTCCTTTCTGCCCATGCACTAAGCAGCTTTGCTCTGTTGCACTGCTACCATAATGGACTATACCACAATCCCCAAAGCCACTCCGTCAAATGAACATGAACTGAAGCCTCTAAACTGTGAGCTCACATAAATTGACTGCCTTAGGGAAATAGAGTTTTAGAGTAGTGGATAAGTGATTCAAAAGATTGGGGCAAGGAAATTAGGTCTTTGCACAGAATATATATCTGTTAATGGATTTAAGCCTCTTCAATTGTTGTGCAATACAATTTTTGGAACTATTTCAAGTAGTTAGCTAGAAAAAGCCTGGGATACTATGAGTACAGTTTAAATGGAGACTGCAGTGAGGGTTCAAAAAGACTGAATGCTGATGTGATTACAAATAGGAAAACTGACACAGATGTGATTTCTGATGGAAAGCACTATCTTCCTCACAGTTATTCTAAATGTCATTATTACTTTTCTATTGCAAAGAATTGGAGTTCATTTTGACCATGTCTTGATAGCTTGTGGGGATGGAGGCTAAATGTGGCAGACTAGCTTACATAGTGCCAATGTTATAAATACTACCTATATTTAACTTTAGCCAAAGTTGTAGTGAGAATTTGGATTAAAAAGGAGTGGAGCAGAAATATTTGAGGGGCAATGCTCTGCCCATGGAAGGTGCAATCACTTACAGTTAGAAATAAGCTAAGTATTTTGTGTAAGGTGTGAGAAGAGAAAACACTGAAAGTGTGCCAAGTCCTGAATGATGTGTATTTATACAAGGTGGCTATTATTATAGCATATTATTTTAACTAGGCAAAGATGCGTTACATTTGTTTATGCTGCAGAATATTACTTTAACTGTGTAAAGGTGTGCTAAAATTGTTCTGCTGCTGTTGTTAGTGAGGTAAATATATGTTACATTTGTTTATGCTGCATTTTTAATTATGAAAATATGTATTGCTCTTTTATCTTGCCTGCCTCAGGGACCTGATTGGTCTAATAAAAGATAAACAGGCTGTAGCTAGGCAGGAGAAGGATAGTTGAGGCTGACAGGCAGAGAATAAACAGGAGGAAAATCTAGGACCAAAAGAGAAGAGAGAAGAAGGAGAGAACAAGAGAGAATGAGAGGAGCATGTCCTGGGCCAGAAGCCAACCAGACATGAGAAACGATGAAAGCAAGACATACAGAAAGGAAGAAAGGTAAAAACCTTCTTGTACCTTCATTGGCATGTCTTTCTGTAGGTTGGGAAAATTTTCTTTTATTATTTTGTTGAATATATTTTCTGCCCCTTTGAGGTGGTTTTCTTTGCCTCCTTCTATACCTATTATTCTTAGGTTTGGTCTTTTCATGGTGTCCCATATTACTGGATATTTTGTGTTAGGGATTTGTTGGACTTAAGATATTCTTTGGTCGATGAATCAATTTCTCCTAGGGTATCTTCACCACATGATATTCTCTTTTCCATCTCTTGTATTCTGTTGGTTATACTTGCATCTGTAGTACCTGAACGTTTGTCCAGCTTTTCTATTTCCAGTCTTCCTTCAGATGTTTTTTGTCTCTATTTCAGTATTCAACCCTTGCACTGTTTTAATTGTTTCTTGCAATTTTTGCTTTGTCTTTTCACGCATTTGTTGCATTTTTAAATTTTTTTGGTTTGCTTTTTCTTCCATTTCTTGCATTTTTTGTTTTGTTTTTTTCTTTCATTTCTTTGAACGATTTTCCTATATCCTCTTTTAGGGCCTCTATCATTTTCATGAAGTTGTTTTTAAGATCATTCTCTTCTGCTTCATTTGCATTGGAATGTTGGGTTCTTGCTGGTGTGGAGTCTCTAAATTTTTGTGGTTTCATATTTGTTCTTCTGTTGCTGAGTGTGTTTTTGTATTGTCTCTTTCATATCCTTTCTTCCAGTGGGTGCAGAAAGAGCCCCTTACTGGTCTGGTGGTTAGCAGACCAGAGTTCCCTTTCGGTGGGTACAAACAAGTCCAATACTCTGGTAGTTCTCCTCTTCCTGGTCCTAGTCCTGGTCCCATGGCACAAAAATAGGTACACCAATTCAATCGAATTGAACACCCATATATGGATGAACATCTGATCTGTGACAAAGAAGCTAAAACTATACAATGGAAAGTATAAAGCATCTTCAACAAATGGTGCTGCCATAACTTGATGCTGGCATGTAGAAGAATGTAGATAGATCCATGTCTATCACCATGCACAAAACTTAAGTCCAAATGGATCAAAGATCTCAACAAAAATCCAGCCACACTGAAACACTGAGACAAGGAAGTGGGTAGTACCCTTGAACGAATTGGTACAGGAGACTGCTTCCTGAACATAACACCAGTAGCACAGACAGTGAGGTCACCAATTAATACATGGGACCTCCTGAAACTCAGAAGATTCCATAAGGCAAAGGACACCATCAACAAGACAAAAAGGCAGCCCACAAATGGGAAAAGATACTTACTAACCCCACATCTGACAGAGGGCTGATCCCCAAAATATACAAAGAACTCAAAAAGCAAGTCTCCAAAACACCAAAGGATATAATTAAAAAGTGGGCTACAGAAGTACACAGATAATTCTCAATAGAGGAGTCTAAAATGTCTGAGAGGAACTTGAGAAAATGCTCAACATCCCTAGCCATCTGGGAAATGCAAATCAAAACAACTCTGAGATACCATCTTACTGCTGTCAGAATAGCTAAAATCAAAAACACCAATGCTGGCGCGGTTGTGAAAAAAGGGGAACACTCCTCTACTGCTGGTGGGAATGCCAACTCGTATAGCCACTATGGAAATCAGTATGGAAAATTCTCAGAAAAATGGGAATAAGCCTACCATAAGACCCAGCAATTCCACTCTTATATATCAAAAAGTTGCCCATTCATACAACAAGGACATCTGTTCCGTTATGTTCATAGCAGTATTATTTGTAATAGCCAGAACTCGGAAGCAACCTAGATGCCCCTCAACTGAAGAGTAGATAGAGAAAATGTGGTACATTTACACAAAAAACAATGGAATCCTGAAATTTTCAGGCAAATGGATGGCACTATAAGAAACCATCCTGAGTGAGGTAACCCAGTCGCATAAAAACAAACATGGTATGTACTCTCTCATAAATGGATTTTAGGCATAGAACTGAGGAGTGCCATCCTACAGCCCCATGGCCAGATAGTATGGGGAATAAAACCTTCATCCAATGGCTGATGGAAGCAGAGGCAGACTCCCACAGCTAAACACTGAGCTGTACTCAAGGAACCCAGTGACAGAGAGGGAAGACTGATGAGCATAGAGGTCAAGACTGGGCTGGTTTAACCCCCAGGAACAGCTGGCCTGACAAGGGTTAGCTCTTGAATCCCAGACTGATGGCTGGGAATCCAACATGGGAGTGATCAAGACCTCCTGAATGTGGGTGTCAGTGAGCAGGCCTACGGAATCTATTGAGCCTTGCGTAGTAGATCAGTATTTATCCCAGGTATACAAATGGACTTTGGGTGCCCATCCAACAATGAGAGATGCATTCTCACCCTAGACTCTTGGGGGAGAGTCTAGGCCCTGCCCTGGATGAAATGATAGACTATGGACACCTCCATGGAGGGCCTCATCCTCCCTGGAGAAATGAGGTGTTATGGGGGGGGGTTGTTGGGAGGGCATGGAAGGAGGGGAGTGAAAGGGAGAGGGACCTGGGATTGACATGTGAAGCAATCTGGTTTCTATTTTAAATTAAAAAAAAAACCGTAAAAATCTCTGAAGCAAAATGTAAATGAAGAGAACCAGATTAAAAACCAGATAAGGCCGGGCATTCCTAGCTAATATTAAGTCTCTTGTCATAATTTGGGAGTTGGTTGGTGTCCCCAAAAGAAAAAAGTTTGGCACAGACCATATAAACGACCAATGTTTCAGACTGCTAAGTAATTGGCAAAGCACTTCTCAAGGGTCTGTGAGGTTCAGGGAGATGGAAAATATCCCTCTGAGTTATTGAAAATGCTGGTACGTTGTGCAGAAAATATCCTCTGTAGCTTTCTCCATTCTATCGCAGATATTTATTCCCTAAATATTGCTACCCTACATAGACTGCTCCTATTGGAGATTAGCTAAATATTCCTCCTTGATTGACCTCCATATCATAACCCCACTATCCTTGTTAAACTGTATAAAATAAACATGCTCTTCTTCTGAGACAACACAGCTTCTCTCAGAGAGCCCAGTCCACCACATCACAGGTGTTTCTGTGCCTGTGTGCCTATCCTTTCTTTCTTTTATTCCCGTGACATCCCTAGTCAGAATTCTGTAATCCAAGCTGTTCAAAGACTCAGTAGGTCCATAGGATCTAGGAGACTTCCCAGGAGTTTTCAATTATCCAACACAGGAATGGTGCCACTAAAAATGGAATAGAACGCCCCAATTGTGAATACAAAAAACTTGAAATCTTTCAGAAGTAGTTATTTAACTAATGAGACCCATGAATTTCTTGTGGGCATACTCTACATTACATCAATTTTGTGTAGGAGTTATGTAACTCCTTTATTTCTGTGTGATAAAAAAAGATCGTGCCTTTATAATTAAGGTATTATATCACAGAATTATTAGTGGGATGATGACTGAAATTCTCTTTTAATCAAAAGACATAAAAAGGAAAATTTTTATTATGACTGAGAAAGAATTTATCAGATAGTCTGTGTAGAATTACCAAATAAATACGGTTTAGAACTACCAAATAAATAAAATATTACTTCAAATGCTTCCCCTAGAAAAATAAACTTATTTCAGTATATCAGAAATATTAAAACATCACTTCAAATGCTTCCTCTAGAAAAATAAATTTATTTCAATTTATCAGAAATATTAACTAGGCTATAAGGAATTTATTTTAAGAAACAGGAGTAAAACTCACATTATCTCTGCTAGTTAACATCAGGCTATCACATTACAAAAATAAGGAGCATGCTACCAAGAAAGGGGTGATATTTCTCCAAGATGACATAATTTCAATAGTCCAGTTGATTTTTAAAAATTAAGAAACACACAGTATTAGATGCTTTTAATTACTCTGAATAGTAGAGACTATGGTCAACCAACATTTTAGCAATTTTTAGAATTTATGAATGGTTCTTGATGTGAAGCTGGGAAAACTTTTATTTTATTTTATTTTCCAGTTTAAATTTAGATAAGAAATAAGGTTGCTTCACAAGTCAGTTCCAGGTCCCTCTCCCTTTCCCTCCCCTCCTCCCGTCCCCTCCTCCCAAACCCCCCTCCCCCTCCCCCCTTATCCCCTCATTCCCCCAGGGAGTGTGAGTCCCTCCAAATGCAAATCAAAACAACTCTGAGATACCATCTCACTCCTGTCAGAATGGCTAAAATCAAAAACACCAATGACAATTTATGCTGGAGAGGATGTGGTGAAAGGGGGACACTCCTCCATTGCTGGTGGGAGTGCCAACTGGTTCAGCCACTTTGGAAATCAGTATGGAGATTCCTCAGTAAAATGGGAATAAACCTACCACAAGACCCAGCAACTCCACTCTTAGGCATATATCCAAAAGATGCCCATTCATACAACAAAGATGTCTGTTCCACTGTGTTCATAGCAGCTTTATTTGTAATAGCCAGAACTTGGAAGGAACCTAGATGTCCCTCAACCGAAGAGTGGATAGAGAAAATGTGGCTGGGAAAAATTTTATGACTACAATATGTTTGAGATTGTGAACATTATTAGTTCCTGACTTTTAACAATTTTCTTATAGTTTGTCAAAATGGTTAATCCATACATGCATGTAAGTATATGTAGAAATGCATGTATATCTTTATATGTATGCACTGAAAATATACAATGATTACTGCCAAAGGGTTTAATTCTCCTTAATTTATTCAAATATAAAACAAGTATTATTTGATTCTTCTATTTATGTTATTTATATGTTCATCCACTCTGTTTTTCAATAGTATTAAGAAATACACAACATTCCCTGAAATAGTACATTCTTTAGGAAACATACCAATTGATATATTTACTTTTGGAGATACAGGAGAGATGATAAAACACTAATGAAACCCTGAAGATACTGTAAATCACAGGCATACACATTGGGGATAAAGAGAAAATAGGCAATAAATAAAAAGATATTTTTTTCTCTCTGTGTGTTTGTAAATGCATGCATTTTCATATGTTTAGCATCACACAAAAGTCATAGAATTCATGTAGAAGGTCACAGGAAAATGTTTGGAAATAAATTATCTCTTTCCACTGTGAGCCCTAGAGCTCAAACTTAAATTCTCAGGCAGGTAATCTTACATACTGAGCCATCTCTCCCACCTAAAATATGCTTCTTGTTCTCAAAGATCTTTATGGTATATCAGGCTATAAGTCATATATCAATAAAAGGAGGTATAGTGGCTTCTTGTACTATATAATAAATACAATATAGGAAGTATGGAATTTAGAGTAGGAGGTGGCTTTTAGAAGCAGACATTTGAGGTCTTCATTCAAGTCACCCTTCATTTGAGGAGGGGTGTTTTCATGATAGATGCAATTTACATATTACATGAGGTTACACTATTTACAGGACAGCTTAGAGTTGAAACATCTGAGACAAGTTATATGACAGTACATATTAGAGAACAGAAAGTATGGCTAGAGGTGAAAAATCAGAATGATATGAAGGTTCTTGTGAATTAACTACTTTAGGAACTAACAGATCAGTCATGAGCAGTTTCATAATGGAAAACTATATCTCAGGCCCTCAGAATTTCAATCCATTGCCTCAAAGTAAATTTACTTCCCAATTTTCATTTGATAATAATGCGTGAGTTGACTTGACTTCATGATAATAATATTAGTGAGAGTAATATGAAATATTGATGATTTAATGACGTTTTTAATAGTGGTAGTAGAAGTAAAAGAGATAATGGTACAGAAAAGTTATTTTAAGGAGAAAAGTTGTATAGTTCTAGAAGACATGAAAAGGAAAGGTAATCCATGAGAGCTCTGTGGTTTGAAGCACAAATTTATGAAGGGCAGTTATAATGGGAATATTATTTTTTTGTGTGTGTGCAGGTGGAGGTGTGGGTAACTGTGTGTGTGTGTGTGTGTGTGTGTGTGTTTTAAGAGTATATGTGTGCATGTGCAATTGTCCTATGAGTGTTTGTGAAGGCCAAAGGTAAATTTTGGGTATCTTTCTACATCACTGCCCATCTTACCTTCTAAGATAGAGTCTTTCACTGAATTTGGAGCTTACCATTTTGACTAGACTTCCTAGTCATGGAGCATTGGGATTAGAGATGCTAAATTCCATATCCAACTTTTACATGGATTCTGGAAATCTGTCAGGTCCAACTGCATGTGCAGCAATCACTTTACAGGCTGACCCAATTTGACTGGCACAACAGGTATTTTTAAATAACTATAGTCATAAAATTATAACTGGAGATTATTATTATGACTATTTTAATTGCCCCACAGTCTCCCTTATATAGCCCAGTCTGGCTTCAGTCATCCTTGCTCTACCTCACCAGGGTGAAAATTATGGACATAAACCACCATGCTCAGTTACAGTTTATTTATTATAATATAAATGTTTTCATTGATAAAATTATTTTAAGTAAATTGCTCAAATACTCATCGGGTGCTAAAAATGCTTGTTTCTCTTCCAATGAAAATCCTAAGTTTTAGAAAGGAAGTATGTTTATGAATCATTTAAAATTGTCTCTAGATGACTGGAGAGAGCCTATCACTAAAAGTATGTGCTCATTAAATTATGGCCAAAAACTTATGAGCAATAAGAGTGATCATTTGTATCAAAGCGACTTTCACTTCTTTGTATAATAGATAAATAAAAACTGTTATAAATTTTGATAATGTGAAAAACTAATGCAGAAGATAAGTAACAGCTTTGCATTTTATTCTTGTTCCTTTCACATTGTTTTTTACAAAAATTGCTTGTCTCTGACTTGCTTTTGCAATACTTTTATACAGTTAAATACTTCTTATTAATATTAAAGACAGTAGCAGCTGACAGTGCACTGTATGCTTGTCAAATCACATGCCTGCCTGTTAATTTTAAGAGGATTAAAAGCTTCCAACAGAAAAGAACCACCTCTTACTCATATTAGTATCCCTCCTATGCATTATGTCTTCAATCATCCCAATAAGCTTACTGCACAGATAAGAAAACAAAGCTTCCAAAATAGGCTTAAAGTCGCATAGCTAACACAAGTCTATCTGAATACAGAATCCCCTGCAAGAAAATAGCAACACATGCTGACTTATAAAGACTCAAATTAAAGAACAAGACTCACTCATTCTCATCAGTCCCCAAAAGAGTTTCCAGAATTTTAAACAAGTAAATTATTTGTTTTTTAAATATCCAAGAATATTTATTAACAATCAGCAATGTGGGCTTATGTAGATTATGAAGAAGTTTTTAAGAAACCTGTGCAGCCGGGAAGTGTTGGCCCACGCATTTAGTCCTAGCCCTTGGGAGGCAGAGGCAGGCAGATCTCTGTGAGTTCGAGACCAGCTGGGTCTACAGAGAGAGTTACAGGACAGGCTTCAAAACTACACAGAGAAACCCTGTCTCATAAAACAAACAAACAAACAAAACACAAAAAAGAAAGCAATGCAAATAAGTGGAAAATACAACCATGGCTCTCAAATGTGTTATTAACAGTGAAAGGCCTGCACAGAACAACAGCAAGAACAGCAATAATAAAGCTATCAGAAAAGAAAACTAAGCTTGTATATTTGTCCTTGGAGAGACAAGGTCCAAGACATGAAAGAGTATACCATTCATATTCTTCATAGGATTTATAAGACAACTGGATGCAGGCTTTAAAACAAAAACATACATCCAATTACCCAAGTATGAGTCAATCAGGCATAATAAAAACGTAGGATTTCTTTGGATTTTATTACAAATCTAGATGATTGACCATATCCTTTCATTGATTTCACATATAATATATTTCATGTTCATAATATATACAACTATCATTGTAAAAATGTAACAGAAAAATCAATAGCCATGGCTTCAGTGGAAATGAGCTGATTGGCATTAAAAACAAAATGTTCTCTTTTAAGGAGAAATTAGAAGTAGGCATTTAATTGAATTTTATTAATGATTATTTATAAACATCAAATTTTCAAATAAATAGTCTAAAATGAAGCTAGAAATATGAAGATACACCCAAGTGAAAAGAAAAAATTGTAAATATATTATTTATATATGAACACATGAGAAATACATTTTAATTTTGACATAATACTCAGTACTGTAGAAAATATGTGAACATGTCACATAATTTACTCATATTAATGAAGTCTTTTGATTGTTTTAAAAGCAAGGAGCGCTTTTTTCCAGTGACTCTCAGAAAATGTTGTATACAAAGCTAGAAATATCTATTTGTCTTATTGCTGTGAAGAGATACTATGACCACAAAATTTTTTACTAAGGAAAACATATAATTAGGGCTCGCTTATAGTTCAGAGGTTTAGTACATTGTCATCATGGTAGAAAACATCATAGTATGCAGCCACTAATGTTGCTAACATGACTTGAGCTTCTGAGACAACTCCACACCAACTCCAGCAAAGCAAAACGTCCCAATAGTGTCAGTCCCTATGAGTCTATGGGGGCCATATCATACAAACTACATTTCACTCCCTGACCCCCTTAGGCTTATAGCTATATCATAATGGAAAACACTTTTAGTCCAATTCAAAAGTCCCCAGTCTATAATAGTCCCAACATTGTTTAAAAATCTAAAGTTCTGTTTGTTGTGAAACTGATGCAATCCCTTAATTTTAATACCCTGTAAGATCAGAATGAAAAATCAAATCACATTCTTCTATCACACAATAGGATATATATTACCATTCCAAAATGGAGGAAATGAAACAGACTAAGGAAATGTTTCACCAATGTAAGACAAAAAAAAAAACATTTGGCAAACTCCAAATTCTGCATCTCCAAGTTTGATGCCAAACTGCTCTTCAGATCTCCAATTTGTTTCAGCACTGTTGACTGCAACATACTTTTTTCTTTGAGGCTGATTACACTTCTAGTCAGCAGCTTTCTTCAACAGCTTTTGCACACTCTTTCATCTACAACATTTTAGGGTCTCCAAGATAATCCAGGAATCCAGGTTTCACCTACACAGACTCCAAAAATGACTTCTCTAGGCTTCCATGTAGGGACAACTCTGACATGCCTAGCCTCAGCAGCTTTGTGTAGCCATAAAGAGAGATTCCATAACCCCTTTCTTCCATCCTTGACTCTAAAGCCAGAACCATATGACCAAAGTTATCACATTTTGCTGTTTGCTGGGGTTAGCACATGTCCCTCTCATTCATCTTGCATCTTCAGAGCTTTCTATTTTTGATGATTTCCATCACTGTTTAAGCTTAGCTGTCCTGAAACTTGATTTATAGCCCAGGTTTGTCTCAAAGTCAGAAATTCACCTACCTCTGCCTCTAGAGTGCTAAGATTAAAGGTGTGCACCACCATATGTGGCTTTAAGTGTTTCTTTAATTCCTTATCACAAGTTAGAAGCTTAGCTGGGTGGGATCTTGTCCTGAGTTCACCATTCAATTTGTTCCATTTAATACCAGGAGTTTCCTTTGATTTGTTTATCTCCTTGAACATGGGATTTAGCGCCATTCAATTTCCTAGTGCCCTATTTCTTCTCAAATTGTGCATTTCATAACTTTCCTTGTGCATTCAGTATAGATCTGCATAATAATGGCTACTAATAACCACATGACACAATCCACACTAGCCTGTTTTTGAAACTTCCTCTGAAAACACAATTAATCTCAAATTCTTCAATTAGTCTTAGGGAAGTTTTGGGGGGAGGGAGGTAAGGGCAAAAAGCAGTTAGATTCTTCACCAAAATATCTCAAGAATACTCTCTAGACTCATACTAACATTTTCTCCTCTGAAACCTCTTGAGTCATATCCTCACAGTTCAGATCACCCTCAACACCACTATCTTCTATATTCCTAATAGGATTGCACGTTAAGTCCCACTCAAAGCATTCAACTACTTTTCTACTCCAAATACCCAAGGTCCACACTCCTTCAAACAAAGGAATGATCAGATGTTTCACATAAATGCCCCATTCCCTGGTAGGGTTTCTGTTGTTATGAAGAGACACCATGATCATAGCAACTCTTATAAAGAAAAACACTTACTGGGGCTGGTTTACAGTTCAAAGGTTTAATCCATTGTTCACATGGTGGGAAACATGGCAGCATGCTGGCATACTGGTGATGGAGAGGTAGCTGAGAGTTCTACATCTAGATAGAAAGGCAGCAGGAAAAGACTACCACACTGAGCATAGCTTGAGAATATGAGACTCGCCTAGTGACACACTTCACTTTCTCCAACAATACCACATCTACTCCAACAATGCTATACCTCCAAATAGTGCTAATATCTATGAGTCAATATAGCCAGTTTCATTCAATGTATGACACTATTCCTATGGTTGATCAATCTTAATAATATTAAAGTCAGTCTGGATACAACTAACACTGTTAGTGACTAGTTTCATGGCAGCAAGTTTAATAAGAAAACACTGAAACAACATGTTTGTAAATTAAAAATAATTCTATTCAAGTAATATGCAGTTAAAGAAGGAAATCAAAGGATCTCAGATATTATGTTATATATGTTATTAACACACACATATAAATAACATAACATATATATGTGGGTATTTCAATGTATGTATGTGAATAGTATTGTAATTTAAGAAAAGCAGCACACAATAGAAAGAAAGAATGTGACAGGATTCAAGCAGAAGGGTTTTTTTTATTAAAAAGGTATCATAAAAAGGGGAACCAGGAGGTGGGAGACCAGCTTCCAGGGACAGGAGCAAAAGGAGAGAGGAGAGAGGGGCAGATAGAGAGGAAGAGAGGTGGGGGAGTGATGAAGGGAGGGAGAGAGAGGAACAGACTGAGACAGGAAGAGAAAGAAAGAGAGAAGAGAGAGGATGGGAAGTGGGCAGGGCCTTTTAAATAGGGAACATAGTGGATATGCACAGGTGGTACTCTTAATGGCTACAGCTGAGGGTGTAGCCTGTTAGAAAACCAAGGACAGGCCACTACAGATAAATAAATACTAACAAATAGTATAGGTCCTATACGTATATAAATGCACATGTACATTATCATACATTTGTACTTATATTACAGAAATGAGTAAATGCAAGAACAAATAGGAAATGAGATATATTTTTAGAGAAAAAATAAACCTTAACCACCAACAAAATTATAAAGATAAATACATTTCAAATAATGTAAGGCTGTTCTATGGAATATTTGTTTTATTGATTCTAATTATAAAATGAAAATACATGACTGAAATTTCTATTTTTGTATCAGGTACCATGTTAGTTATATGGTCATTCTACTTTTCTTTCTTTTTTTTTTTTTTGGTTTTTTGAGATAGGGTTTCTCTGTATTGTTTTGGACTGTCCTGGAGCGATGGCTCAGCCATTAAAGGCTAGGCTCACAACAATTCTACTTTTCTAACAACATACTGGTAATAGAATACTTTATGTAGCATTGACTGGCTTAAAATGACTAAGAAATATCACCATATTTCAATATAGAAATACTGGTATTTCTTATTCATTATTCATTATACCTCAACAGAAAGTAATCACAACATAATTTGTGCACCATTTGCTCATAGCATAATATTTGGCAGAAAGTAGTGCTTAGTAGAATTTCCTCAATCAATACAATAGATTCTATAGACCTAATTATGTACCAATACTTTACTTTCCTCCATTCTCACAGGGCTAAATATAATTACTTCAGTCAGAGCACTCATAAAATAGAACCATTTGATTAACTTATGTTTTATGAGGCTTAAATCAAAATCATTTTGTTTGTTTCATTCTCTTTATTTTAAATTCCCTTTAAAATAGATTAGTCTATTTTATTGCTTTGGTAAATATAGAATGTAGAATATAATTTTAATGTCTGCTAATGATTAGGGCAATTAAAATGCTTCAGAATCATCATGCTTACAATTATAGCTTGAATATATTGCTGGTCATATGGAAAATTTAGCCCTTTGGATTTGTGAGGCACATCTATATCCTTCTATGTGCCATATGAAAATTGCTTTGGGAAATGAAGTGATGCTATGAATGTAGCCTACATTGATGACTCTTTCTTAGAGTTGCACAAATATCAAAGCTAGATAATTAGCTATTTCAGTTTCTTCTCATTTTATCATCACCTGACATCTTGTGTAAATAAAATTGATATAATTGTATTTTTCCTCCTGACTTTGGTGCATTTACTTCTTTCTAATTTATTTCTAATCAAATTTTGTAGTTAATTACACCTCAAAAACAAGAAAAGAAAAAATATGATGTCTTTAGAGAAATTTCTCTGTAAAATACTTCCCTACCAGGAGAATGTTCTATAAAAGATAAGCTTTGAAAATTACACAAAAGATACACATTTTCTGGGGTATACTTATTTATAAGATTGCTTATCATTCTGTATTAATGATTAAAAAGCATCTTTCAAATAGCTTACATTATTTTTTCAGGCAAGTCAATGAGAGACACAGAGAAAGAGAATGAAGAATGAGGGAGAGGCAAATGTGATTGTTTATTTTCACATATATATCATTAGATAGAGAATATACATACATGTATTTTACACAAAAGTGAGAAACCTTGGCCCACTCTTTCCTCCATCAACAACTACTTTGATTGTTGTTTCCTTTACAATTATCTTTTTAGTTTTTGTTTAAAAAATAATAACCCACTTGTCTTCAGCTACAATAATGAAATGTTGCATAACTTTTCTCTCTCTCCCTCTCCAGCTCTATCTCTATGTGTGTGTGTGTCTATATGTGCATTTGCCATCAATTTTCTGTGAAATCTTTTGTTCGTTTTGCCTCTTTTTGTTTTTACTAGGTTCTTGCATTGTACACACCCTTCAAAGGTCTTGCTCTTTTGTCTGTATTTCTTGTTCAATTCTTCTGCTTGACTTTGGGTGCTTGAAGCTTTCCATGATTCACTCCTAGTCTCATCTCTTTCAATGAGCTCTGTTTTTGACTTCATACTTTTTCCTTTTGTTTAGGTTAATCACTCAGGATCAAGTACATCAATTGCTTTAGGTGGGATTTATATTGTACCCTGTTGAACAATTCTGTCCATACATTTTCAGTTTTTTGTTATTGTTGTTGTTTTGTTACCTTTTTTAGTTTCTATTTACAGGAAAAGATTTATTGTTTCATGCAATCTATGTCTGCTCATTGATGGTTGCCATAATTTATCAAATTCATAATACATTCCAATAGATGGGATAGTTATCAATTTGCTGTGATAAAATCTGCAAGTTCCATATATGAGCAAGTCTTGTAATAGACTAAAAATCAAAACAGAGAGTTAAGTAACTAAACATTCTCCAAATGAATGTCTATGATTTCCTCTATTCTCATTGTCACATAGCTATCACTGTTCTTCTCACACTACAATTAGTTACTACTACTTAACATTAATTGTTGACTTGTTTCCATTGCTGAATTGTCTCTTAAGAGTATTCTTAAATATCTTCTAAATTTAAATTGATTTTCATTAATTGAAACATTATCTGTTCCTTGACAAGAGTTACAACTTTAGAGATACATTAATCAATAAAGTGTTGTTTTAATTAAAATTAGTCATAATTCTTTTAAAATATAATATTCTATTGAGACAGTGATTAGTCTTCTGAATTCATTTCTGTTTACTAATGTAAATTTTGTATTAGTTTCTTGTATTTGTATTAGTTTATCTCTTGAAAAAAATAGATAATTTGCAATCAGGATAATTTAAATATCTGAACTGGTAAACGCTACATACTAAAAGAATGATTCTACTATGTGTTTTATTTAAAATATATGTTATAATATTTTCCAATAGCATTTAGGGTCACATAACTTAAACCCGTGGTACACTTAATATAGAAATTGAATTTCATCTTATTTGAATTGCATCTATGTTAATCTTTGTGATTAGTGTGGAACTTTGTATTAGTCCTGTAGGTTAGCACTGTTGTTTTGAAATAATATTGCATAAGGATTTTATGAGGTATGCCCTGTAACTTCCTTCACAGTGTTAAAGGTATTAATGGTTAATTCATATCCCTGAAAATGCATGTGTGTTTGAGTGTGAAAAGAAAAGTAACCACAAGCAGATATTGTAAAAAGTGGAATACAGGGAATATGCCTCATTGCTTCCCTACAATCACTTAAACTTGAATAAATTTTGATTAAAGTAGAATGATTCATACAATATCAAGTGCTAGCATGTCATGAAGTGATTTTATTTTTACTAAGAGAAGAATGCTTCATTGTCTGATGATTTTCTAAATTAACTGAAAATAAATGGAAACAAATGAGTTGTCTTGAAATATATGTCATATGTTTCTGATGGTATGTCAAGTATATCCTAAATCACTATAAATCAATCAGTACCTAAAGGTCTAAGGATTGACTGATGACTCCAGTTTGAAGTCATTATAATGACTACTGCGTATAATCATTTATCTTTACAAAAAAGAATCATAGCATCACAAATTGTGGTTTAAAAAACAGTAGTTTCCAAAATACTTAGCCTGTAGGTTCAACTCTAAGTATAGTAGCTTCAAATACATGTTAAAAGTAAGACCCATTGCATATATCAGCACTACTAAGGAAAAGGAACTTGTGGTTGGTACAAGTATACAGGGAAAAATAAAGCATGCTGGTCTGGTTGCCTTTGCCTAACAAACTATACTCTTTATAAACATGTTAATGAAGGAGGATGCTTGAGTGACATGTATATTACACACGAAGCAAGCTAAGCTTGGAGAGGCAGTACTTTATCTTCTTATTTGGTGACTCCATGTTTGGGCAGCAATTACCACAAATAGAACTGGCCATTGCAGTGCCTTCTTAAAGTTCAGCAGTAGAGATGATGTGAACAAAAATTGAGAAGGAAAAGGCAGAGTACACTTCAGCAAAAAGAGGAATCAATGAAAAGAATCACTACAGCCATTAATTTATTTATGATACGTCTACATATTCTTTGATAGGGAAATATGTTTGATTAATTTCAGACATTAATAAAAAGACTATCACAACATATTTATTGATGATTTTATTTCTTTTAAATCTGTCTTATCTCTTACATTTTTCTCTCTTCTACTATCTCACTGTTTTCCTCCCTCTCTCTCCCAACACCAGCACACACCTATACTCACAAATTTACAAACACATGTACTACAAGCCACAATTGTTAAAAATCTATTTAGCTGGTAAATGCATTCAATGATGAACAAAACTCCATGCATTTAAGTGTCCATTGGCATAGTGAGGACCTGTTCACATAATCCTAGGACTATAGGCCCTTTGCCACATCTGAAATATTGAAGTCAAATGTATAAAGAAGCATGTCAAGTGAGAATTGTAAGATTAGGAACCTGTTTGCAAAGATCTCGGTGATTTATTTTTGTACACAGAAATTATTAAGCAGTGCTATTTTGGGGATAATGAGAATTTAATTTTTAAGCTGAGTTGCTCTAGGAAAACTTACATTAACAGCTTAAATCCATTTGCAACATTTATAGTTTAAAATTAATAAGCCTATTTGTGACACTTTAAGTGATTTAATTTTAAAAAATTGTCAGAAGTAATGTGGGAAACTAGTTTTAATTTTGATTATTTCACACAATACAAATGTTTATATTTCTACACATTCATTGCCCACATGATCGATGCAATACTTTATTCTAAAAGAGTCATATTAATGACTGAACCTAAAGCTTGAGTTGAAATGCTTCATTATTCATGTTCCATAAAACTTCCACAATTTATTCAAATTTAACTGTCATTAACAGCTCTGCCCCTTTTCGTTGTTATAAATTGCATTTCAGAAGTTTGTGTCTTTATACTTTCCATAAATCATATTTTATAACTGAGCAGACAATGGAAGGATAGTGTACAATATTAATTAGAAGGTCAGTTTAGAATCAAAGGAGGAACTCATTGAGTATGCCTTCATGGAATCATGTATCTTCTACTATATATAAAGTTCAAAATAATGAAAATTCCTTATCAGATTAAATTCGTGTTAGAAAAGTGGGTTTTTCTTCTTGAAATAACATTATTAATTGAAATCTATCAAAATCTAACATGTAAATTTCAGATATGATTAAATTTTGACTTTATAAATGCAAGAAACATGCAAATTTTAGGATAAAATTGTATCTTCTTCTAAATTTAATAAACAAAATGTTCTTATGTTGCCTAATATAACTAACCAAGAGTTTCTAGTCTGTTTGTCTGTCCTACTTGGAATACATTAAAATTATTACAGGAGAACATAAAACGTCATACATATTCTATAGCGCTTCAATGAAACCTTGTCTAGAATGTCAATAATAGCAATAGCTTAAAGGCATTTTCAAATCAGATTTTGAGTGAAAAAGATGTGAAAATAGAGACAGATATAACATCAATACCTTTCAATAATAATTAATCCAAATTATAGCACAAGTTAAAGAAATGATGTCAGGAATAGTTCCCAAATGATAAAGTGTTTGTGACAAGTGTCTGTCTCAATGTAATGTTTCAGTTAGTTCTCCTATGTTTACTAAGAAGCTATTAAGATAGAGTTGACTGTGGTTTTCCAGATGCAATACTCATTTGAGTGAGAGGATGTTTGAACAGAGGCTTGTCTGGATCCATTATAATTTTGTAGTTTATGATATTTATAAATCAAGGTCAGTAGAGAAAATGGAGTGAATGCTAAAAAAAATTAACAAGGAGACCAAAGATTACTTTGATGTATCTAAACTGTGATGCATGGAAAAGCATTACTTTATTGTTAATTTTATAATCACTAGCAGATGCTTAATATGTTTAAATACTTTTAGGAAAGTTATCTGTGAAACTATCTGTTGGAACTCCCTATCCAACTTAAAGCTAGATTTTTATATAACACAAAATTATTTTGTCAGTTAAGAATGTAAGTAGACTGAGCATGGCATCCCATCATTGGGAATGGGCTCCAATAAACTAGCCAGGATTATATTGGGTTCCTACTGCCTCTGAGCACGGCATCTCAAGCGAAGGAATGGGGCAGAGAATAGGGAAAGGGCCTTGCCCCAACCTATTGTACCAGATTATGTTGACTCCTCCTGGGAGCCCATATCTGTGAGGAAGAGTGGATTGGGGGTGAGCAAGGGCAGAGGTGAGGGAGGGTGGGAGGAGGTGAGGAGAATTGGAGGAGAGGTAGGAGGGAGATCTGTTGTTGGAATGTAAAATGAAATCAAAATTAAAAATTGAAAAAAAATGAATGCAAGTAGAATTTTACATTTGTGAAGTTTATTCCACGACATAAAGTATAACTATCATGCTAACTTACCCACCCCCACTCCACACAGGAGATCAATTTTGGGAACCTGAAACATCAGCTTGGAGGCATGGATGTATGGGGAGAATACTGAAAGAGATGATTGGAAGGGCAGGGCATTTGGGGGTCAGGTAGAAATCTGATACAAGGTAAATTCCCATGAATCTACATGGATAAACCCAGCTGAGGTTCTAATTAATAGTGGACACATAGCTTGAACTGGCCATTTCCAATGATCAGATTGGAGACTACCCCAATTGTCATCAGAGAGTCTTTATCCAGTAACTGATGGAAGCAGATGCAGAGACCACAGCTAAACATTAGGCCAAGCTTGGGGAATCCTGCTGATGAGAGTGAGGAAGGACTGTAACAGTCAGAGGAGACAAGGACATCCCAAGAAAACCCAAAGAAACAACTAACCTGGCTCATAGGAACTCAGAGATTCTGAAGAAAAACCAGGGAGCCTGCATAGGTTCTACCCTAGGCCATTTACATAATGTGACAGTTGTGTGGCTTGGTCTATATGTGGGACTCCTAACAACGGGAACAGGGCTGTCTGTAATACTTGCTGACTCTTCATCATGCTGGATGGCCATACTCAGCCTAAATACAAGGGGAGGTACTTAGTCTTATGCAACTTGATATGTCATGGGAGGCCTGACTCTTTATGAACAGAAATAAAGGAGGAATACATGGAGGGGAGTCAGAAAGGCGGGAAGGGAGAGAATTTGAAAAGAGGGGAGAGCAGGAACTGTGGTTGGGATGTAAAAAAGATAAATTACCTAAATAAAATAAAACAAATATATCATGCTACCAAGAATCATTATCATGCTATATTCATAAAATATGAATGCTCCCAAACTGTCTATTGTTATAAAAAGAAACCACTACTAAAATACTTTAGATTTAAAATGTAATAAATTGATAAAATTGACTTTTTATACAAAGTAATAGTAATAATGAGCTTCATATTTTTTCACTATGTTCATCTGTCCTCAAAGATTTTGAAAAAAACCAGTGTCATTTTTATGCTTTAAGTGGTAACATTTAATTCTTAGCTAACTGTTCATGTTAACTGATTGAGCCTGTACTCCCTTGCTCACTCAGTTATCTTAATGTCTTGTCTGTCCATTCTATCTACCTGAGAAGAATCAACATCCAGAGCACAGATTTTAGCATATTGATAATCTATGCACCTTGAATAACATTGTGATACATGTTTCATTTTTAGTGAAAATTCTATATAGACAGGAGACATAGATACATGATTTCTTCACCAAATGCTAACTAAGAATGACATGTCAAAAATGAATCACAGGAATATCCAAAGAGACATGGATCAATAATGAGAGAAAATGAGAAACTCATTTTATACTTTTATTTCCTAGAGTGAAAAAGAGATTAGAAGAAGGTAATATCTCGTATTATAATAGCTAATGTCATGCAAAATTTATTAAAGAAAATGCAATTGCGGAAATTATCAAATCAAAGAATATTAGTGGTAGAAGAATCATTTCACATGTTTAATTTTTTTAAGCAAACCTAGATTTTTCTGCTGTCCTTAAAGTATTGTCTATTTCATCCTGTGAATTTCCTCCTTTTACATTATTGAGCACTTTTAGACTGCTGATTTCTTGTCATTCAGTGTACACATTCTGAGGATGTATACTGGAATAACATGGACAATGAACTTAAAATTATGAAATTAGTTGTCTAGTAAATACTATAGATTAACCGAGGGGCAATTATAAGATTTTGTATTGAATTTTCACATAAGAAATTCTAGAATACATGGGACACAATCTTAACAGTTGTTAGAATATGATAGTCCTGCAACTCTACATTACTCTGCATTTATTGATCCAATATAAACTCATATAAGTTGCTTAAGATTTGGGATGTTTTTTAGTCTTTTAATATTTTTGTTATTTTTCATTGGAAATTGATTTTTTTCTTACAATATATTCTCACTATTATTTCCCCTCCCCCAACTCCTCCCAGTTCCTTCCCCTTCAATGCACATCCAGTTTTAAAGGAGAGCTAATGGCAAATTATTAACAAATATATCCAAATATCTTCAACAATATTGATCCTGTCATTTCTACCAGATAAAGGAAAACAATCATGTATATGAAGATGTTCCTTTTCAATTTTTGATTGTTTAAAAATATCATGCATGCATATAATGTGTTTGATCAAATCTACTTCTACCCATTCCTTAACAAATTATTATTTTCTCTACCACTATTCCCTCTCAATTACAGGTGTGATTTTAAACCAATCAAATGTCCTTAGTGCTTTCAGTATGTTGGTGAGTATATGTTCATCTTCTGAATTATGAGTAGCCCACCTGGGTTACTTGCTTGTGGAAAACTGACTCTCTACCAGTAACCATGCATTCCTAATATCTCACCAAATATTATATTCCTAATAGATCACCAGCTCTCCTAAGATTATTTTTCAATGTCTACTGTATTTCCAATGTTATAACTTAGGTTTCATGTAGTTTATTTTATTCTTAAATACACCATTGTATATATTAGAACACAATTTTATAACATCAAGATTTTGTTAGATTTTTTTCTCTGATTGGCTGAGACTTACCTATTAGCCATTTCGTTCTATACATTCTTAAATTTTTTATGTTTGTTTGTTATTTCCTTGTTTTTGAGACAAGGTTTCATGTAGTTCATGATGGCATAGAACGCTTATGTAGCTGAGGATTACCTTAAACTTGACTCTCCTTTGCCACCTTGTCAGTACTGGGCTTATAGGGATGAACTATCACTCTTAAAGTTTTATATTTATTGGGAATTTAGCTGAATTTTGCCCACATTTTGTGCATGATAGGCCTGTACTGTCCTAACTGTGCTATATAGCCTGCCCTTATTTACACATTTTCTATAGAAACAAATGAAATACACAAGAGAAATTAATTTCAGGGCTTGTAGTCCCAGGGAAAAAATTACTGGTATATATTGCACCCAACATCCTGCTATGTATATCTACATAATGCCTGAGAAAAATAAATCATTTAAAGATAATTAAGTCTTTAAAGAAAAATCTAAAGTAACGTAAAAGGAATAAGTCAGGTAAATGTGGGAATTACACAGTGTGGATTCTGTATGTTATTTTGTTTACTTTGAATGTTTAATGCTAATAAACAAAAAACAATAGTGGCAGAGAGACATCATATTATGAAAAGTGCTAAATTAAATCAACATACATTTTTAAAATTTATTTGTTATTTTAAATTTCATTTTACGTTCTACACATGTGTGTGGGTCATTATTTGAGACCTGTGGTGGAAAAGAAAATCTGACTACAAGTCACAATACAATAAGGTAGTTTTCCAGCTAATTCTTAACTAACTCTTCCATCAACCAAACAAACATTAGATCTGCAGTAACTAGTTAAATTCCAGTCAACTAGTTCTCACTATTTCATCATGCAAAGTGTGCAAATTATTGCCTGGAATGTACAAGAACTAGATACTTGGTTTCTAAACATAAAGTAGTTTCACCAAATTTTGGTAATACAACTTCCCACATTGTTCTCATCCTTTAAACATGAACCGAGAATGTATTTTCTGCTACTTTTTCCAGGTGATAGCATTTATCCACAAAGAGGTGACCAATGGCTCCAGTTCCACATGACTAGCTTCCTTAGGAGAAAATGCATGTTGATGTATGCAAAGTGGCAATATAATCACTGGAAGGGTATTCTATTTTTCATAAATATACATTTCACCAGGGCAAGTCTGGTGACAGAGTAGATACCACTCCTTTTTTTTTTTTTTTTTTTTTTTTTTGGTTTTTCGAGACAGGGTTTCTCTGTGGCTTTGGAGGCTGTCCTAGAAATAGCTCTTGTAGACCAAGCTCCCTGCCTCTTCCTCTGAGTGCTGGGATTAAAGGTGTGAGCACTCTTAATTTAGAACATGATCTGACTTCATAAAACTGCCCTTGCTTATGTTAGGAAAAAGAAGAAGCAGATGGTATCATGTCTAAACAAAAAAATTGTGCATGCCTTTGTTTTTCCAGTGGAAGACTTTAGAGAGATTGTCAACTTAAATGCATAAACTGGACTATAGTAGTCATGTTCATTTAAAAAACAACAGGGTATATATCCCATGGCTACTACATTCCCCCAATGTAAATGTGTATAGTAAAGATTCATAAATCAACTCAATAAGCTCGCACTACCACATCAATGTGTAGCACTTAAGAATAATCCTAGGACATGAATATATTCACTGAGTGGTTGAAAAATAATAGTTGTAAAGGACAAGAGCTCAACTTTATTTTTTGCTATCTAGGCAGAAAGACATGTTTCAAGGAAAAAGGACCTATAATTTTAACAGTTTGTTTTTCAGAATTACATAAAGCATAGTAATTGCTATTTCTAAAATACTGTTCTAGTAAATACAACTATAGAATAATGAATTGTGACTAATTTGTTAAAAAGACAAGCCACAACTTACTTTGGGTTCATAAAGAAACTAATGCATAAAACCTGTATTTCTTTGACAGACTTATAGTAATATAGAGCTATTAAACATGTTATATAAAATTCTTTTTCAGGAAAACTCTTAAAATCTATATTGTCTTTGGTATAAAACTAGGACCTCGATACAATTTTCTGCCAACACAATCATTCTTTCTTTGTAGCTTTATCAAATCTTTATGTACAGACTGGCATTCTGAGTCAAACATTCATTCTTCAGAAAAAAACATGTATTTTCATCAGCTCAGATGTCTTTGGAAGGGATTAAAATCTTTTTTCATGCTCCAATTTTGCACCAAACTTTTCTTCCGGTGACTCACTCACTAGTAATCTTTCCTTTACCAGAAGTCAAGTGTTAATTTTTACCTACAGAGCAGAAATTAGCAAGTATATAGGGCATCTATTATTTTATTATATATGACAATAAATTATTTTATCCTCACTCCACAGGAGTATATATTCTTATGCAGGCAAAATCCAGATACCTCAAGGGCAGAAACAATTTATTTGATTAACTTGCTTATTGGCACAGAAAACATTTATTGTTGTTAATTTATGGCTAAACAGATTACTGCACCATGAAGACAGAGATGGAAAATAAATGTTCTTGAGTTTCAAGGAGATTCTGTCCCTGTAATTCATCTAATAATTGCTAGAAAAAGGTAATAAAAGAATGTTCTAGACCAGTGGTTCTCAAATGTTAGTGTCAATTCAATCACTTAGAGAGCCTTTTGGAATGTGTGATGCTAGTCTTTACCCCAACTAATTGTTATCTAGAAGATCTAAAATAGGGTTCAATGATACGTTTCTATCACAGTCACATAGTATGCTAATGGTAATGTTCTGCTGACAGCAATTTAGATAAGAAAATGGCATTACATGGGGAATATATGAGATAAAAAGAGCATAAAGTATCCTGTAGTCAAGAATCAACAATAGACCCAAAGAACTCTACCAGGGAACTCTTACAGCTGATTAACACCTTCAGCAAAGTGGCAGACTACAAGATCAACTCAAGAAAATCAGTAGCCCTACTATATACAGATGATAAAAGGGCTGAAAAAGAAATCAGAGAAACATCACCCTTTACAATTGCCACAAACAATATAAAATACCTTGGGGTAACGCTAACCAAACAAGTGAAAGACCTGTATTGCAAGAACTTTGAATCTTTAAAGAAAGAAATTAAAGAAGCCCTCAGTAAATGGAAAGATCTCCCATGCTCTTGGATAGGTAGGATCAATGTAGTAAAAATGGCAATCCTGCCAAAAGCAATCTACAGATTCAATGCAATCCCCATTAAAATCCCAGCACAATTCTTCACAGACCTTACAATAATCAATTTTGTATGGAAAAACAAAAGACCCAGGATAGCCAAAACAACCCTGTTCAACAAGGCAATGTCCGGAGGCATCACCATCCCTGACCTCAAGCTCTATTATAGAGCTATAGTTCTGAAAATAGCTTGGTATTGGCACAAAAATAGACAGGTAGACCAATGGAATCGAATTGAAAACCCGGATATTAACCCACACACGTACAAACATCTGATCTTTGACAAAGAAGATGAAAACATACAATGGAATAAAGAAAGCATCTTCAACAAAAGGTGCTGGCATAACTGGATGCTGGCATGTAGAAGAATGCGGATCGATCCATGTTTATCGCCATGCACAAAACTTAAGTCCAAATGGATCAAAGACCTCAACATAAAGCCAGCCACACTGAACCTCTTAGAAGAGAAAGTGGGTGGTACCCTTGAACGAATTGGTACAGGAGACAGCTTCCTGAACATAACACCACTAGCACGGACAGTGAGATCAACAATTAATAAATGGGACCTCCTGAAACGGAGAAGCTTCTGTAAGGCAAAGGACACAGTCAGCAAGACAAAAAGGCAGCCCACAGAATGGGAAAAATATTCACTAATCCCATATCTGACAGAGGGTTGATCTCCAAAATTTACAAAGAACTCAAGAAGCAAGTCTCCAAAACATCAAAGGACCCAATTAAAAAGTGGGCTGCAGAACTAAATAGAGAGTTTTCAATAGAGGAGTCTAAAATGGCTGAGAGGCACTTGAGAAAGTGCTCAACATCCTTAGCCATCCGGGAAATGCAAATCAAAACAACTCTGAGATACCATCTCACTCCTGTCACAATGGCTACAATCAAAAACACCAATGACAATTTATGCTGGAGAGGATGTGGAAAAAAGGGGGACACTCCTCCATTGCTGGTGGGAGTGCCAACTGGTTCAGCCACTTTGGAAATCAGTATGGAGATTCCTCAGAAAAATGGGAATAAACCTACCACAAGACCCAGCAACTCCACTCTTAGGCATATATCCAAAAGATGCCCATTCATACAACAAAGATGTCTGTTCCACTATGTTCATAGCAGAATTATTTGTAATAGCCAGAACTTGGAAGCAACCTAGATGTCCCTCAACCGAAGAGTGGATAGAGAAAATGTGGTACATTTACACATTGGAGTACTATTCAGCAGAAAAAAAAAACAATGGAATCCTGAGATTCGCAGGCAAATGGATGGCACTAGAAGAAACCATCCTGAGTGAGGTAACCCAGTCACAAAAAGAGACACATGGCATGTACTCTCTCACATATGAATTTTAGACATAGATCTGGGGAGTGCCAGCCTACAATCCCATGGCCAGATAGTCTGGGAAACAGAAACTTCATTTAGTGGCTGATCGAAGAAGAGGCAGACTCCCTCGGTTAAGTACTGAGCTGAACTCAAGAAAGCCAGTAACAGAGAAGGAGGACTGATGACCAAAGTGATTAAGACTGGGCTGGTTTAACCCCCAGAAACAGCTAACCTGACAAAGGTTAACTCTTGAATCCCAGGCATCAGCCTGGGAATCCAGCATGGGACTGATCAAGACCCCCTGAATGTGAGTGTCAGTGAGGAGGCCTAGGTAATCTATTGAGCCTTGGGCAGCAGATCAGTACCCATCCCGAGTATACACACAGACTTTGGACTCCCATAGAACAATGTGAGGTGCACTCTCACCCTGAACACTTGGGGAAGGGTCTAGGACCTGCTCTATATGAAATGACAGACTATGGACACTCCCATGGAGGGCCTCACCCTCCCTGGGGGAATGAGGGGATAATGGTGAGGGGATTGGGGGGGAGGGCACGGGAGGAGGGGAGGGAAAGGGAGAGGGACCTGGAACTGACTTGTGAAGCAACCTTGTTTCTTATCTAAAATCAAACTGAAAAATAAATAAATAAATAATAAAAAAGAATCAACAATAGGCACTATAGTGGGCTTACATAAAACACAAGCATGCCATGTTAGTTGTGGACACAAAATACTCTTAGTGGATTGTTTACTTCATGGTAAGCTATGCAGATTTTAAAAACATGAAGAATTTATGTCAGAAATAGATAAATATGGAGGGATGTCATTACATTTGTGATTTAGGTTTTGGAAAAGCTTTAAAAAATCAGATTTTATAGAGCAGCCTTTGTTTTTAACCTCTGAGCATCTCTGCAGCCCTGGGAGTGCCAGTCTACAATCCCACTGCCAGAGAGTCAGGGAAACAGGAAGGACCTTAAGAGAGATATGCATGGTACCCCAGAGAAGGAGGAATGAGGCAAGATCTCCTGAGCAGATTGGCAGCACATGGGAGGTGGGGGAGGAGCCAGGAAAAAGAGAGGGGGAGAAGAGGAGGGGAGAGGAGGACATGGGAGAGCAGGAAGATTTGAGTTGGGGGAAGAATAGAGGGGAGCAGAATGAGAGATACCTTAATAGAGAGAGTTATTCTAGATTTGAGGTGAGATCTGGCACTAGTGAGATCTCCAGAGATCTACAAGGATGACACCAACTGGCAAACTAATCAATAGTGGAGAGGCTACCTTAAGTGCCCCTCCCTGATAAGGATTTTGATGACTGTATTACATACCATCCTAAAACATCCATCTAGTGACAGACAGAAGCAGAGGCAGACACCCACAGCTAAACACTGAACTGAACTCCTGGGACTCAGTGACAGAAAGGGAGGGATGATGAGAAATGGAATCAATACTGGTATAACCCACAGAAAGAGCTGACCTGAACAAGGAGGAGCTCTTGAACCCCAGACTGATGGCTGAGAGGCCAGCATGGGACTGATCCAAACCCCCTGAATGTGGGTGTCAGTGAGGAGACCTAGACAATCTATGGGGCTTTGGGTAGTAGATCAGTATTTATCCCTGGCACACAAATGAATTTGGGTGCCCATCTCAAAATGAGGGATGCTCTCTCAATCTAGACAGTTGGGGGAGGGTCTGGGCCCTCCACAGAATGAATTGACAGACTCTAGAGATCCCCCATGGAAGGCCTTACCCTCCCTGGGGAATGTAGTGGGGATTGGGTGGGGGGGCTGGGGGAGCAGGGGGATGTGGGCGTGGAGGGGAGAGAGAGGGAGCTGGGACTGACATGGGAAGCAAGCTTGTCTCTAATTTACATATATAATAAAAACTTGCAATGGCTCCCTCTAAAAAAAAATCAGATTTGACTGCAAAGAAGTTTGTATCATGTTGAAAGTTAGAAACAAAAGCTGAAACATATTTTATTCTTTCAACATTGAATGGTGCGTACTATGTGATAGATTACTATGCTATGATGTGGTATGTCTCGGGGTTCTTAAGCAGACTAAAACTCAATACCATTCTAAAGAAATGACAGCTTCCTGTCAAGCTTTTCCATTCATCCTTACATGGAAAGTGGATACCTAGTAATCTAATGTCCTATGTCCAAATATAGCAACAGTTTTATCCATTAGTTCCCCAGAGATTTCAGAGTATTATAACTGAAGTAAAATTTTAGAAGCTTTCTAATAAGGAATTTTTGAGGCAAATACTGAGCCAAGCTGAAACAATCTGGCAATATTTAATAGAAAATCAAGACTAGAGTTCATGTATCTAGCTATTTCTCATTGAAATGATTCCCATAAATGTAATTGGAAATTAAATTAAACATAATATGACAGTGTCATCTAACTTGTTTGTAAACAAGAAATAATACTGAATTCATAATTATAATGCCATTAACTCCAAGCATATCTACTTTCAGAAATATAAATAATATGTGTGTCATAAGTAATGGAGAACATTTAAAAATGGCTTACCAGGGTCTCTCTGAAAAATGATATGATTTCATTGGACATCTTTTGCATATATCATTTTCAGACGTAATACTTGCATTCCAGAAACCACCCTATTTTCTTGTTATACACACAAAGAAATCAGTCATCTCGGAAGAAACTGCTATGGTACACCTACTCCTCTGTGAGCTCTTTTCCTACTCCTGCATAATTTTCCTTCAGTTTCACAAACAACTCCTGCAATTATTCAGTCTAATTTCAATTTCTGGAACATGATTAAAACTGAAGTTATTTATCAAACATTGACCTCAAGGTGTCACTCCTATCAGTCATTCACAAATAATTTTATTACAGGATATATATTTCAGCATTTTTACTCTTCCAGGTCTATGAAATACTAAGAATTGTATAATTTCTTTCACTAATGTTCTGAGATTTCCATTCTGAGTATGTGGCTGTTGAATAAAAGTTGCCTCCTGGCTTTTTTTTTTTTGGTTTTGTTTTTCAAGACAGGGTTTCTCTGTGGCTCTGGAGGCTGTCCTGGAACTATCTCTTGTAGAACAATCTGGACTTGAACTCACAGAGATCTTCCTGCCTCTGCCTCCTGAGTACTAGGATTAAAAGCATGTGCCACCAATGCCCAGATTTTGCCTCCTGTTTTTAATTGCAAAAGCATCAATAATAACACTCTGCTGCTAAATAATAAAAATAATCCAAATGGTATAGTATTTTTATTTAGCTAAGAAACATTCAATTTATAGCCACATATTAACAGAGAATAAAGAAACCATAACTGTCACCTACATTTAGCCTCAGAAACTTCTGCAGTTATTAAATATGTTGAGAGCATAGACATATAACTGATAATGTACAGAATTGTTAACATGGTGAATGGATAATCTGAAGCAGATGGCTATTTCTGTAAATTTCTACATTACATGACTTTTCTAATTTGTCTCTCTACCTCTAGTGTTTTTCCGCTTACTCATACTCTATAACTACTTTAAAATTGATTGCTGAGGGTCTGGAGAGATGGTTCAGTGAATAAGAGCACTGATTCCTCTTCCAGAGGACCTGGGTTCAATTAGCATACACATGACTCCCAACTGTCTGTACTCTAGTTACAGGGGGACCTGACAGCCATGGAAAAACAATGTGCATAAAGAATTTATCTTTCATTATGCCGTTTAAACTTGCCCAAATCTTCCCCATAACTTCTCCTTGACTTCATTGATTGTATCCATCTCAAATCTTTCTTTATAATCCTGATGTCCAATTATTTGGACATAATATATCTAGGCAAGGCCCATGGATTTTTATTGTTGTCCTCACTTCTGATCCTCTCCACATACATGCCCTCCAAGAAAATCTCATGTTATCTTTTATGTTGAAAAAAATTTTCCCTTTATTTTCTTCTTGAATTTTATTGTCCAAATTTTGAGGAATCCTATCGATTTTAATAGTTATTCTTACTATGACAACAACTTTTTACTATTTTGAAATGAATAATCACTCATAAAATATCATTTAATTAGAGCATGAACAACGGTGTTTTACTGTATCCCCGTTAGTGTTTTCACTCAAAACAAACATTTCTTATGCATACTTCCATGTAATAAACTTCCCTAACACAGGCTCTCTGTGTGATGGGGAGCATGATTCTCAACACCAAATATGAGAGGAATTTGTTTGGAAGAGAGTATACATAAAATAGTGTTCATCTTTCCTTAGTATGTTTTATTTACTTCTTCACAGTCTCTCAAATCTTTTGTGTTTGCTATTATAATAAGCCCCTGCTATTAAGATGCTCAACAGATTTACATGGATAAGCTTTGCTTCTTTACTATAATCTGCTCTTTGTCATTTTAATCTGAGGGCCCCAAGTTGAAGAACTAGAAAGAAAATTTAAAATTTTTTCCTCTCCTTCCTTACATAGATGGATACATCAACAAATTGACATGAGTATATCCTCTCATGTTTATAAATCACACCGTACTTCATTTTTCCTTTCATTGATCACAGTGTTGACATCAAACTATAATGGAATCTTTTAAGAGAAATCATATTAGAAATGTTATGGTGGAAAATTTCTGTAAAGATCTTACAGGTTGACAGAGGCCATGCCTGCCATAAAACAAAGTAGACTTCCCCTAGACATTTTCTTTCTCTTCCTCCATATTCAATAACCAGTTATATCCCCAGCACTGAAAGAATGTAACAGGTTCAGTTTTTCTTTCCCCCATACACATCTCCTAAAGATTCCACAGTCCATGCTCTCCTAGCCTCCTTCACGCTACTCAGTCACTTCATGTCAACCCCCAAACCAAGCAGGCATACTCGTTAACCAAAAGGCAGACCCACATAGATCAACAAGTATGCTGAAGGCAAAGCCAAACCTCTCATAGTGATCCTGAGATTCAATTCCCCAGTATCATCCCAATTTAAGCAGGCAGCCAAGCTAACCCAGAAAACCTGCTAGACTTCCTTCAGACCATCCTTCTGTCTTTCTCTGTGCACTCAAATCCAATCCCACAATCTCATCCCCACTGATGCAACAGAACACCAGCTGCAGACTTTCTTCCTCTGTCCACATCTCCTGTGGATCCCACAACCCATCCTCTCCTCAGATTCCTCCAACCTGGTCACTTTATTACAGATCCCAACCCCAGCAGGCAGTCTGCTAGCCCAAGGGCCAGCTCTAACCAGGGTAACAAGTGGACTAAAGGCAACCCACATATCTCCTACTGCTCCTGAGATCGAATCCTGTGGGGACACCAGACCTTGAGCAGAAACCCACTTCCCCTTCGGCCTGGGAGCAGGCAGCTGTGAGATAATGTTTACTAAAAACAATTCAGTGCTATAAAGCTCTTGATAGGGCTCACATAAGGGCTCGCTCACTGAAAAACCATGACTTTGACACCCCCTATGGCTAGATGCCTCTTCCTGCTCCCTGCTGTGTCTCCTCGATTCTGGGGCTGGAGATTAAACCACCAGCCAGGAGGGTGAGAAGGCTGGAAAGAATTGTATGTAGATGGATGGCAGAAGTCCTTAAAAAAGGAAGCTCATTTTTCTTGGGGAGCTCTCTCTCCTAAGCGGACTTGAGTTCTCCTCCTAAGCTGACTGGGGAAGCATAAAGTTTTCTTAAAGCAACCGACCGGTCTCTGTGTCATCTATCCCGACCACCTCGCTACATTCTCAGATGCAGGCCACACAGCAGGTGCGACAGAATCCTCCCAGTTTCATCACAACTCTGTAGCAAGAAACCCACTGTGGTCTCTCCCTTTCCTCTCTGCCTCCATGACCATCAGATCTCAAAGACCATCTCCATCAACTTTCCTTCCTCCAATGCACCCCTACTGGCATTCCCTGTGAACACACCAGCTAAAGAGGCCATGAAAGAAAGGCAACACATAGCCATCACACTTTCTGAAAATCCAGAGAGAAAATAGAAACCAAGGAAAAACAACCTACCAACAAAGCTAAACCAGGAAATCCACACTTAGACCTATAACCATCGAAAACCTATATGCTGAGACACCATCATTATAACACAATCAAAACAGCCAATGCAATATGCATGTACTAGGACTTAGCTATCCTTACCACAGCAGGACCTGAGTATTCCAACAATGCTGCAGCACAGAAAAATACCTTAAAACAAACTATGTGAAGATGACAGAAGTCCTTAAAGAATAAATGAAAAATAAATCTCTTAAAGAAAACATAAGCAAACAATTGGAGGAAATGAGTAAATCCCCTAACACAATCAAAGAAAATGCAGATAAACAGTTGGAGAAAATGAATAAATCCCTTAAAGAAATACAGGAAAATGCGTGCATGCACTTGCACACGCACACACACACACACACACACACACAATACAACTGTTCAGGAACTTAAAATGAAAATAGAAGGAATAAAGAAAGCACAGACTACGAAAATTCTGGAATTGAAATATATAGAAATTTGAATAGGAACTACAGTAGCAAGTTGCACCATCAGAATATATGAGATGTAAGAGAGAATCTCAGTCATTGAGTCTACAATAGAAGAAATGAGTTCATATGTCAAAGAAAATGTTAAATCTAAAAAAGATTCCTGAGACAAAATACCCAGAAATCTGGGACACCATGAAAAGATCAAACCTAAAGATAATAGAAATAGAAGGAGGAAAAGAAATCCAGCTGAAAAGCTCAGAAAGTATTCTAAACAAAATCAATAAGAAAATTTTCCTAACCTAAAGAAGGAGACTCCTACAAAGGTACAAGAAGTTTAGAGAAAACCAAATAGATTGGTCCCCATGATATAATAATCAAACACAGAACACCAGAAGATGAAAAGGATATTAAATGCTGCAAGAAAAAAGACCCAAGTGACATATAAAAGCAGACCTACTAGAATTACACCTGGATTCTTATTTTAATTTAAATTAGACAAACACTTGCTTCACATGTCAATACCAATTCCCTCTCCCACCCCTCCTCCATTGCCCCTTCACCAGCCTCCCCAAGGCGCCCACCCAATCCCCACACCATTCCCTAGGGAGGGTGAGGTCTTCCATGGGGATCTCTAGAATCTGTCATTTAAACTAGGGCAGGGCCTAGGTCCTTCCCCATGTGTCCAGGCTGAGAGAGCATCCCTCCATGTGGAATAGGCTTCCAAAGTACATTCGTACTCCACGGTAAACATTGATCTACTACCCAAGGCCCCAGAGATTGCTGAGGCCTCCTCATGGACACTGCATTCAGGGGGTATGGATGGGTCCCCTGCTGGTCTCTCAGCAATAAGTCTGAGGTCCAAGAGCTCCCCCTTTTCAGGTAAGCTTTCTTTGTGGGTTTCACCAGAACAGTCTTAATCCCCCTATGCTCATCGCTCCTCCATCACTGTCACTGGTTTCCAGGAGTTCAGTTCAGTGTTTAGCTGTGGGTGTCTGCCTCTGCTTCTATCAGTCCCTGGATGAAGGTTCTAGGATGGCATACAAGGTAGTCCTCAATCTCATTATCAGGAAGGGGCTATTAAGGTAGTCTCTCCACTATTGCCTAGTTTGATTCTAAAAGTCAGAAGGGCCTGAAGAAATGTACTGCAGACTCTAAGAGACCACAGATGCCAGACAGCCCAGACTGCTATATCTAGGAAAACGTTCAATTACCCAATTACCAAAGATGGAGAAAACAAGAAATTTCAAGATGAAGACAAATTTATATAATATCTATCTAGAGAATAACTCTACAGATGGTGCCAGAAGGAAAACGCTAACCTATGCAGGTTACCTATACCCATGAAAACATAGGAAACAATCTCAAACCCACAAAACCAAAGAAAGGTGAAACATACACACATCACAACCACCACCAACAACAATATAAACAACGTAAGAGAAATAAAAACTCATTGGTTATTGATATCTCTCAATCACCCAATTGAAAAAACAAAACAAAGCACTGAAAAAAAAGGATCTATGCTTCTGCTTCAGGCCTCAAAATTAAAGATAGACATTACATCAGAGTAAAAGGATGAAAAAAGATATCCCAAGCAAATTGACCTAAGAAGAAAACTGATATAGCTATTTTATTATCTATCAATGTAGACTTCCTAACAAAAGATCATCAAAAAAGATCGGAAAGGACACGCTCTTCAAAGGAAAAATCCACCAAGAAAACATTTTAATTCTTAACATCTATGCACCAAAGTTTGTAAAAGAAATACTACTACAACTTAAGTCACATATTGATCCTTACACATTCATAATGGAAGATGTCATTACTCCATTCTCACGTGTGGACAGGTCATCTAGACAAAAGCTAAACAGAGAAAAACTCAAGGTGAAAGATGCTATAAGCTAAATGTACCTAAAAGATGTTTACAGAATATTTCACCCAAACAAAAAGGAATGTATCTATCTTCTTCTCTGCACCTCATGGAACTTTGCCCAAAATTGATCATATACTTTGACAAAAAGAAATTCTTAGAAGATAAAAGGAAATGAAAATAACTCCCTGCATCCTATCAGACCACCATGGATTAGAGCTAGATATCCACTACAATGGAAAGAACAGAAATGTTACAAACTCATGGAAACTGAACAAGCCTCTATCTAATGAAAACTGGGTCAAAACAGAAATAAAGAAATTGAAGACATTTTATAATTCAAAGAAAATGAAAGCAGAGCACACTCAAAATTATGGCACACAACAAAAGTAGTGCTAAGAGGAAAGCTCATAGCACTAAATGCTTATGTTAAAAAATTAGAAAGAACCCATACTAGCAACATAACAGCATGCATAAAACCTCTAGCATCAAGCTGGGAACTGAAACCAATAAAATGGAAACAGAGAGAACAATACAAAGAATCAATGAAACAAAGAGTTGGTTCTTTGAGAAAATCAACAAGATAGACAAACACTTATCCAAAGTAAATAAAAGGCCAAGTGAGACTTTCCAAATTAACAAAATAAGAACTTAAAGAGGACACATTGTTATAGACACCAAGGAAATTCAGAAAATCATAAGGATATACTTTATAAGCTTGTATTCTGTCAAATAGGTAATCCTCAAATTATTCCACAATGTGAGGAAGGAGGAACATTGTCCAAATCATTTTATGAGTCCCCAGTTGACTTGATACCAACAACCACATAAGGAATGAAAAATGAAATAATTTAGGCTAATATAACTCATGAACATAGATGAAAAAGTATGTAATAAAATACTTTCATGCTGAATCCAAGAAACACATCAAAAAGGTCATCTTCCTTTACCAATTATGCTTCATCTCAGAGGTTGAGGGATGGTTCAACATACAAAAATCAGTAAATGTAATTCACTATATAAATAAACTGAAAGAAGGAAAAAATGCATTATCATTTCATTAGATGCACACATGGCCTTTAACAAAATTCAATATCCATTTTTGGTAAAAGTACTGGGTAGATCAGGGATACAAAGCATATACCTAAACATAATTAAGGCAGTTTACAACAATTCCATAGCCAACATCAAATTAAAAGGAGAGAAATTCAAAGCAATTCCATTAAAATCAGGAACAAGACAAGGTTGTCTACTCTCTACATATCTATTTAATATAGTACTTGACATTTTAGCTACAGCAGACCAAAAGAGATCAAAGGAATACAAATTGGAAAGAGTCTGAACTATCGTTATTTGTAGATGGTACGATAGTATACATAAGTGACACCAAATTTCTGTCAGGGAACACCTACAGATGATATATAATTTCAGCAAAGTAGCTGGATACAAGATTAAGTTTTAAAAAATTAGTAGCCGTGGTATGTACAAACGACAAATGGTTTGAGAAAGAAATCATGAAACAACACCCTTCACAATACCCACACTCAATATAAAATATCTTGGGCTAACTCTAACCAAGCAGGTGAAAGACTTGTATTATAAAAACTTCATGTTTTGATGAAAGAAATTGAAGATATTATAAGATGGACAGTTTTCACATGCACATGTATTGGTAGGATTAACATAATAACAATGGTCATCTTACAAAAAGCAACCTCAGATTCAATGCAAACCCCATCAAAATTTCAACACACTTCTTCACAGACCTTGGTACTATTCTCAACTTCATATGGAAAAACTAAACCCAGGATGGGTAAAATATTCCTGAACAATAAAATGACTGGTGGAACTCTCACAATTACAGATTTCAAGTTGTATTAGACAACTACAGTAATTGGCAATAGGGTGGGAGGGTGGGGGGGAAGGTGAGTGCGGGAGGAGGGGAGGGAGAGGGAACTGGGATTGACATGTAAAACAAGCTATTTAAAATTAAAATAAAAATGATAATAAAAAAGAAAGTACAAGAAACTTACAGAACATCAAATAGAGTGAACCACAAAAAGTCCCTTTGCAACATGATAATCAAGATCTCAAACATACAGAATAAAGAAAGAAAAACAACAACAAAAAAAAACTGCATAGTAGCCCGACCCAACACACACTCATCCTGCGAACTGCTAGAGCATGTTAAGGGGAAGGACATATAAATCTATAGCTACAGAATCTCTGTGACACAAGCCAATAGGATATCCAAGAGGAGTTCCAGTGAGGGCCCAGTATCTAGGATGTAGCAGAAACAGGTGGCCTCGAACCAGACTCATTGCAGCATATGCTTAAGAGAAATAACGATTAGAAAAAGGGGTATGTTATGTGACTAGCTGAGCCACACTAAAACTCCCATGTCAAGACTATTTTAATTTGTTTGTTTTGTTTTCTGTTTTTGTTCATGTGGTTTTAAATTTTGTTCCTTAGGAGAGGTTGCCAGGATAGAGGGTGCAAGCTAGGGGACAGGGAGATGAGTGGCATCAGGATATATGATGTGAAATCCTCAAATAATCAATAAAAAGTGAAAAAGAAATACTGCTATACAATCTTCTAAATTATATACATATACATTTTAAAAAGTTAAAATGGAGTTATCCTAAAATAAGGGACAATATCTTAACTAGACACTTCATGCAACCAAAGTCTAGTACCAGAAAAATGCATATTATTCACATAGAACAGGCACATTGGTTATTAGAATCAAATTGAACATCCAGACATAATTCCACACACAACTGGATAGGTCATTTTTGATAAACAAGCCAGAAATACACACTGTAAAAAATATAGCATCTTCAACAATTGGTTCTGGTCAAACTCAATGTCTGTATGAAGAATAATACAATGAGATCCATACTTTTCATCCTGAACAAAATTCAAGTCCAATTGGTTCAAAGACCTCAATATCTAACCAGTACATTGAACCTGATAGAAGAGAAAGGAGGAGTAGCCTTGAATGCATTGGTACAGGAGACAGGTTCTTGAACAGAACACTGATAGCATAGGAACTAAGATCAACAACTAATAAATGCATCATCAGGAAACTGAAAGCTTATGTAAGGCAAAGGACACTGTCATTCAGAGAAAGCTGCAGCTTGAATAATGGGAAAATATTTTCACCAAATCTATACGAGATAGAATTTCTGAATAATATCCAAAATATATAAAGAACTCAAGAAACTAAATAAACCAATTAAAAATGGGTTAGAGATCTAAACAAAGAATTCTCAATCAAGAAATCTCAAAAGGCTCAGAATCACTTGAAGTGCTCAACATTCTTAGCCATCAGGGAAAAGCAAATCAAAACTACTTTGTGATTCTATCTTACCTCTGTCAGAATGACTATGATCAATAACACAAGTGGCACCTCCTGCTGCCAAGGATACAGAATACTGGGGACACTCCTCCATTACTGTTGGGGGTCAACATTTGTACAGCCATTATGGAAAACAATATGGAGGTTTGGCAGAAAGTAGGGAATCGATCTACTCAAAGAGCTAGCTATAACACTCTTTGGAATATACTCTCTGAAATAGCTTCATTCTTCTATAAGGACACTTGCTCATTCGTGTTTGGTGGCTTTATTCGTAATATCAAGAAACTGAAAACAACCTAGATGGTCCTCAACAGAAGAATAGATAAAGAAAATATGGTTCATTTACACAATGGTATATTATTCATCTGTTTAAAAAGAGGACACTATGAAATTTATAGGCAAATAGATGCAAGGAGAAAAAATCATCCTGAGTGAGATAACCCAGACCCTTAAAGATAAATATAGTATTATTTTGCTTATGAATAGATATTAGCTCTTAAGTGAATGTTAACCAATCTACAGTGCATAGAGCTAGAGATTGGGTAAACAGGAGGAGTCTAAGGTGGGGGAGCACATGGATAAACATGGAAGGGAGAAATAGAATAGATTTTACTGGCTAACTAGGGGTATGTGGGGAAAAGAGATTATGATCAATTTTGGTGTGAAAATAGGTGGAGAGAAAGAGTGCAGGGAGCGATGGCTGGAACTGGAGGCAGTTTGGGGGGAGGTGTGAACAAAATGTAGTGGAAACTTCCTGAAATGTATGAAGTTAGCCCCAATGAGGACTCCTAGTAATGGGGAACACATAGCTGCAACTAGCCATCTCTTATAGTCAAGCAATGTTTCTAGTTCAAGCACTGGCTTAAATTTAAGTGAGTTGTTGGCCAACGGGGTCCCATGGAAATTTCCAAAGATATCAGGCTGTTGCTAAGACACTGAATTGTTCTCTAGAAACTGACATTGTGAACCCCCCTTTTTTTTGCTAAGAACAACACCCACACTACTCATTGAAAATGAAGAAATCAAGCTGGTTCTTTTTGCATGGAGCTTTCACCCCTACATTCTATTGTCTTTGATGGGGGGAAGGTATTCTGCAGACTACTGAAAGAGAAACTTGGACACCAACCCGGTCACAAACCTTTGAAATAAAATCAGTCCTGCCTACAAAGTATGCTAGGGCAATGGTGGCACACAACTTGCGGGAGTAACCAATCAAAATCTGATTTGACTTAAGACCCACTCAACAAGCAAAAACCTATATGACACTGCTGGAGTTACCAAAATCAGAGAGTAGATAGACCAGATACATACAAACATAGGATAAAAGCAAACACTCCTGGTCTAAATATATATATAATAAGATGACTCCTAATGATATTTTGCTATACTCATAGATCGGTGCCTAATCCAGTGATTATCAGAGTAGCTTCCTCTGGCAGCAGTTGGAACAACTACAGATATTCACAGTCAGACATTATCAGACAGAGTTGGTCTAAATGGAAGGTCTCCATCAAATCCCTTTTCCCAAGAGCTCACAGAATCTTGTGGATGGAGATGCAGGAAGATTGTAAGAGCCATGAGGGATTGAGGATACCAGGAAAACAAGGACCTCTGAATCAAATAAACAAGGCTCATAAGAACTCGCAGAGACAGAAGCAGCAAGCACAGGGCATACATAGGTCTGTTCCAGGTCATCTGTGTTTATAATACAGGAATTAGCTTAGTATTTCTATGAAACTCCTAACTGTGGATCTTTGACTCTTATGCCTGCTATTGGACCTCGTCTCCTACTGTTAGGCTGGCATGTCCTACTTTGATATGATAGTTTTTGCTTCACCTTATTATATTTTATTTTGTCATGAATGTTCATTATCTCTTAAAAGCCATTTTTTTCTAATGAGAGACGGAAAGAAAGTGAATTAAAGAGGGAAGGGAAAGTGGGAAGAGAATGGGGAGGGGCTGTAGTAGAACTAACTGGGAGGAGTGGAAGAAGGGGAACAATAATCAAGATATATGAGAAAAAATTATTTTCAGTAAAGGGAAAATATGAAATAAAAAGAAAAAGGAACTTCCATTTTGAGGAATGATCCCCATTGTCTTATTTGAACTCACCTTTATGCTAAAATAGGGGGATAAGAATGGGGATGAAGCTATTCTCTTCACAGAAATTCCACTCCTATGAAGAATAAAAATGGCAAAAGAAAGATGAGAAAGAAGGCCATTTTTCACAAAGAATATTGCTTTTTCCAATATCATTGTTCTGCAAAATTCATGACCATGAAGTATCCCATCTTGTAAGTTAAAGACTCACAGATCCTAAGTTTCCACCAACATGGTGAGCTGTCAAAAACTAACTAAATAAGTTAGGATTTTCTGAGCCCCTTCACAAATCTTCTATTGTTGATCCATGTTCCTACATTCTGAATTGTTTAACCTCTTCCATTTGAAATCTCTGGTGCATTATCTGACTCTCTGGAGCCCATTCCATATGGTGGGATGTCTTGCAATCCCCCATGCAGGGGGCAGGAGCTTAGTCCTGCCTAAGCTGAATGTGGTTGGCTTTGTTGACTCTCCATGGGATACCTCATCCTTTCTGAGGAGTTTATGAGGGGCAGCTTCCTGAGAGGTGCCAGGAGCTGGAAAAGGGAGAACAGTGGTTGCTATGTAAAATGAATTAAAAATTAAAAAAACAAATAAAATCTTATAATAAGTAGAAACAGAGAAAGTAGTGTCTATGTAAAGCAAGCAGTCAATTCCTGAAAACACTTTGAGAGAACAGTGAATTTCATGTCAAATTAGAAGTCTCTCTTTCAGAGGCAGGCGGATCTCTGTGAGTTCGAGGCCAGCCTGGTCTACAGAGTGAGTTCCAGGACAGCCTCCAAAGCCACAGAGAAACCCTGTCTCGAAAAACCAAAAAAAAAAAGAAGTCTCTCTTTCATTCATGACATATATCATACTCACAGAGGAGTAGAAGGCTGTGTTCTGGGATCTTAAGGAAAGTGTATGGAAAGAGGATATTTAATCAGTTAGTTTGTTTGGGTATGACTTTGAATGAACAACATATGTACTTAGGAAAAGAAGTCTGCTAATCGCTTATTTCTCATTTCTAATCAGGTAACTAGAATTTTAGATAGACAGAATCTCAGAATTTATGTGAAACTAACTTTAAATATAAACATCAATACTAATGTCCTAACAGTTAATACCTCTTAGAGTCATCTCAGAAACAAACCTTGTAATAAGGGCCTGAACCTTGGAACATAGGTAACTTGCAAGACTATAAATGAATTCATTTTGTTACCTTGTTTTAAACTCTTCTAAACATTTATAACTCTAAAATAGCCATTTTAAAAATATCTATACAGTTTTTAAGCCTAGGATGCCAATTTTCTGGCAAGCATAAACCTGTGCCTCTTCTACTTACAAGAGCTTTTACTACCATTACACCTAGTGACAAATTATGCATTTATTTTTTTAATTGGGGAAATGTTAGTACAGACACAATTTATACAGCAAAAACTTAGTGTTTTATTTAATAAAAAGGGAAAGCTCTATTTTTTAGTTTTCCCCAACATCAGTGTTTCTGTTTTTCAGTTGTGTAAAAAGCAGATTTAACTCTTCCAAGCCAACTTTCCCTCTCCATGTGGTCCTAAAAATAACAGAGTATCAGTCTGTGGAAGGAATAAGAATCACTTCCTAAAACTAGTTCAAGAAACTATATTGGTTCCAAAAAACCCTGGAAACTTTCATCAGTTGGTGCACCACTGGAGGATGAGGTCTCAAAATACGGTTTCTTGGTGATGATCATCATCATGACATGCACAAGTGCCCGAAGTGAATTCTTAGTTTGAACGCACAGATTCCTTATTAGAAACTCAAAGTGAGTGTTATAATAAGAACTTTCACAAGCTTTTTCATATAATTTTGAATTAAGATGAAGAGTGATTCACAAGGATGACACAATAGTGAAGAGGGTGTCTGGACAGACCTTCTCAGGTAATCAGATTGATGACCACACTGAAGGTTATCAAAGAACCTTCATGCAATAACTGATGGAAGCACATGCAAGATTCACAAGCACTGGGCTGAACTTCAGGAGCTCCTGGGAGCTCATGGACTATAGACCATCTGCTAGGGAGCCTGCCTGAGACGGACCTAGGCCCTCTACATGTGGGTGACAGTTGTATAGCTTGGTCTGTTTGTAGGGCCACTAGCATTGGGACCAGGATCTGTCCCTGGTGCATAAGTTGGAATTTTTGAACTTATTCCCTAGGGTGGGATGCATTGTACAATCTTGATGCAGTGGGGGAGGAGCTTGGTCTTCTACAATTTGAAATGCCATGCTTTGTTGACTCCCATGGGATGCCTTACCCTTGCTGAGAAACAGATGGGGGTGGGGTAGAAAGTAAGTGAGGTGAGGGAATGAGAGGAGATGGGGGAAACTGTGGTTGGTATGCAAAATAAATTTTAAAACTTTAATAAAAACAGATAAAGGGTAAAAAGCACCATTCTGCAGTGTCACAATCCTGAGCAGTTAGAGCAGGAAGTAATAAGTTTCCTGACTATCGGCTACCAAACAGTAAAGAAGGCTAAGGTCACTACACTACAAAGGTATGTATATTGAAAGGTCCAAGGTAAACAATGCAAGAGCTCCTGGTGCAATTTTGAGCTAATCTTGGTTCTAAAATAGATCTGAAGTAGACTGGATTCCCATAAGTTAAACCTCATTCCAAAGTGTTTCCTGGGGTGAGCAGAGTACTTATGTGTGAATAACTTCCTAGTTCTCTGATTTGACACCTCCTGTACCCATGCTTGCACACAGTGAAGCAGACCAATCCATTTTCCCCTTCAATTCCAAAGCCCTCTATCAAGCACAAAAGATAGACAGATGAGTAAGTATTTGACCCTAGAAGCTCAGTCTTTTAGAATAATTCCTGGTTAATATCCATCAGGCTCATTAGGCAGTTTTCTTTTTTTATTATTTATTTTTAAATTTAAATTTAAATTAGAAACAGGGTTGCTTCACAAGTCAGTTCCAGGTCCCTCTCCCTTTCCCTCCCCTCCTCCTGTACCCTCCCTCCAACCCCCCCCAATAACCCCTCATTTCCCCAGGGAGGTTGAGACCCTCCTTGGGGGTGTTCATAGTCTGTAATTTCATCCAGGGCAGGGCCTAGACCCTCCCCCAAGAGTTCAGGGTGAGAGTGCATCTCTCATTGTTGGATGGGAGTCCAAAGTCCATTTGTATACCCGGGATAAATACTGATCTACTGCCCAAGGCTCAATAGATTACCTAGGCAGTTTTCTAGTCTTTCTTGTCCTTCACTTCATATGGCAAGTTTCCACAGACTGACTTCAGTCCACTCTTATTAGGACTGCTGAGGATTTCGTCATTCACCTATTTGTCACCAGTTGGAATAAGATTTTTTCTTTGTTTTTCAATTTGTGAAGAAACAATGGGTAATAGATACTATATTTTAAGGGGGGTGGAATTATTCCGGGAATAAATTGCCTTTTGAATCACCACATATGAAGCATGGACAAGTGGCTATAGAGTAGATCCAATTCTAAATGTTTCTGAACACAAGAAGAAAAGGAAACATGATTTTAAATGAACTTGCCATGGTTATTGTGAACTTTTCCACTCTTAATTTCCCTTGTTGTCAAGGCTTATGCCTGCTTGTTTCCATTTAACCTAACTAAACTCACACAAATTCTGTCGGCAATGTCTGCAATTGTCAGGGTGACTTGGAATTGTATTCTGGTACTCCAAAGTGGTTAATGAGCCACATTGGCTGATTAACAACCCATACAAGATTGATGGGCATGGAATGTACTTTAATAGCAGCCATACCCTTGCTTCCATGATTTATACACCTTTCACAATTATAGGGCAAACCAAATTTCTGAAATTCTGGCTACCTGGATCCAAATTTCAGTCCCTTTGTGACACTAATAGTAGAATTTATGATCATCATTACCAATGTATCTAGTTCACTAGGTAGGGAACAATCCTGGGCATATGAATATTATTTAGTAGTTAATAAATTATACAAAATAATTTGTAGCTTGGAAGTCCCTTCTCTTTGTCAAGTATAGCTATATAAACATTTGTTCTCGGCACAACTGCAGTGATATAAGGGTAGTTATGTATAATACATTAGGATATACTATCACAAGATATGAAAATAGTCAATAAGTCAAGAAAGTATACAGTCACAAAGAGGCATTGTATCTGCTGATTCTTAATCAGCACCCATAAGAATATTCAAACTTAAGGAACAGAAGCTAAAGGGCTGATCTGGTATTTTAATAGTTCTTTATCTTTGTTTGGCTCAATGGGGCGCTTTCCCTACAGCTGGTTAGATCATTCCTGCTTCTTATGCCTCTGCCTAGAGGTGGTGGCATGGGTCCTGATCTAAAATGTAGGCTGCTTTTTACAGATGAAGAGCATAAATAGTGGGAGGCAGGTACAAAAGTCAAAGAACAAGACTACAAAGTGTATTCCTCTGCATATCTTTGAAATAATTTCCTTTACTTCTCCATGCAAACTACCTTCCCTCTTCTTCTATTCCTATAACGCATCGTTCCTTATAATCTTACATAATGTATAATGTCTTTGAAAAGTCCTTCTATAATTTTATAGTCATTTAACAATTGTTTATTTCTATTAAGAGGCAATAATATGCACTGCAAATTATGAAAGTAAAAATCATATGGCAGAATAGTGTTTACACCATGGACCTTTGATACATGATTTCTATTGTTATGTTATTTATTTGCTTCAGTTAAAATTATTTTCAGTATCTATTTCTTTTGCCAACCATTTACTACACAAATCTAAAATTCCTTGAGATCAATCTATCCTTCTGTAATTTTCAGGTCACAATCATAGTGCCTACAAGATAACTATCATTTTATTATTCTCTAAATGCTTCTGAATATATAAACTGCACTTTGGTACAAAATTGTATCTTTTGATGTGAGACATTTTGCTCTTATCTACAAAAATGAGCCTAACTTCCCAGGCAGACTTCAGTGGTGATGTTTATTAATAGGTGCTATATAAACAGTACACAACTGATACGAATTTACCTTCTCACACTGGACATAATATAGTTTTTATCTAAGTAATGCCTTGTCTGTAATTTAAACAGCTCTCACCTCTTCTTTTAAGGAGAAAGCTCATATAATTGACTGATGGTTGTTGATTCTTGAGGTTTTTGAACCTGACCCTGAATCAGAATTGTGTAGGGTACTTACATAGACATTTCTGTCCCTACTGTCTACTAATTTCTGATACAGAGCATATCCAGCAGACCCCCTAAATTCACCTAAATCTTCAAGAGCGATACTGTTCTGAGAATCATGCTTGGAGAACCACTACTGTGTTCTGTATGGGGAAAAGTCTACATATGCCATAAAGAAGAGCATTATGCTCTGCTAACGTAAAATTAACCCTAAAATGCTAAAAAAAGTAATACTTAAACAAAACAAGTTTCCAAGTTAATTATATTTCACTAATACATATATAACTTTGGTATTCAAAATTATCCTAAATTATAGCTCTTTATGTGAAATAATTAATTATGATATACAATATTCAATAAAATTATCCTTGCTTGGTGACAGTGTGTGATTGTCATGAATTGGGTACAGTAAAAATCACCAAGTTTGCTGTAATGAAAAAAATGTATAAAAGAAATAGACTACACACCTGAATCTTTATAGTAGAATCTATATGATATGCTATGTAATTGACAGTATGATTTTATCTTCACAATTGAAATTCTTCATTTTAGGTTTTATCTAAAACTGATCATCAGGACATAGAAGTTTTGCAATATTAAACTAGAAATACTAACTTGAGTGTAAAACAATAATATGTAAACAGACGATGCATGAATTCAGTTCATTGAACTCCTAGTGCATAGCTAATAGCTTTCCAAATGTTAGAAATACTTAATACAATTCCAGTCACACCAATTTATTGACTATTACAACAAGTATGGTATGAAATCCCTACTGTGAATTCTGTTTAATTATTCATGACAACACACCCCATGATGTCGACACATTCAGAATCTGTAGTTTACATAAGAGGAATGCAAAGCTTTAAAAGATTAATTTACCAAAAACACATGGTTAAAAATTGCAGGAAGCTTTAGTAGCTTGTTTGACTGAAAATCACTATCCACTTCTATTTTGTGTATGAAAAGATCACAATTACCTTTCTTTGAATCACTCTCAAGAATGTTCAGGTTCCCAAAAAAGTTGACATGCAAAGCAGTCTCTATTACTTAGGACTGTAAATTAGGGTAAACTATTTTTCAGTTTTTTATGATTCCAAATTTCTAATAAGTAAGTAAGTAAATAAATAAATAAATAAAATAATGAGCCCTATCAGAAGAGAGAGCCCATTATTCAATAAATATTAGAAAATATTTTTAAGTAGTTTACTTCAACTCCATAAATTTCCCCAAACATCTGTTCTATGTAAACATCAATATTAGACTAAATCATCTGAAGAATAAAAATAGTCAGAAGCAGATTTTCTTTTTGGGCAACATGTGTTTACTTGTTTATTTATTTATTGCTTCAAATATGTTATATGATAAGGTTGTTTCCTAAGATACACTAAGAAAACAGATAACAGTATCTTTAAAAGAAAATAAGAGTATCTTACAAAACAATACATGTTCTAAACCAAGAATTTACTCGTAGTAGGTTTGAAATGACAGATATTATGTGGGAAAGAAATGTCCAATGAATGGTGAAAATAATTCCTCAGATGGTTCTTTTTGCATGTGTCAACTTTTGTGCAAATTTGAGTAAGACGGTGGCATATAAGCAGCAGAACAATGATAGTTTTATTTTCAGGGTTTCTGAATACTCTGTAGCTACACTTGTTTAGTGGGGAGGGGCAGAGTCATATTACAGATTTATTTTGATAATCTTAATGAGACACAATGGTCCTTCTCTTAGAATAGTAATGGATGTAACTACAACATAATGAAAAGGATAAAGTAGTAGTACCAGGTTACATATTTGAGAAAATAATTTAAAGACTATAAGAAAAATCTAGGCTTCTGACTTGGTAAACTTGACAGTGTTAGATCAAATAGCAGACTGGGAAAGAGCAAGTTTTCTGATTGTAGTTTTATTTTTCTAACAACATAATCATGATTTAAGTCTACTCCATTTATTAGTTGCATCACATTGACTTATTTTCTAGTAAAATAGGTAAATTTTTAGATCCCATTCTAGGCCTAGGGATTCAGAAACTAGAGGATAACTGCTTTCCTGGTGAATGTTACTAGCACTCAAGTCTGAAACCTTCTTGTGTTTATTTGTTTGTTTGTTTTTGTGTGACTCTGTACAAATTGGTTTTCTGTCAACTTGACACAGCTCTCATAATCCTGGAAGAAGGAAGAACAATGGAGGAGCTGTCTCATGGTGTGCATGCAAGTATGTGGGGACTTTTCTTGAATAATGACTGACATGACTGTGTCTACAACAATGTGAGCAGTGCCTCTCCGGGACGATGGCTCTGGAAAATATAAGAAATCAGGCTGAATAAGCCATGTAGAGCAATCCAGTAAGCAATGCTCCTCCAATGTATCTTCTTTAAATCCTGCCTTCAGGTTTTTGCTCTGCTTGTGTTCCTTCCCTAGCTTTCCTCAGAGTCAGACTGTGATAGGTACATGTAAATGAAATAAACCCTCTCTTCTCCTAATTGTTTTCGGTCAGTGTTTTATCAAAGTAAAGGAAACTTAACTATATCAGTCCCCTTATGTGAATGAGTTGCAACCAACTGGTAAGAGCACAGTCATGGAGAAGAAAAAAGTAAAGTTGTTCTTGAGTCAGTGCCAGAGGATGTTATATAAAGCTGACCATCTTGACCTCAACAGAAGCTGCAGGGAATATTGTACATGTGTTCTATAAAACAGCAATTATGCATGCCCTTTGATGTGCTTTGCAAAAGTGCTAGACAGTGGTGCCAGAGAAAATGACATTAGCAATCTAAGTTGAATAGGTAAAATGGTCTAAGACATTACAAGGCAAAGTTTACTTGGTACACTTGACAGAGATAGCACTTTTAGCCATCAATCTTTGCTTGATAGACATAAATAGCTATTTTCAAGACTCAAACACCCACACATCCATCTTTAGAACAATGTTAGAAATTCTGGATGCTTGACAGTTAAACCTCTGTTGCAAATTATCCTCTAGCAACAAGATATTAAAGCAAGAATTTCTGATGTTTTGATGTTTTTAAATATGAAACCTTAACCATATGCTTAAAATTTGGGACTTAAATTTTAATTTAATCGATATCTTGATGTGTACTCACAATTAAGAAGCTCCCATAATAGATAACGAGGGGCAAATTGATATGATTAATCTCAAAAAACACAGAAACCCTGTTCTCTACAGCAGTGTATAAGTTAGAATTTTCTATTAACTCTTCTTGATTTTGAGAACACAAGGAAAGTTGTAGTTTTTAAATGACCATTTCACAGCATTCTAGGACATTGAGTTATGTTCTGAACCCTGGAGATTAGTTCTTGGCCAAGATAGTAAGATTGTTGTTTTGTTTTATTTCTGCATATGCTATCATCCCACTTGGAAAATTATGTTTTGTTAAATGACAGTTCTTTTAGGTGAAGTATCTAATTTACAAAACGCAACCATTCTTTGACCAGTACATAAATATTTACTTGTATAAGTTTACTTTCTTCATGTGTATAGTATTAGTAGATTGTATTCTATTCTATTGAATAAAATAAGTGGTATCAGCAAACTCTAACATTTTAAGAAATGCAAGCTTTATGGCCTTAAGAAATGCAGACATCTTGACACATGACAACTTCTTTCAAACTCTTGCACAATGATGTACAAACTGTAGGATGACTTCTAGAATCTTATAGGCTATGTCCTTAGGATGAAGATAGCCTGTCCATGTGAAAATGTCTTCCTGCAAAAGGTCAACTCTGACAGAAAAACTTAATCTGTGTCCTGGATGACACCCACCTGATGCTAGCCTGACTTGCCTTTTTAGACTTACAGAGACTTGCAATTCTGTCATTAAAAGAGCTTCAAATTTAAACGTTTACCTCTTTCAAACTCTGAAATATCTTTCTCAAGTACCTAAGAGACATCCCTTGGAATATAATCACCAAAAAAGATAAAGCCCCTGTCTCCTAGCCCATGTGGGAAGGTTGAATTTTAACACTGATAACTGCCAGGCAACAGATACATCTTAATCACATTTGCACTGGCCAGCATTTCTACTTTACTTCTCTGGCTGTATTGAGCCAACTTGATCCTCATCTCTCAGCATGCCTTTAAAACTTCCAGGTCACCTCTTCACAAATCAGAAGAGATATCAGTTAGACTGAACATAAAAGACATTTCAACACCTTATCCAGCTGTGTTTTTGTTTACAACATATATAATCTCAACATTACTCTGCTAAACATATTATCTTTAACAACCAAACATAAGAAAATGTATCAGCTTTGTTAAAATTCTCAAAGAACTAGACCACTCATATCTGAGGTGTTTTGAAAGTAATTTGGCTTCCACTTCATTATGTTCCACAAACAGATATTTTGAACCTTCAATTATATGCTATCATAGTAAGAAGCTGACTGGACCATCAATGAAAAGATGAGTGCTAGTTATGTGCATTATCTATCTCTTCAATGAAATCAAAGACTATCCATTTTTTCTTATAGCTGTAACCACTACCATACAATGCAAAATGAACGGAAAAATGGCAATTCTCCTGTATAGTAACCAGTTGCCGATTTGCTTTCAGCTTCCTACAGAGACATCCCTTTCAATACTATTTTCACTAGAAATCAAAAAATGTACAAGAATTTCCAGAAGAAAAAAACTGTCAAATTTTGTGGCAATGTTTGCCTACCATGACCAGTCTGATCCTACTCAACAAAAGACAAAATTAGTGTAGGATTTCCTTTTAAATGGATCTTATAAGTGTCCTAGAGATTATATAAAAGATAAGTAAAATGACATTCATATGTTCATTTTCCTTTGCATGATTTATATTTAAAATAAATATCTGGATATAACCCATGACACAAAATCATATATTAAATACTAGTATATTGAAGTATGTTTTAAAAAGTATATTCCAAATAGTTAATCAATTGACATTTACATTTTTCAGGTAAATGCAAAGTAACAATTCTCTGAGCATAGACTTTTATGGTTACACTTTCAAAGTAATTACATCATTCAAACTTCTCAGCAGCTTGTAAAACCAAAATTGCTTGAACATTAGTTTTAAAGAAATTTTCATGAAGCCTTTAAACACTGAGTGTCAAATTCAACATTAGGCTCCAAAGTCCACGGGTGGTATTTATCACACTTCAACATTCACAATCATCCCTTTAAAGAAAAAATGTTTGAGATAGACAAAACTGCAATTGGAATTCAGGATTTAAACTCATCCATCTTATAACCTTTATAGTTCCTCTTTATATAAAGTCCTAGACTTGGCAATTAGCAAGACACAAGGCACTGAGAATAATTTAAAAAGTCTTTATGAGAAAGGCTCATGCACAAAGTCTAAAAGGAAAAAAAAAAGAAAACAAAAATGTAATACCTATCTATTTCAATCACACTGATAGTTATTATCATTTAATCTCTCCCCAAACCTACTGACATACAGAAAAGTTACAGACCAACAGAGATTATAAAGTATTGCAGACATCTGGAAGTACAGTCCCTCTTTCACATTATATACTAAAATTAGTATACATGATAACTTTATAATTATTATGTCAGCAATAAATTTAGCCCAGACATTTTTGCAATGAAACTCACTATACAGCAATGAAAAGCCATAATGATGAGTCTTAAGTTATTTTATCCAACACTGTTTTTGTTGGGTTGCTATAAAAGGTAAGACCGTGTAGGCATTCAGTAAAACATAAGTCTTCTAATAAACTATTTTGTTACAAAATCACAATATAAAAATTTAGTTCCCACACTTGAAACATGTTATGACACGGCCTAAATGACATGAGAGTTTGTGAAATTTTCCAAATGCTTTAGGAGTATAACTGTTTATTATAATACCATCCCCTTCTCCAATTAAAGGACAACATAATTACATGGCAGAATGAAGTTCATTGCCAACAATGACACTGTCATATATACTTGCTATATGAAACTTCATCAGTTTCAATCAGCCATCTTACAGAATCTAAGTGTGCATTGAAATCATGTGTATATACATTTGTAAATGTTACTTCTAAGCTTATTGCCTTGGATTCCGATTTTTTAGCCCAGGAGTCTGAACTATTTTCAGGGGTAGGTACTAGAAAGTAGGAGCAGTTACAAATAGTTGTTATATGTAACACAATACTCTCACTTTTAAAGACTGGTTAGATTGTCAAAAAAAAGTATCCTTTCTTCTATCCTTTTATTCTCATTTCAAAAAAAAGTGGTACCAGAGACCTTCAGATTTTAGAAGAACTGGGCTTGTTCTTGTCATGTTTTAGCTTTGCTCTTTTCACTGGGGTCACAGTGACATCTATGTCAGGAAAGTCTTTACTGACATATTACTGGAAAGTTCTAACAAGAGGGTGATGACACAGATGGCTGGGCAATTTGCCTTATCACTCAAACTCCTCCAAGTGCTGTAGAGTGAGAGAAGATTATAGTATCTACTATATATACATTGGGATTTATGGTTCAAATATAGGTGTTCAGATTTGGGAAATATCATCAAACCACTCATCACTATCATCAATGTTAGCATTACCATCAATGAATAAAATTTGTTTCCTTATTTTTCGATTTCTGCTAAGTATAACATACAATGTACATGCATGATTTAAATATATTATATATGTGCTACATATATGTATAATTATATATTAAAATTAGGTTATTTGTATAAATCCTATAGAAGATCCTATGGAGCAAATATGTTTCAACAAATCTTGTATTATCCACACCCTGTTTTAAAATTTCAACACTTTGTTTAAAAAAAAAGTTTTATTCAAAGAAGGAAATCTGCTTTTGGTGTTGGTCTCCCTGGTTTGCTTATGGCTTCTATGTAAGATTATAGTCACACAAAGACACAATACAGCTATTGAAGCAGGACAGTCCCCCAAGGCATGGTTGGCTACCTTAAGAGCTGATTAAACACTCTGCTCTCTGTGTCAGCTAACAGTGACCCGGAGAAGAGCATGTCTGATTGCATTCGGGTTGGTACCCAAGAGTCCCACCTCTGAAAAAAAGGTATTGGACGGGTCTGATGCTCGTTGGGTGGATGACTCCAAATGAGAAATCAGTACAATGTTCCTGTCTATGTCACAGATCAGACCTCTACTCTTGCCTGTTGCATTTAAACAAAAAAAGGGGGAAGTGTAGAGAGCTGCGAAGTGCCGCACCCTTAAGATGGTGCTGGCTTCCTCCTTCTGCTAGCCCTACAGCAGGTGCTCTCTGTGATAAAAAACTCCTTAAGAGCCCCACCTGTATTTGGTTAAGGGTGGATATCAGGTTTGCTTCCGCATACGTGGACCTATCTGCATTTTCCACGTGGCATACTGGGGTTGGCCGCCCAAGGGCTTTTAAGGTGTGGGTTGGCACTACCCGCGGTCAGAAGATTGTTCAAGGTTCCTGAATAAACTGCTTAAAGAAGAAAAAAAAGAAGGAAATCTGAACTTTATATCTAATAAAATAAAACAAAAACAACTCATATATCTGAGACCTACATAAGACTAGAAAATATGAAAATACTAGAAGAAAACTTACAGGAACAATGCAAGACATTTCTTACTCAGGGTGACTTGTTTAGCTGTGATCTCAGTATCACTGGACACAAAAGTCATTTAGATATAACAGGATTATATAAAATTAAGGCTTCAGTGTAACAAAGAAAATAATCAAAATAGAGTGGAAACAATTACAAAGGAAGATAAATTGTTTGCAGCTATTTTTCTGATTGAAGGTTAATATCTAGAATATTTAAGGAACTAATAAATCATAACAAAAATTAATAAATGTGAAATTATTTAACAGGAATTTCTCAAAAAGATAAATCAATGTATAATTTCATCTTACTGAGAATTATTATTATGAAATTGCTATGAATAATGCCCAGATAGAAGAAGTCTAATACATGGTTAGTGGGAATGTATATTTTAAGAATATTATCAAAAACAGAAAGAGGTTCCTCAAAAAAGCTAAAAATATATTTACAAAATGATCCAGTTGTCACATTACTGAGAAATAAAATCAAGCTGTGGCAGGGAAACTTACCGATTCATATTTTTTCAAGCACTAGTACATAAAGAATGACTGCATGGGTGGGAGGATAATGAAAATGTGGTATATACAAACTGTTATTTTATTTATCCATAAAAGAATGAAATTTTGTCATTAGAAATATAACTGATTAACATGGAGGACAGCTTAATAAAAATAAGCCAGAAATGGAAAGACATGTCACTGCTTGTTCCCACTCATATTTAGAACAGTCATTGTTTGCATAGAATAATCATTGTTAGATTTTGGGAACAGAGAAGATGTAGGGATAAACAGAAGTTGCATAGTGACTAATAAAACAGAGTTAAATACAGAATGTTGGTTCTGGAATTCCGTAGCATGGAAGGATGATATAGTTCAAAATAAACTATTACATATTTAGTTACAACTGACAAGAGAAGAGTCCAAATAATATACACATATAAGAAGTAAATGCTACATGTTTGGATTTGATTGGTACACATTATATGCATTAAGTTAACATATAATTAATACACGTTTATAAAAATAATATATTTTAAACCCCAAATAATCTACCATGTTCTGGAATCTTGCCCTAGACGGAAGAATTTTCATCTTATCTCTTGACAGTCAACCTCTCCAATAGCATATTCCATTATTACCTTTCCTCAAATACATTAAGATGACTAAGATTCCATATTTTTCTTTTTATCTGAAATGATCATTATCTGATTGTTTCCTTTCATTCAAGATTCTTCTTTAAAGTCAATTTGATTCTACTGTATCCCTTCTCTATCTGACCTTACATTCCATTTTGCATACCAGTTATTATACTCTACCACATTGCCCACTTTTAGACTTTCTATAAATATTATAATCTGCATAATAATGTCTACACCTCTTTTTTGTTAATGAAAGCAAAAACATTTGCTTTCTTCCTAACCAAAATTAACAACTAAAACAAAATCTGGCACATTCAATCTTGTGCAGCTGATTAAATAAATATTAAAAGTTCTAATTTCAACAGGTATCATTTTCTTTTTGATTGTATTTTAAGGAAAAAGAAATAGGTAGTTGGGTTTACAGATGTGTACCAGCCTCATGTAGGCTACTTTTATCTGATTACCATATTGAGAAACACAAGAGTTAGCATATACTACTCAAATGGTTTCCTAGTCACGCAAGGTCTATGCTGATCAACTAAAAATCGTTTAAAAGTTAAAAATATCAAGAACATCTATGAGTGGACTATTCTCTACATGTTTTATAATACATTTTCTGTAAATATTCATAATGCCTATAATAATGCTATAGATCACAATATGCATGATGATGTTCCACCCTCCAAGTTAAGTGACTTCTTCAGCACTAAACCCTGATTTTTGTTACATTAGTTCAAGGAGACAGGAAGTGCATTGCTTCATTTTACAGTAAGAAAAATACATTTGTGTAATTAGATTATTCCTGCCAGGCTGGTTCCTGAGCTGCATCAGTACCAAATGAACACCCAGGATGCTATACTAATTATAAAGCTCTTGGTCATTTTCTATGGTTTCTTAATGGCTAGCTCTGACTTATTTGTACATAAGTACTAATATATATTTTTGTAAGGTCTTATCTTACCGAGAATGCCAGACTTGTACCCTCTCCTCCTGGCATCACATAGCGACTCTCTATTCTTGACTACATTTCTCAGAATCCTCCTCGACTCGTATTCCCACCTATCTTGCTTCCCTATTGCCCAAAAGTCCTTCATTTATCAACCAAAAAGACAACACATGCACAGAAGGACTTCCCCCATCACATATGCCCTATAACTCCAAGGATCTGAGAAATCAATGGAATTTATAGTCATAGAAGAATATTTTACCTGCCAGAAGAAGGCATAGATGGAAGGTCCTCTCACTGTATGTAAGATTTAAAGGTTTATTTACAAGTGCTCAATACATAATGAAGTAGGTAAACAATTAATGTTACATAAGGATATATAAAGTGAAATAAATAGAATGTTTATTGTAAGGTAGATTTGTGTTTGTTTTCCAGTTGGGATTAGGTAACAGGCTGCATAAATGGGTAGGTCTATTACAGAAATCACTCTGAAAATAATGTGTAAGGAAGCAACTTTCCATCATGGTCAAATTACTTCAGATGCCTTGAATTCATGAATAAAACACTCCATCAAATTTTGTGCATCTCAAGCACTTCTCACACATTTAAATTCACAGCATCCATGTGAGGTAGGGAAGGAGGAATATTTTATTTGTCTTATTTGGTGAAATGAAGATAATGAGGCACAAGGAGGTTAATGATAGATTTGAAGTTAATGCAATCAGTCAGCAGTAGAATCTTCGGTAGAATTTAGGTTTCCAGACTCTCAATTAGTGTTTTTTTTTCAAGATACTATGTTAACTACATTTTGTTGTTGGATGAATTTAATGTAGTCCTATAGATACAAATGCCCACTATACTTTTCCATACTAAAGATTCTTGATAATAATTTAACCTCTCAGGCCTAGAATAGGTGAATTTAAACTGGGAATTTTAGCACAAGTTTAACTCAGGCCATATCCTGTCTCTTCCTCTCCTTGTGAATACCCCCTTTCCCTATATACTAGAACTGAATTTTCAAAGTTCATATAATACTCTTTGGAGGTATTGCCAAGCTATGTGGAAAACTATTGACTTATAATTTTTATTATTTAGTTTAAAACTCAGGATTGTAGCAATTTGAAAATCAGAAAAAGGTGGCATGAGTACACAAGATGTAGGATTTATAGAGAGAACATCAGATTTTAAGATTCCTACATATTTTTCCCCTCTACCTCACTGGTCAATTTTTCACTCTCCTTTTCTCTTTTGTTCCACTCTCTAATAGTTTTACAGGTATTCTATTTTATAGTTGCACCCTTTCTTTTGTGAGATTAATTTATGTGATTATTTTCATGACTCTAAATGTTATCTTATGCCAACAACTTCTAAATTTAAATGTCTAACTTGGACATATTTTCTCTGAACTTTCAAGTCACAGATTTACTTGCCTCCTCAGTATCACCACTACAATCTAATAGATCTCCAAACTTAATGTGCTCTTCGTCAGACAAAATGTCAATTTTACTTACAGGGTTTACCACCTCAGTTGAGGATAATTTTATCCCTTTCTATCAAATGAGGTAGAAATCTTGGTGTCATTTGTAGTTCTCTTTATCTACCTATCTTTTATTCAGTCCACAATGGAATTTTTGCTAGTTCTATATTTAGATCCATAAAGAGCAGGATCCCTTCTTAACACTGGAAGCTATGCTATTATCATGTGTATTTGGATTACCATAACTGCCATGAAACTTGACACCTTGCTGCAGGTATCCCTACCCCAGCAACAATCTTTGTAAGGCCTATGTCAGATTTCTCTCTACAAAACTCTCCACTGGCTCCTGTTTCACTCCATGAGAAAGAAGAAAAGAGGACATTGTTACAACGGCATTCCAGTTCCTTTATCAACCCATTGACTCCATCTACATCTCTCTGAATCTATGCACTTTAGACAGAATGCAAATTAATTGCCAAGGAAAGCAAATAAAGGGATTCTTCAAATATTTGTTTTTGTTTAAAGGTATCGCAGGTCAAAATGAGTATCCTTGAGATAAGAAAAAGATACATTCTTTGTCCCCCTCAGTGAGATCTTCACTAAAACTACTTCAGGGAGTTAAACCACAGTATTATGCATAAATTTTAGAATCTACCCAAGTTTAAGCTCTTACTTTGCTCTTTGGCTTCTTTTCCACACTTACCACAATTTAGAATACTATGAACTAGTCTTATATTTTATGACTACATGCTATTCTCTGCAACATGAAAGAATCCATAATGTGTGGATTTTGTATAGGTTTGTTTTTTTCTCTAATGGTACCTGACACATGATAAGTGTTCAATATTTGCAGTAACTAACCAATGTTGTCTAACCAGTCAATAGTTCATTTTAGGGTATTGAAAATTGAACAAACATGATGAATGTGGGTTCGTACAGATGAGAACATAAATAAGACCAGGTAGAGAAAAGATACATAAGATATAATGGAGCACAGTGATAAATCTGTCAAATTTATTCCTCTGGAAGCAAGAGAAAAAGCCGGGAATATGAGTAAGATAATGGAAGGAAGATCTTACTAAAAGGACATTTTTTTCTCATTTCAAAAGACCTAAATGAAATTTCATAACTCTGATATTATTTTAAATTCTTAATGAATTGTCAGTTTGACCCTATATTTTCCCATATTCCATTTTTCCGAGGTCTTTTCTTTAATTGTACTACTGACCCAAAGCAGGTGTATACTTTCCTTGCTTGAGTTTAATGAAAAGAAAAAAATGCATGAAAAAGTAGTTTACTTTGAAGAAAGGAATTTCAGGAAATAGGACACATGGCAGAAATGGTTTTTGTGTAATCAAATGGGAACATCAGAGGTAAAGTTGTGTGTTAATGATTAATGGAACTTGTTTGTACAGTTAGTCAGAAGCAAGTATAATATTTAAATTTATTGATTTATTTGCAGAAGTATATTACTTGGTCTAGAGTCTTATTTTAATTGATACATTTAGGTTAGTGATCACAGAATTGTTTTAGAATGGAAGAAGTGTCTTTTGCAAGTTTAAGACTAAGTATTTCAGTTTTATTCTTGCTAAGAATGATAAAAACTATAAATCTGAAACCTTATAAGGATTCTGCAATTACTTAATTTATGTATAACGTTACAAACTAAAATGTACTTAGATCATATAAGCTATGGGTATGTTCTGGTATAACTTCTCAAATGATACTCTACTAGCTCTATCAGTTATAGGGGTTATATAAAAAGATGTTTATTGAGAATTCTCTAAGACTAAAAGTGATCTACATGCAAATATATGGAAATAGTTCTTTTCTTAACCCCATAATAAAATGTGTCTGAAAAATGCATGCTTTGGGAGAATAAGTGATGTTCATATAATTATTCTAATAGGTTGCTAATTTTTATTTACATGCATGCTTCATTAACTATCTAAAGGTGCTTCATACCAAATCAAATGCTATTGAGAATTTTCAGCTATTTCAAATATTTAAGTTTATATTTCAGCTACAACATATAGCTTATTTAATATTAATATTTCATTTGCAGTAATAACATTGTACATAAACTGCGCAAACCAAGTTCAATTAAAAACAAATATTAATATGAAATGTATTCATTATTTAGTGGACAACATCCTATAATTAGACATTAAGTGGAATTAACATTCTAAAACTGTAAAAAACTGATGGTGGTGGAAATAATTGATTCTGTAACCATTAAGAATTTTCCCACATATCAAGTATCAAACACAAAGGACACTATATTATTTACTTGTGAATACTGATCATTTTTGATATTTAATTTTCCAGAGTTGGTATTGGCTAATAATCATGAATGAAAATACATCAATAATCTGAAAATATCTTTGTTTTAAGCACTTCTTTCTACACAGATTTATAGTTTTACTTTTATTTACTTTATTTAAATATCATGTTTGCCTCTGTATGTGTCTGTGAAGGTGAGTACAGATGTTGTTGGAGACCAGAGGAGTTACAAGAGGTTTTCTGTTGCTCGGTATGGTTGCTGGGAACTGAAAGTAGTTCTTCAGGAAGAGCAGCACCTGCTAGTAATCACTGAGCCATCTCTCCTGTCCCATAAATATGCTTTTTAAACATATGACTTCCTGTAGTTGGAAGAGAGCTTCAATACTAAGTTCTCTCACTCTGTGCCATAGTAGTATCCTATCCATATTTCCAAGTATGGTATTCAATGAGCAAAGAAAACCTGAATCTTAGTAAATTATTTCTGTTGGATTTATTTATTTATTTGTTTCCTAGGCAATTGTTAATTGCTTCATTCCTTCTTAGGTTACTTTTATTAGACCATCTGTTTCTTTACTAAGAACCCGCCATTCATGCCAGTTAAGGATAAGAAGTAAATATACAAAAAGGAAATCGATGCAAATTAAAAGGAAATGTGAGCAAGCAGTAAAGATTGAAGATGCTTCAAAGAATAGGCATGAAAGGTTGAATTTTAACGTGACACAGCCTGGTATTGACTGATTCTTTAAAACACAAGACAAACTGATTCTTTTAAAATTAGCCATTCTCTAATATACAATATCTAATTCAGTGATACACAATGCTAAACTCCCCCTAATTATTCTGTCATTTAGAAAATAATATTCTATTACCTACAGCATCATTATCATAGATAACAAGGTTATTTTAACATGTCTTGTTGTGGTCTCATTAGCATGGTAAAGTCATTTAGAAAGCTAAGTTATACTATAAAATGTTTTAATAAAGACTAAGATCTAGGAATTTCTCCCCTAACTAATTCCTCCCACCTGATCTGCAAATTTCGATGTCAGCAAAGAAAATACTGGATGACCATTAACAAAGACAAAACAACAAAAATAAAAAATACAAGTATGCTTAAATTACAAAGTTAAACAAAGCCCTTCAAATCCTCTAAAATTATCATTCTAAAATAGATAATATAATATTAGAGGATGTGAAAAGGAAACAACACCAAAAGAAAGCTATGAGCCAAATTAGTGACATAATATATCCACAGAGAAACTGCTAACCTGCCCACTAGACATGGCATTGTACTGAGATACCCAGTGCCTGAGAAGGGCAAGTTGGACATTGATTTATCAGCCATTTCTACTTTCTTAGAGAAATAGTTACACCTTAGAAGTGTTTGTTGTGAAGCATTCCACCAAGTCATCAATATGCATGATTCCCACTACTTGGAAAATCTCAAGAGCCCACAATATTGTTTTCTATATAGGTAGCTTGTCACTACTGCTGTGATTCCTACATATGATTGTTTACTGTAACCCACATTCTCAGTTATTTTTATTTTAGGATGAGTAATGATCACTAGTTATGATTCACTGAAAGCTTTCAACACATATTCTGCTTTGTCAGATTTTTGTTTGTCTGAAATATCTAAACTTGCATGTTAATAGTCATCATAAAAGGGCACAATTCACTTTATATTATTTTTTGTTTGCTAAGCTACAAGACACAAAAATATTGACATGAACTTTGTCAATGACACTTCTTGAGACAGGGTCTCTCTATAGTCCTGATTTTCCTGGATCTCACACTGGCCTCAACTCAAAGAGATTGCATGCCTCAGTCACTTGATTGTCACGATACAAGGTGTGCACCACTGTGCCCAGCTTGAGGATTTTTTATAATAGTCACAGAAAATTAAGAGTCAAATGAAGTAGCACAGTATGTGTTTTAGTTTTGACTATGTTGGCTATTCTTTCTGTAAACCAACTTAATATTTATTACATGTTAGAGACTAACTGCAGTAACATATTTCTGTTCTTTGCCTCATTAACAACATTTCAAGATCATTGTGGAATAGAAAATATCTATTGTATAAAAAGTGCACAGTGGGTGTGTGCTAAGAACTGGGCAGAACAATTCGCTTTACCTAAGGTACTGCAACTATTTCATGGCAAACTTGGTATTTCAAATATTGAAATTTAACTCCTGACCACTTGAAGACATTAAAAGAAATTGCAGTTCTATTATAATCCCCCATTGAATCTAAGCCAAGTGTTTGGCATGGGTACTAGACTGATTTTCACTGTAAGAGAATAAATGCATTGTCTATAATTTGCTGAATTGTATTCATATTAGTCCATTGAAAAAATATCCAGATGTCCTATTACTTACTAAATGATTGATTGAGGATCCTAACAGAAAATATTTTTTGGAAACTATGAAGTTAATATAGCTCCTGAATTGGTCTCTCTGCTCCATATTAGAGAACATATATTAGAAAACCTAATACTACAATTAATTCTCATTCTGTCACATTTTCTAATAGAGAAAATTAAACTCTGAAGGCAAAATATTCCATACTAGATATGAAGAACTCACAGTCTCTTTGCTAATATAGACGGCTGCCATTATTCTGACCACATTAAAATCATCATAATAAATCAAGTGATACAAAGACACCGTATGTATTGTAATTATTTCAAAATGTTCACAGAATGAGGCTGTTACATGTTCTTCCATTCCTTAATTTCAAATAATTATAATTATCAGGGTTAGAAAGCAAAGCCAGCATTACAAAAGAGAAAGACAAAATTAGTAATTTTAATATCTCCAATTCATTTTCTGTACAACACAAAAGAGGTCTTTGAAATATTCATAATTATTATTTTATTTTGGTTGTTTTGAGACAGGGTTTCTCTGTGGCTTTGGAGGATATCCTGGTACTAGCCCTTGTAGACTAGGCTGGTCTCAAACTCACAGAGATCCACCTGCCTCTGACTCCTCAGTGCTGGGATTAAAGACATGAGCCACCACAGCCTGGCCATAATTATTTCTTAAAAGCAACCATTTATGTTAACTGTTTAATGACAGTTCTTCATCTTGATTGTGGTATTCATTATATGATACTTAATGTGATTAAACACCATGGAAAAATAATAAAAGCATACAATAAAAGGTCACACATAAAAAGCATTGATATCAAAGTAAGACTTTCAGTTTACTTACTCATTCAACACTAAAGTCAATTTGAGGAGTCGATATCCTTCTTTAATTCAGAAAATAATACTTTTTTCAGTTTATATATATACATATATTTTTAATTTTAATTTAAATTAGAAACAAGGTTGCCTCACATGTGATTTCCGTTTCCCTCCCCTTCTCCCGTGCCCTCCCACCAACCCTCCTAATATCCCCTTATTTTCCAAGGGAGGGTAAGAACCTCCATGGGGGAGTCCATAGTCTGTCACAGAAAATAATATTTATGAAAACTGGGTGATATGACCATAAGAATTCTCTGTGGTGTTTACTACTCATGGTTCTATGAATATTTCACTATAAAAAATAAAACACTTAGACAGGTGGTGGTGGTGGCTCCAAAGCTACATGGAAAAACCATGTCCCTGTCTCGAAACACCTCCCCAACCAAAAAATATAAACACACACACACACACACACACACACACACACACACAGCACTTAATAGTCCCATATAAATCTTGCTAGCATGTTAGCAGAGAGGAAATAAGAAAAAGAGGACAAAAAATAGAGCCTTACTAATTTCTAATTGGAAATGATTACATCTTTCATCCCAGAAATGTAAAACAAAAGTTGATGTTTTAACAAGTTTTGAGAAGTCTATTTTCTTCACAAGGCTTAAGAAAAAGTGAAGAAGTTTTCTCCATACAAGTGAGAAATACATTAAAACAACTTGTACTACAATCATTTGTAACTTCTGTTTACACACTTCCTATGTAACCTGGTAATATATAGTCATTAATCTTATGTCATGAAAGAGTTTGCAGATATCAAGACATGACTTTATTTCATTGCATGCATGTAACATATCAAGATCTTCAAAAATAAACATAATCAATTATAATTATAAGTTTTAAATGTCCACATTTGCTTTCCTAGGTTTCTTTTCACAAGATCATCTCTTGGAAATAAATTGCTGACAAGGTATTCAATGGCAACATGTGCAAATCTTCAATGGTGAAATAAAATTATAGTTTCAATAGTAAATTCACCTTAGAAAATTCAGTCACCAAATGTCATCAAGAAACCACTATTCAAAGTTTATTTTCAAGTGGGTTCTTTCATTAAATTATACTAGACATATCTCTTTCAAAGTTATATTGGTTATTAAAAGAAAAGTGGAAATTAAGCAATAGTATCACCAAACTTACAACATGAAGTTCAGATATAAATATAACATGCACTGTAAAACAATGATATTCATGTTTCTAACATATTGATCCCCAAACAGATAAGATAATAGTCTCAGGAAAGGAACAGGAGTATAGTTCTTCTCATCACCGTTAGTCACTATACTTGCTGTGCAGTGACATTTAACATTTAAATGTGCATAATATTAATTTCCTCTTCTGATGACCTCAGTGTGCTGTTAGCAGCAATTAGTGTACAAAAATGTAAAACGGCAGTCATTACTTTCCTTTCATCTCTGTTCTTCTTGAGGCTTCAATTTCTAATTAAAAAAACTTTCATTAAGTATTACTTACAATCTAAAACATTCAGAATTCAATTTAGTAAAGAGTGGAATACAAACACTCATTCTCTCATTCTAGTTTACATCTGTATTCTCACTCTCATTTTCTTTCTTCCTCACTTACTCCAACTTTCAGACAAGATCTTATATAGTTTTTCACATAATTAACAGACACATGTGCAGAAAATGCAAATTTCAACTTTAAAATGAATGCAATTTTGTCTGTTTCATGGCCAGTGATGAGACTTAAGTTTTCCTTTGATGGTAGAAAAATGACAATAATGGAGCATGGAGAGATGGAGATAAAAGACACAGTTTAGGTGTATAATTCCTTGATTCATTTATCTTTCATCTAATACATATTGAGGGATTACTATATCTATTTTGCTGTTAAAAAAGGGAAGTACTGGGGCCTGACAAATGGCTTAGGTTGAAAATGCTTTTTCAATGTTATCATGCAAACCAAATTCAATCCCAGAACCCTTTAGAAGGCAGAGGGAGTGAACTGACTCTACTAAGTTGTCCTCTGACTTCCACAGGCGTGTTATATACCACCATTATTCAAACACACAAAAACAAAGAGGGGTGTTTTATGTGCCATGGAGAGTAGAAAGAAGTATGCAAGTTACAGAATAATGTTACAGGCTACTGCAAATGGAGGCAGTATCCCCAAAACATGTTGTCAAGCCTCTCATTGCAGGAGAATATCCTCTTAGAGTTCTTAACATATACAAAGTGGAAAATAGCTACACAAAGGAGTACTTGCTATTAGGAGACACTCAGCAAATTCTGCTAGAGCTTACTGCCCACAACAAGGATTTTCTGCTTCTTATATTGTTGGAAACTCTCAAAAGATTACCTAGAAAGTTGTCATACCTAACTGATCTACCTTAACTGCTCTTCTTTGCTCTAAGTAAAATACTTTTTAATGCTTTAAAATTTGCTTCTGCTATTTGCACTTGCTGAGTTCCCTTGAGAAATTTTCTTCTACACTATATATAGAAAATTTTAGAAGATGAAAGAAAACAATGGCCAATACTATGCAATGAATATTGTCTTTCCTTTATAAATGTAGGTATTATAGTACAAGAAATCTTATTCTATGATATTGTAAAATTAATATATCTTTCTTTGCAATATAGTCTTTGAATGTAGATAGATCAAGATCTGAATTTGTTCCTTTATTCTTGCCCTTGGGAATGTTATTTAATTTTTTGCTACTCAGAAATCTCATTGATACATTAAATCAAAAATTAGATGCATACTTCTTGGAATGACACAGTGCATATAACTGCCTTCCAATATTTATGATATGATCAATAGTTATCATGATCGTCAATTCTAGTAGCACAACCACTACCAACTATGAATGTACTGTATATGGGCTCTAAATTCTGACTGAGTCTTAAATCAGCAATTAAAGCAATTTCATTAAAGCAATCTCACATTTTCCAAATCTCCTTTCAGTCAACATCATTCTCTTTGCACTTTTATCTAAGTATAACAACTTTTATCACATTATTTCAATTATTATTTTTATTGTTTCTTCACAAAGTTTAAACATTTGTGTGTACATCAGACATTACAAACATGGGATTGCTTATGTAATTTTTATGTCATATACTTATCACCTAATAAAAGTTCTTGTATTATGGAAGAATCTCAATATAAATATAATGAATATGATTAATGGCACAGTTGGATTTATTCTTCCATCCGTAGTCTTTTCCTAAATAGATGCAGTTTTTATGGTAATGCACTTTTAAATTCCCATAGCAATCTTTGATTAAATCACTCATTTTAAAATATTCTCCTGCTAATACATTTATCCAACTCAGATCACTCTCAAGAAACAAGAAATGCTAAGAAACAAACGAGGCCTACTTGTTAGGCAAGCAATCATTCCTTCATATTAAACTGATATGATTCAAATGATGCTGACTAATTGTATGTTGTAAATAGACTGTCAGACCATATCTATATAGTTAAAAGCATGAGCAAATTCTTGCATTCTGTGTCTACTAGACAATAACTACTATCCCTTACCAGTTAGACATCCACTGTAACCCAATCCTTGGAATTTGCATGTGACTATGAAGCCTAGGCAGATATCCTTAGTAATAGCTATCTAATTAACTATGAAGACATGACTACTATCTCCCACACTTTTTAGGCAAAAAAAACCCTTTTCATCCATTTCTATTATTAATGAAGATACATCACACTATTCTCTGAAAGTCCAGAAATCCCTAAGACAAAATATAGGTGACACAAATATAGAAAGTGCTGCCACATGTTTCCCTGAAGTACAGAAGTGTTACTACAAAATCATCTTAAATACATCACTTTTAAAGCTAAACTCTTAGGATAGGAGGGAGTGGAAACTGGGGTGAGTATGTAAAATAAGATTGTTTTTAATGTAAATAAAAATTAATTTTAAAAATGAACTCTTTTTAATTCAAATTTTTATGGAATCTTACATTGGGTTTACAAGAACAATTAGCCTGTTGAATGGCTTAATGAGAATGGCTGTGAATTTTTCATCAGATTTTCCATTAAACTAATAGAAAAATGAAAATAAACAAAACTTGCTACATATGTTATAGTCTTTCTCGGATTAACATTTATAGTAAAATAGTTTGAAATTTTATTTAAATAAACTTTTATTTTTAAACAATTTATATTGCCATAACTTTAAAAATAATATATATATGGATTTCATCTGAAAGTCAAGTTTCATTCTGCTATTTCATCAGAAAGACCTAAAGAATATACTCACTAGTATATTTTGGTCAATGAAAAATGAGAAAGAGGATAATAAATAAAACCATCATGGCTGCAGAGACATTAAAACCTTAATTATATTAAATTATATATGCAATTAGTCAAGGACATTTTGTCCTTTCAAGAACAATATGCACATTTTGATATTTATCTTTTAAATATTTGTAATGATAGGGTACAAGTAAAATCCTCATTGGCTAAAGCAATAGTAAAGTTGGGATCAATATGATCAACATAAATAATTTGACATCTTCAAAGAATTAATACAGCATTTTTTTGAAAAAAGATGCCATTAGGATATTGCCGGACCTGGTCCTATTATTGTTAATAATAACATAATTTTCAAAATTTGTATTGTATTACAGACAAAGCACATACACATGAAAAATAGTGATTAGGTGTAACATAATTAATAACTGGGTTTTTTACTATAATTACCTGCCTCATTGTACCTCCAACTAAAATCACTTTAGCGACACTGGTAATCTCTTTTAAAAAGATTCCCAATGAGTCAATGGGGGATATACTTTAGGTTCAGTGTAGCATGCTAAATTCAGTAGGCTTTTTCCATGATTGCAATCATTGATAGAAAGAATAAGTTCACCAACCCTACATATCTTCATTCTAATACAACGGTGATTTCCAAAAAGTTAAAAAATACCAAAAAAGCAAAACCAAAAAGGCCATTTATTATTCTTATAATTTATCAGCTTCATGTGACTGTGCATTTATATTTTATAAGAATATATGGAATGAACAATGCATAAAATAAATGAGAAAAGCATGTCCATGGGAAGAAGACACAATTTTACAACTTACTGAAAATCACAATTTTAAAAGATTTAATGATGAGATTGTAATTTAACTCTAATAATAAAGATATTATTACTCTCATGGATTTAGAAATTTCAGTGAGTTAAAGTTTTAACAAGATATCAGAATATGTATTCATTATAATAAATTTATTTTATTAGGCATATAAAATATTATAAGACAAGTGGTAAAGTATAAGAAGAAACAAATGAAATAATGATCACCAGTGGTGTGTTTACAAGGCTGCCATGTTACTCCCATATTATATTGTGCATCTCTGTTGCTTAGAAACTTACTTCCATGTGTGTATCAGTCTCTCAGATTCCATTTATTCTCAGTATGGTCTTTTATTAAAGGAAAACTATAGTGTGTTTTAAAACCCCATATGTTCAAAATATTAAAATAAAGATATATAGATATAAAAAGGTTATGTGAAAGGGGAAAAGAGCAGTAGAGGAGGTAGACAGGATGGAGAGTACAGTGAGGCAAAGAGAAAAGGAGGGAGAGAGAGAGAATAAGGGAGAGGAAGACAGAGAGAGACAGACAGAGAGAGAGAGAGAAACAGCAGAGATGCTTGAAAATGCATATAGATAATCATAAAATACTTAACAATCTGACATATATGTAGTTTTAGGTATATATTTAACACAATATAGTACTGAGCAATATAATCTATTGTACATCCTCCATGTATAAAACATTTATGTTTTACTTACTGCAAGCTAACTAATTATGAAAATAATCTTCTTTGATATATGCAGTCCCCCCCACCATATAGATGAAAAAACAAGACTTAAATTACTGCCCATAGACTTAGAGATGAACACTTTCTTAGATAAGCATGTAAACCAAAATCATTGTCAATCATGATAAATGCGGGTTCCAGAACGTACACTTACTTGCAGCTCAACTTGTCTGGTCCTCCTTCTGCTCATCATCATGGCATCTATACCTCAGAAGGGTTGTTTTTAAGATGAGCTAAGCCTGCTGTGGTGGCGCATACTGGTGGGATTTGCTGAAGCTGGCGGGGGCAGGAGGATCATGAGTTCGAGGCCAGCCTGGGCTACACATTTTTTGGGGCTGGAGAGATGGCTCAGAGGTTAAGAGCACTAGCTGCTTTTCCAAAGGTCTTGAGTTCAATTCCCAGCAATCACATGATGGCTCACAACAATGCTTAATGAGATCTGGTGCCCTCTTCTGGCCTGCAAAGATACATGCAGACAGAATACTGTATACATAATAAATAAATAAATATTTAAAAAATAATGAACTAAAAGAATGACTGAATATGAACTGAACACCAAGGACAATATAACCCTAAATAACACAGCTTACAACACCATCAATCCCATTCATACTTTGACGACTAACAACTACATTGCCCACTACTATTAGTTTCATTACTGTTATTATTTTCTTCTTAATCATTATGATAAAAATCCCCACCTGTATTGTTCTATAGCACATTACATTGTCATTTCATCAACTGTTCACATACAGCTGTCTTATTATAAATAGCTTAAGTGATACTACAAACTTAGAAAATTTGCGAATGAATCCACAAATATTGTGACTAAAACAATTATATAATGCTTATCTTCATTGTGCTCGCCTTGTGTGTTGGTTAATAATGCTTTTAATTTGACACATTCTAGATTTATTTGAGAGGTCAAGCTGCTGGGCGTGTTTGAGGGAGTTTCTAGTGTAGCTTAACTGGGATAAAAAAGCTCACCCCACTGTGCGCCCCAACATTGCATCTCTGTATCCTGGATTAGACAAAAAATACCTAGATCTCTAACACTCATCTTTAAATGTTTGTGCCTCATGCTATTGTTACCATCATTTTCCCAATATTAGTAGTTATACTCACAAACTGCTAGGGAATTCTGTCATATAAACAAGAAAAGTAAGTTATACTCATCTTTTACTTAGTATAAAATTTAAAATGTGTTACTAAATATTTTTAATGATGTATCTAGGGTATAAAGACAGGTTATATTTTTATTTTTCATAAACTGAATGATGCAAAGAACTGTCTTTCTTTCTTAATTTTATTTAAACATGTTGATACACAGAAAAGAATACCACACATTCCATTATATTTCTATATACTCATTATTTAAATTGCAATAATTATGAACTAAAAGAGCATATTGTTTCATCTATATTCAACCAAACTACATTCAATTCTGTTGATGTTTGAAATACTTAGTTAATGTGTTATCTCAGGAGCCATGACTAGTGAGTAAACAAAGGGTTGTTAGAAATGAGAAATGTAGTCATTCATAAAGTAATATTGTAGACTCATCTCTATGGTATATGTAACATGTAATAAGCAACGATCAATTATTACCATGTTTGCTGAAACAATTATGTATATTCACAAACTGTTTGAGAGAGTATATAAAATACTCCTTTGGTTATGTTTATATGTAATACTAATCTCGTTTTCCTAATTAGACAAGTTGTTATTTGACATATATATGAATTTTAGAAATTAAGAAAATTGAAATACAAAATAATACAGTTATATAAAGGACCCTGCAATGTTAAGAACAGAAATTGCTTTGTATGCATATAAGTGAATACATATATGTATATATATACTATATATGTGTGTGTAGATATGTATATATATGAGGTTAACAGTATAGTATTCATACATAATGCTAATAATGTAGATCTTTAGTCTCATCATGGTTGTGGTCCCTGTTTGCCATTTGCTAAATATATGAACTTAAAATGATTACCTTTTGTATTCAGTTAGGCTTGCCTGCATGAGCATATTTGGGAGGTACTGGAGCACTAGTATCTTATCAGGGAGCATACCAATAGAGAATAAGGTTTTCCTCCTCCCAATCACCATTAACTGTCAATAGTCCCTCGGAGAAAGGTTGGGCCTTGTGAGCTTTCCCCCCTTCCGTTAGGAATGTTGAAATGCCCAGTCTTACATTGGTCTTCTGGAGGAAACTAGATTTTAGGGAATTCATGACCTTCTATTTATATTTATTTTACATTTACCATCTTTTTTATTTTTGTTTGGAAGTAAAAGTGGCATAAATCTCCCTGTGTCAAAAACTGAATCAACAATTCTGTGAAAATTCTGAATTGTTCAAGACAGATTATATTATGACTACATGATCAATATTAATTTAATAAGAAATGCAGTTATAAGGAATGTGAGAATGGGGAGAAAAACAACTGATTATATTTTAAATATTGATTGAATTTTCTTGTTGCTCATGTTACATATTTGTTCACTCATTGAATAAATTTCTGAGGAAAAAACTGAAGTCTTATTTATCCCACCTCAGGGCTTACATGTGAGGTAACTTATTTATTTTTATTTATAAAAGTGCATTTATTTTATTTTGTGTTTCATAGGATATCCTCCTTTAGTGAAAAGATCATTGTAAATGATGAAATACTGTTACCTCCTAAGCCTGGCAGGCCGTAGACTTTCCTAAATAAATACGTATGTGCCTATAAAATAAGTTATGATAAATTCTTATAGAAATACTATCTGAGTATGGTTTCTAGCAGAATATTTTAAATAAATTTCATGTGAGACAGTGAACAAGATAACTTATTTTCATTTGATGCCTATGAAGCACTCTTTCCAAAAGTCGATAACTTTTCTAAGAAAAAAAAATCAAAATCACACAATTTGCTAAATATAAATCACAGCCATTTAAAACTGCTAAAATAGTTTCTGAGCATTATAACAAGAGTATTTCAGTTGGCTAGTGTCCTCACACGGAATACTCTGATGCAGTTATGCTAATAAAATGACAAATCTTATTTTATACTTGTCAGTTATAGGAAGCAGCTCTTTATAAATTAGTGCTAAGCCCAATCATCAGAAGAGAGGCTTCTCCTGGAAGCTGATAGGAGCAGATGCAGAGATTCACAGCCAAACATCAGGGGCAAAGAGAGCCCAAACTCGAGAGCTCCATTGAGTTCCTTCCCTCAGAACACAAGGATACAAAGAACTGTAGGAACCAAAGGGGTCAAGGACACCCACAGAATCAACTAAGCAGAGCTGATATGGGCTCACAATGACCAAGGCAACAATCACAGAGCCTGCACTGATCTGTACCATGCCATCTGCGTATACAATGTGGTTATTAGACTGATGTTTTGTGGGCCTCCTAACAGTGGGAATGGTATCTCTGATTCCTTTGTCTGCTCTTAGAACACTTTTCTTCCTACTGGGTTGCCTTGTCCAACCTTGATATGAAGGTTTATGCCTAGTCTTATTGTAACTTGCTATGCCATGTTCTTTTGATATGCCTGGAAGGCCTGCTCTATTTCTGAAGGGAAATGGGGGAGTAGTGGATCTGGGGTAGAGAGGAGGTGTGCATGTAGGGATGATGGGAGGAGTGGAGGGAGGGGAAACTGCAGTCAAGATGTATTGTATGAGAGAAGAATGAAAAAGAAAGGAACTTCTAATTTTCATCAAGAACTACAAAATATGAAACTAGCAAAAGACAGCTATGACTGAATACATTTGAGGCAAGCTGCCATTCATCTTTGCTAAATTGATCTGCTGAGTCTAGCAGAAATGTCTCCAATGTTTTCTTTTGATGATTCAAGGCTAAAAGGATACCAGGAGACAACTGTTAAGAGTCATTTACTGAGACATCAGTTAAAGACCTTTCTCTTTTATCACATGTTTCAGTGCCTACATCTGTACCTCTTGTACTCTTCACAGGAAATTTACATTACTCATTACAACTATGTAGTTTTTATGAGACATTCAAAAGAACTAATAACCAGAAAACAACTAATATTTAATGATAGAAATAACTGCCAATTGTTATCCTCAATACTTATATGTATCATTTTATAAATCCTTATAGATACTTTATAAGTCGGTGTTATTAGTGTTTCCACTTACATAAAAATTGATCCTTAAAACAATATAGTATCATGTGTACAGATATATTCACAAGCTCTTATATCATGAATATACTATAAATAGATGATGTAATTTTGCAGGTATGTTGTCTGTGCCCAAAGGTTTAAAAGAGTTTAAATAGAGTCTATCAATTAAGAACAAGGAATTCTGACCTGGACAAACTTGGTTTGGTTTTATATTGATTACTTACTGACACTTTGGGTATTTTATACCAAGTTTCATTTTTACAGAATGCCTTTAGTATATGCCATCTGGATAGAAATGCAGAGATATTGGTTCATGTACAAGTGGCAACACAGATCAGGTTTTCAGGAAACAATGGTAACAGAACCAAACTGTGAGACTGAGTAAAGGAAAGAATTCAACTTGTTCATAGCATATAAGTCTCAGGTGGCAATACACTTCATTTTGTATTTCTCAATTGAAATCAAAATGCCCAAGTACTTACACCTCTAACATCAACCATTATTGTTTGAGGGCTTCCCAAATATGGGAGAGTGAATCCTTGGGCAAATCTAACTATTCATTGTACAGATCACACAGGCATTGGAAGTCTGAGAAGCAACCCCCTTTAAAATGTTAAAGCAGCTAGCCTTTGGAAAGGAGAGTATACCAGTGAAAAGCAGAGAATAACCTCTACAGATAGTAAATAATATTAAAGGTCACTGTGAGATAAAGAGAGAGAAAAAAAGAAACAGAAAAAAAATGATCATAATACCCATAGCCTACGCACTGACACCTGACAGTGTAATGATGTGGATACAGTGAGCTATGCCATGTCTAAATTGCATTGCTACAACTTTCCATCCTTTAGTGAAAACTTAGGGTAAGCTAAAAATGGATGTAAAATATATACCACCTAAATGTTAATATACTAGAAGAGGAGGGCATAAGTACTTAACCTTTCTCTCTGAAACTTTGTTTGACATGTTCCAGCAAACATCTGGGAGTGCTGTACCTTTTTAAAAAAATAATGTAAAAATGGTGAAAACCAATTTATAAGATATTAATCAGCAGCATAAAACTGCTCTGCTTCTCAAAAATGGTATTTGCACTCAACCAGGAGTAAAACAAAAACAACAAGCAAATAAAATGTTCAGTAAGCAGAAATAAAGAGCGACTTTTTCCCACCCATCCTCTAATTTTAGATTACACATGAGATTTGTGAAAAATTGGTACAATTTTGCTTTTCTAAGGGATGAGACTGAGTTTAAGAGCTGTCTACATACTTGCTTAAGAATCGAGTGATGAATCTCTGTCTTCATCTTCCTCATTGAATGATTTGGCCAGGATTAAAGAATAAGGTGACAATTATAAGTGGGTTTTCTTAACTGTCCCTTTTGCAGGAAAGATACAAAATTGTAACTTTTATTCTAGGACATGCCATGAAACTTCCCTATTGTGTATATTTCCATAATCACTAACAAACATGACTCAGCCATGGAAATTCTTATTCTACATTAATTTAATCTCTAACATGGGCAGTTGTTAACATTTAGTCCAAATACATGTGGATATCACATCCAACATAAGTCAGCAAACCAAGAATTAGTTTTGTTGTTAGTTCTTGTGAAATACTTCTTTTACCTATTGGTTTCATTGAGACATCACTGACTCTTCATTATTGCATGTATCAATATTCCTGCATTTGAAAATGAAAGTGTCTTTAGACTACATATTATGTATAATTAATTTTTCTAGGTAAATAACGGCTTAAGGTTTACATTTACAATGTAGGCAACAGACACTTCTTTAAGTCTTAGAAGTGGGAATTCCTCAATATTCAAACAAATGTCTATTTTGACAGCCATGCCCTATGAGTACATTTGCTCTTATGCACATGAATGTGAATTACACTTGAAAACAAACAAAACTGTAAACACAATCTCAAATTCTTTCCTAAAAAGAATTTAATACCTAACAGAATATTGAAATAGGAAGGTTTTCTCCATGGTTTATCATTATTTTCTTTAGGATAGACACTTCACATTGGTCATGCTGAAACTGCTCTTCAAATTCGTGTATATATGGAATTTGAAATAAGAAAACTGCTAGAAATTGATTTTTCCAATACTTGAGTGTTTATATATGTAAAGTTGTATGAAGTGTGTGTCTGTGTGGACATATGCCACAATGCAATTGTGGAAGTCAGAGGACACTTGCATTTCAGGTCTTTTCTTACCACCTTATAAGACAGAGTGTCTTCATTATTCACTGCTGTATACATTAGTCAAGCTGACTAGTGGCCCTCTGAGAATCCTCCAATCTCTACCTTTCATTTCACCATAGGAATTCTGCAATACCAACTCACCTACAGTTTTCAGTCTTATATGGAATTTGAGGATTCAAACATTGGTCCCAAAGTTTTTATAGTATACACTTTATTCACTGAGCTATCACACCAATCCATGAATCAGGAACTTTTAGAGATAAGGAAGTTGTATATGTCCATTGCATTCAAATATTACAAAAGCTGTAACTACTATTCCTTTAAAATACTTAACTTTCATTTATGACAAGTCTTATTCCTCATAAGGATATAATTATCTTTGATGGGGTCATTTTACTAGACAGATAGTTCTTAAGAAACCTAGAGACATAAGATATGTAAGAGTTTAACTAGGTTTTCAGAGAGTAAAAGCCAGAAGGCAAATGTTCTGAATCCTATACTTATCTCTTGACTTATATTTTTATATAACACACACATATGCACCCACACATGCACATATTTTTATATTTAACTTCACACAGAAGTATGCCCTGACCTTTCTTTTACTGATAATAAATGTGCGTATATCATTCTCTAAAAAGAAACTACTTGCTCTTGGATCTTTGTTTTAAGATGATATTAACCACTGCTATTTTAAAAGTAGAAAAATATTTTTGGTTATAAAATCAGATGTGAAAGAATACATTCTTAAACATTCTGGAAAATACCTCCCATAAATAATGCCTGAATACCCATGATCTCTGGTTTGTTTGAACATTGTAAAAAAATCACAAAATATTTGGTTATATTTGGTACCTTTAAAGTTTAAGTAAAACATTAAGATACAAATATATTTTAGATCTTTGTTTTAATATATGCTGTGTTGCCTTTAGTCTATCTTCAGCCTGTGAGTCTTGACCCCTTTTTCATAAGCATCGAGTATCAGATATTCTGGATATCAGATGTTTACATTACATTGTGTAACAGTAGCAAAATTACAGTTATGAAGTAGTAACATAATAATTTTAAGGTTGGGGGTCACCACAGCATGAGTAACTATTAAAGGTTCACAGCATTAGGAAGGTTGAGAACTACTGTACTAGAGAATAAACAACATCAAGAACTATAAAATTTATTTGAATCTCTGTGTGTGTGTGTGTGTGTGTGTGTAAGTCGTATCTTTCTAATTAAAAAAGTTATTCTTGGATTGTTATTATCAGATGCATTTCTAGTTGTATCTTTTCTGATAACTATGTTAACCTAGTTAAGTGAATGTCTGTGTGTGTGTGTGTGTGTGTGTGTGTGTATGTGTGTGTGACAGAGTGAGAGAGAATAAAGATGAATCCTATGAGTACCTTTTAGTCTCATTATTTTACAGTGATTTTTAAAAGTTTATATACAGAAAATATCTCCAGAATTACTTTAGTAAGGAATATTTAATTAGTAAATCAGACCTCATAAGGAACACTTTTTATTATTTTAACATGTTATACATATCTTCCATATACAATCAAACTCTACCCTGCAACAAATAAAATACAACAGTACCAAGGCTTTAAGCAGCCTAGACACTTAAGGGCTAATCTAGAAATTAAAAGAAAATAAGTAATTCTCAGCTATAATTTTGATCACACAAAATTCAAAGCAAAGCTCCAAGGAAAGAACCTAAAATACGTTATGAATCCACATTAATGAAATAATCTTAGTTTGTCAATGACTAGTACATATTTTAAATTAAGTCATCAATGATTTGATACTTGCTTTTGGAACTTTATAAACACAAGTATCCTAAAGAATTCAGTGTTTTCCTCACAAGACCAAAGCAACAGTGCATGAAATTGAACTCAAAAAGAGCCACCATTCTGTGTGATTTCTTGGCTGACACAATTTAGATATTTATAGCTTTACGAATGGGCCACTGGAGAAGAACTTGAAGCTTTCTCTGGCCAGGAAGGATTAATGAACGTGTGCACCTGGTAATTACACCACTCCATCTTCCTGAAAGCCCTCACACTGCCTCTATGGCAGAAACTATAATGAAAATGCATTGAAAAATATCAATCTGCAATTCTATAATTTAAATCTAAATAATAAAACTTGGTATCTTTTCTCCCCACACATTCAAGATGTGATATCAACACTGGCAGCACTTAAATTTAAAACATAATAGCTGAATGTCAGCCTATTATTAAGCATGCTTTATTTCCAAAGTAAACCTCATGAGAGGAAAAAGAGACAATAAATATAGCAAAAAATTTACAGCATTCAAATGTACGACAGAGAACCTATATCTGTTCACCTTTACTGAAACACAGCATTCATTTTAAGTAATCTCTTCGTGCAAACAGGGACATATCCAAAGGTAAAACCACAAAGGTAAAATTGAGAAGTGCAAAGGGTCTTCAGCATCCAGTTACCAATTCTGTCTCTCTTCTAAACTTTTACTAAAAGTAAAGCCTCACTTAATAACTTTTATAACATAAACAAAAGATAAATCATTCTATTTCCATTCTTAACTGTACATGAATTGTACAATTGCTTGATTACAATCAGATAGACAGTGTCTGACTTCCACTCAAAAGAACTGTCACAAAGCAGCTTAAAACTTGAAGAAATAAAACTTTTGACAATACTTACATTTTTCTTCAAAGAAAATGCAATATTGAGGTTCAAACTCGTATTTCTCAGTGAGTTGGCACAAGGAAATTATATATATAATTTCTATAACATATACTATATTATATATATATATACATATGCCTGTTTTAAAAAATCAAGGTGTAAGCAAAGCAAGGTTTTACGATAAAGTTTCATGCTACACACATTGACAACTGTTTTAGTGAAGAAAAAGACAGAGATTGTAATGTAAGCACTGATACTAAAAGTTAATTGTCACCTTAATGCACAGGCATCAAGATTCCCCTAGTAGGAGTCTCTTCAAAACACCTTTATAAAGCAGAAGGGGGCACATGCTTTTTGGGGGGAGAAGAAGGAGGTTGCCTGTTACTGTTAAACTCCATTGTTCCCTGATGGAGTATAGAAGGAAGAAATGTTCCAGAGAGGGGCATGGGAATGAATTGCCCCCTCCAGGGGAGCCAAACAAATTGTCTCTAAGAAGGGACTTCAAAAGCTAGAAGACCAGAGAGCCTCAAAGACCTCACAGATCTGGGCTACTTGCCCAATGCTGCTGTGTTTTTTGTTTTCAATTTCCCTTATGATGATGTGTCTTAACTTGCGAGAATTAATAGAAGAATGCAATGTGGTTAATGCTTTGATCTACCGCCCTTTTTTCTGCCTCTTAACTAGCTATTGCAATATCACTTAATCCGGACCTCAGCCTTCCAAGTACAAAAGCATCTCCTCCCACCTACTGCTCACACGCTCCTGCATCAGAATAGAAGACTTACATAGAGGCTGCCAGACCTACGGAAGAGCACTTTCCTCTCAACAGATGTCTTCAGGCTTTTTGGCGCACACACACTCAGACACACTTGCCTACCTTAATAAGGTGTGCAAAACTCCCTTCTGGTCCACACTGATGATTTTAGCTCAGAACAGCTAGCAATGCCTCCGCACAAAGCTTTGCCATTGCTAGTGTGAAGAGAAAGAGCTGCTGGGATGCTGAATGGCACATCAGCCAACTTTGTGTGTAGCAAAGGCTCTAAAGAAATCCTGGGCTGAAGCTCTGCTGGATCATGGATTGGACTCAATTCTACTCCACACACAGCCGGCAATATCCAATAGAGACAGTTTCTGCAGGCACTTGGTGCATAGTTTTGCACATGGAGGCAGACCCATATTTTCTTTCTTTAAAAGCACTCTGGCAAACTAAACATGTAATGCTAAAATGAAGATCATTCATTAGAGACAACCAAGGACCATTTAAATACTAGAGCTCCAGCACCTAGAACTAAGTCAGGACTTAAATACCATCTGTCCACATAATGAAGTTTGAAGTAATGACAGGATCAATATGAAAGTTGAATTTTTAATGAAAGGAAAGTGATTTATGTGAACCTACTGATAAAGCATCCGATTAGTTTGTTTAAATCAATACCTGCTATTTGTTTAGTCCCTCATTCATAAAATGATAGTAGCTCATTGTAGTAATCAGTTCCTCAATAAGTGAATAGCAGATTTTATTTTACCACATCAATTAATATTTAGAGTCCGATGCAGTAGGGAATACATCTATGTATTAAGCATGGGAGTCAGTCATCAAAGTCCTACACCAAACCAGCATCCTAGACTGAATAAATCTCATTCTTCAATAAAATTGTTACTTCTATTATACAATCTCTATAGACCTAAACCCATAGGCACATTCTTTTCCATGCTGGAGTACTAAGGCAAAAGGCAAACTGTCAAGGCAGCTGTGACTTAATACCTAAAGCCAAAAGGAAAGATTCCAGAGGGCTTTTCATCATAGTTTCTTCCCACAGGTATCCCCAAACCTGGAAGCAATCTCTGTCAAATGTCTGTAAAAAGGCACAGGTGTGTACAAACAACAATAGCAAAAGAACACACGTAAATGGGTAGATGACATCCCTGATGCAGTTGGCATTACTGTGTTGTTTATGAAAATGCACACAAATTATGATATGCTTGTTTCATGAATAAAGTATTTAAGTACACACTCCAAAATCCCCCAAAATAAAACAGCGGTTAATAACCTAAATGGTTTTGAACTGTTTATATACCACAACTGACTATTCTATTCTTTATTGCCTACTACTCAATCTCTCAATGTCCTCTGAAGGAATCCCCAACTTACGTAAACATGCCTATGCATTTTGAGCACAGTGCTATCTATGCCTGTTTCAGGAAGATCTACTCATACGTGGAGTCTCAGTACCTATCACTACATCTGTAACATCTGTGCAATAAACACTTGATGAATAATCAGATAAATGATAAATGACAGAGGAATTCACTGGTATTTGTATATTCAAGATTGTTACCGTGGGAATATGATTTTTACAAGAGTTGCCACTTGTGTTGTCTAGCTTTTCAATCTACTTTTCTCCCATAAAATATCATCATCATTTGCTTTACGGATAGACTAAACTTGATAAAGCCTGGTATTTAAGGTGTCACTGCAGTGCCATTTTTGGCAGAGTAAGTTGTCTAGCTTGACAGATGTAAAATTATTCTTCTGAGTCACATATTGCACAACAGAGAAAATGACAGAGACTTTTCATTCATAAGTTATCAATATAATTTGTAAGTTTGAACAGTTCATAGCCAGCTCTTGACTAGATATGAACCTGTCTTTACTTGGCTAATTCTATGGTCTGAATAGCAGAGGTTATCAGAGAACCCTTAGCAGAATGCAAATTGAACATACTGAATTGAAAAAAGATCAAAGTACTTCACCTAAACATTGTTCAGACCTGCTGTTCATATTTTCATTCATCAGAAAACTTGAAAGAGGAAGACAAATTAGAATTTAAATGAAACAGTACTTTCAAAAGTGGATGTAACTGTTTAGATTTTGGCCATATTTATCCCTCTTGTATTACTGCATCTTCTCCCACTGTTAAAGCATTAACTGAGTTGGGAATAACGGGGGCCAGGGATTTAAGTGTCCTAGCTCTGTTACCTACATGCTATGTGATCTCCTGCAAGTCCTTTATACTTTCTTCAAACGTCCACCTCTAGGAATGGAGTTAATTACATCTCATTAGGCAGTGCTCCTCAAAAATGTAATGTGAACCAAGTTTCCTGGAGAGACATCACAGCTATGAAATGCTAAAGCTCACAACCAAAATATCAAAAATCCAGTATGATACCAATAAATGGGGACATTTCAAAAAGTTCAGCATATGATACACTAAGTCTAGGATGTGCTTCAGAGTCTTCATTTGGAAAGAGCACCCAAGCAATACAGATTCTGTTGCTCTGTGGGTAACAGTCATCAATGGAAATCGCTATTATTCTTCCAAACACCATAGTGAATTTGTATCTGCTTTCCATTTTTTCTTAAATCAACTCCTCATGGTTTTCTCAAACAACCATCACTAGGTACTTATTCAAAATGGGTTCTGAAAATGATTGCACTTTGCAGATTGTAAAAATATATTTGTCACCAGGAAGCTACAAGTTATGTGAAATCCATTGCCAATACAACAACTAGGGATATGCAAAAAGCTTATCATCCACACTGATGCAATTTACTATTTCATTTTCATAACTAACATAACTTTCTTATGTTGGAGACTCATGTAAGGAAGACATTCCACTTTCCAATACACTAACATCCTCTAAAGCTCTGTCAGCTCTTTCATTGAAAGGATCTTGATAGAGTCGGTATTCCAATCTCTTTGCGTTATCAGAAATTAGTATACAACTGAAGTAAAATTGGTGCAATTAAAATGAACCTTCACTTATTTACTGACAAAAGCATTTTTGACTCTGATGAAGGATGTGATAGATATATTTTGATTACTATACTGAAAATATTTACAAGTAATGCTAACCAAGACTGGGGCCCAGGAGTGGTGGAGCATATCTTTAACCAGCACCAAGGATGAAGACAGACAGATCTAAGTGAGTATGAGACCAACCTGGACTACATAAAGAGTTCCAGGCTATGAGAAGCAATAGTGAGAGGCCCGAATCCATGTCTGGAAGAAGCATCAGAGGAAGGCCTAGGGTACAGGCCCTGTGCAGCATAAGCGAGAGGCCCAATTCCCAGCCCCAAAGTAGCATCAGAGAAGGCCTGAGCTTCAGACCCAAAGCATTGTTAAGGGAGCCATGGGCCTCAGAACTGGAAGTGGAGTTAGAGGGAGGTCCTAGACTCAGTCCCAGGAGCAAGGAGTCATCACCATGTGAAGCTACAGCAGTGCTTTCCAGTAGTAGCTTCCAGAAACTATCACAAAATGTTCCTCTATGAAAGAGCACGTGTGTCCCAGGCAGCATTCACTGCCATTTTACGGTGGGACATACCCTACTACTACATTGACTCAGCCCCCTTCTATTACTCCAATGGGAGGAGTATCCAGCAGGGCTGTAGCCCCACCTGCACCTCAAGGAGTGGCCACCTGAGCATTGGGCCTACTTCCACCAGGTGGAGCATTCACCAGAAGCTCTGATCTACTTGTGCCTTAAGGAGTGGTCAAGAGAGCTACAGACTCCAAGTATACCAATTAGAGAAAGAGAGAACCCCTGAAGCACAAGTTTCACTTATACCAATTAGAGGAATAGATATGTAGAAAACACGGTAAGAGCACATTCAACAATATAAAGAGCAATAAAGTACCAATAGAAACTAGTGGTGCTACAGCAGCAAGACCTGACCATCCCAATACAGATGAAGCAGAGGAAAACGACTTCAAAAATAACTTTATGAGGATGATTGAGGCCCTTAAAGAGAAAATGAAAATTTCTATTAAAGAAATGGTGGAAAAAACAAACAAAAAAATTGGGAAATATCAACAAATCCCTAAAGAAATCTAAGAAAAAGCAATCAAACAAGTGAAGGGAACAATGCAAGACATGAAATCTGAAACAGAGGCAATAAAGAAAACAAACTGAGGGAATTCTGGAAATGGATAATCTGGGTAAATGATCAGGAACCACAAATGCATGCGTAAACAACAGAATACAAGAGATGGAAGAGAGAATTTCAGGCATTGAAGATAACTTGGAGGAAATAGATTCATTGGCCAAAGAAAATTTTAAATCCTACAAATCCTTAACACAAAACATACAGTAAATCTGGGACAGCATGAAAAGACCTAAGATAACAATAATAGGGATAGAAGAAGGAGAAGTCCAACTTGTATGCAAAGAGAATATATTCAACAAAATCATAAAAGAAAAGTTCCCCAACCTAAAGAAAGACTTCCCTGTGAAAATACAAATGGCTTACAGAGCACCAAACAAACTGGACCAAAAAAAGTCCCTTTGTCCCATAACAATCAAAATAATAAACATACAAAATAAAGAAAGAATATTAAGAGCTGCAAAGGAGAAAGGCCAGGTAACATATAAAGGCAGACCTATCAGAATTATACCTGACTTCTCAGAGGAAACAATGAAATTTAGAAGGTCCTGGTCAGAGGTTCTGCAGACATGAAGGGACCATGGATTCCAGCCCAGACTACTTTCCCCAATAATGCTTTCAATAACAATAAACGGAGAAAACAAAATATTTCATGATAAACCAAGTTTAAACAATACCTATCCATAAACCCAGCCATACAGAAAGTACTACAAGAAAAACACCAACCCAAGGAAATCACCTACATCTATAAGAAAACAGGAGTGTTGACATTTGTTGTTGCTGTTGTTTTGTTTGCTTGCTTGCTTTATTTGCAAAAAATAAGGAAATCGCTTATTTGGGTAAAACTGGCGAGAAACTTGGAAATCACCCATAGAATAACAATCAATCATATCAGCTTAAGTAACATATGTCATTGCTACTGAAAATAGGGTCAACTTACCAACATTATTCCTATAACTCTGAGCTCTTCTTTAAAAATGTGCAATCTCTGACCATTCTCCCGATTAGCTAAATGAGAACTGGCTTACTAATTGGGGGCTTCTGCATACTACATATTAAGGATCACAGCTCAAAATGGTATCTCAGAGACCATGGTAATCTCAAGGATTTATAGCAAAGAAGTGACATTATTAAATTTGTATTTAAGTAAATAGTTATTCTATGTCCATTAATTTCCTCAAGGCATTGAAATTTAGCTCTGCTTAATGGGGATTACGTGAATATTCTTATTCAGTATTCATTCAACAAACATTAATTATATGCCACCTTTGGTTTGACTTCTCAAAAAGTTTGATTTTGACCAACTGTACACTAGTAACAGTGGTTCTTAATGTTGCCTACTTTGCCTGACCAGCACAGAATATTGTTGAGAATTTCCTAGTATGCTTTACTCAGATGGTTGATTTAAATCTGTAACAGTCTTTTTTGATGCAGTTTTACAAGGTTTTTATTTCAGTGATTCTGCTATATGGCAACTTGACTCAAAGGCAAGCTGTAGTAAAATATACCAATCTTTTGTTTTAAAAAGGAACAATATAAGTTACACACATTGAAAATCGGAATAATATATTATAAATAATACTGGTACGTTTTTGCTTAATTGGTTGGGTTTTGTTGTTGCTTTCTAAAATAAAAGAGGATTATACTTTGGTGACTGAACAGAAAAGCAATAAATCCTAAGATTCTAAATATGCAGAACATCTCTCTCTCTTTTTAATAATGGTGAATGTCTTATCTGAACATGCATAGACTTGCTGTGGCAAGTTCTTTTAAGCTGGTTAGTCTATATCACGAATATTTTTTCTTGTTTCCTATATGAAAAGATAGTGAAATTAAGTAGACTATGGGCTCTCAGCCTGAAATTAGCCATTCCTGGTTAGTCTGTCTAGCTGTGATCTTCCAAGTCAGAATCATTGTAAGGTAAACTAATTACTGTGGCTAAATATCATCCCAGCAAGTCCCTCACTTACTTCTGTTTTGGTTGTGAAAGCCTCTTGCTTCCTACTCCTGACTACAATTCAGGACTCCCCAAATTGCAGTTGAACCTCTAAATGCTATTTTGTGTTTTCTCAAAGCCTCAAATCGCTGAAAGGAGGCTGTGCTGGAACTTACTCTGAGTCAAATATTTTAGGAGACAAGCAAGTTGTGTGCCAGAGAGTGACTAGGACATTATAACCCATCTCTTTCTTTGTGCGTAACACCTTCCAGCACTGACTTTGTGTTATGAATTTCCAGCTTAGTCAATTTAGATGATAAAGTGTTACTAGTTGGAAAAATGTAACTTTGGATGCAACTAGACTTGATTATACTTCTCATGCTGGGACAAATATATGACAAGCAGCAGTTTAAAGAGGAGTTTATTCTGCATCACAGCTTGAAAGGACATATTCCTTTCAAGTGGAGAAGGCATGCAGAATGAATCTGAAGGCCAGCAGGTCACATTGTATGCACCACCAGAAAGTGTGCCTGGTGAATAAAACTTCCAGACCCTCTCCTGGTAACCCACTTTCTACAGGAAGGCCTTACCTCCTAAAGATTCCATGACTTTTCCAAACAGTGTCTCTTTTTCTGGGGACCAAGTACACATACACATGAACTGATGAAGTATATCTCACATTTTATTAATACAGAAAATGTCAAAATGTTAGATCCTTCCATAAACAGCAACTGTAGGTCGCTTACATGATTGTATGCTTCTACTGCTTTAAAAATATATACCAATGAAAATAAAATTTTGCAGTTATTTGGAAGGTTATGTATAATAAATGTATACAACCTTTTGGCACTTGTTACCTTCTCCATAAGTATCAGATTCTTTCTCTGCTCATGTCAATGTTATTTAAAACCCCTGAGACATAAAAATTTAACTAAATACAATGGCTGCTAATATACATCTAAACAGATGAGTAAGCTGAATTGGAAACTTAATTATAAAGAATTATCTAGAATGTATAAGGTGTGCATTGCATAATTTGTAGCAAAAGACTCTCACAGAAAAATCCAAAAAGATTAACATCCAAGAAAACAGTGAGTGACCTTAGTTGTCAAAACCATTGTATATTAGGGCTGAAGATGTCACAAAACTACCCACTTAGCATAAGAAGATACTGAGAACAAATGGAATGAAATAACTTGCTTAGGGTCTAGGTTAGAGAACAACAAAATGAGGGTTGAAGCCTGGTGACTTTGAAGCTTCAACAAGGAAGACACCATAACAAGAGAGAGAAGCAAGGAGATGTAGAGCAGCTATGGTCCAAAGTGAACTCATTGGTCCCCATTGCATGTGTCCTCTCCTCAAGGAGATGTATTTTTCAGGGAAATTGGATACAATCTTCAGCCTCTCCAGTGGAAATGCTATAGAACCACACAAGACACCAAAGCACAACTGCAAGCAGGAACCCACGAAGAAGGTGCATCTTTATGCTCTCTGTGTGTCAAAGACACAGTTTTAAAGATACGCCTTTCCCATACTGAAGACATGACAAAAACAAAGCCTAGTGAAAGGATCAGTTTGTACTACCATACCAAAAGTAAATGCAAACAATTAGGGACATCAGACACTATCCTGAAGACCCTTACTGATCAGCCGTGTTCTCTAATGATGCATAACTTAAATGTCTTCATATAGATTAATCTCCAATGTTGAATTTTAACCCATAAATATTCCATAAATTCCAGACCTGCATCCAGTTTCAGTTCTTATGACCTTGGTAGAATTTCATAAATTCTTTTAAACTTGCCCATATTTTAAAATCAAACATTTGCCTCTACGATTTAACATGAGTTTTCTATCATTTACAACATTCTATTCAACCTCTTTACCTTAAAACTGTCCTAGATTTGGCTCTTACTTTCATAATCCATGCTTTATTCTTCAGTGAATTAGTACTACTACCTTCCAAACATTCTTCAAACCTGTTTTGTTCTTTCTTGCACTGAAATCATTCTTGTTCTAAACTACCTTCAATATCTCCCTTGATATCTTTAAAAAAAACATTCCCTACTTCCTAATTACCTACTGTTCTATACTCTTCCTCATTGCAACTTGGCTGCTCTCTGTGAGCCTAAATAAATATATCTAATTTTTTCCAAAACAATGGACCCAGGTGTCCAAATACCTTAAAGAAACAAAATTACAGTTAAAATGGATTAATGTTCATTAGGTATTAGGAAGTTAATAATTTGAATGTATGTGACTACAAGGGAGTAGCTTTGTGGTAGTTCCATTACAATCATTCATCCGTTCTTAAAATTTCCAGGTTATATGGCTACCTATGGAATTAACCTGCAAATATCAATACATGAAAACAACCACATGTAGAAAACTGTGAGCTTTGAGGAAGATCTGTTGATAATAAAAATGTCAATTCTTGGTTTGTTTCATTATATAGTTATAGAGGGTATATCCATTAGGGAAAACTGGGTAAAGGGTAGTCCTGACATCTTTGAACTATTTTTTTTTTGCAATCACTGGTGATTCTATAAAAACCCAGTCTTTTAAACAATGTGCATATGTTCTTCAATTATCTTTTTTAATTTGGTGTTTTTCCTACCTGGAATAATTTTCAACCAAATATATGAAAGCTGACATTTCTCAATTTCATGAAAATTCAATCAAATGTCTCCTCTTTTGATCTTCCAAGGTTGCCATATTTTTATATAATTTCTTGTCATGTTTTGCCTATCCCCTGCAACTTGATTTAGCATCCTTCTTAGCATTTTCATTTGAAATGCTGCATGTTCGTTCATTTATTTCGTATTTTAATATGTAGGCCCCTTCATTTTTAATTTGGTTCTGATGTTGAATACATGTCCTCATGATTTCTAGACAAGGGTTCTATCACTAACTATATCCTTAGTTCACAAATAAGCGCCTCAATTTAAAATACCACATTTTTAATTTTTAAAATGTGTATTTTGTATAAAGTGTATGAATGATTTACTTGTATGTATGTTTTGTGTACCATGTTCTTTTCTAGTGTGTTTGAAGGTAAGAAAAGAAATTTGAATCTCCTGGAACTGGAGCACTCCGTCGGTGCCAGGAACTGAACCCAGGTCCTCTTACCCACTGAACCATAATTCCAGGCACCTTGTACTATAATTGCTACTGCTGTATATGTGTTAATACGTGGCAAATAGTATACACTCAGCAAACAAATAGTGAACAAGTAGCATGGAGTAACTAGAACAAGGACATGTACCAGAAAGCATAATCATGTAAACTGGTTTAATGAGGCTTGCTAGATGCAGCTAAATTAACTAAATTCTTTGTTATGGTTTAAACCCAACTTGGTAAAATAAAAAATTTATTCCAACTCTTTCATGATTCCATGATAAATAAAATACATTATTAGCACTTTTACTTCTTACAATGTACATGTGCGTTACCATGCAGTACTGTGACACAGAAGAACACATACACACTTACACATAGACACATATACACATACACACATGCACACAACTTCCATGGGAAGAATCAATACAAGTAGGACCCAGATTGTGAATTATTTTCTGAACATTTGAAAGGTACCTGTTTAATTATCTGCTAGATCCTGTCTAAGCTTTCCAGTTGGGTTCCCTTTGCAGTCAGGCATACCCAATCCTCAAATCATGACTGTCCATGAACAGAAGAATTCAGTGTGGCTAAATTTCATATGCTGGTCTGAAAATAATGATTCATAAATAAATTAGCTGAAATCTTATATATTATATATGATATAAGTACTATGCTCTGATTCAGCATGCTTTAGAGTGAAAGTTTGAGCACTTAGAATTGAAAAAGCTTTTGCAGTATATTAATGTGAGAAAGGTAATACCATGCATGGATGGTAATGCAGGCTTTGAATTCCGGTTCATTTTGTAGTTAAAGTGTCACTATGACGCTGTCTTTCTGATCTTGGTCTTGTATCTTAATGTGTCAAATCTGTACTTTCTTCCCATGCAATTTGGAAACAATTACAGAGAGGACTTCCAGGATAGTTTTGAGTATTAAAAGAAATGAGCAATCAGCACAAAGATAGACTTCCATAGCATTACATGTTATTGACTCTGCTGAATTTGTTTTTGGTGTTTTGTTTAAGTTAGAGTGAGATACCAGGGCTAGAGAGATGGCTCAGCCATTAAAGGCTAGGCTGGCAACCAAAAATAGAGTATGTTACAGATGTTTTGTAGCTTATGGTTATTCAAGAATCAAACTCAGTCCCTAGTACATTGTTAGTGCCCAATAGATGTCCAGTAAATGAATATTCAGTGTGTATAATGATTTATAAATTGTAAAGTAGTAAATTTTAGGGTCAAGTAAGAGTGTCTTTAATATTTGAAACATAAAATTTTAAATGTTTAGCTTTTGCTTTCTGCTCATTTCTATTCACAGTATTGCTATGAACCTCTTTCCTATTTATTATCATGGGAGGAACACTGTGGAATGTTAAAAAGTACCATTTACCTTGATTTTCTTCCTTTCTGGCTGCAATTTTGTGATTCAGTATTTTGTAGTACATATTTCAGCAAAGGGAAATATTTAGTGATAGAAGATAACCATTGACTCTGTATTCAGCATCTTTTACCTTAGTTGGTAGGGTTTTATGAATAGGTTGAATTGTTTCACTGAAAATTTCCTTCAGACAATGTATTCTGATCAGTTTTCCCCTCTCCCGACTCTTCCCAGATCATTCTCACCTCCTCACCCACCTACTTTAGCCACTTTCTTTCTCTCTCTTTAGAAAGAAAACAACTGAAACTAAACAAACCAGAATTTTAAAATGAAAGAAAATGCACACACACATACACACACACAGACCATACAAACACAAGATCAGAAACCATATTATACAAACAAAATACTAGTAGGATAAGTAGGTTGAAATTTATACCGTATCTGAAAATATTGTTGGCCCAGTAAACTACCTATTTGGTAGCTTTCTTTAAATATTACTATAGAAGTCTCTGAAATCTATGGAGATAACTTTAAAAGAACGGAGATCTGGGTATAGTAGGCCACAGCTGGAAACTTAACACTATAGTAGTTGAGGCTGGTGAAATGTGGTGATACAGTGTTTATGATCTAATAAAGCCACTGGATATCAGAATGTAAAGACAGCCACACTAGTAGCTATAGAAGCTGGGCAGTGGTGGCACACACCATTAATCCCAAGACTCCAAGAGAAAGAGGCAGATGGATCTATGTGAATTAAAGGTCACCCAGAGCTACACAAGAATGAATCATTCTGAAAGATTAACAGACGTCACACCTTTGATACTCGCATTAGGCAGAATATAAGGAGCTCATTGCAGTCTCAGTAGCAGTCTGAGATTTGGTGAGGAGCTATGCAATATGGAGATACAATCTGAGGTTCAGTGGATCGACCCTGGTTGGTCTGAGCATTGGTAGAATGAAAACTCTCTAGTGGCTGACTGCATTGCTTCTCTTATCTTCACCTTGAAACCCCATGTCTGTCTCTGGGTTTTTGTTATTTGTGTTAGAGTGGATCACCTGTAAGGTCAAGTCTACTTGAAATACATAGTAAGACTACTTCAAAAAATTTTTTCAAAATGAGAGGGGGGGAGGACAGAGAATGGAGGAGGAAATAAACTCTTGGGTTACATAATAAACTCTTGTTTAATATTTAACCTTAATTTTCCTGCTGGGTCCAAGCAGATTACTTTATTGCCTTTGATGGCTACTGCAAATAATTAGTCCCATTCCTTCTTTATTGCCTCCTTGACCTATTAAGTTTTCACTAGATGTTTTCTCATGCATGAATATGCCAGGAACATTTACCCAGGTCTAGTAAATAACATTAAAAATAATACAAGTAAACTCTATAATATATACTTCAATGCTTGTCAATTTTCCTAAAGACATACTTCCTCATCTGTGTTATTCCACTATTTTATTTTCTCTTTTCTACATTAAACTGATGGATTAATCTTTTCTTGAATGCCTTGGATGGACTTCTTTCCTAGTACCAATCTATGACTTCCTCAGGTTCATATATAGATAATGAATTAGACTTCTTCCTTAAAAGTATCAATTTGATAAACAAATGCATAATAAACTATTGTACTGAGAATCACGGGATAATTCTATATTGAAGCCCATGAGCAAGTTAAATCCTCTGAAATGACATAATTTATCAAAACCAAAGACTTGTAGCAGTTAATGATATTTAATTCCTGTTTAGGAAATTACTGCTGGACAAGGACAGTTAAATGATCTATATAAGCTTATGTACTACATATTGTTTATCACCGCACAAAATTTATCTTATAGATTTGTCCCTCAGGATCTTGAGGATCCAAGCTCTCACTGTCTTCCAAAAAACAGTTTCCTATCTAATACAAAGAAAGGCATTAGTTAGGGGATTTTAAAAATATAATATCACATAATTTACATCAGTTATATCTTCATTCTTTAAACATTAAGAATGTATGACTCCTAAGACATGTAAGGACAATTGAATTTTTGTGACTGCTTCATTTATCTACTTTATTCTATTTCATTCCTTATTAAAATTCTAGAATTTCCAGATAATTTAGGTATCCGCCTAACAACTTTTATTTGTAACAAACAGATGACTGGAATGTGATGAAGAAAATAGGAACACTATACTTTTTTACCATTTAAATTTGATTATTTTCTCCAAACTATTCTTAGTCTCATCATTGATTTCTATAAGATGTTGCAAGTGCATTTGGGAAACACTCATGCAATGTTTCATACAGGTTCAAATTCTTAACCATAGCATTACAAAACATAGTCAGTCTATCTGGGTACACTTTGCTTAAACCACACATATAATAGTTCTTTCAGTACTTTTTCTTTTTCTGGCAGCAGTCATTATTAACCTATAGCTTTTCATCTAAGGGTATGACTGTATAGAATTCCCCATCTGTGCATTGATGTATGAACTGGTATTACTATTATATTGATCTCGATCAAGGAACCAAACTGTTGAACATTCAGGGGTGAAATTATCCAATAGTATCAATGGGACTCAATCTATCAGCCATTATCTTTGGACTCTGGCTCTTTCCATGTCTCTATCCTGTCTTCCATGTTTTTTCTCTCAGTCTTAGGTTTGGGAGCTTCAGTGCAGTTATATCAGTTCGAGTTACGCACATCAAACACATATAAACAAAGGTAAATGGATTTTCTATGTCATACATATATGTGTGTGTTGACATAAAAATAATAATGAAAAATAAATCATGAATTGGGGACAGGGATGGAGACGTTGGAATGGGTAGAGGTGGGAATGATATAGATTCAGTATTTATGTGCCAAATTAATAAATAATACAACTATTCAAAAAGTATAAGTTAATAGCAGGAGGTCTGCATGCACCCAAAATAAGGCAATGTTGATTACACAAGAAAATATTGACAATATGATAGGATAGTGTTTTCAGGTTTTAGTGATAATAAGAATAAAGTTTTAAGAGCAATAATAAATGCAGCCATCCTATGGTACCATCTATCCAGAAACCTATGCCATGGGCCCCTTCTCTACAATTAAAATGGAAGGTAAACTTCCAGTATTTCAGTATCTTAAATAATTTCTATGTTGGAGAAATGATGGTTGACATCTTCAATGCTAACTGAAGTAAGAGTGCTATAATGTCTAATCACTCCATTGTTTTATCATTCATCAATTCATTTTTCAATTAGAAATCTTATACCTTGCGCAAAACATCAAGATAATGGTAACAAAGGAAGAAAAACACCATGTGGATCCTTAAAGAAAATATCAAGGAAAAATTACCAAGTAAATTAATTTCAGCATTTGTGATGATAATCTTTTAAGATCTCTGATGTCTATCCAAGAAAGTATGTACCTTCTGTTTTTTACATCTGAGAAATTATATGCTATGTTATTCCCAGTAATATCTGTGCCATAATACTATCATAATTGCTCTTTTTAATATAATTCATTGTTTAAAAAGAAACAAGCCTTGGTGTGGTGGTATACACATGCCTTTAATCCCAGCACTCAGGAGGCAGAAGCAGATGGATCTCTGAGATCCAGGTCAACCTAGTTTACATAGCTAGTTTCAAGGCAACCAGAGCTACAAAGGGAAAACTTATGTTGAAAAACAAAAACAAATAAATAAACAAAAGAATTAATGAAGAGGAGGTGGGAGAAGGGGAGGAGCCCCAGCAGCAGGAGGAGGAGGAAGAGGAAGGAAGGAATAACCATGGGAGTACAACACCCTTGTTGCTAAAGGAATCTTAAAAAAAGTCATCCCTACTGGCTCTTAAGCTGGTAACTTTCTATATTGGCTCCAAGGCCTGTTCTTTTATGTCTTTGGAAAGTTCCATTTCTTCAATCCCATTCTATTTGATTCCTATTTGGGATAGCAAGGAAAATATCAATTATCATTTTGGAGGAAGAAAGAAATGAGGGTTTCTCCCTACTTTGGGTGGTACATTTATCAGGGCTTTCACAGTCCCCATGGTTCCACTGTAAAAACTTCTCCCTTGGCTATGATTCCCAAATAGTAGCACTAATCATAGACCTAGCTGTGACATAGTTTGTCTGATTCTCTAGGCCTCATAATATTCCCTTCTCCTTTTGTTCCTAAGACCTCAGAGATGATAGCAGGCTCTTCCCATTGGTGTTAATCTCTGATATGCCTTATTATTGTTTGTTTGGCATTATAATGACTTTAACAGTTCTGTAACTAATTACTCATACTAATTTCTTTCTATCATTCTTTGCTCTGATAGGTTTTCTTGTTGACTGGCACTGTCTGTGTCTCCATCTAATAAATGCTGGTAATATCTGCAATTTAACAACCAAAATTGTCTCTAGATATTGGCAATTATTCAGTGTGAAGGAGAATTGCCTCTGGGAGAGAATCACTAAGTAAAATGTATAAAACACTTAATTTACCTGACAGAATACTATTCTTTCAAACTATATTTACCCCTTTATCCATGAAAAATACAATGAGAATACATTCAAATAATATCTCTTTTCGTATAAGAGTAGTTATATTGGTAACCAGAAAAGAATTGATAAGTAAATTAACTATCAAATGCAGATTTTGCAGGTGGACTGGTCAGTGTGTCATGGAGCAGGAAGGATAAAGGGGTGGTGTGGAAGCCTATTGACATAGAAGCTTTCTGGAATCTATAGGGTTAACTCCACTGAGGACTTCTGGTATGGAGGATGCAGAGCCTGTACTGAGCTTTTGTAGCCAGGCAAAGCTTTCGGGGTGGGACTAGCTTACATTCGGTTGAGTTGTTGGCCAAGGAGGTACCATTGATAGCTTTCAACAGCCTAACAGGCTGACTCTAGGGCAGAAGATATCTCACTGAAAACTGACCATGGGGCCCTTTTGCAGAGGATAATATCCACACATCTCACTGAATGTAGAGTTGGAGCTGGTGCCTATATGGAGCTTTCACCCTTCAGTATATTGTAGTCTCCTTGGCATGAAAAGATACTCTGTAGGCTATAGAAAGAGAAATCTGGACACCAATCCGGCATCAAAACTCTGGTCCTACAATCTTTTCCTGCCTGTAAGATGTGCAGAACTTATGGGAGTGGCAACTAATGTCTGATTTAGCTGGAGACCCACACCAAAAGAGGTAGCCAATGCTTACACTGCCTGTATGACAAGAGACCTAAGGGTAGAACCAAACAAGACTTGCAAAAAATGAAATGATTTGTAACGATATTCTGATTCACTAATAGATTAGTGTCTTGTCCAGTAGTCATCAAAGAGGCTTCCTCTGGCTTCAGATGGGAGCATGTACAGAGACCCACAGTCAGACACTGTGTGGAGAGAGAGACTAAAATGGAGGTCTATATTGGGCCCCTCCCCTTGGACCTCTGGGAACCCAGTAGAAGAGGGAAAGGAAAGATTATAAGAATCAGAGGGGATGGAGGATACCAGGAGGACATGGACTACTGAGTCAAATAGGCAGGGCTCATAGGAGCTAACAGAGACTGAAAAGGAAAACATGTAGCCTGCAAGGGTGTGTACCAGGTCCTCTATGTGTGCTTACAGCTCTCAGCTAGCTACCATGGTGTTTTTATGAGACTCCTAAGAGTAGGAGCTAGAGTGTCTCTGACTCTTTTGCCTGCTGTTGGGACTCTTTTCCTCCTATTGTGCTGCCTTATGCAGCCTTGAAATGATGGCTTTTGCCTTGTCTTATTGTATATCTTGTTTTGTAGTGTTCTCATGTTGTCTTTTAGAGGTCTGGTGTTTTCTGAAGGGAATCAGAGTGGAAGTGGCTCTGGTGGAGAGGGGATGTTAGGAGAACTGGGAGGATTGCAGCAAGGGAAACTGAAATGAATTAAAAAAGGAAAATTAAAAAGAATTATATTAAAATGATATACAATACTGAATCTATTTGTTGGGATTTTAAGTACCAGTATAGCCCAGATAAAATTTGATATATTTTTATTTGTTTGAGAATAATAGGACATTGGAATTATGTCATTTCTTTTGATGAATTGAAAGCAAAGGTAATTAAAATTAGGCATATCTTAACTGACACAAGGAAATTAAAAAAACATGCAAAATTATACCGCTTCTTTATTTTCCTCACCATAGGTTGCTATGGACAAAATTTAATTTCTTTAGTACTGTTTTCTCAGAAAGAGTTGAAGGTGTCAAAAAACTCACTTGTTGTTTATTAACTACACTTTTAGTCTTTTAATTTTTCAATTGATTTTTTTGATTAACTGCATTCTTACACGGTTTCACCAATGAAAATCAGATATTATTAGGTCACATACTTTTCAGAATTTATTACTAATATAATAGTGAATTTCAATAAAGTCACATACAATTCTGTTTATTTTTTATAGCTGTAGGAAAGCAATATATAATTTAAACTAAGTGATAAAAGAGAAAGGAATAATGTAGAGATAGAATAATAGGTATTATAATGACAATTTGCATAATAAGTATATTAGCAGGTATTTTTGCATTAGCATATACATTTAAATTTGTACTTAAGATGATAATCATGGTTAGTGTAGTAATTCACAGTAATTATTGACCTGATATAATCTACAACAGTGGTTCTCAATCTTCTTAATGCTGCTATGCTATAATAAATTTCCTCATGTTGTGGTGAACCTAACCATAAAATTATTGTTGCTACTTCATAACTGTAATTTTTTATTGTTCTGAACTATAATGTAAGTATCCGATAAGCGACCCCAAGGGTCATTGCTGTAGTGCTGCAGTAAGATCAGTTGCCTCATGTTAATGCTCCCACGATAGACTATTCCACTCCATGACATACTATACTCTCAGACTCAGACAAACTAAACCTTTCCTTCCTATAGTTGCCCTTGTCAGGCATTTTGTCTCAGAAAATAGACCAGTAAATAATACACTGAATAATTTGTTTTTGTCATTCATGTGTCAGGTAAACATATGCTATTTTAAGTATAATCTTCATCGTATCAAAGTGTAATGTTCATTTATCAAAGGATAGTACTCAAATGAAACTGTCTCTACAAAATTAAAAAGACCTAACTAAAATAGGTCAAGTTCCCTTTAATGCAAACAAATATTTTCCTAAGATTGAAAAGAATGTAACGAATTTAACATTTTAATAACTTGTTTAAAGGAGTAAAGATGCTATTAGTTGCAAGATGTAGGACTTTCCGTTACTATTCCAGCTCCACATCTACCATCATGCCACCATGCTCCCTGACATGATGACAATAGACTAAACCTCTGAAACTGTAATCCAGGTACCCTAATTAAATGTCTTTATTTATAAGAGTTGTCATGTCTCTTCACAACAATACGAACTCTAACTAAGACAATGTGGAGTACACTAAATAAGGAAAATAGAAGAGAAATAAGTGAGTCTTCATTGAGATAAGGCATAAAGGTACAAATCAGAAAACTGATGAGTTGATTAACTACTGCCAAAGTCAGAAACAAAAGGCCACCTCACATCTTTGTAATTATTTTGAAATAATGGATATTAGAAATCTGTGTCCTTTATTTCTGTGAAAGTAAGGTTGCCTGAGACTATATAAACATAACTTATATGATTTTTATTGTGTTTCCCATTGGTAGAGCTACAATTATTGGAGCTTACAATTATTCACCCTTTTGTTTGATCTCTTTTAATGAGAGAACAAAGGAGGGAGAAGGGAAAGGAGAGAATGAAAAGAGAAGTTACATCTCACTTTTATTTAGTATTGTAGTTTCTCTTTATATGGTTCTCCAAACAGCTGAAATTTCACTGAAAATTTATTAGCCCTAAATCAGAGATCTACAAACTATACCCCATTAAGCTAATAATACATTTTATCAAAATGTATTAATACAGAGTCACAAATCTCCCATTATGTGTTTTCAATGATGGCTCCTTTACTGTAACTGAAGAGCTGAGTATCTGTGTATAAGTGAGTAGCTAAATACAACACGATGTATGCCACATTGTCTAAAATATATACTATCTGTGTAGTATATAGATGGGTAGATGATCAGTCTGCTATAGGACCATGCTGCCACATATGATGCCTTGTGATATGAGTATGCCACTTAATGCAAATTGGGGTTTGTACCAGGCTCCCCAGTCCTATATATTCATTATATTCTGTAGTAAAGTTGAGCTGATTCACCGAAGTCTGTCTCATGGAGGGCTGTCTGCACTTTACTCACAGCCATCCGAACCCAGTTCCTTGCTTTGCTGCCTCCACCCTCATAGCCAAATGCAGCCAACAACATTGAGGAAGAAGCAGAACCACAGTAGCAGCGACAGGATTGCAAAGATAGCTAGCATACTCTAAGTGGTGAGTTCCAGACTAATGAGTCACTGTATTTCAAAGGAGTACACGTCAGTACTGAATAGGACATCAGAAGCCATACTATCACTTATACATACTCACACACAAAACTAAAAGATTTACTACTTGGCCCTATTCATAATGTTGGAAGGAACTGTGCCTGTTGATGTGATGATAAATAAATGACAAAATAAACATGCTTAAATGTATTTTGTTTAAAAATTAATTTTTCTATAATTCTTCCAGGGGAGAATTTAATTTACAATTTCAAAGAACAACTGAAGCAGAAGTAAGCATGCTTGGTAGTCTAAATAACATGAGTGTGCTTCTAGGACATACGATTTGAAAACTAGAACCGGTAAGGGGAATGTATGGGCAGTTTCTCTTTGAACCTATTTCCTTTATATTTCTGTACAGTATCTTCTATCTTCTAAATAACCCTCCTGATTAAAGCTGAGCTTTTGGGGACCATGAGTATTTTCTATCTTACATAGAGTCTGTGTAGGATATTGCTAAGAATATGGTGTGTACTCAAGAAGTGTACAGATGTATTTATCTTAGAAATGTAGGCCTCCTAGTTGTTCATATGAGGTGTTAAGTATGTATATAAAGGTGTAAACAAATTTTTTCTCTCATCAAGTTGTCCTATTCTTGTTATTGTGACAACAACATATAAATAAAACAATTGCACTACTCAAGGAAAGAGCTATCTGATTTAAAAGCTAAGCATTAGTATAGCTTTTTATATAAAAGATTAATAATACCAATGTATCAGGGATGGTGGAATCAGGGAAGAATAATTGTATATGACATGTTAACTGAGTACAAAAAGGAGGCATGGGATGGATATATTAGACAATTACTTGTTACAAAGAATTTATGACATAAGTGACTTAAAAATTAGGGCAACACATGTATAGCCCAACGGTCAAATTTCCTTCTTCAATCCACATTCATTTTCATTGCCTATTAAAATATTCATCTATAACTTTTACATATATTCCAAAATCAACAGGAAAAGTTTCTAATGCCTTTCTTTGTAAAGGTTTTATACTCCTCTTACACAATTAATTGCTCATTAGATAATCCAACAAACAATTATTGAATATTTATATTCTGTTAATTCAGTAAAGGACAGTGTTATCTAAGAAACAGAGAAACAAGTGACTTTTCTCAGATGCTGTCCTACATTTATTCAGCTTAATACTGATTTCTATCAATTCATGCCCCTACCTTTATCTGGATTTTACACTTCTTACATTTTTACTGCGACTGTTTTGGGTAAGACAGCCATTATTTCTTGCCAAAATTATAGCTACTTAGTCTGGTTCTCTCTTCAGATTTGTTTTTGTCTGAAATATTCTGCATAGTTAATCAAGAAAACTATCTTTAATTCACAGCTGTTTTCATGACTCTTGTCATCCTCCAATCCCCCAAAGCATTCCTAATCCTTTTCTCAGAAAAAAAACAAAGCTTTTGAAATGATATCCAAAACACCAAAAGATGTTTCAAGATCTAGAATTATCTTTTCTTCAGGTTTGTTTCTAATTTTCTTCATTCCAAAAATATTCTTTTTTTAATTTTATTTTCCAGTTTAAATTTAGATAAGAAACAAGGTTGCTTCACAAGTCAGTTCCAGGTCCCTCTCCCTTTCCCTCCCTCCTCCCGTGCCCTCCCCTCAACCCCCCCCCCCCCGTTATCCACCATTTTCATCAACTAAATGTTTGAACTCTTACTATGAGGGATCTGCATCTGCATGGAGTATTCTTTTCTGGTGCCCCAATGTTTTCATGTATTTGATTATTTAACATCCATCACCCTCTGTTTAAATACCAGTTGTTCAGAGAATTTTCTCAGACTCAGATCCATATTAGACTTTTAACCCAACTCAACTAATTCTCACCTTTTATTTGCTTCTCTCTCATCCTTTCTCCATTACTCCCCTTTCTTTTCCCTTTCCTTCTCTTCATTACTACTGCTCTCTCATCTCATCAAAATCATATGGTTGGTTACGTGCAAAGCATCTGACATGGTAGTTGTGATAACTTGTCAATATTTTCACTTTTATCTACATCATTTAGTAATAAGTTATAAGCAATACTAATATACAGGAAGATTACTACCTATTTGAAGGGTGATTAGTCATGTTATAAAATGAAATGATGAGAACCAAAAAAATGAAATAAATGAGTACAGAAATGTTGGTTAAAGACACATGATAAATGCAGGAATCATATACTCATGCTAATTTTTGAAATGACTTTATTATCTTGGAAGCTTTTCTTTTAGACAAAACTATTTGATAGGAAATGTTACATGTACATCTAGTTATCTATTTATATCTACTACTATATTTCAGAACCCCTGATATTTTCAAACTACACTGCATTTAATGATGTTTTTGTATGAAACATGATTAAAAATTTTTAAGGAAAGAGCTTGACACAATTAGATTCTGAAGGTTCTTGTAAGACCTCACATAAAGACTAATAGCCTTAGGAATAATGCCTAAAAATATAAAATCAACTATATCCTCCAAAGTTATACATTATATATGGACATAATTTACAAAATAATAAATAGGTAACATTACATCTGGAACATTATAGTAAGGCAATGTGTGAACAAATCAAATAATAAATTAGTCATAAAAAGAGAAAGTTAAATAAGCATTTCACATTAATTGGAGTGTATTGAGTTTATATGTGACAAAAGATAACCATATCTATATCTTAAATATGTAGTATTAACCTTATAAGTTTAAGGAAAGCAAGAGTATTAAGAGTTGCCATTAATCTATTCTTGTGTAAATATTTTCATCTCTTTGAATCTTCACAAGGACCCTAGATTAGAGGCTACTTTTTCAGATCAGACAGAGAACAGAGTCTTTCAACAATGTGTACAAAAGATAAAGCCTGCGTTAAAAATCCAAGGTAGCTTAATTCCAAACATATTATTTATAACCCCATCTCCAAGATCTGTATTTTCCTGTATATCATGATTTCTGCCAAATTACCCAAGATGTTATCAGTGATCTGGCTTTTCATCAACTGCCAACTGCATACAAGTGTAGCTTTTTGGAGTTGGGTGGTGTCAGAGTAGTTTAGGTAGATACTTTTAGTTTATTCACAACCCATTTGATGGAGATTATATTAAGAAAATAAACTGGATTGTTAAGCCTATTTAAATAAAGGAAAGCCTTCATTTTGATATATCAATTAAAACTAATAATATCTGTACAGAAAAATCTTCAAAATAATAATTATGATTTCCTATCACACAGTGTTAGTATAGTCCTGTGACCTCATACTCTAATACTTATTTCTGTCTATCTAACATTAAAAACACTGGATTGATGTATCTTTATTACTAAATATAAAAGTGTAAATCTGGTCAGCACACAAAAATTTCATAAGTAATATTATATTGTAAGCATATGTCATTTAGTTGTGTGAAGCCTGACAATTTGTATGCTATTACTAGTTTTACAATTTGGAATGCATTAACATCAATACTATCAATATTTCCATTTTTAAAGATGTATGCACTAATGAATTGACTTCTGGAGTCCATTCTCTATGGAGGGATACTCTCCCAACCTAGATACGGGGGTGGTGTCCTTGGTCCTGATATGACACACTTTGATGATCCTCCATGGAAGGCCTCACCCTCTCTGAGGAGTGGATAGGGACAGGATGGGGAGATGGTGGTGAGGATTAGAGGACATTTAAATTAAAATGTACAAAAAGATATAAGTACTAATATAACTTATTCAAGTAGCCAGAAAGTAGTTGAAATAATTTTATTATAGGATTATAGTAATGCTGCTTTTTCCATTGAGTCTCTTTTATGACATGTGCTAAATGTACAAGGTTATCTATTGTCAAAGCTCATTTATAATGACCTACAGGATGAGATGATATGAAGATTTCTATTCAGATTTGATTGATACCTGTAAAAACCACAAGATTTAAAACCAGTTATATTTCTCAATATTTAAATTCATAGTCTCCTTTTGTGTGCTTTGTAAGTAACATAGGAGGATGAAAAATAAGCAGATGGTACAGAAACTGGAGGTGAGAAAAGAGTTGTAAACCACGCATTTTTTCTCAGGGAATTTAGTTTAAGTGAAGAATGTAGAAGAAAGTACTTAACATTTCAGTTATGCAAGCCTAAACCCTTAAAAGTCTTTAGGTGTCTTCTGGGTACCCATACTCCAGTGTGAAGAATGCTGTTTTAAGAACTTCAGAGTCATTACCTATTGCATGGAATACAAATGTATGAGCTGGTGACGAAGCTCACTTGGAGGGGGCTTACCTGGCATGAAAAAAGCCCAGGGTTAGATCCCAAACTATGCACAAGCAAGGCATGGTAGAGCATGCCTATATCCTAGTATGTGATGGGGTTATGAGCAAGGGGTTCAGAAATTCAAAGTCATTCCATGATATAACTCACAGTTCAACAGCTATGTCATGAAGTAGCACATGTTGTAGTTTGGGGGGTATTCTTATAGGTATTTGTTCCTAATAATTTCAAACATTATTTTTTCTTATCTTCTATACTGTGAATTACTTTTTCTTAGCAAGTAATATGTCAATAACAAAGAGGCATACCACACAGTGGAGAGTCACTGAGTCCGAAGGCAGAATTCTTATTTAGACTGAGAATCTCTGTCATCTGTGTGTTCCTTACTCTTCTCACTTGTTCACACTAGCCGTGCCTTAGACTCATAGGATGAACTTCAAAGTATGACTGAAGTCTAAGCCCTACCCTTGGGATTTGCATTAGATGAACACAAATGCTGCTGGATCTTGAAGTCTCTGCTTAATTCTAATGTGAAGACAAGATTTGAAACATCAGTTTTAGAATCTGTCTGAATACAGGCTTTCACCAATGAATAACAGAAGTTCCCCATGTTAAGATACTGATTACTGGGAAATTTTCTGTAAAAAGTTTGTTACTTGAATAAAGTAAATGCCATGCTTGGGCTTATCAATTTCACCAAATAAAAGTGATTCTTCTACATATGGTGGTAAAGGTAGTACGACCAGGAGTTTCAGGTTATCCACTGTTGTATAACTAATCTGAGATCAGCCTGGACTATATGATAACTTGTCTCAAAATAATTGGAAAAAATTTAGCCTAAAACAGAAAGATTAAATAAATAAATTACATAGATATGCCCGAAAACACATAGCATTTGATAATATATAAATTCGAATTTTTCGTCTTCTTTTTCTTAATGTATTCCCCAAGTTCATTAACTTTTGCTAATTACTTTAGTAAATTTTACCTACTACTCCCCCAACAAGTGTATATGAAACTTCACTTTATGTAATATGAACTATCTTATTTTACCTTGTAGTCAGCTTTTACTTTATATGATACATAAAAGACATCAAACATCAAAGTGAAAAAGCATATTCTGCAGAGATGCTACCTCTAAAATATTTAATTTTGTTCATTTTAAAAGCAAGTAATGCCATTATGATGAGAAATCAACACATTCAATGAGAGGGTTTTTCTATTTTTTGTTAATATTATAAATTCCTTTGGAGTGATAGAACATATATATATATATATATACATATATATATAATGTAGGGCATATGAATTTAAGAAATTTTGGTTCCTTTCTCAAGTTCAGTTTACTTGAAGGATTTATTAAACGATTATATAAAATAAGTTCTGGCCTGACTAGCTGGAATTTTTATTTCTTGAATCAGTATAGCAATTGGAAACATACTGTTTATAAATGCTCAGCTGGGGCACATTTGAGGGAAACTATTAGAGGAGGTAGCCACACATAAACAAGGAAAGCACACAGTAATCATGCTATCAGGGAAAATATCAGTGGATGTGCTTTCTAAGACTGACTCTTGTGTGTTCTCTAATATCAATGTACCTAAAGAGAATTAGGTAATACTCTAATGGAATTTCTTTTTTAAAAATAAAACCTTCCTTGAAACTAGAAAGTTCAAGGTTCAGTATCAGCAGATCTAAAGCATAAGGGCCTATGAGGGGAAAATAATCTGATGTCTTTTTGAAGAACCATGACACAAATCAATATTTCAGACACTTTGAAGGTGCTCCCCTTGCTTTTCCACCTTCACACTTTGGAGGCAGGGGACATGGATGTTTATATTCTCTCTGTTTCAAAAATAAATCGTTTCCAATTTGGCAACTTTAATTTTTATAGAATCACCTGCTGCAAATGTCAACTTTTATAATTGCCCAAGACTATTTCAGTGGGAAAAAAGAGGAGACAAGAGTAATGATGTCATTCGGGGTCAATTTGTGTGACTGCGCTGCAGCAAGGCATGATATCTCTGGTACTTTATTTCTTAAAGACATTCACTCACGCCACCACCACCTCTCGCTGATGAAGTTTGAGCCAGAAGTGATCTAGCAGAGGGAATAAAAATGAAAAAGAAAAAATTTTCTTTGTGAAAAGATTTACACATTTTTAAAGGGCTACATATGTCTGTTAAAATTATTCCAGAACACAGTTCTCTGAAGGGTAGTAACTGTATCCAAGTTAGTTTCTGCTGTGAAAACACCAATATAAAGCTCATGGGGAAATTTAATGGCATATGCTGCCAATGATTTAAGATTCATTTTAGTGCAAAGATACTCAAAAACAAAGAAAAATGGTTGTTTCTAAGAAACAATTTAAAAATTTTGTGTACGTAGGTATATATGACTGTGCCTATGGATGTGTGTGTATGTGTGCACATACAGGTTATAGCCAGATGTTGATGTCTGGTGTCATTCTCAGTTGCACTTGGATTTACTTACTTATTTGTTTATTCATTGTTTACTTATTTATATATAGACAGCTTATTGAATGCGGAGCACAGTGATTCCAGCTATTCTAGCTAGCCAGCAAGCTCCAGACATCTCCATCTGTCTTCCTCTCCAGCAATGTAATTACAGATGGGTGCCACAGTACATGACTTTTTATATGGATTCTGAGGATCAGATTCAGGTTCTCTTGTTTGGATAGTGAGCGCTGCTTATTCAACTGACCCATTTTCCAAGTGTTTGCTTACAATTTTTAACCTGCAAAATAACATGTACAGTAATCCCATAACCAGATGTTCTGCTTTGCTCACAAAAGTGCTATTCAAATCTGTTTGTCATAAAATGTAACTGGTTTCAGTGATGTACTATAGGATTTTTAAATGATTGAAATATAGTTTGATATTTTCAAGGCAATGAAGTTGAGATACTGGAGCTGAGGCAAGCTTGATAAACAGGGAAGGGACAAATTACTCATCAATGTTTCTCAACCTTCCTAATGCTGGGATCCATTAGTACATGTAGCTCCTCATGTAGTGCTGACCTCCAACTACAAAATTATTTTATTGCTACTCCATAACTGCAATTTTGCTACTGTTATGAATCATAATATAATACCTATCTTCCAATGGTCTTAGACGACCCCTGTGGAAAGACCATTTGATCCCCAAAAGGGATCATGACCCACAGGTTGAGAACCATTGGGTTAAGGTCTAACTACTGATATAACAGAGCTGGATTACTGTAATCACTGTATCATATGAGCATTCAGAAAGGAATGACTCAAGACTACCCAGAGCCAGGTGGGGCCAATATGACTGACTGAACCAATGACTCGTTGTTCTTTGCTTCATTATGATCATCCCCCTATATAATGACTCTTTCACAAGTGTGTGCTTTTACTATGAGTCTGTTGCCACCATCTGATATACCACAAACCCTGTATATGAACAGAAGATGGAAATAACTCTATTCAGTGAAAAGGCCTCTCTTCTTCCCCATTTTCTGAAATTCATTCTTTGTAATTTATTACCTCATGAATGATCCTTTATTAAAATTGCTTCACAAACAGTTATCCAAGACCACAGTCATGTGCCTTTCTCTTTACAAACCCACACTCCTTCATGAATATAACTTTTATACAGTTGTAAAGTTTACTGATTCCTTACTTTGTCACTTCTTTGGTTTTTATTTTGTTGATACACTGAGTTGACCTGCCAATACACAATAATTGTTTTTTGAACCTCCTTAGTCTTCACTAAGTAACAGACTGTAAGTATTTCTAACAAGGGTGAAGTACACTGTGTTACTGAGCAAGGAATGTTTTCAAAAGAGAAATCAAATCAATCACTGTTATAGTATCCATATTAAGTAAATATGTATAGTTACTACAAATGAAGACTAATACTGTTTCATTGGCCTATATACTATTAATCATTCTTCCTTGGTAAAATACCATTGCATATATTTCTTATATGTTACAGTTGACTTTCACTGGTCACATAGTGTGTAAATACTTTATGTGCCTCTGGTTTTTCTAATCTTTGTTTATAGTTACTTTTTCTATATACATACTTTAACAACAATTTAAGTCATGGTGTCAATTTTATGTTTTAGTTTCCATCTTCTCTTAAAACCCATCTCCCCTCACAAGCTCAATGATACAAATTGCAATTATTTGTATAAATTTATACTTATTTGTTGGCTCTGTAAGTGACAAAAAGAAATTTATTTTTCTGTGTACATAAATGTATAGTGCAGTCCACAGGTAAATAACCAGTTGTAAGATGTCATTTATTAAGCCAAAGGAAGTCATTCACATAAAAATGAAGTACCTTCTGTGTTGAAATTTGACATCCTATTTTCTTTTTTTGTAAACTGAATAGCATATTATTTCCTAAGGACTTTTGGATTAACTTGCTTCAAGAAACATCAAAAGCCATTTGATTTGAATTGCACTAAATTCAAATGTTAATTTGAAAAATATTTTGACTTTAAAGGTTCAAGTGTCAAATTCTAGTGCTAACAGAATATGTGCCTGTACTTACTGAACTTTTGTCTACTTCTTTATTTTTCATTATTTTCTTTTCCTTTTTGTTTGACTTTCTTATGATATTTCCCCGTGGAAATTAGAATGTTATCCTTAGGTATATTACTCCAAAATTCACACTTAAGCATAATTGTGAAATAGGGCTTTTTTCCGTTTGTGTTTACAAATACTTTACATAAAATATAACTGAAAGCTGCTGAACTTCATGCATTTGTGTGTTACCCATTCTTCTTAACTTATACCCATATTTTCTTTACACATTTTTAATTGAATGCTCTCAGTCTTCTTTGTATATAACTGTCCTTTTTAACTTTAATTTATTCTTTAATATAGTAATAATTCTTCTGACTTATTTAATGAGTTAAGAAAACATAAATAAAACTGACAATTTGGAAAAATAAAAGTTTGATAACTATCAAGTTTGGCACTGATGTATATTTGTTATGGGAGAGAAAATTACTGATAATTTGTACATTAAACTCTTATTTTGTAAACCCAATATTATTAAAAATCATAGGTATTCATTAACTCACCATTGACTTCATACTACAACCAGAAAATAAAGTACATGTGACAGAGAACTTCTGTCTCAAAAATGCCAAAGCACTTGCGACTTGGACCATAATATGAAAGAAAACAGGGTCAGTGATATGGCTCAGCACAAAGGATGCTTACCAGCAACCTTCACAAGCTAAAGCAATCCCAGTACTTATACAGCAAAGGGAGAAAATTAACTCTTGCTAGTTGTCCACTAACCTCCATATGCATGCTGACACATGTATACACACACACACATACACACACACACACCAATAAATACATCTAAAATGAAAATCTCTTGAGGCTCCTTAGAATTATATTAAATTATATAGAACTCCTATCTGACTACAACATGAGACAATGTCTATAAGGTAGAGAATATCTTTTAAAATAATAAGAATACAAAAACCAGGAAGTAAAATTACTGAGATATTCATAAAACTGATGAAACAACTAGGACTCCAGTACAGTCTCTTACTGAATTACTCTATGACACAGGTATTATCCAAGGATTCATAACAAGCAGTTATGGGGGTCATTATCCTTTTCATGCCATTTTCTGATAGTATATATGCTACCCACCACACTAGGGGAGATTAAAAACTGAAAATTCAGAAAAGAATGAGACCTATATCTAGTTCAAGGAAGTTCAGTGGCTCTTAAAATTGTTAATGTAAAAAAATGGAAATCTACTCATGTCTTACACTATTGCTCAAATAGCTACAGGACAACGGGAATGTGCACAGACACCCAAGTCAAACAAATGCTTTTTATCCATAAGGACATGTTCAGGGCAGCACTTTGATTAAATAGCACTTGCATCTAAGAGACATGCACCACTTCTCTACAAAAACTTAGTAGCTCAAATGGGATTGCCTTTAAAAATACAAATAGATTAGAGATGCAAAGCACAATGTTTACAGTTTTCCTTTTAAGTTGGTTGTCAAATAATCTTTGGACCCTGAACACGTGTTAACTGTCATGACTAATTTGGAATATTTAGTAGTACATGTGGATAGTAATGGCTTAAGTGATCATAGGTGTATTTTCTTATCTGCTTATAAAACATCATCTATGGTACATTCCCCAAGTTGTTTTATGATTGGAGTTAGAGTTGAAACATTGATATAACTCTAGAAATTAAAATTATTCTTAATGTTAATTTTTCTTCAGTGATAAAACCCACATATAACATATAACAAATACCTAACATATTAAATTAAAAAATGAACACATCCAAGTCTGATAAAATTGATTTATTTTATATGTTTTCATAACTCCATGTCATTTCTAGCACACCCATTACATTTTGTGCATCAATTTACACTAAAAGCTCAGTGGTCTGACCTCTGCCTGTGTACTAATGGTGCTTTTAGTGTGCTACCTTTGCTGTTCTCTTTCCAACCTGCCTCAAATCAATCTTGAGTGTCAGAAAGCAAATAAGGATTTTTTTCATATAGCACACTTCAAAATGAAAAGGAGATAGCATGTTTTCAAGAGTAACTATATTAAAGTGATCAAATACAGCAGTCCATTTGACATACATGTTCCATTTGGATGTCTTGACTTGTTCTAGTCTAGGGTGGACATTACTACTTTATCATCTCTGGTTAGCATATAAGAGGGTACTCAGATAGCTGGAATTGTAGTCTTATACCACAAATTACAATTGTACTGTTTTAGTGTGAATATCTATGCTTTGTTTGCCATATATCGTTTTTACATTGTACTCACTAAAGCCTTGCCACATGCTCACCTCAATGATTACTGGCCAGTGAGACATTCTCTACCAATTCTAGATTACTGGTATGACTGTTTGTAGGATTAGATTTGAAGATAACAGCAACAACAGTTGCATAAAGATTTTTTCTGATCCAGCATAGGTGAACCAGACCTAAAATGGCAGTAACACAAAGGAAAAAAGGTTAATTCAAATTAAATTTTGGAGATAGATGTTAAAATATATTATTTGCCTATTGATTAGATACTAAGGAAGAGAAGAATGGAGTTGTGTGGTTTTCGATTTCTGACTAGAGTAATAAATGTGGAAAAGCATTGTTTTAGAGGTTAAGATAAGCAGAGCAGCAAGTGACTGGAGCTTATAAGGTGAAACACATATGTTGAACAGGTTAAGTTACTACAGAGGCAGCACCTCAGTGGTCCATTTCTTTATGTAATTGGGAAAAACATTAACCCATAGTAAGTTCTGCGTGGATCATATTCCAAAAGCCAAGCTTGAAATGGGTAGATCAAAGGGCAAGGGCAATGCATTGCTAATGTTGGCAAAGCAACCATGTGCTACTCTGTTTCTTTCCATGTAACCACTGATGCTTAGCTGTTCTGCTTGCTATTGTTAAATGCCTATTATGGCTATTTATCTGTATCTTTAAACATTCACATTTGAAAGTACCCCACGAAACTGAAAGGCTACCTGTCAAATTTCAAATGGTACAGAAACTATTTGGAAAAAAATGTATATTTCAGGCACATTTCCAGTCCTAAACAATAGAAAAGTACTGTTAAATATGGCATTTAGCCATTAATGCTATCTTTCGGATCTATACAATGTAAAGAAATAATAGGCTTATGACAACCTGGATAATACTGTCAAGCTTCTACAATATTATTGTAGATATCAAAGAAATTTCCCTTGATGGTGGTATTCTATTCTTATTGAGTTATGTAAAAACTGCCCAGACCTTTCAGAACAATCAGATGACAATCTAAAGTTTTCAGAATTTTTCATGTTGGCAATCCATTTCTACATAAACAATACAAATCATAAATTGTCACTCTAATATAACTTAAAAAACAATTTATCAGTATTTATTCACACCAGTCTTAGGACTATTATAGATTCTGTGTGTAATGTGTATGTACTGATGAAATTGAACTTTGCTATTAAGATTTAGAACTTCCCTTTTTCACATTTTCATTTCTTTTCTTCCTATTTTTCAGTAGGAACACCTTGCCTGGCTGTCCATGAATCTTTGTGTTTGTGAGAGAATTTAGATATATTTTATACTTAAGCTTAAACTATACTTAAGCTCTCTTATAACTGGCTCTCTTAGACAAAATTTCAAATTTATTCGGGCATGGCTGCTCATTCCTTTAATCCCAGCATTCAGGCGGCAAAGGAAGAATGATTGTGATTTGGAAGCCAGCCCAGGACACATAGTGAATATCAGGCCATCTGGATCTACACAGTGAAACCTTATCTAAAATGAAAAAATAATGACCACACAGCCTATGAATTTGTATTTAATAATTTGGGATGTAAAGCCATTTTATTTAAAATTAATATAATAATTTATGTCTATGAAGTATTTTAATTAATCACTTTAAAAGACCTCACCATTTTCCATGAAGATACTTTAACATTTATACTACCAATGCTTTTGTATCATTTTTAAAGGAGAATAAAATAAAATTGAAATTTTATTTCCAAGTATATTATTTTATATTATTTTTTAAGAATACCTCTTTCTATTTTAAATATAGTAGAAGATAAAATTGTTTTATATTGGATTAAAAAATGAAAGAACTTCAAAATGACAGGTGAGTCCTTATTTTATTTCATAGAACATTGAATTCACACATAAGAACACTCATGCTGTGTCTTGAATAATTTATTCTCATAAGTAGAAGGGCAGGTTAGAAGAAGTTGACGATCAAAAAATGAGAAGACTCACAGTCAACATACTGTTGGGGAGAGTCATTGAAGAGGACATTTGCCCTGATATTAATGAGCTCTATCTGTTTTAAATTAGAGTGGTCTGGGCTGAAAACCAGAAGGAATGGAAATAAAATATTTATGATAAAAGAAAACATTTCTTTAATTAATCAGAACCCAGCAGGTTTTTTCATGTTAACTAAAGAATTTTAACTCTTCTAGAAAATATGGTCTCCTGATACATATTGCAATTATCTGATTTGCTTTAGTGTCACACAGAGCACCTCACCCCCACAAAATTCATGTCTACATACAATCTCAGAATATGATGCCATTTAAATATATTGTCTTTGTAGATTCAGTTAGTTAAAATGAGGTTATCCAAGAATAGGCATTCTTTGTTGCTGCACTTTTTTCTATTTTTTATTTAAATTAGAAAAAAACTTGTTTTATATGTCAATCCCAGTTCCCTCTCCCTCCGCTCATCCCCTGCCCCAGAAGAATCCCCCATCCCACCCTCTTTCTGCTCCCCATGGAGGGTGAGGCCTTCCATGGGGGAATTTTCAAAATCTGTCATATCGTTTGGAGCAGGGCCTAGACCCTTCCCTATGTGTCTAGGCTGAGAGAGTATCCCTCTATGTGGAGTGGACTCCCAAAGTATATTTGTATACTATGGATAAATACTGATCTACTATCAGAGGCCCCATAGATTGCTGCAGCCTCCTCACTGACACCCACATTCAGGGGGTCTGAATCAGTCCTATCCTGATTTCCCAGCTACCAGTATGGTGTCCATGAACTCCCGCTTGTTCAGGTCAGCTGTTTCAGTGGGTTTCACTAGCCTGATCATGACCCCTCCAACTAACAATCTAAGCAATAGTGGAGAGGCTATCTCAAATGCCCTTCCCCGGTAATGAGATTGATGACTACCTTATATACCACCCTATAGCCTTCATACAGTAGCTGATGGAAGCAGAAGCAGATACCCACAGCTAAACACAGAGCTGAACTCCTGGAATCCAGTTGCAGAGAGGGAGGAGTGAAGAATACCCTTTCTAGGTGCAGACTTAACTAATGTACTTGTAAGTATTGAAATCGGATGCAATGATGGATATATATGTAGTTACCAGTTAGAATGGAAACAGAAATTGAAATAGTTCATATATAACAGATTCAAAGAAGATAGTGAGAGGCAATGAGGGATCTTTTAGAGACTTCAGAGAATGCATAGTCCCTGTGATACCGTAATAAGAAAGTTTTGGCATATAGCCTGTTGGAACCATCAACGTCTCATATAAAGCTACCATATTCACAGTACTTTGTTACAGCAGCCTTAGAAAATGTTTTCACAGAGTTTCTCTGTCTGGACTTCAAAGACAGTCACTGGAAGAAAATATAGGCTGAGTAATACATCTTTATTTTCAGTAAACATTACCTGAAAATAAGCATTTATTTGTGCTATGAATACAAAAAAGTACATTAGAATTTGTTCCAGTAGCATTCACAATAACGGTGATTTTCATTTATAGAAATAACAGATTTTTAAATTGTGTTATAGTTGTTGAAGATTTCTTACTATTATTTAGTTAATCATTATTTTGAAGCTGCAGTATTCATTAGTCTTACTGGTTGAGCATATTGTTTAGAATAATGATAAAGAATAAAGGTACTACATCATATAAGCAAAAGGTAATTTTGCTGTGGCATTTAATAGATATGTGGCAGAGTGCAAGAGAGATAGAGACAGAGACAGAGAGAGATCAGCATCAGGTGTCATTCCTCGGGAATTAAAATCTATTTCTGCTAGACCTTGGTTGGAGTGCTAACAACCCATTTTATCTGGGGAAGTTTTGCACTGCTTCTGACAAAACAGGTTGATAAATCTGGCCTAGTAAAGCTAAAACTGGTCTTAAAGACCTATTCAGGCTAAGTATACTCAGATCCACTGCTAAAGTTACCACTATGCTGTTATTTCCACATTTTACTTTTATTTTGTTTCTGCATTTGGATTTCTCTCTATTATTGGTAGCTTCCCAATAATAGAATATTCTAACAAGTTTCTTCTCAAGTGAAAAAGTGTCATTTTTCTGAAAACAAAAGTAGTACCTAATAAATAAGGTATAAACTATTTGTTGGTCCTGGGGTTATGATCTGGCACACAGTAGGGGTTCTATAAATCTTTAATGAATTATACAAGAAATCAAAATGACTCAGGTTGTTTCAAACACCAAAATTCCCAACAATCTATAGATACTTCCTAAAGTACAAAATTGAATCTGAAGCCAAGTATGTAGCTCAGTTGTATAGTGCTTGCTTAGCCAAATAAATTGAATTAAATCTATAATACTTCTAAGAAACGTAAATGTCCACTGCATGATAACTATGAAGTCAGTATTTTATAAAACAGGACACAAACCCTAATCCAGGGATTAGAATAGATGAAAGACTTATGCATAAGCTTCCATATCCCTGATCTATATTTATAATCCTATTTACTTGTGTGTTTTTCATAGGGATTATAATATACCAGTGAAGTATTTTATGAGATCAAGTGGTATTCTAAACATAAGTTTTCATACTGCATCCAGAGTTAGTCATTTATATAATTTATAAAATAAACCCCTAAACCTTATTCAAGGAATTTACTATACTGTAATATTTTTCTCATGTCATCTAGTTGAGTTTGTCTCAATTAGTATGCAATGATATAATGAGAAAAAATTACAGAGAGATAAATTTTAGAGGTACCAAAATCAACTGATTCCCATTATTCATTATAGTATTTGTAAACAGTGGTAGAATCAACTTGAAACACATTTAAGAAGGCTAAAGATAACTGTGCTTATTGATACTTGTGCTTCTTTCTGATTAAAATAACACATTCTAATACAGTAATCAGAAGTGATTTATTTACTTAATGAAAAGTTTTAAATTCTGTATTCTGTATTTATTTCTCTAGGTGTGTGTATGTGTGCAGATAAGTACTCTTGCATGCAGGTGGAAGTCAGAGGATAATACAGGAATGACTCGTCTTTCCATCCACCTTGTTTGTCTTTGGGCTTGAACTCAGGTTATCAGGCTTGGATCAAGCACCAATACTTGATAAACTGTCTAGTCAGACTAACTTTTATTTACCCGTACAAGCAAATTTAAAAATTATATCCTTATTGTATACTACATGGCAGTTTGAAATCTGTATAACTGGCAGTATGATTAAATCAAAAGTTAGCAAATGCATTATTTTTTACTTGCCATTTATTTTTGTGGTAAAATCCTTTACAACAAGCCCTTTTTTAAAAAAAGATTTATTTATTTATTACAGATACAGTTTGTCTACATGCCAGAAGAGGGCATGCACCAGATTGAATTGTAGATGGTTGTGAGCCACCATGTGGTTGCTGGGAATTGTACTCAGGACCTCTGGAAGAGCAGTCAGTGCTCTTAACCTCTGAGCCATCTCTCCAGCACCTACAACAACCTTTTATGTGTTTCTAAATATAAAACACCTTGTTTTTATCTATAGCTACCATGCTGTCCAATAGAACTCTTATCTGACTAAATGTTGTATCCACTCATAAACATCACCATGATGCAGCCTTTGAGACTTTGTGTATTACATTAAAAGTGTCAAGACTTTATTGATGTGCTACTCTACATTTTGTAAGATTGTTTGTTATATTTTATTCAGCATACTCAAGATTGCTCAAAATGCTACAATGAATTAAACAGTTTAAAATACATTAACTAATTTATTTTGCAATTATTCATTTTTTATTTTCTATTTTAATACAATTTTAAGCTTAAATATATTTTGATAATATTCTTCCTATTCTATAAGTCTGTCCAGATCTGCTCCTCCTCCATATCCACTCTACTTTTAGGTTTTTCTCAAAAAAAAACCAAAATCCTCAATACAACAAACAGAAACCTCAATGCCTAAAACACGAAAACAAAAAACAAAAAGAAAGCAACAAAAAGAAAGCAAGCAAACAAAATAAAACAAAACCAAAACAAAATATAACCAAACAAAAGCATGCATGCACACACACACACAAACACACACACAATGTAAAAACAACAACAACCAAAAAAAGAAAACACGTGGAATCCATTATTCATTGGTCAACTACTCCAGAACATGAGAAACAACCTGGAGTGTCACTCTACCAGAGAAAACTGATTCTCCATCTTCCAGTAGGTATAAGTGACACATCAGCTCTTAACTTCTATGTTAATGGCTAGGTTTTTTACCTTCCTTCCTTCCTTTTATGAAAATAAATAAAATATAAGATAAAAGGAAAAAATAACATTGGTGTTAGACAAAACAAACCAACAGAAGGAAAACCACTCAAGAAAAGGCCCAAGAATCAAAGACCCACAAAAACACTAAACTAGAAGCCATAATATATCCACAGAGGAGTTGGTACAGCCTCATGCAGGGCCTGTGCATGTTGCTTCAGTCTCCATGATTTTATGGGAGGTTTGCTCATGTTGATTTAGCAGGCTTTGTTTTCTTGGTGTCTGCCATCTCCTCTGGCTATTAACACTCTTTCTGATTGCTCTTAAACAGGGTTCCCTGAGCACTGAGAAGAGTGATTTGATGAAGACATTCCATTCAGAACTGTGTTTTCCCAAGGACTCTCTGTCTCTTTGCATAAGGACTGACTGTGGGCCTCTGTTCTTGTTCCCATCTCTAGTTATAAAAGGTTTTGGTTTCCAAATCATCTTGTGAACCAGTTTTGTCTTTCCACAGACAGCCTTTTATTATGTTAAATCCACATTGCATTCCTTATGATTTATATGAAAATTATGTTTTAAAGAAATTTCCCTGAGGGAGGAAGGGAGGGAGAGGGAACTGGGATTGACATGTTAAACAAGCTATTTAAAATTAAAATAAAAAAAGAAATTTCCCTTTGACAGTGTGTGATGAAATTATGGATTTTCTTCTTTTCTCTGTTTTAAAAACATTCTTCATTGAATCTATAATATATTTTTCATATGAAAAATACACATTTAACTGAGTTTGCAGCATATAAAAATCCTACTACATTCAAGGTCATAAATATTGTACATAACAAACTAAGTGGTAAGTATCATACAGTCTTAGCAAATAGTATTCTTCTTCTGATTCCTTTCTATCAGTAGTTAAATGGACACATTAAAGAGAGTCAATAAACTTGGAGACAGCAAATTTGTATGTATATTGACATGTACTTACGATGCGCTAAGATAGGCAAGTCAGGACAGTCAAGCTGAAGTTCATTATGTTCTTTTCTCACATTATAAATGAAGGACTAGAAAATATTGGCTAAAATGCAATGATTTCCACATCCAAGCTATACAATATAATTTGGTCATTGATTCCTCTTGAGAACCTTTCTCCTCAGGCACCATCAGGAGAGATACCAGTAATTAGTAGTTCAGCAAGGGGTTGAATCACAAATTTCAAGTGTAGTAAACTGCAGGCCACGTTCTACATTTGCTCAGTCATTGACAATTGACAATATTCTAAGTAGCTGCCTCCTCTCTTGTTTCATTTGCTTTTTCTTTGGAATGTGTATGTTTCTTTATAGCCCTGAGGAATACTGAGGCACTGTCAAGGTTAATGATGTACAGTACAATAATTTACAGTTGCAAACTACTAAATGATGCTGATTTCACAAGGTTTATTCCTGCTCTTCCAGTGCTAGAGTTTGGTTCCCAGAACTCATACCAAGAGACTCAAACAACTTGTAACTTCAATTTTAAGGGACTTGTTACCATATTCTAAACTCTGAGGGCACATACACACATGTACACTGGCCCATACACAGAAATACCTCATGAATATTTTTAAAGCATACTAGGTTAGTGCTCATATGTTGTTGAAATATACCTGAGCATCAAAATTAAAGTATCATTAACAGGCATTTTGACTCCTCCCTCCTCTTTAACTGTCAGTCCATTGAAAATACTACCCTCAAAGAAATTAGACTTTACCCTGGGAATCTCATGCTGGGTGAAGGAAAGTACAACACCCAGAAGCAACCATAGGGGGAATCTGCAGTCAGAGGTAGAAGTTGTCCCTTAAAGAAAGATTTAGAACTTGTCAGATGATCTTCCCAGAAATACAGGAGTTGATACAATGGTGTGTTGGTGACCATCGCTTGGCCAAGCTGCTTAGCCATGCAGTGGCTTCTGTTTAAACTTTTACTCATGGTAGGATTCCAATATATACTTTGGAAGTTCCTAGATACTTTCTCATTATTATTATTATTGTGGACATATGAAATACATCATCTTTTCTGCTTTTTACATTTATTTGGCTCTTTTAATTGGCTTATGGATGACAAGTGGCCAAACCATGCTGATTGGGGTTTGCACTGAACAAACTATCCCAAACTTTGGTTCCAGAACAATATATGAAGTCTAATATTTAAAAAAGCAGGGAATTTTCACATGATAAGATCACAGTGATGATGTGAACATCACTCATGGCGAAATACATTATTCTGCCATTGAGTAGATGTACTATTAGTGAACACAATCTGGTGGCTTCCAACCCAATCCTAAATATCGTTACCCATGAGTTAACAACTAGATTGCCTCTTTGAAAGTCAGTAACTCTTAGGTCTTTGAATTGTTCTGTTTTTTTTATTAGAATTGCTTTTGTGTAAGTCTCTATTTCAAATTTAGATTTTTATTAATTCTTTGAGACTTATGTACAAAGTGCTTGGATTGCATGCTCCTCCTCCCCCAAATTTTCCACAATCCAACAGTCCTTTCCTACCCAGTCCACTTAGCATGCATCCTTTTATTTTTTTTAACCAATCAAGACCAATATGTGCTGCCCAAATATTCATAGATGTGTGGTTTCCCCCCCGGAAAATTCCTGTTTATCATACTCTATATTCTCAGATTAAACCATTTCACTCTGTCCCAATAGTTAAAAATCGTCAATATCTCATTGTCTATGGGTAAGAACTTGTGCCCAACTCTCCTATCAGTGCTGGGGTTTGGTCTGACTTAGGCTTGCAAAGTTCTTATATATGCTGTCAAAAATAATTATATATATATATATATATATATATATATATATATATATATAATTCCTGCTGTTACGGAAGACACTATTTCTTTGTAGTTATCACTGCCTCTGACTCATGTGCATTGTCTACTATAGTTCCTGAGACATGGAAGGAGGGGTGAGGTATATATGTTCCATAAAATAATTTCTTAATAGGGTTGATTTAATATGGTTTTTGATGAGTATGCCAAAAGCTCAGTTTCCCCAGAACAAAATATTTAATGTCCAAAGCCAAAAGTCTTTTTTTACAGGTACTGTAAAATGTATTTTGTAGGAAGAACCTACTGCAAATGTATTTTGTTGGGAGAATCAGATGTTTAAGCCAAAAGTTTTTAAAAGGAAATGCTTCAGGGAACTTTCTTTTGCACACTCTCTGATTGCTTTTATCAGTATATGCTTGTTGTCTTGCCTCATCTCTTTTTTCTTGATATTTTTCTTATGCCCCCTTACAATAAATCTCCCAGCAACAACCGTGCAGGAGCAATCTCTGACCTGTTTTCGCTTGATATTTTTATAACATTAATTAATTAGATTGTTTATTATTTGTGTCTCTGTGTGTGTGTGTGTGTGTGTGTGTGTGTGTGTGTGCATGCTCATGTGGATGTTAGAAAGCATCTTGAGGGAGTTATTTAGTTCCTTTACTATTTAAGAGTCAGGGAGAGAAAGGTTGTCATGATCACAGAAGGTGCCATTACCACCTGGATGAAATAATTGTTTCACTAATACATTGAGAGACAAACCTAGAAAACTTCAACCTGCTAAGAGACTGTGCCGGCCTTTTTGCTACAGTACTGTTTTCTTTGGCAGTAGAAATTTAACACCTAATTTGGGTCAGGCTGCAAATGATGTGTAAACTAACATGGTTTTCTCCTTTTATTTTTTAATTGGCTAAATATGATATTTTAATAAAAGATCCTAGGGTCATTTATGAATTCAGTAATTCCATATTCACCACATATGCATTCCCATTTTCATGTGCAACTGTCCACAATCCTTCAGATGGATACTAAACTAAAAACAACCCATCTAAAATTTGTTGGTATGTAGAATGTCTAGGAAGAAAATGCATTTCATATGCATTATTTGGAGCAACAATTGTTCAAGAATATTAAGTTGCAGTTCTCTTATAAAAACATTGCAACTATGAAGTGAAAATATAGGACATAAACAGCTCACCTTAAGTACCCTATAGAAGCTTGCTTTTAAATATATAATTTTATCCCTATTCTGAAAGTCAACAATTTATAAACTAAAAAATGTATCTATGTATCCTTAAATGTACATCACAAAGGCTTCCAGATATACCTATTCATCCCATATGAGAGAGGTCATGGATAAATTTTGACCCCCATCTTCAAGTCCTTCCAAGATTCTACTTGTATTCTATATCAACAAGAATTTTAAAAAGGACCTGCATGAGCAATTCCTTCAGCATCTTGCTTGTTGTAAAAAGGGATGTCCCAAATACATATCTCAATGCAAGATGAATCAAAAGACAATCTAATCAAAACTGCTTCATAAATGATAGACTTGTTATGTCTGCAATTATCTTCATCAAAATGCTAATATCACCTGTGATTTTAAAAGACTCCTTTAAATACACTAATGATCAAAGAATGATCACAATAGTAAACATGGTGTGTCTCAACCTTCCTTATAACAATGTAACGTAGGTTTAATTTAGGTTATTCTCATTGCTAAACAATATTTTTATGGATGAAAACGCTATATTTTATCTACCAAAATGCTTAAGAGCTATAAGGAATACCTTGCCCTTACATCTTGCAGAAAGTATCATTCTAATAGTTTTCACTGTGTATATTAGGTAGAACAGTGATTTTCTTTGTTCTTTTTAGAAGTTAAAACATTTAGAAATTGTGACAAAATCAAAAGATGTATTGATTGCAGAATCTTCATTTATTAGCCTTGTACTTCTGGAAAAGCTTTTGATTGTTTTTTTATGTGACAGAGTTGGAAGAAATCATTTTCTAGTAATCTTGCCCATATTTTTTGAAAATCACATAAAATTCCATTCCTAGTAATTTTTAAAATACTATGCAAATGTATGGTCTTCTGTAATCCATTGTTTCCTTATACCGTTGAAGCAAAATTTAAACATAATATTTTATTAATTATTTGGGAATTTCTCTTAGTGTACACCAATAACAATTACCTCCCAGGTTTGTGCCCCTAACATTGTATCTTCCTTCCAAAAAAGATACAAAAATAAAAGAAGTCCAATCTGCTTTGTTCATATATTCAGGGGAGTGCTGTCAAATTAACCTTCCCAAATTATTCACTTTAAAAAATACTTTAGTTCTTTGAACACCAAGTACTCCTGTATTCATAAGGGTACTATCTCATGACTTTAATTCATATATACGTACAGAAACACACACAGGATGTGGGGGGTAAGAAAGACAGACACAAATGAAACAAAAATAATCTATAAATGAATGTCTATTTGATTTCATTAAAACCAAATGCTCCTGGTGATCCAACACATTAATTTCATGACTCCCAATCTGTAAACCAGTTACTTGGATAAAATTTGAGATCAACCAAAACTATAAAAAAACTAAAACCAATAAAGGAATAAATGATTCCATTAGCAGTTTTTCTTAGCACTCTTTTTCATTTTGTCTTATCTAAGCAAAAGCACTCTTCATTACGTTATCCTTTCTCAACTTTCCTCATATTATCACTTTTAATACATTTTCTGTTTTCACAGGACTGCATATTTCTCAGTTATCTCCCATTCACAGTTGTGTTTCAAATATTTAAATGTTCACTAGCATCATAAAACTTGGGATTTTTGCTGAGTACCCTGCTGTTTTGTCAGTTTTGACATGCTGCGTTCCAAGAACAGGGCATGGCAGAGTAGTTTCAGAGTAAATGTCCACTGGATTCATATGAGTATTTGAATGCTATATCCAAATAGAACATCCAGGCTAAATATTCACAGTACAACTTAGTAAGTGCTCAAACACTTACTGAGATTCAGGTATTCTCAAGAGCAGCCCCCAAGTCTTTCTGGTAGTGGTTAGTATGACCAAGGTTTAAATGTTGTCATTTCTAATATCCACATTAAAGTTCACATTAAATTTTAGTTGTCATAGATCATCTGTCAAGAGAGCATGACAGTTTGCTTTTGATAGGATGGGCATTTTTACTCTATTAATCCTACTGATCCGTGAGAATGTGAGATCATTCTATCTTCTTATATCTTCTCCAGTGTTTTATCATATAGTTCTTTCACTAGCTTGACCCAAAATAGTTTATGTATTTTATAATATTTTATTCTATTGTGAAATGTAGTGTTTCCTTGATTTCTTTCTCAGTCCTTTGGCATTTGTATACATAATGAGTACTGATTCTTAATAATTAATTTTGTACCCAACTACTTTGCTGAAAGTTTCATTATCTGTAGGATATTCCTGATGGAATTTTTCGGGTCACTTATGGGTACTATCATATCATCAGCAAATAAAGATACTTTGAGTGCTTTGTTTATAATTTGTATCCCTTGATCTCACTTAGTTGCCATATTGCTCAAGCTAGAATTTCAAGTACTGTATTGAATAGAAACAGAGAAAGAGAACAGCCTTGTCTTCATGATTTTAGTGGAATTGCTTTGAGGTTCTCTCCATTTTATTTGATGTAGGCTATCAGCTTGCTATGAACTGCTTTTACTATGTTTAGATGTGTCGCTTGTAGTCCTGACTTTTATCCAAATATTAGATTCTGTCATAGGCCTTTTCTGCTTCTAAAGAGATGATCATGTGTTTTCTTTTTCTTTGTATATATGGTAGATAACATTTATTGATTTATGTATGCTATATATGATAGGTATAGAGGTATGAACCATGCCTGAACCTCTGGGATAACACCTACTCAGCAATGGTGGATGATGTTTTGAAGTGTTCTTTGATTTCAGTTTCTATGTATTTAACTGAGAATATTTGCATCTATGTTTATAAGGGAATTTTTGTGTAGTTCTCTTTCTTTTTTAACATTATGTTGTCTGGGTATCAGGATAAATGTGGCCTCATTGAATTAATATGGCAATATTTCTTCTGATTCTATTTTATGGAACAATTTGAGGCATACGGACTTTAATTCTTCTTTAAAATTCTGGTAGACTCTTGCCTTAAAGTGATCTAGCCTTTGGCTTTCATTGGTTTTGAGACTTTCAGTGATTGCTTCTATTTCATTTGGTTATAGGTCTGTTTAAAATACTTATCTGGAGGGATGCTCTCTCAGCCTGGACTCTTAGGGGGAGTTCGTGGACCCTGCCCTGAGTGAAATGATAGACTCTAGATATCCCCTATGTGGAAGGAAGTGGTGATAGGGTGGGAGGCTAGGGGGGAAGGTGGGGGGGATGCGGGAGGAAGTGAGGGAGAGGAACTAGGATTGATATGTGAAGCAAGCTTTTTAAAATTAAAATAATAAAATAAAAAATACTTATCTGATCGTGATTTAACTTTGGTAACTGGCATGTATTAGTAAAACTGTCCATTTTTTAAGATTTTCCCATTTGGAGGAGTATAGTTTTTTTAAATATGTCTTTATGATTTTTGAGATTTTGGGGCATATCATTTGTGTTTTGTCCCCCTTTTCATCTCTACATTTGTTAATTTGGATAATTTCTCTATGCCTGAAAAACACCAAAAACCAGACAGTATCTTCAACAAATGTTGCAGGTAAAACTCGATAGCTGCCTGTAGAAGTATTCTAATAGATCTATACCATTCACCCTGCACAAAACTCAACTCCAAATTGAATAAAGACCTCAAAATAAAGCCATAGACACCAAACCTGATGAAAAGACAATAATGAATAGCCTTGCAATCACATCACAGGAGAAGACTTTCTAAGCAGAACAGTGTTAGAACAGGCACTAGGATAAAAATTAATAAATGGAAACTCATGACATTCAAAACTTTCTGCATGACACAGGATACAGGCATTCAGACAAGACAGTAGCCTACAGAATGAGAAAAGATTTTACCAACTACACATCTGATAGATAACTAATATCCAAAATAACTAGATAGCAATAAACAAATAACCCTTTAAAAATGGATGCACAGAACTAAACGATGAATTCTCAATTGAGGAAACTCAAATGTCTTAAAAATGTTCAACACTGAATTAGCCATGCTCAGATCCTTTGCTTGTATTATAGCTTCTAGTTTAGAGTTTTTATAGAATTCCTGAGTGTGGAAATGAGGGGGTCTCTGATTCTGGCCCCTTTTCTTGAATGCTTTTCTTTCTGTTTGTTTGTCATGTTCAACTTTAGTGTGATAGTTTTTGTTTTATCTTATTATATTATATTTTATTATTGTTGCTAAGAAGGTTGCTCTTTTTTCTAATCAAAGAAAGAAAGGGAATGGATTTGGATTTTAGGGAAAGTGGGGAGTGATTGGGAGGTGTAGAGAGAGGGGTGGCTCTAATCACAATATATTAGGTGATAAAAGAATCTCTTTTAAATACAAGGAAACAATCAAAAGATGGTCTTAGAGAGGCTCTTAGTTCACTTCCCATCCCTATATCAGGTTTGCTGGTAATCACATCCAACTCAGCCTCCAGAGTATCCCAGGCCCTCTTGTAGATATGTGGATTCTGCAGGCACCTGCACTCACATGCACATTAACACACAATTTAGAAATTAATAAAAAATTTAATTGTAATGATGACAGGAAAAAACATGCTTCCAATTACAAAATTTTGAGACTGAGGCAGTGAGTACTATCTATATCTTTTAGGTAGTACTAGGAACATCATAAAGTTTCAAGTTGTATTTCTTATCATCTTCATTTTCTGTAATTTTGCCATGTGAGGGCTTACAAAAAGTTCCTTATCATATGTTAATTCCTTGACATTGACTTTGCAGCCTCCAAAACAGTGAGCCAATATACTTCTGGCCATTAAAAATGACCTGCTCTCAGGCAGTCTGTTACAGCAGTATAGAATAATAAACTAGGAGAGTTGCTTATACTTCTCTTTAATACATGGCATTATAATTTTACTTAATAATTTCCAAGGGGAGTTTTAAAGATGTCACTATGCAGTCTATTTTAAAGGAAATTATATTATGTGTCATTGCATTGATTGAATTTACCTAAATATTTCTGTAGGACAAAGCCTAGTTATGAAATTAAATCTATACATTTCTATGAATTAAGTGAAGTCTCCTATCACAGCAAACATGTCAAATGAGTGTTCATAAGCCTTGGTGGTGGAATGCTTAAGTTATTTGACAGTTGGTGTTGTTTAAAGTTACAGTTTCATTAATATTTTACTAGCCCTGAAATGTATACAATTTATAAATAAACAGTAGCCATACATTGTAAAAAATAGAAATCTAGGGAGAAAATGAATAAAAATGTATTATTTAAACTTTAACAAAAATGAGATTTTCCAATAAATCTGTGTTTATACTGATTTATAATACAATGTAAGTTTGTACTTTTAGTTCTAAAGCACAGATTTTGGAGAACTAATGCTGGCACATTAAATTTATTCATTTTTCCAGCCTGCAGACATTTTAATGTCTGAGCATCAATAAGAAGAAATTACCTAAAAACTTTCAATAGGGTATAATAAATTAAGACTGGATGGTAATGCAGAAGTTAGTACAACAAGATAAAATTATGAATCTCATAATTTCTAACCAATAACACTTAAAGTATAGAAGCAACATCAAAACTCTGGGGTATATGGCCACAATGTATCATAATTGTTTCCCTCTTGTCAAATAGAAATTCACATCAATCTCAAGAGTTTAGAAACCATTTATTGCATACAAAGGGTTATAGTCTTCTGTCTCTTCAAGGGGAACTTAACCTTCTTTATGAATGCAACCGGAGTAGAAGTTACCTGAGGCTGTGGTGTGTCCCATAGGAGTTATTCATTTAAAAGAAACAAAAATTGCCTATGCCTGTACTCATAGTGCAAAATAGAATAGATTGAGAATAAAATAAAATGGTAAGATTTCAAACAGGCAGGACACTAGCAATCACAGCAAGCAAACGTTCTTGACTAAACAGATATCCTCATTAGAATACATGAAGCCTAATCTTACCACTCTACTCACCTTGAGTTTAAAAGCTTTAGGAAAAAAATATGACAGATTTAGTGAAAGACTTGTACTCTGTGCCACTGACACATGAGAAAAAAGCTTCTGGGAGAACAACTGGAAGAAGTTGCTATCACAATCACTTGATTCAATGTCTCACTAAGATCTTGTAGCAAGACTAATCGAGTGCTCTGTGACCTACTGGCCTGGGAACTGCAGCCAGGTCCACTAATCCACAGAGGACCAAGAAACCAGGAGTGTGCTGAGAGTGCCTGTCTATCCATGCCCCCACTTAGGGCAGAGGGCAGAGGGGAGAGTACCCATCCACCAGGAGAGGGAGTGCCTCAGACCCTTCTGTACCCACCATGAGACACAGTGGAGTATTGGACTGGCTTGTACCCACCAGAAGGATCCTTGGACCCCTAACCACCAGTAAGGGAAGAGACCCCACCTGTACCCACTGGAAGAAGTAATGGGAAGATGACAATATAAGAACACATTCAACAACAGAAAAACAATATGACACCACCAGTATCTAGTGACTATAGGATCAACATAGTAAAAATAGCAATATTGCCAAAAGTAATCTACAGATTCAACACAATCCCCATCAAAATAGTGGCACAATTCTTCACAGACCTTGATAGAAAAATAATCAACTTTATATGGAAAAGCAAAATAACAAAACAACCTTGTACAATAAAGGAACTTCCAGAGGCATTACCATTCCTGTCTTCAAGCTCTATTATAGAGCAATAATGCTGAAAACAGTTTGGTTTAGGCACAAAAATAGACAGGTAGACCAATGGAATAGAATTGAACACACTGATATTAAACCACACACCTACGAACACTTAATTTTTGAGAAAAAGCTAAAATTATACAATGGAGAAGAGAAAGCATCTTCAACAAATGGTGCTGGTATAACGGGATGCTGGCATGTAGAAGACTGCAGATAGATCCATGTCTGCAGAAAACTTAATTCCAAATGGATCAAAGACCTCAACATAAATTCTGTTACACTGAACCTCTTAGAAGAGAAAGTGGGAAGTACCATCGAATTAATTGGTACAGGAGACTTCTTCCTGAACATAACACCAATAGCACAGACACTGAGATCAAGAATTAATACATGGGACCCCCTCAAATGGAGAAGCTTCTGTAAGGCAAAGTACACAGTCAACAAAACAAAAATGCAGCCCACAGAAGGGGAAAAGATATTCACTAACCCCACATCTGACAGAGGGCTGATTTCCAAAATTTACAAAGAACTCAAGAAGCAAGTCTTCAAAATACCAAAGGAGCCAAATAAAAAGTGGGGTACAGAACTAAATAAAAAATTCTCAATAGTGGAGCATAAAATGGCTGAGAGAAACTTTAAAAAAGTGCTCAACATCCTTAGCCATTCGGGAAATGCAAATCAAAACAACGCTGAGATACCATCTTACTCCTGTCACAATGGCTAAAATCAAAAACACCAATGACACTTTATGCTGGAGAGGATGTGGAGAAAGGGGAATACTACTCCACTGCTGGTAGGAGTTCCAACTAGTACAGCCACTTTGGAACTCAGTATGGAGATTCCTCAGGAAAATGGGAATCAGTCTACCACAAGACCCAGCAAATCCACTCTTAGGCATATACCCAAAAGATGAACATTCATACAACAAGGACATAAGTTCTTCTATTCTCATGGCAGCATTATTTTTAATAGCCAGAACCTGGAAGCAACCTGGATGCCCCTCAACTGAAGAGTGGATAGAGAAAAGGTGGTAATTTACACAATGGAGTACTACTCAGTGGAAAAAACAATGGAATCTTGAAATTTGCAGGCAAATGGATGGCACTAGAAGAAACCATCATGAGTGAGGTAACACTGTCACAAAAAAGACATACATGGTATGTACTCACTCATGTATGGATTTTAGACATGAAGCAAGGGAGTCTGGGTAACAGGGAAAACCCTAAGAAAGATATGCATGGTACCCCAGAGAAGGGGAATCAGACAGGATCTCCTGAGTAAAACTGGGAGCATGAGTGGAGTGGAGAAGGAGCTGGGGAAAGTGAGGGGGGGAAGATAAAGGCAGAGGAGGTCATGGGGGATCAGGAAGGTTGAATCAGGGGAAGAATAGAGGAGAGTACAATGAGAGAAACCATAATAGAGGGAGTCACTACAGGTTTGAGGAGATATCTGGCACTAGTGAGTTTTCCAGAGCTTTACAAGGATGATACCAACTGGTAATATAAGCAATAGTTTAGAGGTTACTTTAAATTTTCTTCCCTGATAATGAGATTGATTCCTACCTTGTATGCTATCCTAGAGGCTTCATCATGTGGCTGATGGAAGCACAGGCATACACCCACAGCTAAACACTGAACTGAACTCCTGGAAACCAGTTGCAGATAGGGAAGAATGATGAGCAAATGGGTCAAACCCACAGAAACAGCTGACCAGAACAAGGGGAAGATCTTTAACACCAGACTTATGGCTGAGAGGCCAGCATGGGGCTGATTCATACTCCTTGAACATGGGTGTAAGTGAGGAGGCCTCAGTAATCTTTGGGGCCTCAGGTACTAGATCAGTATTTATCCCTGGCATCCAAATTGACTTTGGGAACCCATTCCACATGAAAGGATGCTCTCTCAGCCTGGACACATGAGGGAGGACCTAGGACATGCCCTGGATGATATGACAGACTTTGGATATCCCCCAGGAAGGGCCTCACTATTCCTGGAAAGTGGAGTGGGGATTGGGTGGGGTGATGGGGGCAGGGGTGGAGGAGAGGGAGAGGGAGCTGAGATTGACATGTGAATCAAGCTTGTTTCTAATTTAAATAAAAAAGGCTAGTCAAGGGAAGAGCTGGGGCACAATGTTAAAACTCTCTAGTCCATTTTACCCTATTTATATGCCTACCATTCCTTTACTAAACAACATTTCATTGTATATTTCAAAACAACTAGATTTTTATAAATATTTTGAATATTCTGACATAAAGTATAAATGTTTGAGACAACAAGGTGTTTGCTAACATCTTAATGTGATTAGTATCTTACATGTACAAACACTGAAACCTATGCCTATCTCATCAAAATGTACAATAATTACATTGTAACATAAATTAAACCTTACAATTCAACCTTTTATTAATACTATAAATTCCAAGTTGAGTTAAATAAGGAGGCAATTTTATTTCCTACATTTTTGTTAGTGTGAGTTTCAATTTGATTTATGGACCAAATCCATTTCAATGTCTAGCCAACAACAAAAAAATTTTAATTAAAGGGTAACTGAGGAAGTTGATCTTTTATTTAGCATTTTATTTATTTGTTCTTTAAAGTATGGGTTAACATATTTTTCTATAAAAAGTACATATTAAATCTCTTGGGGTATATAGGTCATATGACCTTGAGGACAACTACTTAGTCTACCATTTCTTTGAAGCCATAAAGTTGCTATAGACCATACATCAAAAAATAAATGTTATGAAGTTCCATTGAAAGTTTATTCACAAAAAAACAGGTTTTCAGGAGGATTTGACTCTACAGTTTGCTCCTTTTATTACTCTGATATTCATTTGACTAATATTAAATTGATAATTTATAATAATACTAAAAACTATGCATTGTGTTAAAATAATTTCATTGCAAGTACCATGAGTGATGTCTCGGGTGATATATTTACTCATAAAATTAACTACCTCAATATCATTCATGAAATCCTGGATGACCAGACAGCATATAAATCTGTTATTCACATTTCTCTGAAATGTTCTTCAAAACTAGTTTAAATAAAATGAAATACTGAACCAAAGATATAGTATTAAAACAGTGAGAACTATAAATTAATAAAAATAATATCATTTACTGACATATAAATAGTGATTATGAGGCCACAAAACCTAAGGAGAAAAATGTCATTAGTTAGAAGTGTGTTTGCATCATATATGCCCACTATTTTTCATTACTCATGTCCTTAAATTTTTCCTCTATTAATTTTTATCAGTGGGCATTAGCATGAATTACCTGCCAATACAATTCTGTCAATTATAAAATTTCAAGGTGAAATAAGTTTTTTTTTACTATCGTGTATAACAAAATTCGATACTATATAGGGAAAACAATATATTTATTTACCAGAGAGAGAGAGAAAGAGAGTCGTACAGACCAGGAGTTAGAAGCGTGACTGGCTTCCAGGAGAAAAGGGAAGCCCCTTTACCTTTCACTTCCTTTTATCTCTACCTTGACCACGCCCTGTTGGGCGGATAGCTTTGTGGGGTTCACTCCTACAATTCCCCTTTTAGTCTAAATAGAAGATTTAAATTTGATACAAACTCAAACATATACAACATATATACGTAGAGGATGATAATTAAGTTATAATCTACTTATCCTAAACTAAACATATCCATTCCACCTAAATTCTATTTAGCGGCTTCTTGTATTATAATTTTTAATTTTATTAGCTTTCAAAATTCATATCTATATTAAAACATTTTCTTTCTCTTTGTGTATTTAGTTCATAGACTGTGCTTAATGACCAACAGTTAGGCAGGAGAATAGGTGGGACTTCCATGGAGGAGAAATTGGGAAGAATCCGAGGCTTTGGGGATTAAGACAGCAAGATGTGGAGGGAGTTGGACATACAGTATGGAGGAGATGTAACAAGCAGCATGGCAGAATGTAGATTAATAAAAACAGGTTAATTTAAGTTGTAAGAACTAGTTGTGAATAAGCCTAAGCTAAGGCTAAGCTTCTATACTTAATAATAAGTCTCTGTTTCATTATTTGTGAACTGGCAGTTCAAAGAAAGACCGACTACACACTGATAGAAGGAGAGGAACAATACCTGTAAGTTGTCATAAGAATTCCCCATGCATACTGTGGCATGAGACTTCCCCTGTGTCCTCAAATAAATAAATGCACAAAAATATCTAAAACATGTTTCAATGAGGAAGATACTGTGGCCATAAAATCATTAAATTGTCACACTTTATGACAATTTCATGGGCATGGAAGTGATTAGAGCACTTCAGTAGGAGATGTTTGGGTTTTGAATATAGAGTAAGGTAAGAATGGCAGGAAAAAAAACCAAAGGATTCTTTGCCTAAAGGAAATAGTGCAATGAAAGTATAATTCCCTAATTCATTTGCATATTCAAAGAATATTATTTATTACAGGTTTAAGTAAGCTGTTTTATGTATTGAGGAATATTAGTGAGGGAGAGAAATAAGGTTTTCATTCTAATGGGAAAGTATATGTAGTATGCATGCAAACATACTTATAATACTGTGAAGTATTACTATTATTAAGAATGTAAAGTGGCTAATTTAGGGAAAAAGCAGTCTTGTGTGTATATTTCTTCATGCCTGGTTGTGCATATGGGTGATTAATTTCTCTTTAGAATACATAGCTTTAACAAAACATGTTTGATAGTAATATTCCAACAGGATATGCACAAAAGAATTGCACAGATGTAAACAGGAGAGTTTGGGACATGGAAGATGGGGAATGGGTATCTGTTAGTGTTCACAAAAGAAAGGAAGATTAATAGTAAAGTCAAAATGAAGAATGAAAAGGGACAGAAATATTTAAGAAAATATAAAAGAGGAAACTACTGGAGTATCTTCTTTGCAAAGTATTGCTGCTTTGTGAAAATTATACACATGGAAATTAATTTGTTTTCATTAACTATCAATTTCTCTTTCTCTTTGTTTCTATATTGATATAAGTAGCTTAGGGCTTTATCAATTTGAGATGTGTAATTACGATGCTCCACATTTTCCTCTTCCTCTTGATAATTTCATAAGCTGAGAAAGGGAATCCCTTAGGGACAGCTGGGTTTTCTTGCATTTGAAGTAGCTTTTGACTGTTGAGGTTATCACAGTTAGTTACAATGGTTTTTCTTGCTTCTTTATTATAATGTATAATATTTTGTGATCTTAAAGACGCCGTGCTGGATATAACGTTAAAAACAAGCCACTAACATTATCCAATTATTTTAATACACTTATTTATGAGAGACTTACAATTTAAAGCCCGTCTCTGAATTTCTGCACTGTGCCAAATGCCCAATAAATCTGTTATTTATTACTTCTGAAAAGATGCACAGGAGCCAAGAAGTTGTAGAAGACTTTCTAAGCAGCAATAAAAACCCAACAACATTTACATAAGAATGAGGGTTTATAAGGAGTCCTATTGTCAATTTTTATGCTGGTGTTCACTTGACATGCCTGGGAGGGAAGCCTGCTCTTTTCTGAAAGTGAATGGAGGAGTATATCTGCAGTGAGGGGAAGTGGGGGTGCTGGGAGGAGTAAAGGGAGGGAAAACTGCAGTCATGATTATTTTATGAGAAAATAAAAAAATGTAGTATCTGTTTGACTATAATAACACACAGAGTTCCCATAACACTATTAGCCAATAATACTGAAACCCTCATTTTGTAATGCATCTCGTTCTTTATACATCACTGTAAAACTAAAGCAAGTGACTAGAGACAAATACCTCTAGCAGTAAATTTTCTTGCTGATTTCCTTGTGTTAGTATACATCCTCTGGCTACAGAAAACAGGATAGATTTTGTGACTACAAAATGAAATCTTATGAAATTTTATTACTGCTGGGGAAAAATAAAGGGCAAGCAATGGTATGAATGATTCTTAACACTGGGTCCCGACAAAGGGCAACAGATGGCAGGAATATTTACTCAAGTGATTTTTCCATCAAAGTTTCTATCAGCAGCAAGGCTGTTAAGAAGCCGTCAAATTCACCAGCCAGCTGGTAAAATCAGCTCTGTAAAAACTGACTAAATACAAAGCATACTTGTATCCAATTTAGTCTTTTACACCATATGCCTTTTAAAGGGAGAGAGTCTTTGAATCAATCAGTATTAATAGAATGTCAGTTAACTCATATAGAGTCCTTTAAGTGAGTCAACATCTAATTAAATATTAAAACTCATTCCAGATAGAAATCACATCCTCTGCAGCAGATATGGTCACTGACCTACACAATTCATTCACCATCCATCAGGCATGCACAAGCCAGTGTCTTTTCAATAGCAGCCTCTGCCATAAGAGTTCTTTCTGCGCTGCAAGTGGAGACTAGGAACTCCAAGGCATCTCCATTAAGAAGAAGAAAGCATTTTCATAGCCCCACTTGTCTCAAGCTTTTGGGCAGGATTCCCTTCAATTACATTCTGTTTAGTGAATCTAAAGTCGTCAAAAGTAGGTGCTTTAAAATGCTTTCTTCAATCACTGATAGACAATGTAAGGTGAAAAGAAGAGCAGTTCAGCTGGTCCTTAATACTGATTCAGTCTTCTCTCTGCCTTTTGCCTCCAAATTCATGATACTTTACCCATACATTATTCCCTATTAGATACAGCAGAGTATAATCATATTCTATATCTATTTTTGATAGTTAATAGTAGGATGATAGATGTATTGAAAGAGTACATTTAATCAATTTTTGTGTAATGATTGTCCTTTAACAATGGTTCAGAACTATTATTTAACAAATAAGATACCTTTAATTCAATTTATTTATTGCAACATACATAAATATACTGTATGTGAATATAGTTGAGATTATTAAACAGTAAAACACAATAACAGGATATACCTGAAAACTAATCAACATTGAAAGACTACATTTTATCTCTGTCTCCTTAATTTTATATTTGTTGATTTAAGCATCAAATTTTATGTAAATAATCTCAGAGTTTTCACTTCTTAAGGCTGAATTCAAATGGAATATTATTTTAAGATTCAAAGCCTCACACATATTCATGGCAATATTCTTTATAAGGTGTTGTTAATTTTTAATATAGTTCACAAAGCAGCATTATTCCATAAAAGCTAATACGCTGCTTTTCCATTAAAAAGAAGAATATTCAAAACTTGCTTATACTCAGCATAATGGCAATTTTTATTGTTTCTCCTGGCCACTGTATAAATTCAATACCATTCAACAACAGCTTATGTTTTAAAAGTTATTTCTTACAAGTCAAGTTGAAAGGAGGCTAGATATTAATCTTAGGGGATTTTATGATTTCCACATCCTTGTTTTTAACTGATGTAATTGATGATGTACCAATGCATATTGCCACCATGTGAATTGATATTATTTTCATAACTGTACTTCATGGTATTCAACATTTATTCAGAAATCTCTCAAGCATTTCTTCTTTTTGCTTAAAATCTGAGAATAAAGAAGTATCAGCCATCTCAGGTGGATAAGTCAGTATGAATGGGAACATTCCTCAATCCTTACTCCAAGTGCTATACTTTGAGAAGTTCCCATACTTGGCATAAACAATGTTTAATAGCATTTCCAGTTAGCTTATGCCATGTTTCAAATGTTTGAGATGAATAATTCAGTGAAAGTTTTAACATTTATAAACATGATATAATTAGTCATTAAGAGTAACGAGTCATAATGAGGTCTTATATAGTATTACTTTGCGAGAAATGTCATTCTTCTATCAATCTTATTGTTATTTCCTAGTTTAATAAAATGTGAACATAGTCAAGGATAAAAATGAGACATTTACTGCAAAATTCTGTGTAGATGAATCTTTCTTTCCCACTGGGTCCAACAGCCATTTAGTCCCAAATAAACACACAGAGACTTATATTAATTATAAATGGTTTCATTGATGGCTCAGACTTCTTATTGGCTAGCTCTCTCTTAATTATTAACCCATTAATCTATTAAACAGAGTATCTCTAGGTGGTCTTGGCTTTTCAGTGATGCCTAGATCTCTTGCTTCCTCAGCAGCTACATGGTGTCTCCTTGAGTCTACCTACTACCTTTCTATATTTTTATTTTATTTTATTTTATTTTTGGTATTTACGAGACAGAGTTTCTCTGTATTGTTTTGGAGGCTGTAGGTCCAGCCTGGCCTCGAACTCAGAGATCCGCCTGCCTCTGCCTCCTGAGTGCTGGGATTAAAGGCATGTGCTGCCACCGCCCGGCTCTTCTATATTTTTGTCCAGGTTTCCCACCTGGACAAATACTGCCTTTCCGTTGGTAGAAACAGCTTTATTCATCAACCAATAAGAGGAATATACATTCACAGTATACACAAGAATATCCCCCACAAATTCTGTCTACTGACAAGATAACATTGGATTTATCTTTAAAAAAATCTTTAATGAAACCTTAATCAGAATGTGAACTTATTCAGACATCTTAATGCATATGTACACATCCAAGTGTAGGCAGATTTCATATTTAATGAAGAAAAAGGTAGGCTAAATTTTATAGGACTTGTGTTGTATCTATATCAATATAAAAATCTATATATGTATCTATCCGTATATAAATCCCTTTCTTATTTATTTGTCTGTTAAAAATAGAATAAATAAAATAAATTTACAACTTCTCTAAATGAGTAGGAAACATGTTTATAAATATTCATCAATTATAATTACAAATTATAATGTCACAGAGTAGGTAGTTTTCTATATTTTACAGATCTATAACATTATGATGGACTTGCATGACTGTATTAGTAATAATACCTTGAAATATTAAAATCTTTGTATTTTATTTCATGTCAATTTGCAATAAATGGGTGAAGATTTAGTAACATATTTGAACACCAGAATAAAATAAAATCTATGAAAAAATGGTTTGGAAGATACTGAGCACAGGACAAAGGACTATGCTTACATAGTGAATGGAAACAATGACATGACAGAACACTAAAGCTGCCCATCTTCCTATCTAAACAGATTTCTATAAGAAAACATAAGAAAACGATAAAATACCAGGTGATTTGATTTCTGGAAATGGAACACAAAGTCTAATGGGCAAACAGGTATTAGAAGGAAGAATACTAGAAAAGAGAAAGATACATAGAGGAAGACCTTCGAAGACCTGCAGAAAGATGTTTTCCAGTTTTCAGGTAGGTACTAAACAGCTTGTATTTTTGAGAAAATAACAAAAGACTATGGATAGAAAGAAGCTAAGTTTTTACTGTGATAGTTCCCACAAGCCACTATGGAAAAAATTAATCTTTCAAGGAACATCAGAGTAAACCGATGGATTTCGCCTTAGCAGTTGAAGAAAATAAACTGACTAATCACAAGTAATAATGTATCAAAGAAAATCTATAAATTTAAAGCTATTTCAAACTAGGTTGATGTTCCCACAAGATAGCTTAAGAAAATTTATTTGAATTATAAATTATTTAGCATTTAGCAATTTAATTTCACAACACCTAACAAAAGTTAAAGATACCAGACACTAAAGTAGCACTCATAGTGAGGATAAAATGCATTAACTAAATGTAATGAAGATTTATACAGCTGGTTGAGTTCATAAAGTAAACTAAAAGTTACTATGCATGTATTTTATGTCATTAAGGCATCATAGGACAAATTGAATAGACCCATGGTAGATATAAAACCATCCATATTTCACATCTAAGAAATTTCAATACCAATACATGTCATTAAATGTATATATATATATATATATATAATGGATTAATCAAAGATTAAACATCACAAAATGTCATTAAACTTCAAAATAGAAATTGTATTCCTATTTAAATATGTAAAGATGTAAAGATGTATTGCTATTTTACCTTGTCTGCCCAAAGCATCTGATTGGTCTCATAAAACACTGAAAAATCAATAGCTAGGCAGAGAAGGGATAGGTGGGGCTGGCCAGCAGAGAGAAAAGGGGAGCCAGCCAGCCAGCCAGTCTGGGACCAGCCAGCCGGGGGCCATCCAATCAGAAATGGAGGAAGCAACAAAGCAGGATGGATAGTATACAGAAGAGATAATCAAGCCTTGGCGCAGCACATAGATTAATAAAAACAGGATAAATTAAAAGAGCTAGTGAAATAATCCTAAATTAACGCTAAGAATTCATAATTCCTAATAAATCTCCATTCCATGATTTGGGGGATTGCAGTTCAAGAAAGCCGGCTGCCAACCTCAATTTTCTTTGCCTTTATCTGTCTTAATCAATAGTTTTGGACATGAAAAATTGGCCACAATTCAAAACCACCTGATTTAAAACTGCAACATTAATAATGAGAAACAAAGCAACAAAAATTTAGACTTGGAATAATAAACCATATTTCTTAGACTTAATCTATATATCTTATCAATTAAATTATATACTCCACAATCTAATTTATTTTTATCTTCATTTTAAAAGACACAACACATTGGAATTAAATGATTCCCTAGTTATAATCCATATGTTGTATTTCCATTAACATAAACCAGAAAAAGTCAATAAGTACTAACAATTAACTCAACATTGTTTTGGCCTCTGGCCTGTTTCTTAAGGCATTTTGTCAATAGGATATATAGAAATATTGCTACATCCTCACAAATTGTCTTGAGGGAAATACACTTGTAATTTTATCATGATGGATATTTGCGGCAACTACATTACTACTAAGTATACCACAGCTTTTCCTTCTGAACAGTTTCCAACATAAGGCAAACACACACACAGAGACAGAGAGAGACAGAGAGAGAGAGGGGGGAGGGAGGGCAAAAGAGAGAGGAAGGGAGAGAGAACCCAAACCCCAAACCACACTATACACTGCTATAAGATGTTTTCCAGTATCATAGATGCAGTTGTATTTCACAATTCATCAGACAGACCAGTACTACCTAGGCAGATGCTCTCATACTTTCACAAGACATTCAAAGCACAATTTTTAATCTTAATTGTTATGTTGATTTTTATATTATGTTCAAGGAACATTCTTCCATGTGAACTACAGTAGCTAAATATTCAAAATATTGCTGCAAAAAGAAAGACAATAAGGAAAATGAAATCTCAAAGTCTTACCTTGAGATACCATTTGTACTTGGCATGTTCCCAACTTTCAGGATTTTGTGTCTTTTTGAAAAACTGTTCAACTTCATTCAGCCATTGATTAAATACCTTCATATCATAATGAAAATGTCTCCATTTTTCAAGTGATCTATCAAATTGCCTAGAATTGAAAACAGATGAAACAATGTAAGTGGTTTATAGAATACAGTTTATAGATACCACACATACTTTCATTTATGCTGACAAACATTATTTTTGCAGTGTCTTCCATTTGTAGATTTCAGTTTCAATGATCAGACATAATCATTAATATAAAATCAGAAGTACAACGTATAACTTATATACATTATATATATATATAAGACAATTGTTTAGGAGTATTAGCATCTTCCTTGTAATAATTTTAAAAAGCTATTCTAGGACTTTAGAAACATTTCAAAATTATAAAAATTATATAAGAATCAGACGTTATTTTTTTGTGAGACATGGTTTCTCTATATTGTTTTGGAGGCAGTCGGTGCAGCCCGGCCTCGAACTCACAGAGATCTGCCTGCCTCTGCATCCAGAGAGCTGGGATTAAAAGCATGCGCCACCACCGCCCAGCCAGTCGTTAAATTTTAAAGTACATTTGGATCAAAATAAAGGTATCTCATCAGGTTTATGAGTTGCAGCATTCCTCCTGGTTCAAAATTTTAATAGGATTATGAAGCATCCAGCTGAGTGCAGAAACCCCTCTTCCCACCCTACCTCAATTCCATGGGGACTCTGCCAAACATTTGTATTGACCCAGCTATGCTCCTTTCTACAGACTGTTTCAGCCCTCCATTCTACTCTATCCCAATTACATTATGTGAGCCACCAGCACCTAGAAACACCTTCTACCAAAAATGTTCAGTGGCCACACAGAGCTAAGAATCAGGTAGGCAATTTCCACTTTACTTTCTGTACTCATCGTGGTATCTACTGTCTCCCCCTCAGTCCTTTAGCAATCTGCTTGCAGGTACATTTCCTCCAACATCAAGTCAATTCACTAGAGTTAAAAGTCTTTGTACAAAACAAGTCCTTCTAGCCCTTTCACCTGTCTCCCAAGACATGTTCTTTACCTTAGTGAAACCTACTTTCATTAGCCTCTCTGTTTACTACAATTCCAATTTCCGGGGAACCCCACCTCTTGATGAGGACAGAATCACCTTAACTCTTTCTTGAAAATCTTCTAAGCGTTTCTTTAATTAGCAAACTTCTATTCCTCTATGCCACTCATTTACCTGCAGAAGCACTCTCTACCACACAACCCACAACCATCTACTTTCCTAAAATCCAGAGTGATCAATGAAACCCAGGAATGGAATACTCAACAATGACAAAACCAAATAGCAACACCTAGAATCACCTCAATTATACAAACTGCAGATGCCTAGACACCAGCAAAAAAGAGCACACATTAGGAGTTAAGACAACATGCTTTCTCTGTAACCCACTAAAACAGTAGGCCCTAAGAAACTCAATATAGCTGAAGCACAAGACATGTATTTTAAAATAGGAAGTATGAATATGTTCAAAGACCTTGAAGAGGCTATAAATAAATACCTTAATGTAGAATGTGAAAACACAAACAGTGGCATGAAATAATAAAAAAGATATGAAAGCATAATTTAACACAGACTGACAATCACTAAAGAAATACCCAAATGAAATAAAACTGAAATTGAATAACTTAGGAAATCAAACACAGAATTTGGATGTAAACCTCACTAATAAAGGATAAAATATGGAACAGGGAACTTCAGGCATTGCAGACAAGGTAGAAGAAATGAATAGCCCAGTTTAAGAAAATGAAAAATAAAATAAAAAACTAGGAGCAAAACATCTAGGAAATTTTTATACTAGATAACATGAAAAGCCCAAATAGGTGAATAATAGGGACAAAGGAAGGAAAAGAAACCCAGGTTACAGTCACAGAAAATATTTTCAATGAAAAAAGTTTCACCAACATAAAGAAGGAAATGCTTAACAAGATACAAGCAGTATACAGACATCTCTGTTCCTGCAGACCCAATCTTCAAGGTCATCAAAAGAACTTCATCAGAAAACTAGCTTCAGCCTCCCCTCCCACCCCCTCCCATGCCTATGGATCCCACAGATCATCCTCGCCCTGACCTCTCTTTCCCTGTTTGTCACTGTTCCAAGCCCTCAATTTAGGCAGACACCCCATGTTCAATCACAGGACACATCTGCCAGAAGAGCAGGGAGGCTTCCACTGGACCTTTTCCATACTCCAGGCCCCAAATCCCTAATCCTCAGGTTCTAGTGCTGCAATAGAACACTCGCATCTGTCTTCCTTCCCAGCTGTACATGCCTCCTGTGAATCCCACACACTGGTATCTTCTCCTAGCTTTCTCCAACGCCAGGAAGTACTCCTAATGAACACATAGGCAAACTGGCAAGAAAAAACAGACAACATACAACCAACAACACTCTAAAAATCAAGAAAGGAACAGAAACCAAGGAAGAAAACAACCACCCAACAAAGACAATTGGAGAAATCAGCATCTCCACCTATAATCATGTCAAACCCAGACATCTAGACATCAGTCAAAACACACAATCAATAGCAGCCAGGCAAATATGTCGCCACTAGAATCCAGCACAGTAGGCCCTGAATATTTCAAAATAATACAATAAGAAGGCCGTAAAACAAACTATAGTAAGATGATACGGAGCATTAAAGGGGAAATGAATAAGTCTCTTGAAAAAAAAATCAAGAACTAAACAAACAACAACAAAAATGAAGGATATGTTGCCCTCCCTGGGAGCAGAGGGGGAATGGAGTGGAGGTGAGGAGTTGGAAGGTTTGGGGGTGGGGGAGGAAGGGAGGGAGAGGGAACTGAAAGTGACATGGGTAAAAAGTTATATTAAAAATATATAAAAAGAAAAAATGAAGGGTACGAATAAATTCCTCAAAGAAAACCAGGAGAACACAAGCAAGAGATTTAAGAAAAATGAATAAATCCCCTTTAAAAAGCCAATGAAAAACAAATAGTGGAAGGAAATGAATACAACTGTCCAAGACCGGAAAGTACAAATAGAAGCAATAAAGAAAACAGACACTGAGGGATTTCTGAAAATGCAAATTTTAGTAATGAAAACCACCAGAATTTATAAAGGCAAGCTTCGTCAACACAATTCAAGAGGTGGAAGAGAAAATCTCAGGCACAAAAAATGTTAAATCTAAAAGAGAATCTTGGACAGAAAATATGCAGAAATCTTGGAAACTAAGAAAAGACCAAACCTAAGAATACTAGGAATTGAAGGAGAAGAATCCCAGTTCAAAGGTTCAGAGGATATTTTAAACAAAATTACTGAAGAAAATTTTCCTACCCTAAAGAAGGAGACACCTAAAAAAGTACAAGAAGCTTACAGAACACCAAATGCATTGTACCAGAAAAATATCTTGCTGTAGATTCTTCCAGTATCTTATTCTTTTTGGTAAAAAACGTGGGTTTTACTTCAGACAGTTGAAGACTATCTGATTATTTATTGGGCAAAATTTCTCCCATGCATTCTGAGTTAACTAATTACATTCCCTAGTCATGTGTGAAACCTGTTTTCCAATACCAGGTCTTAGTTTACTTACTACATTCCTTAGCTATCTGTTAGACCTATCTCCCACTATTGGGTCCTTGCTCCCCTTTACAATGTAATTGCAGAAATTTGCCTTCCTGCAATTGTCCTTATAGAAAGGCATCTGGTCAGTGTTCAGGACCCAAGCAAAAGCATTCCATGTAAGACATTCCCAGATGTCCAAGGGCATAGAATTACTACAAGACCAAGTCTGCTGATTCATAGCTGCTTAGATGGATAGGAAAAGTAAGCCTGCACTGGTTTTATGTCACTGGTAGATAGAGAAGCAATAACCTAAACTAGCCCTGCACTGAAAGATTCTTAATCTTCTCATCTCAGTTTATTACCCAGGATTTTAGCACAGAGATTTACTGCTTGATTTGCCTCCCAGAAGAAAAGACAAAAGTAATCAGCCAATTTGCTCATCTCATGGAAAAGCAAAATTTCCTGGAGACCCATGCCTCCAAAGAGCACTGGAAGGTACTAGGTTCTGTTTCTTGTGCAAATTAAACTTAGACCCTCTTCTTGACCTAGAGCGCTAAGCAACTGGTGCTAAAGGTTTATCCTAGAAGATTTAGTTTATTGCTCTGTGAGAAAATCTTATCTGCCTTGCTGACCCTAAGAAACTTAGAGTCTCACATTGTATTGTAAAAAGAGTTACTGTTGAAAACATGCATATACACCCATACCTCCAAGAACTGGATGAGGAGGAGGAGGGTCAGGAGGAGGAGGAGAAGGAGCATGAGGAGGAGCAGGAGGAGAAGGAGGAGCAGGAGGAGGAACAGGAGGAGGAGGAGGAGCAGGAGGAGGAGCAGGAGGAGGAGGAAAGAAATATTCAGAGGAGAAATTGTGTGAGTCAATTCTTTCCCTCAGACCCCTTAGTTATTTTTCCACTGAGGAAATCCAAAGAATTATAAGCACGTATTAAAAAATTGTAGTATACAAAATTGGAAAATCTAAAAGAAATGCAGACTTTTCTTAATAGGTAAGATTTACCAAAGTTAAATAAAGATCATATAAACAATTTAAACAGACCCTATACCTCCTGGTGAAATAGAAACAATCGTTACAAGTCTCCCAAGGAAAAAAGAAAGCTCAGGACCAGATGGTTTCAGTTGAGAATTCTATCAGACTTTCTAAAAAGAGTTAAAACTAATGCTTCTCAAATTATGCAGCAAAATAGGAATGGAAGGAACATTGCCCAATACATTTAATGAGGCCACAGTTACACTGATACCAAAACCTCATAAAAAATCAAAAATCAAAGAAAATTACAAAAATATTTCACTTCTAAACATAGGCACAAAAGTCATCAATAAACTGAATCCAAGAGCATATCAAAATGTCATCCACCATGATCAAATACAATTCATCGCACAGGTGCAGGAATGGTTCAACATATGCAAATCAACAATTGTAATCCATCATATAAATAAGCAGAAAGAAAATACACATAATCATTTCATTAGAGACAGAAAAGGTTTTTGACAAAATCAAATGCCCCTTCATAACACTCCTGGAGAGATTAAGAACACAAGGGACACACCTCAATATAATAAAGGCAATTTACAACAAGCCTAGAGTCAACATACAATTAAATGGAGAGAAACTCAGAGTAATTCCAATAAAATCAGGAACAAGAGTAATTTGGCAATTCTCTCACTTTCTACTCAATGTAATAATTGAAGTTTTAGCTAGAATAGAAAAAATTTAGTAGATCAAGGAGGTACAATTTGAAAAAGAAGAAGGTAAAGTATCACCATTTGCAGATGATACTTTATTATATATAAGTGAGCCTGTCTTTAACAATTAATAATATTCTAGAATTACAAAAATAAAATGCATTTCTCAGCCAACAAAATGATAATTGGTATGTTATTATGTTTACAAATGATCTAGTATTCAAATGTAATCAGTGTTATCTCATATACAATAAGTGGTCTGATAATACATTTTAAGAGCTTATTTCCATTAAAAACAAGTTGGGTTTTCAGATGTATTCTAGGAATCTGTGTTTCTAGAAATCAAGAGCTGCTGTTGAATAAGAATTTTAAATACTGAAATACACTTAGCACTGTTCCATGTTGGTAAAACTAAAGTCAATGATTAACTAAATTTTTCTTTTCTCTTGTGTGTGTGTGTGTGTGTGTGTGTGTGTGTGAATATATGTCATGTACTCCTGTGTTGTGGAATATTATTGTAACTGAGCAAAGCTGTGTTATATTTGTTTATAGTGTGGAACCTTAGTTTAACTGTGTAGAGGCGTGTTACACATTTGTTTAACTATATAAGGGTGTGTGCTTAATTATGTAAAGATGTGTTGCATTTATTTTGTTTCACCTTGCCTGCCTAAGGCACCTGATTGTTTTAACAAAGACATAGAGAATAAATAGAGGAGAAATCTAGCAAAGAGGGAAATGAAAAAGAGGAATGAGGGAGAAGACTGAATGAGGGAGAAGACTGTGGGGAGAATCTTGGTATCCACTGTTAGTTAGACAGGAGAAACAGTGAAGGTAAGATATATAAAAAGAAAATAAGAAAGGTAAAAATTCCCAAAGCAAAAAGTAGATAAAGAGAAACAGGTAAAGACAGAAATGAGTCTAAGCTAGGCCAAACTTTTAAAACTTACAATAAGTCTCCATGCCATGATTTGGGAGCATGTTTGGGCTCCCCAAAAGAAAAGGCCTAGTACAATTCTGGCTACTCTGGAGCAGGAGTTACAGTAGGCAACATTGAGCAGCCATATCTGGGTGCTGAGAATTGAACCTGAGTCCTCCAGAGAAGCGATCAGCATTCTCAATAATGGAGAATTTCTCTATCCCCTATGATGATTTCACTTTTCATTATCTATTTTTCAATATTGCTTAGTTTATATTTTCACATTTTATGAAATGTGATTTTAAAATAATTTAACTGGCAAACTTTTGTGTTAATTACTGATTCTTCTCCTAGTATCCTAGTCTGAGAAGCACACAGTAGTGTACAAGAGCACAGTGTACAGTTGATCATAATTTATCCACCCAACTTTGTAGCAGTCAGCATTCTTCTTATTAGTTTGCTTCTATTACCATTCCATCATCTGAATTGTCCCTTTAACACTGCTAACTACTAGAAGGTAGCTTTTTGTTAAATATGCATGTTGTAATAACTAGGCTACCCCAGGGTTTCCAATCACAAATTCACCCTATCACTCATCATACTGGTACTATTATTTTCCACCAGAATCTACAATATCTCCTCCCATCCTCATTCCTAAGTCCTTTTCATAGGCTTTCAATCTGTAAGGACCATACACTTGATCTCTGTACACCTAGCTTTTAATGACTAGGAAAGTAAAAATAGAAGGGAAGACAATATGAGTGTCTTGTATATTTATAGCCTCTTTGATACCCACATAGTAAGGCTGAATGGGGTTTGGTGGCACATAGGATTGTTTGAAGTTTCCCTGGTCCCTTCTAAATGCCCCTGCACTTTAGTCCCTATTCTTTATATTCTTTTTAGTGCTATCTACAACTCTTCCAAACCAAAGCTTTGCAATTTTAACAGTTTTATGTGAACAAGCGAAAAAATAATTAGATAAATATATAAAGTTTTCCATACAGGAGCAATCCTCTAAAACTTTGGAAACCATGAAGTTGATTTAATTTTATTGTTAAAATTGCTGTCCAAATGAATAACTCTATCCAAAGAAAATATTAAAGAATAAAAATGTATGTTTTACACATAATGACGTTTAATGGGGGTAATAATACTTTAAACTCCATTTCAAACATCACATAAAGTTTTAATATACAGTCTTAATATTTAATACACATTAGCAGCAACCTAAATTTATCATAGGAAATAATAATTTTATCATGTGTAATTATAAAATCTCTTCCACCAAAGATGATTATATGCGTATATGTAACGTTTTACTGTTTTTACAATATTTAGTTTATAAAATTAGTCTCCAGTCTGTTACTGTGTTCTTTAAATTCCTCTCCCTCCATTAACTAAATGGTCTAGGGATGAGCAAAATGGATGCAGCAAGTTGACACATATAAGGAAACATTTAACTGTAACATTCTGAGAAATGAATATTTTACTTTCTATGTTATATTTAAGGGTAAAAATGTTCCAATGCCTTTCCCTGGGTGTAAGAGGCAATGTGAGACAAACTAAATAAACAAACAAAAAATGTCACTGTAGACATAAGTATAATAAATCAAGTGATTTTGAAATTTTGCAAATATTAAAATTCTCATTCACTATGCAAGCAGTATTTAAAATTGCAGTGCTCTTTCATTTATGTGCAGCATAATTTATTTCCTGCTGTTCTAAATCAAATTAGTCAGATTATTTTCAAGCATAAATTACATTTAGAGAGTAATTTAGGTACTTTGGGACATACTTTAACACTTTCAACCCATTAAGGTGGTGCTAAATTCCAAGAAATATATTTAAATAAATAACCCCTGAGTAGCCTTCTGACATATCTATTGTGGCTTTATACTTAGGCCTGCAAATTCAGCACTACCATGCTGATCATTTCTTCGTATATATTTTCTCTTTGATTAGGGGACTAAGAAAGATCTTGGCTAAAATCTCATGTTTGAAAGTCTAGGCAACCTATAAATAAAGGTAGATTAGTTAGCTGCCCAGAATATTAGTGCCTTGCTATGAAATGCATTTGAGTAGTTCCTGATGATCCATGTGTTAGAGTCTTGGTTTTTTGTGGGATATTTAAGAGGTGGAATTTAGTGGAAATTCATGAGGGGGTTCTGTTTCTTATAGCAATTAAGGACGTTCTAAAAGGATTATTATAAAATCCCTATAACCCTCACCTAACCGATCACTCTGGCTTTCCACCTCTGGTGATGTGAGTATTTCTCCCTCATGTGTTCCTGCCTTGGTGTGACAGACATTAATATCTTACTAGGATAGGCTTAATGCTGCTACAATGTTTTTGAGTCAGTACAATGTGAAATAAAAGTCTTTCATTTTTAAACATGAAGTATCTTATATATTTCTTTATAAGATGATGCATACACACATCTCACATTCCCAAGGAATCAAATCATTTAGTAATACCTAAATATATTAATAGTTGTGGAGGTTTCTTTACAAGACATAACACACCTGGAAGCAAGTTCCCATGTCACCAATTGTCAGTTCTCAACCCTTAGACACAGTCCTCAGCTCTGTAGGCTAAACCAAAAAGTCCATATCTAGCTTACATACTGATCACTAGATGTACATACGTGCGATTAGTCTCCTGGAGACTAATGGAATGAATGGAACTGGACTCACCCTTGCGCCTGGTGAGGTCAAGTAGAGTGAAGGCAGGTTAAGTAGAGTGAATGCAGAATGGGAGGATAGAATGTTTATCAATCTTTAGTAAGCAATTGATCTATCTGAAAACTGATTATAAAGCTGTTCTTTATTTCTGAAGGTTAATTATTAGGGAGAAATTAATGCATGTGAACTTCTTTCACAAGATATTGCAATCAGTGCTGGACTTTTAAATTTCAACCATTGTGATTGTCATGGTGTGTATTTCATTTTAATTTTAACATGCATGCTACTCGATAGATATTAAGATTTACAAACTGGAGAGATTGTACAAGCCAGAAGTGTCATGACAGGGGAACCCAGAGAGAGACAGCTGACCTGAGCTCTTGGGAGTTGATGGACTCTGGACGAACAGCTGGGGAGTCTCTATGGGACCTACCTAGGCCCTCTGCATGTGTGTGACAGTTGTGTAGATTGGTCTCTTTATAAGGCTCCTAGCAGTGGGATCAGGACCTGTCTTTGGAGCTTAGCTGACTTTTGGAAACCTGTTCCCTATGCTGGATTACTTTGTGCAGCTTTGATGCAGAGAGAAGAGATCAGTCCTGACTCAACTTGATTGCCCTGCTTTGTTCAAGCCTATGGGAAGCCTGCCCTTTAATGAATGGAAACTGAGGAGGAGTGGAAGAAGAGGAAGTTGGAGGGGCAGTGGGGGGTCCAAGAAGATGGGGAGGGATGGGAAACTGAAGTTGGTTTGTAAAATAAGTGGAAAAAGTTATTTAAATAAAATAAAATTTAAAAAATATTTAGACACTGTTTACTGGTATTTGGATTTCTACATTTTTGTGATGATGACAAGTGTTAGAGTTACACTGAAGGATAAAATGCATTATTGATCTTTTTTGGTGATTATTTTATGAACATCAGTCAGGCAAAATACAGAATATTACAAATAGTCCTCATAATAATATTTTTGTGACTTATCAGTTTTCAAGAATTTTTCCAATTTTTCTGTTGTTTTTTATTACTCCCTTAATGATTAATAAGAATACTCCATAATTATGGATATGCATACTTCATATAATATATATGCATTTGAAATATCTCCTCCCAATATGTGGCATTAAGTTTTAGTCTCCTGATGGTGTATTTTGATATACATAAATTATTATTATGCAGTGTAGTTTAGTATGTTGTTTTTATTTAGGATAGTTTGATCCAAAAGTTGTAATAATATTTATTTATCAAATAATCATGAACACATTCTTGTTTATTTTTGCAAAATGTATATTAAGATAACATTTCACATTTAGGAATAAAGCTGTTAAGATTTCATGTTGTATGTTATATAATACAAAAATAATATATGCATATTTTTGTATTTTTTAGGTAAGGCATGCAATATGTAGAAAATGAGTATCTAGTGAAAAAGTAAGTATATTTATACTGAAAAATACTTGTCCCACTTCCAAAACCCCACTCAGTAGTTCTACTTTCACTGTTAATAAAAATTTCATAATTTGAAATATTTATGGAGCAAAGCAAGAAGAAAACTAACACAATGTTATAAAGTGATAGCTTTTAATTTAGTTTTACTGTTTTCAATGTAGCCAGTGTTGCTATTTTTACAGTTCTAGATTGACATTTTATTCTGTAACACCCTGTTTATTTTATTGATCCTTAATCCTCCCTAGGTTGTGAGCCTGGTTCTCAGGATTCAAATGATTTTGGATTACTGCTTTGATTTTTAGTTTCTCACAGTTTTTATCATAGCCAAGTTTAGAAAAACATTCTTAGGCTTTTATTGTTTTGTTCACCGTTTAAATCCATTAATTCTGATTCCCCAACTTCTCATATTTACTTTTCATTCATTTTCATATGAAAAGTTAAAAAAGTTAGCCAGGATTTGAAACTTAATGAACCTAATTCAATCGTCAAATACACTTTTACCATTTTTAAGGGAGACAGCTATAATTTGCATTACACGATGTACAGGTATCTCTGTAGCATCTCACTCACTCTAGAATGAAATGTTCAGCTGAAATCTGGAGTAGGATTCAGAAATTTTATCTATTAAAGCATCAAGAAATAAATATTTTAAGCTTTATGTGACTCAGACTTTTATGTTGCAGAGATACGTTGTGACTCTAAACCAGTATTAGACTTAATGTAAACAAATGGTGTGGTTGAAATTCAATGATACTTCATTTTCAGAAATACGAGGTGACCCAGGAAATGAACTATAGGTATGAATTAACCAACCTTTTTTCTAGAGGATTAAGACACAACTCCCAGGTTTGGCCTGCTGGATAGGACCATTCTTTGAGCCAAACTGAAATCATTTTCAGAAGTTCTGGACCTAATTACCAAGACTATTAGAGCTGAGCTTGTAGACTGTTTGCTTTCTGTCTTAGAAGGAGAGCATGGGGCACGGGAGGAGGTGGGGGATAATCCATGGGATTCCTACTTGAGATTTAGCCACCTAACCCAGGAAATTATATGCAATTCTGCCCAAATTGCATGTGCCCTCGCAATCTCTAAGAAGGGCTAGAATATATAAATGAGGAAAGATATTCCATGGGGAGTCCATTTATACAATCATGGGATAGTTATCATGTATGCTATGTGCAGTGTGGCTGGCTTCAAGTCATACATGTTTCTGCCTGTGTGGGCTATTCTTTCCAATATGTCGTAAGTGGTTCACAAAGACTGATATGTCACTAAATTTGTATTTCTTTTCTCTCATCTTCACTTTTTAGTTAATGATATCTAACATAGAATTTTTGAGATTAACATTCATACCTCTCCTTATGCTTTCCATGATTTTCATCTCTGTGTGTCTTCAAACTAAAATTGGTTTTAAATATACCCTACCCCACTGCCATGGCCTTTTGTGAGAGCACCTGATACTCTGTCTTCCACAGATTAGTGCTCATCTTTCCTATTTTCAGTTTATTAGCACTGCAACTAATTGTTACACTGCCACACATCCCTTATGATCCTAATATACTCACTGAGAGAGTAATCTGTGTATGTTACATTTGAGAATTGATTATCTTAATTTCCAAAGTATTCTAAGGCCAGCATTTACTTTGAACACTTAGCTATATCTAGGAATGCTACCTTCTCAATGGTGCCTGTCTTTCCCCGTTAGTAGATATCCTCAGAACACATTTTGAGCTTCTTAGGAAAACAACTGTTAATACGTAACATCATTTCCTAATTGTAAACTCATATTTACAGTGCTACTTTTCCCAGTATACTGTACACCTAGCAGAGAGAGAAATATGCTATATGAATATACAATTTATTAATAACAAGCATTGTTCTTGGCACTTGTATTGGTCAATGCATTTTATAAAGTTATGTATGAATGAGTAGCTTCCTGGGAGATTTTTAAGATTCATATCTTCTGTTTAGGAGCCATAAATGTTTGGTTTTCTTATTTTACCTTTTGGAGTCCAAATAATCTCAGAAAAATAAAATTAATGAATGAAAAAGATATAGATATACTATAGCCTATGGATGACAAAAGTACACTAGCATTATTCATATTAATACCTCTACTCTCATATTTCTCAGAATTATAAATTTTATATTTCAAAGGAAAAGATTCACAAATTATCTGAAGTTCCTGTAAAGTAAAATTTTATCACATATACCATCTTCATAGCCAATTTTCATTTCCAATTTCTCTAGACTTACTATGAATATTCCAGAGAGTTACTGTCATTTTATTTCTTTGTAGTGTTTATCATATTATTCCTTGTTCTACAATACGTTTTCTTGGAGATTTTTCTTCAAACTATATCCTCCTCAATGATAACCTTTTTTCATATTCTTAATAAGAAATAATTCAGCTTCTTTGAGTAAGCTGTACACAGTTTTTCTTTCATTGTTTCCTTTAAAATCACTTTATTGACATACAGCACCTCTAAATAGTTAAAACACATCTTGATGATATATAACTGTGAAATCAATACCATCCAAAACATAGAAATGCCACCCATCTACAAAGGTTCTTCTTACTCTCTTCAGTGATAGTTTAGGGTAGTAATTTATAATTTCAGGTATACATTATATCCCTGATAACTATATGAACTATGTTATATAGTAGATATACAGAGCTCATATTGTGCAATTAGAACTTTGTTCCCTTTAGCCAAATATTTTTATTTGTTCTGCTTTAAAGAATTTGCCCTACTTTGATTTGTACTGGTGCTATTGCTATGTTTTCTACAACAGAAAATCTAACAGCAGTTAACCTATACCTTTAAAAATTAAATTCAAGTATTCACATGATTAATTTTAAAATGTACAATAAGTATTAATTTTGTGTTATTATACATTTAATAGAAACACTCTGCAGATCAGTAATTTCTTTTTATGATTTATGTGCTTTTATTATTAATTATTAATTTTTAAATGTTTTAAAATTTAAAATTTTAGTTGCACAAATTACCCATCCCTCTTCTTCTATTGTCACTCTTATTATTTATTATTGTCTCCCAAATTCACAGTCTTCTTTTTAATAGCCATTGTTGCCATATAAAAATAAGTGAACAGAGAGAGAGAGAGAGAGAGAGAGAGAGAGAGAGAGAGAGAGAGAGAGAAAGCCAGATAAATCTACTCAGTGTTGCCTAAATTATGTTTCTAGAGCTGACCACTTAGCATTGGATAACCCAGTCATGAAGCTCATCCTTGACTAAGACTAACTCATCCTCTCTCAGCATTTACTAATTGCTTTCATTCCTTTTTTTCTAAGAGTTATTTATTGGTATGTAGACAGTGTTCTATTGAATATATCTCTGCACCAGATCTCATTACAGATGGTTACAAGTCATTGTGTGGTTGCTGGGAATTGAACTCAGGACCTCTGGAAGATCACCTAGTGTTTTTTAACCACTGAGCCATCTCTTCAGGCCAATTGTTTATATATTTTAATCTAGTGATGCAGTTTTATGAAATTCTCCCCATCATTGTTTTGAGGTAAACCTTTGGTAGAATAGTTGGGGTAATTTCAAATTACCGTCTTCCAAAATGGGGATATACTTTTTGGTTAAGAGCAGGCACTAAAACATTAAGATTACATAGCAGGCAAAATTTGAAGACAGGATACTGTGACTTTAAAATTTCATGTTATTGCTTATTGATTCTATATAAACTTCTGCCAAGTTATTTGAACCTATCAATTTCAGAATTAACATTTATGAAATAACCATAATTTCTAATGCATAAGGTTTTTAGTACTAATTATAAATGTTGTAGTAAAGCTTGTTAAAATATATTAAGTACTGAATCAATGGTAGAAATAATAATCACAACAAATTCTATGTAATTATATATAAAATTCATATATACACACATATGAATTTTATATATAAATACACATATTTACATAGTGGTCACATTTATATATTATTGAATTATAAGGAAAATACATACATATATGAAACTTTCAAAGGCACAGTTAAAATACAAAACTATAAATGAGAAAGTATATCTAGTTGTTATTTTATAAAATGATCTCTCTTTTTTTTCAGAAGGACTCCTTGTAAAGATAAAATCTGTAGAAAGATTAAAATTAAAGATTATGATAACTGTATATTTCAATATTATTTGGAATTATAGTACAGTCATACTACACTATGTGTAAGGCTGCAATATCAAATAAGTGGTAGATTGATATAAGAGAATTGAAAATTTTGAGCCTTCTTGGACTACAGACTGACTTAACGGCCAGTTGGAACAGTATAGTGAGATCCCATCTCTGAATAAAATGTAAAAAGAGCGCTAGAAATATATATTAGTGATAAAACTCATGTCTAACATTTCCAAGGTCCCATTTCAGTCCCTAGCACCACCTTACAATCATCATCGTCATCGGTAATTGAAGTCTAAAATGAATTTGGAAGAAAGTAACCTTTAATTTATCTTTATTCTACATGGGAAATTCTATTTACTCTTTTATTTAATTTCCTGGAACCATTTCTTTGCACATTACGTTGGTTACAATTAGAAAGAATATCCTACTCCTAATGTGTGATGTTAATGAACGTACTAAGCTATTTTACTATCTTAACTCTTAACTTTTCTAATGTATTGTTTATGGAACAATCACTTTCAAGGCTTGTGAAATCATAATCTCTTAACAATGGTTCTTATGATTGTCGACTAATATAAAAGTAAATTTCCAATAAAGAAAATGTTGTTGTTAATTTTCTATAATGTAGATACAGCCATACTTAAAAAAATTACAGGTGCCAATTGAGATTAACAGAGAATTAGTGTCAAAGATGGCAAAAGTACGTCAAAAGAAGAAATTTTCTAAGCTTAATTGGTCAAAAGCAATAAAGAAAAGAAGATATAATTTTAGTAGACATGACACCAATTTTTGGGCATTTCACAAAGAAGTTAGAGTTAAGGGGTCTAAAGTACTTTCTTGTTAAATTACAGAAGAATTAATTAACTACAAAGTACATTTAAGTTTATACACAGAAAAAAATGTTAAACAATATCTTCCAGGAGTCTCTTATGAGAAGTGTAGCTGCAATGCTCATTTTACCTCAAATACACTAATGCTATGTCTATCAGTGTACCAGGTTCTCCTACCTATTCCCCAGTCTAGATGTATTCCTATGAGCAGGACTGTTTCAAAGTGAAATGTCAGAAGAAACACAACTTCCAACTCACTGAACTAAAATATTATGTGACATTAGCAACTTGAAGTCAAAAGAATTTTTATCATATCTGACTATCTTACGGATAAGTATTATCATATAAATCAAGTATCTTGTTATTTCACTTTCCAATTTATTAAAACACATGTGCATAAGGGAAATGTTCTTGGCATAAAGCTACTATATCCATTCTTTTCTCTTTTGCACCCGAGGGCACATGTCTAAACCTGTAGAGGTTACTTCATTATTTAATTAGAGAAGATACTTTGTTATAATTTTAGATGTTTCATCTAAGGGTTGATTAACATCAGTATATGCTATGCTCTTGGGCAAGAAAATATAATTTTGCAAAAAGAGGAGTAATCAGAACCATTTTTAAATAAGAAAAACCAACATGAATACAGAAAATGGTAGAATGTCTAAGAAGTAAAAATGTTAACTTCCATAGATGACTAGAAGTATTTTCTAAGGATGTGTGAAGAACTGAATTTGTATTCATTAGCCATTTATTTATTCATTCAATAAACACCTATTGAATAACTAGTACTGGGGCTAAAATAGTACTATATCCAGGAGTTATCAATGAAAACTAAATTATAAATCTATCAATGACAATTCATAGTTAAAAATGTGTGGATTAAACGTTATAAGGAAAATAAGAACTGTAGTTAAAGCAGATACTAATTTTGCCCTAAATGTGGCTTTGACTTTCCATTTCAATTACACAAGTCAAATTTCAAATGCCAGCATTTGGATTTTAATGCCCAAGGAACCCCTCTGGCAGATGCAGCCTATTTTAACTACAACCATGGCAAGTCAAAGTGCTCCAGAATGAACACCCCTGGGAAGTCCCTTCAGACATAATTGATAGGAATAACCGAGTAAGCAGTATCCTTTACTGGCAACCACAGCCAGGCAAATCTAAAGCATTTGCTTTATGCTGTTTCACAGAGTTTTCTGACAGGGACTATTCTCTCAAAGCATTTATGGTATTGAAAACACACCTGCTTTATTGGTTTCCTGTCTTCAGTATTCTTTCAGCCTCCTGAGACATTCCCTACACCTTTCAATAACCCACAACTGGCATCTATTCCTCAGGGTTTGCTTTTGGGAGAATCCAGAAAGAAAACATTATGCCAGTATAGAGAATATTAACTTTGCCAAAGGAATACTGAGAGTAGAATGTAGCAGTAGACAGCAACATCTTTCCAGTAGAGTAAACCATACAGTAGATGGATGACTAGAAGGATGATCAGAGATTGCCCAGGAAGAGAAAAGGAGTACACCTTATGAACTAGAGGATGCATGTAAAAACATCACAATATAGTTTCTCAACTTTACTACTAGTCTCCTAGAGGGCTCTTCCAAATAGAGTTTGCTGATTCCATGCTCAAATTTCTAGTATGGCATGTCTGAGGATTTGTAGTTGTCACAAGATCATAGTCAGTGTGTTGATGCTGGTAGGGTGAGGGACCTAGTCAAACATCAGTGGTGTGGATGGAGTGTCTGAGCAACAAGATGGACTAGAACAATATCATAAAGTCTGATGAAGGTCCTGTGACCTAATGTTTATTTGTTTTGCATGCACTGTTGTTGAAGTGTTTTTTTTTCAAAAATAAATTAAATTTGAAAGTTACTGTGAATTTAAACAAGTTAATATGTGACAAAATAATTGAAGACAGATACATTATCCACACTATCTAGTATGGTTTCCTGACGTTTATTTTCTACAGAAATTTCATGAAAATAAATACTCTAATTGTTACAATAACTATGCAACTGTTTATTTGACTGCATCAACTTAATTTCCCAAAATAACAATCAGTTGCTTTACTGACCCATTAGACTTCTTCAAATTTACCAAAGTTGATGAAAGTGAATATGATCTCACCTCCTACTTTTTAATAGTTAATGATAACCAGTATTGATCTGTGTATGCATTTGATATTCAGATGTTTTTCTGTATCACTTCATATTTTATAAAACTTTGAATCATTTTATTAGTTTAAAAATATTGATCATGAAATATTTTAATAAATTCTGATGTTGATGGCTTGTTTTTATATTGAAATATAGTCTATGAAAACATGATTAAGCTTGTTTATGATGCTTTTTGTGGTAAGTTTGAATTTAAATGGTCAAATATAACAATTTTTTCTTTATAAGTTTTACTTTAAGATAGAGAACTATCCTCTTACATAAATAATAAAAATTATCATATTTTAAGTGTTTTCATAATAGTTTGCTTTTCATGGTTAAGCAGGTTGTAGGAGGAAAACAATGCCACCATTAACCATGTGACTTACTAGAGGTGCATACAGATAAAAGAGCGGTTTACCACACTGCTAACCACACCCACTTAAGGCATGACTAATGACATATACGGACAGATGTAAAGTTGTATACATACATAGGCGATGAACTATGTCACTAGCCTGGCCCACTTTTGGGAATGGCTAGGGGCGTTACAGGGGAAGGTATAAAAGACTGAACAACGGAAGTCTTGGTCTTTTTTTCCAGCTTTCGACTTCCAGTTCGGCGGCGGAAAACTACTCGGCTCATCTGGGTTACTTGTTTGGTCTCTTGTGAGTAATTTCTACAATAAATACTTAGTATTACTTTCAGTAAGTGTGCCGTTTATCGTTGCAGCATCATTTGGTGTCAGAAGTTTCGGGATCTGGATCCAGGTGCCCAGAAAAGCGGCTACTCCTCGGCCTGACCAGGCACATGTGGACTCTCCTTTCGCTAAGTTCCCCACCACTTCTCTTGGCAAAGCACGATTCCTGCTGCTGGGAACCAGCACCTTCTACCTGCCGGTAAGGTTAGGTGGTATTCCGAGATTTCTCTTGCGGCCACGTGCTCCTTTACTGGCGGCCTGCTGACTTCGGGCACGTGTTCTTTCGCAGGCAGCCTGCTGATTTCAGCCTGAATAAACCTCCACAGGTAACAAACTTAACTGCTTTTTACAATGTCAGCTAACATTACGATGCAGGATGTTAAGAATGTTCTTGTTTTTTGTATGGATGGGATTTTAGAAAGAGTTGAGGACCTACCTTAAAGGTACTTCCTAACCACGATGGTGATTATTAGTTTCATAATCAATATAATTTTGCTAAATAAATGGTTAAAAATAGGGTGAAACTTATACAGGTCATACGGTCATTGCAGGATAGTTATGAAATCTTAGTACAAAGAATTCAGGAAATGGAATATTCCTTGCAGGATAGTAAGGAAGGTTTGGTAGAAAATATTCAGGATATTAAAAATGATAATGTAGGTCTGACAAACAGGTTTAAAGAGATGGAACAAAAAATTGAATTACTTTCAGGAAAAATGTGTGCAACAGACAGAATAGAAAAAGTGGAAGATAAGTTGAAACGTTTAACCAACAAAACTGTTCCATGTTTGATGATTTCACTAGCAAAATACAAAGACTGGAACATAAGATTGAAATGCTAACAGAAAAGATTTGTTCCATGTCTGAGAGCAATGACAAACTATCTGATAGAACGTCATATCTGGAAGACAGTTTACATGCCATTGAGATACTTTCCAAGGATGAGAATATTAAATATTTGGAATCACGTGTAAATGATGAATACAAAAAAATGAAAGATTCCATGACATCCTTAGAAAATTATTTGTTCCAAGAACTTCAAGAGCTCAGAGAAACAATGATGAATCGACTGCAGGTTTTAGAGGATGTCCAATCTGATACTTCAGAATCAGACATACAGGCAACAGGTCAGGACAGGAGTTTCCCAACACCTCTCAAATGCCAGAAAGGTGTCCCTAAGGTTGCTATGCGTTCACCTATAGTTTTCCCAGTATCTGTAACCGAAAAACCAGCAACGAAAAAGCACGCAAATGGTCCCATTGCTCATCAATGGGAACCTATACAGATGAAGGACCTAAAGGTAATCAAGGAGGCCATTGTTTTGTATGGTCTTCATTCTCCCTATGTCAGAGAGCTCCTAACCTCATGGGCCACTGCAAGTAGAGTAACCCCAAAAGACTGGGCCCAATTAGTCTCGGCAGGGCCAAAAATTCTTGTCAAATTCAATGGAGAGCTTTATGGAAGCAAGAGGCAAAAGCCTTAGGGACTCAGGAATTAAAGAATGGTCATGAAGTACCCCAAGACAAGATTCTTGGGGAGGGTGCTTACGCTGACACGCAGGTTTAGTCTGCATATGACAAGTACATGTTGTCTTTATGCCGTACAGCTGCTTTAAATGCCTTGGATAAGGTTTGTGAAACAGAAGAGATAATGCAACCCTATACCAAGGTAGTACAGGGTCCAAGGGAAAGGTTCACTGAATTTTTAGAGAGATTATCCAGAGCAATAGAAGTACAAATGGCAAATCCAGAATCTAGGCGACTCCTTATAGAATCTTTGGCATATGAGAACGCAAATCCACAATGCAGGCAGGTAATTTGGCCATTAAAAATAAGATCAGCACCTTTGGAGGAATGGGTCCTATATATAGCAAACCTGGAATGTAAAAGTCAGGATACAGGAGCTTGGATAGGCAAAGCTATTTCTACAGGCTTGAGGAGGCACCAAGATGCCAAATACCCTACCCGTGACGATATAGAGGCCTGGGTAGTGAAGGCAATCTGCAAGACTTTTAACAGACATAAAGATGCCACGTGCTTTAACTGTGGTAAAATAGGACATCTGAGTAGGAACTGTAGACAACGCATTCCTAGAAATATGCTTTTACCCGGAATGCATCAAACAGAAGGCCTCAGCTTCCTGGTCTCTGCAGGAGGTGTGGAAAGGGAAAACATTGGACCAACGAATGCTGGTCAACTACAGATAGACAATGTAGATCTTTACAGTCGGGAAACAGGAATCGGGGCCTCCAGCAGGCCCCAGAAATAAAGATTATCCGGTCATTCCCAGTGACAGTGGAGGACAGCCTGTCCCAGGACAATTAGAAGATCCGCTGCCCATTGTAAATAATACGGCACTGAATAATACATTAGCTCCAGAGGATGAATCAATTATATCAGGAGGAAATACAAAACATATATTTTGGCAAACTTCTATACAATATCATAGACTCAAGTTACCAGTTACAGTAAATAACATGGTGATTAATGACATTTTAGACACTGGACTACAGAGAAGAATTCTGAACTGAACCAACCGGTATATTTTAAGGATGTTATGACCTCAGTCTGGAAACCAGGATATGTGTTACATTGGGGAAGGGATTATGCTTTTGTTTCCACAGGGGAAGAAAAGCTTTGGGTTCCATCAAAATTAATTAAGATTCTATCAGAACAGAAGACATCTCAGAAGGAGGAAGATAACAGCTCATCTACAAATTCATATTCTACCATGGGTAAATTGACCTACTAAAAGGAAAGAGAAGTGTTTTGTTTTTTGTCTTCACAGGTAAACTCAGCAAAGAATACTGGACATATGGATTCCTGAAGAAGAATGAATAGCTACCCTGAGGACCATCAAACAAACAATAACTCACTTTGTGGTATCAAAGTCTAAATCTCTCTATATTGTTTTTCATAGTACCTTTTTATCTTTGTTTCTTCATATATTTCAGTCCCCATTCATCTAACTGAAGCTGGCTTTGGAATTGGATTGGCTCTCCTACTCTAAATTCAAGCATATTATTTAAATAAAATTTAGAATTTCTGTATTATATCAAAGACCCATTGATATAAGACAGATGAAAATAAAATTAGGGACTGTTATCTGTGGATTTCTTTTTCTGAAAAGTCCAATTTCCTTCATGTTTACCATCTTCCCTATTGTCACCTCTTCCAGTATGCATACATATAAAAGTTAAAATATTTCCTTGTTAACATTAATGTTTGAGTTTTCCAGAGAAGGGATATCCTGACAGCAATCTTCAACTGCTTCTGAAAGAGAATGAGGATCCACTTCCTTGATTCCACCTGATTCGTCTGGAAGCATCTGAACTGCCCCAGATCATTGACTCCAACTGATAAGCACTATATTGGCTTGAAACTACATCACTCAATACAACTCTGGACCAAGGAACTGAAACAGCACATCTTTTACAATCTGACCAGAGCTTCAGACGAGAGCTTCAATCAATGCTATAGAACCCCAGTCAGGAACTTCAATCAAGCATCTCCTGCCAAACAGAGACTGTCTGATCTACTGAACATTTTGTTACACTAACATTTTTCTTCTCACAGGTCCCCATGAGATTATCATCGTCCCATCTCAGCAGGAAGTAGTTTTGAGAATTCCACGTCCCCTCTTCCTACTATTGATATTATAGGATAGTTTACACTTGTTAGTGTTAGTTTTCAATTATTTTAGAGTTGGGATTGGAAGGAGGTATCCAGATTTGAGTGTTTCTTTCAGATCAGTTCAGATTTAGATGGGATAGATGTTTGATACATTTTGATCATTTTCACAAGTTAGTTGTTTTAAGTTTAAATATCCTTTTTAGACTAAAAGGGGAATTGTAGGAGGAAAACAATGCCGCCATTAACCATGTGACTTACTAGAGGCATATGCAGATGAGGTAATAAAAGAGCAGTTTACCACACTGCTAACCACACCCACTTTAGGCATGACTAAAGACATATACGGACAGATGTAAAGACGTATACATACATAGGCAGTGAACTACGTCACTAGCCAGGCCCACTTTTGGGCATGGCTAGGGGCGTTACAGGGGAAGGTATAAAAGACTGAACAACAGAAGTCTTGGTCTTTTTTTCCAGCTTTCAGCTTCCAGTTTGGCAGCGGAAAACTACTCGGCTCATCTGGGTTACTTGTTTGGTCTCTTGTGAGTAATTTCTACAATAAATATTTAGTATTACTTTCAGTAAGTGTGCCGTTTATCGTTGCAGAATCAGCAGGTAATCAATGTACAATGCATAATATAATTTATATGTGATATGATGTGAAATAGTGATGTAATTTATATACTTATTGGACTGTTAAATTCCACTTCTACCATATATTTAGTATGTTACTCTCCAACAAAAGAGTAAAATAACTTCTTAGCACACTTAACCATGAAAAATACTCTATCCACTTTTTGCATTGTTTTCTTTATTTTATCATTGCTTTTGTTCATTGATTGGTTTAGTGCGATTTTTCAAGAAAGGCTTTACCTCTTCAATAGCCCTGTTTGTCCTGGAACTAGCTTTGGAGAAAAGACTGGCTTTGAATTCACAGAGATCTCCCTGAATATTTCTCCCACGTGCCTTTTATCATTGTTTACTTGATGAGCATTCAGAGCCCTATTTCTTGATCATGTCAGAACTAGTTGTTGTCTGGACTGGTTATACAGCTGTTATCACAGGATTGCCTACACATTTTCCTGACATCACTCTCCTAAATTTGGTTCTTTGTGAGTTTGTGTGTGTGTGTGTGTGTGTGTGTGAGAGAGAGAGAGAGAGAGAGAGAGAGAGAGAGAGAGAGAAAGAGAGAGAGACAGAGACAGAGATGTTTAAGTTTAATATATAATGCTGGTGCTCACCATATTCATAATTTCCCTACACATTGTGATGATAATGTATTATAATAGCTGAATTTTAGAGAGACACAGTCTTATGAACTGCTGTTGACATCAATATAATGAAAATATTGCATGGCGCTTCTGGGTGGAAATATTTAAAAGTCACGGTGACAGGTCCAAACATTTTCTCTGACCTGGTGAATATTGCAATTTGTAAATTTACAGTGAAATAATAGGGCACTACAGCAGATATTCTGAGGGACTACATAATCAGAATCCTTGGTTGATATGTGTTGGATTGATTGCAAGGAAAAAGGCTGGGCTATGTGTTTCCAGTCACAGATACTTGAGGGGCCACTTATTACTAGAGCAAAAAGGCTGGGCTATGTGTTTCCAGTCACAGATACTTGAGGGGCCACTTATTACTAGAGCATGGGCAATTATGACTAATACATAAACTCATTCTTCCATGACATTCTTCCTCATTTGTTAGATTACTTTATTTGATAGACTGACTGACTAAAAAGAGGGTTCAAAGAAAGCACACTTTGAGACTCTCTGAAACTGACTTTCCTTTCTCAATTTTTGTTTCTAGTTTGTCCGGGTGTAGAACTTGTGTATTGCTGAGAAACAAATTGTCTCAAGATTTAAGACTTTAAAGCAAACACATTTACTACTCAGCAGAGTTTCTGATTGTTAACCCTCTAAAAGCAACTCATCAGGGTTAAAGCTTCATAGACTATGTCATGAGTTTTCAGTAAAGTGTTGCCTACAATACGGTCTCTTCAGAATTAACTGGAGGTGAATGGTTTTCACCTGAAAGAATTTCCCAGTTTCTTAAAAAGGACAGTGGTATAATGGAAGGCATGATACAGTTTTGCAAAGAAGGATTTGGTGTCAGAGAAAGAAATGAGGTATGGAAGGGGGGTGCTACAAAGACAAAAGCTACAACCTCAGGTAGCCTAGTTATCTAAGTGTGTATCATCATTTTTTACTTTTCTATAATTAGAAAAAAAGTTACAGGCTTTGACTATTCTCAAACCAGGTAAAATTGACAAAGCACACAGAAAATTGATTGCTAAGCACAGAGGAAGATGTGGGGAAAGAAGGAGACAAAGGGACAAGAAGGAGAAAGGAAACTAGGACCACAGCCTGTCTATAACCTAAATTTAGAAGTGGCATATGATCGCAAGAGAACCACTAAATACATTGCACATTGAATGGAAGGAAATTTTAGCATCAATCTTTGCAGAGAAAAGTGTTAAATAATCTGTGAACATAGTTTTAAAACCATCACATATGGTCCAGAAGCAAGGTTAAAAATTACTCTGAGAAGAATAAAGGAAATGTTTCATGTTTCTCTCAGCTTCTATTCTTCCTGAAACTGGGAAAATCATCAATGGTTTCTGGTCCCCGTTTTCATGAAATTTCATTATGAGAGCACTAGGTACGACTTTAAATGCTTCCTTATTGGAGTGGGAATTCAGTACATTAAATCTTGGGTATTTTCTTCTGTTCTGAGACAGCTTTATCATTTCTTTAATAATTTCCCTTCCACAAGTGTTTCTCTTGTTTGTTTTCCTTAAAACCATATCATTTTGACATTAGACAATGTGGATCATAGTTTATCAACTGAAATGCTATTGACAATAACCAGAATAATTGTTAAGAATGACCTTATTGTACATTGCCACTTTGTTGGTGAAAGTCGCATACTGTTCTCCTACCTTCTTCAATACTTCCATATATTGTTAAATGATCTCTGGGGTATAGAATCACTGCAATATGAGAAGCAACTTGACTGGTCTTCAGAAATTGTTATATTTATTTTCCTATTTTTTGTATCTGTTTATGCGATTTTATGGGAGGCTTCTTCAAATGTATCCTCCAACTCTCTTCTGAAACATTGATTTGTGTTATTCAATTTTACTAGTTACTTTTGAATAGTCACAGACTATTAATGAATCCCTATATCTTATATATGCATCCCACTCCATTCCAAAGCTATTTTTGACAAATGATGAACCTACAATGACTCATCATCCCCAAGTCCACAGCAGACACCAGAGTTTATTCATGGTGTTATACAATCTATGGATTTGGATAGATAACAATTATCATATGCCTACCATTTTGTTATCATACATACTGATTTCATTTGTTGTATTTAATTCAGACTACAATTCCTTTTCTCTGAAATATTTTACATAGGTTCTTGGGTTTTCTATTCTCATGTGATTGGTTGAATAGTCTGAAATATTAATTATTTAAAGTAATTTTAGAATCTGTGCCTTTGTCTCTAAATTTCCTCTCCCTGCATAGTTGCTATTGTCAGGCATCCTATCCATTCATATATATTAGCTTATATTTTGTGATGTTTGATCTTCTATATTAGAGAAGACTGTTTTTCAAGTAACTTCAAAGCTTCCCCCTCCTTTCTTCAATTTATTTGGAAATACACTGAACATGTATATCACTTTTTCAAATACTTGATAGGTTTTCTCTTGTCACAAGGTCATTAGATAGGGTATGCATAGTTCTCAGGTTAGTATGTGTGAATATTTCTGATAAAACCACCCACTTATCTTAAATTCCTTACCTAAAATTGATGGTTTCAATAGGTGGAAACATTGTGAAATAAGTATGGTCTGAGGTCAGAACCTGAGTGAGTGGAAATCATTGCCATATGAAAGAGATTAAACAGAGAACCTTATCCATTCTGTCATATGAAATTACTGTAACAAGATGGTCACCTATGAGCCATAAAGTAGGCTCACCACAGATATCAAACTTCCCAATGCTTTAATATGGATTTCTATTCATTAGGACGAACAGAAATACATACTTGCTGTTTATAAAACACCTAGTCTACAATATTTTTATAGTATCCTAATGGACTTAGGTTTGGGTAGTGTACCTGATTACAATTTCTCTGCAGAACAAAGTATAATGTATTATCCAGAAGACAGAAACTGAAGGGTCAAGAAAATGATGGAGGTTATTTGTCTATCAAATCTACTGACTTTAAGTTAAACCCATCATTTTTAGTGTGATATCTCACACTTTCCATAAGGTGATGCAGTTCAGTATGTGCTAGAATTCCTTCTGTAAAGGTTTGTTTTCTCAGTTATCATCTTTAACACTTTTCTGTTATGGTCTTTTAGTACTCAATGTCTGATCAAGTGGTTCTGACTAATATTTTTAAAAACAAAACTCTAGAATCAGAAAAAATTATCATATTCCAATAAAATAAATACATAATCAGAATGTGAATTCTTTTTTGTTTGGTAAGTGTGTGTGAGGTTTTTTTTCCAAATAAGTAAAGGCAACACATGTACTTATGTGCCTGGAAATATTTCCTAAATATTTTTAAATCTGTTTGTCAGCACAATAAGGCTCCATTTATTTCATTCCTCGGGCATTGCTTTATCTTATTATTAATAGTTAATACTACTTAGGTATAGTGCATTGGTATACAAAATCAATTCTATGTGTTTTGAAATGATAAGAAATTTAGGGAGAAATCTTCTAGTTACATTGATTCTAGACCTTATTTTTTAAATCTGTTGCTAAAACTAAAGAGGGCTGCTTAAAAATAGCATTAAGAGATGGTGAGATATCTCAGCATGTAAGTGTTAACATCTAAGTCTGATTACATGTGTTCAGTCCTTAAAAATACTGTGACATCCCGCAGGTTGTCCTCTGACTTCCACATGTACACTATAACACATGCATACCAAAACCCAAATGAAGACATAAATAAATGCATGTAAAAATTTAAAAGCTACATTATCTAGGGATCACAATACCAAGGTGATAATATTGGCTTCTGAATTAAGAATAGATTTTTACAAACACTTTCCTTTTAATTTTATATACTACTTTTTAATATAAAATTATGAAATGAATAAAGATCAACTGTATAATTTCATACTGATATGACACTACATAAAATTTCTCTTTTAATCTGAGGAAATATTGTGGCCTAAAAGTATGTTCCAGTTGGTAGCAAGCAGTTTTCCAAATACTGTTGCACAAGAATAATTTTAAATTACTGAATTAAGCTAAGTGAACTTTTCAATGACATTTTTGCACTTAATAAAATTTAGCAAGGGATATGCATATTACAAAACCAAGCAAAAAGACTTTAATAAGAGAAAACACATGACAGAAGATTATATAATCCTGTATCCATAGCGAGAGTAATGTTGCAGAATATTATTTAAATATGGTTACATTTATGTGGTGGAACATTTGTTTAATGAAGCAAAGATGTATTATATTCTTTTACATTGCATTTGTTTAACTTTGTGAAGATGTGTTACTTTGCCAATCCAAAACACCTGAATGGTCTAATAAAGAGCTGAATGGCCAATAGCAAGGCAGGAGGAAGGATAGGTGGGAATGGCAGGGAGAGAGGATAACTAGAACGGTAAAAACAGATTTAAAAAGAAGGAACAAGAAAAGACAGGGGCCAGCCATCCAGATACACAGCGAGCCACAGAGTAAAAATGAAAGTAAGAAGTAATAAAAGGAAAAATCCCAGAAGTAAAAGGTAGATGGGATTATTTCAAGGTTAGAAATGTTGACAGCAAACAAACCAACCTAAGCCCAGGTATGATTTATTTTTGAGCTGGTTGGCAGGTCCCCCCCAAAAATCAAATAATAAAGAGAAAAAGAGAAAGAATGAAAACTACAAAAACCAACAAGTAAAGAATAAAAAACTACATAAAATCTGTCTATCATTTATGATGTGATTGTGATAAGAACTTGAAAAGTGATGGGGTAAATAACATCCTGGAAAGAACTATATTTTACAAATTGGTAAATAAAACACATATTAAAACCTAAGGAGTAATATTCTGCTGAAATATTCTGAGCTCAAAATGTTAGGATAAAGGGATATTCATATTCCTAAGATAGTGGCCAAAGCCTCACAAATAGCTTTCTTTTTTTTTTTTTTTTTTTTTTGGTTTTTCGAGACAAGGTTTCTCTGTGGCTTTGGAGGCTGTCCTGGAACTTGTTCTGTAGACCAGGCTGGCCTCGAACTCACAGAGATCCGCCTGCCTCTGCCTCCCGAGTGCTGGGATTAAAGGCGTGCACCACCAACGCCCGGCTACAAATAGCTTTCTTTAGAGAAGGAATTATGTACTGTTCACCAAATGTGTAGTAGCTGATTTTGCACTACATTTTCATTGCACTGCACAGATTTTAAGATAAGTAATATTAGAATATCTAAAAATAATTATGAAAGAATGAGTATTAAATTTCTACTACATTTTTTTACAGTGTTAGTTATTTAACTTAAATAAAGTGTGCATGGAAGATACAGGTTTTACTATTACTTTCCTTTTAATTCTTTGATTTTGTTCGCTGTTTGAAGGCATTTTATAGGGAAAAGAATTGTTTCAACAAGAGGAATGAGGATAACAGAAGTCAAATCTGAACTCATGGCTCACAATTAGCACCACCTAATGGCACGTGTGTGAATTGCAAATGTAGAGCCCATGGCTTTCTCCCACTCTCCATCTCCATCTTTATCAGTTGTGATAGTAAATTCGTATTGGGGGGTTGGTGGGAGGGCGTGGGAGGAAGGGAAGGGAAAGGGAGAGGTACCTGGGACTGACATGTGAAGCAACCTTGTTTCTAATTTAAATTTAAGTTTAAATTTAAAAATTTAAAAACTATCAAAAATAATTAGTTTTCATCCTCCCTCTGCTTCTCCCTTCCCCTTCTTCCTCTACCTTTCAATCAAGTGCATGGCCAAAAATTAACTCTAAGTAAAATAAATCATGAATCTCATTTAGTTTTCATATTTGTCCCCTAACCATGTAATTTAAAATTAACTGTTAAACTAATTAAAGAAAACACTGGCAGAGAATAAACTAAATCCCATAATTCTAATGTATTTTATTTCAGAATGTTGTTTTATAACTTGGAAAATTCCAAATTATGCACATGTAAACAAAATACTATGAACAAGGTTTACCACCTTGAACAATCATTAACATACCATCCATCTTATATCATTGTCTTCTATTAACCTACTTAAAATAAAACTGAATTTGTGAAAGCAAAATTCATAAATACAATTATTTTACCTGAAAATACCTCAGCATCTACCTGGAAATTCTATTCTTACTGCTCAATCTATTGTAGCTACCATCAATTTAAAAGTTATCAAACACTTCATTTAGTAAGTATTGGGGCATATATGATGGTAGTAGCTAGATTTTTTTTAAAGCAGTGTGCAGTTTATCATTTGTGTCATAGAGCTTGAACCTATATTCTCAGTCATGGTCTGTAAATACTCTACTATACTTTGCTTAGCCAAACCCACTGCTATTTTTTGTTGGAATGAAGCTAATTGTTTATTATTCCAGTCATTCCTTTTCCTTGACATATTTTATTTTTTTATTATTTTTACATTTCAACCTCAAATTCCTCTCCTTTCCTTTCTCCCTCCTCCCCACCTCCCTCCATCTCATGCCCATCCACTCCTCAGAGGAGGTAAGGCCTCTTTTGGGGAGTCATCAAAGTCTGGAATACAAAATCAGGCTAGGCAAGGTATCCCACCATAGGTAAAGTGCTCCAAAAAGTCAGTTCATGTGCCATGATAAGTCCTGGTTTCATTGTCAAGGGCCCTCCCAAACAGATAAAGTCCCATAACTGTCACACACATTCAGATGGGAAAGTTCAGTCCCATGCAGGTTCCCTAGGTGGCATTGCAGAGTCCCTGTGCTACTGCTCAGGTCATCTGTCTCTGTGGTTTTCCTCATTATGATCTGGACCCCTCCACCACCCCCACTTTGCTCATATAATCTCTCCTCCCTGTCTTCAATTGAGCTCCATGAGCTAAGCCCAATGCTTGGCTGTGGATCACTGCATCCTCTCCCATCAGTTACTGGAAGTGATTCTATGGTGGGAGTTAAGGTGGTCACTAATCAGATTACATGGAAAGACTAATTCAGGCATGCTCTCCACTATTGCTAGGCGTCTTATCATGGGTCATCCTTGTAAATACCTAGGAGTTTCCCTAATAGCAGGTTTCTCTCTGACCCCATAATGGTTCCCTCTATCACATCAAGATGCCTCTTTCATCAGACCGTTCCCCAACTTGGCCACCTCAATCTCTCATGTTCCCAACATCCATTCCCTCCCTTTGACCCCATCCAAGTTTTCCCTTTTTGGGGAACTCCTTGCATGTTAGTTTTAGGATTCTCCTTTTTACCTAGCTTCTTTGGGGCTGTGGATTATAGCCTGGTTATCCTTCATTTTGTGTCTAATATCCACTTAGGCTTCTCCATGACATTTAAACAGTATTTCTTTTTTTATTTTTAAAACAATTTTATTTTACATACCAATCCCAGTTCCCTCTCCCTCCCATCCTCCCACTTCCTTCACCATCTCCCCAAACAGTATTTCTCAACTAAGCTTTTCCAAGATACAGTCAATTCCTCATCACTTTTTGGAACTCTGTTCCAAAACTACCTCTCTGATCCTTTCTGACTGTGATATTTATGCAGCCTCATCTTGTATATTCATAACACCCAACATGGACAGCATTGCTGGTTTGTATTAAAATAGTGAGTTGATAATTTATTTTGATGCATGTATTCACATGCAACACATATTGGGGTTACAGGATATTTGCTGAATAAATAATGAGTCAATTAATGTTCAGTTCCTACACATTTTAGCCATGGGTAGCAAATGTAAAAGAAAATAGCCTACATTTACAGCTTTTGTACCTGTATCATCATCTGGAATGATGGTTTATATGACACAGGAAGATGCAATGATAATTATTTCTTTTCATGAATGACTGAGGTTAGGAAATTAAACAATTGTTCCAAAAGGAAAGATTTCCGAAGGATCTTATTACACATCACACGAATTTGAATGACATTCAATGGGAAAATGTTTTCTTTTAGAATATTATCTTCAATTCCTGGTAGAGAGGACACCTAAAATGGCAATTAATATTTATGCAAGATTTTTTTGCTATTTTAAATTCTGGACTTTAAAATTATTAGTGTTAGGAGATGTGCTAGTGTATGTTTTTAATGAATGATTTAACATTTAGTGTTATCTAATATCAATAATCACTTTACTTCAAGTTATAGCTTAACTATCACTTGCTGCACAGGTACACATAAGAACATCCAAATACCCACTTTATTAGACTGTTTTTATTAGGATACGAATTAATTGTGGCACTATTCCAGAAAAATAGTATAAGAGTATAACAGGGATCTCATAACAGATATAATACGAATATTTTTCTTGGTTTCTCAAAAAGATTTAAATTAATAACCACATAATTAGTACATTCTACTGTGTGAAATGAATTATTAAGACTAGCTCAGGTACAATTGTGACTGCTTACATCTATTTAGTTATTTTGAGGGTACCAAACAGTATTTGTATAATAATGAAGCTAAATATATAGGTATTGTCTTAAATATATGTTATGTTAATGTATGAAATAAAACATTAGTGTTACATAAAGGTCACTTCTTTTCTTCCAACATCTTCTATGCCTCATATCTGAAATTCTTGATGTATTTTATTTAATTATTATTGTTTTAAGATTTACTATAATAGTAGAAAATACACATCAACAGTTATTTTTTCAGTTACTGTATTTTTAAATTTTTATTGTTAACATAAACTATAGCCATTTGGATAGAGGGGAACTAAATACAATAGCCTAAATGTGAATGGTCTGTAGGCCAATAGTAATTTACACTATTTGCACTCTCTCTCCTTGTGAGAAAGCTTATAATTTTAGAGTAATATAAAGTTGTTTTAATTGTCTGACTATAACTACTTAGCATGTGATGTGTCATACATTTGCATCAAATGGGCTCTGAACCATTCAGTGCAGGAATTTCACAAGAAATATGAGATAATTCCCTTTAGCAGGCTTATTCATTTCTCTAGATACATTAAATTATTAAATTATAGTATGCTCCAGTTTCACAGTAAATTTATCTGGAGGAGCTTCTTATGTATCTTACTCACTGTAGAGGGTTTTATGGCATATTTATCAGTGGGATTATTGGAAGCAGCATTTCAACATTAAATATATATCTTTTCAAAAATTCTACTTTCTTATCGGTTTATGATCTATCCCAATTCAAAATGATAATATTTATGTCTATCTTGGAATCACATAATAAATGGTACATGCGCCTTTCCTCGCTTTCTCTTGAGCTAATGTTGTTGCAAATTCCATCTTATTTACTTTAATAAGCAGCATTTTCTGTTTCCCTTTAAGTATTACTTGCATCATTTGAGAAGTTCTTTTTTTCTTTGCTTATTGTATCTCTATCTATGTGTGACAAAAAAGAAAGTAAAGGATTACACTTTTATTTCGTTTGACACAAACATTTCTCTTAATATGTGATTCTCTCTTCCTCATATTATATTTTCAGACACAATTGTAACATTGAAAAAACAGGCAAGAAAGGGTGTTGAAGTCATAATAAGCATATGATCACTTACTTCCAATAGACAAGTGATTAATAAGCAATACTACTACAATTACAAGATGAAGATTTCGTTCTACTGGATTCTTGAGGAAACAATATCCTGGTTTTCATTTTTTGTCAGTATTTCTCAAGCTATTTTGCAAATATATTCATTCCCCAGTTATGTGTGCATGTGTGAATGTGTATATTTGGAAGCTAGAGAATAGCCTCTGTTGTCATTCCTCAGGCAAAGGTCACTTTTTTTGGACAATGTCTCTCAGAGGCCTGTAATTTACCAAGAGGATAAGTTAGCTGCCCAGGGAGTCTCAGGAATCCCTTTTGTCTACCTTATCACTGACGGGTTAACATACAGCTTCGTATCATTACATATGGTTTTCTAATATGGAAGCCTCAGGTCAACTTCAGTATCATCTTTAGAAACATTATCCATCTTGTTTCTTTTCAAATGGAATAGACTGGTGAACCAGAGAGCTGCAGGCCCAATTGTGTCTCTGCCTACCCAGCATTGGAATTATAGAAATATATTACCATGGCTTACATTATCCACATTGCTTCTTGTGACTGAAGTCAGTTCACCATGCTTTAAGACAAGCACTTTATCATAGAAATTGTCTTCTCTTCCTGTTTTGGGTTGCTTAAGGTCCAAACCCCCAGAACTGAAATGCCTAGATCTTGTGTCTTTTTTTAATATCTTGAGGAAGGAGGTATGTTTCTTAAAAGACAATTTCACTGGAAATAAGTAACTATTTGAATGTGTATTATAAGTAGTCAGTTTAACAAAAAATATTCAGAGTTGAATAATTATAGCATACAATATTTGTGTGAAAACAGTTTTATATGCAAAATACATGAACTTTTGCACATCTTGCTGTTAAATTAACAGCGTGACTTGAAACAATTTAAGACTATGTACTTAACCTCCTACCTGATTAAGTATTTAGCCTGTTAGGAATACGTATGTATATACGTATATATGTATTTATGTATGCAACAATAGTTAATAAAAAAGAGACCATGAATTTGAAAAACAAGGAATGGAATATAGGAATGTTTAGAAAGAAAAAATGGAAGGGTGGAATGTTGTAATTATATTATAATCCCCAAATTTTTAATAAGTAAAAATAAGTTTAACCTTTTCAAAAATAATAAGTTTAGGGAACATTGTAAGCAAATGTACTATGCCTAAGATTCCTATGCAATCAGTCTTTAACAAACCTGAGCTAAATGAATAGCTTTAATCAAATTATATCCTCTTCCATGTCCTTGACCCAGAATGATGTATGTATATATGTGTGTGTTATGGTAATAATTTTCTTCAAATAGCAAAGAGATTCAAAGCAATCTTATACAACAAATAACCAGAAACATTGCAAACAGCATGTGGATATACCACTTATGTGTGTTTACATGCGTATGCATTTGAGAATTTTCAGCATCAATGCAGTGATTCATGCTTTCTCCTTCTGTTAAAAGAGAGAGCAATGAAAGTTAAGTGAAATTACATAAGTCTGGGAGATGTTACGTTTCAGAATTGCAAACCAATTCAAACTCCAAAAGTTTACCTATAATATAAATTAGATTCATGGTCTAATCATGACAGAAAGCATACTCCTTCATGTTAAATATCAGGGTAAAATATTTCTTCTCACTGTTTTGCACATTGCCATAGGTTGGATCATAAAAAGCCCGACTTATAAAGTGGAGAAATAAATAATTCAGAAATACTTCTCAGGTAGCAGGCAGCTAAAACGATTCAGTAGAATTATGTCCCTGTACTACAAATTATGTACTCACCACCATATAATGCATGAATGATGCTTTATTCAAATGATTATACACAGAAGTGGCTGGAAGCTAAGAGTCTATATGTGTCATCTACAGTTTGAAAAGGATTGGGATGCATAAAAAATAGCACAGTAAATATTTGCTTTGACAATATGACTTCTGCTTGAAATTTAAATAAATGTTTGTAAATAAATGCAATTTATAAGATACTAATATCTGATACAAAACTCTTCATTAAAATATATACATAATGGATGATATTTTTGGACTTCATCCAAGAGTGACTTGCTTTTGAGGGTTTTTACATTTAATGTATATATTTACTAACTTTCCACAACTGAAGCACCTTCCATACAGTGAATTACAATGCAAACATGTCAAGTAATATAATATTTTTAATACTGAATGCTTTTATATGTGTTTTTAACAAATAGCATGAAGCACTATCCAAATATAATTGTTGCATTTTTCATAATTTCTATTACTTCTTCAAATTTTACTCTATAGCATTGAATTTACATTTATAGTATGTTGTAAACAAACAAAAGTAGAATACAGTGCTATATGAAGTTTGAGATGTTTTTACTAGACATTCATTATATATTTTGGGATTATAACACTTTATGAAGGTATTACTACATTCATCTCAAAGATTTTCTTTTCTGTATTTGGTTTTGTGATTTTTCTAGCCAGGGTTTTTCTGTGTAGCCTTGGCTATCCTGAAACTTGCTTTGTAGATCAGGCTGGTCTTGAACTCAGAAAACTACCAGCTTCTGCCTCTGCCTCCCCAGTGTAGGGTTTAAAGGCATGTTTCACCACTGCCTGTCTCAAATATACATACATACATACATACACACATACACACATACATGTGTATATATATATATGTATTACTAGACCATATTTTAATGCTATACAGAAATGAGACAATTCCATACTCCTCATCAGGGTTCTACAAAACTTTCTGATATACTTTGCATTATAAGGAACAGCTATATTATAGCTATAGATGGAATGTGGTTCTGTTCGCAGATTTATAGAGAAACTATCACTTGTGATGATAAAGTACATGATAGCAAAGGAAGCATCTGAGTATGGTATTGCAAAAATGTGTAGTGGCTCAATTTATTTTCATCTACCCAGTAACTCCTGTTTGGGAAAAAATTGTTGATCAACAAATAATTCAATCATCCCTTGTACCACTTGCTCCATTGAGGATGCAGTACCGTCAAAATAAATTAAATCTAGGGAACTAGGATCTGAGGGAAGTCATGTATCCATTCTACTCTGAGGCATTTTCTAGGCAATATCTTTCGTGTGTTGCTCCATTATTAGAACCATTGTAATTTCCATTCTGATACAGAAGAACAATGGAACAGAAGCATGCTGGGTACCTGAGCCTGGAATGCTGACTCTTTTTTGGCATATTATTTGGATAAAAATGAATATTTAGGGATGGTCTATGTTCACTGGGCAAGAAAGTACTTGCAACACAAACCTGAATTTGATTACTCAAACCCACATAAAGGTATAAGAAGAAAGTCAGCTCTACTTTGCCTTCCACATGCCTGTGGTGACATTCTCATATAAACACACATACCACATACACAGACTAATGATAAAATAACAAATATGTTAAGTTTTAAAAAGAAAAGGTAATGCCACTAAAGTTTAGAGTTTATTTTTATAAAACCTTCCATTATCTAAATAAACTCACTTTCCAGTAATAATACTCTCATTTTATTTGACAGAACTAGTCTTCTGTTATATACAATTCTGGGGGAACTCAATCATATTTCTCTGTAAGCTGTCTTAGGGGTGACAAAATGTGACCTCCATTGACCATTTTTATTTAAGCAATGAATGCAGAGTTTAGAAGAATAGATGAAACTGAGTTGAAAGCTATGGTATTTTGATAGTGGCAAAAATAAAGGCAACTTCTTGGAGTTCTCAGTGTTGTTCTTCCTGGGAGATGTGTATTCGTTTTGCTAATTTTTATGAACAATTGAGTTAAGTTGTTATCCAACAAATAACCATTTTTCTATGAATTGTTTCTCTGGTAGATAACATGGAATCTTTTTCTGCTTCTTATATCCAAAGTTTTGTAGTGCTTATACATGGAAAGGGTTAATATTTGGGATATTTCACTACGAAGAGTAACAAAAAGCTTTTTTAACATCCACTTTGCTGTTAGGATGCATGGAGATGTAATTCATATAAGCTACGATGGGATAGTGAATGATAGATTATGATAGACTATATTGGGTTATAAAATCAAGTGACTTCTGGGGACATGTGAGAGACACACAATTCTTAAGTTTTACAAGATGTAAGGCAATAAGTGTTAATACAATTGTGAGGAGATGACCAGTCCAATTTATGGCATTTCACTGTCTTTAAAGTTTCCTGCTGGCCAAGGCAAATAATAGGCAAAAGGTATCTTTCAACTTGTTTTTTTTCTAGGTGATGTCAGCATGAAAGCAGGTTTATCAATACAGAACCAGGGAAGGTTTCTCTGAGAGAGAACATGAGGCAGCAAGTACTACTTTAAATAGATTAACTTGTGAAAATAGATAGAGATTTGGATGGACAGGCATCAGTCACAATAAACCAGTTGGCCTGAGATTGATGAAGACAAGACATGAAACCAAGTATAATAGAAGTATGTGAAATTCATTAAACAATAAAATGTGGATTATGAGTTCAGAGGGATCTGAAAGAGGTAAATAAGCATTTTCATCCAGCAGCACTGTCAGAAATAATGGTGGTCATTCCTGGTTTTGGGAGATCTAGATAATGCAGACTATGAAAGATGAAAGCCATAGTGCTATTAACTTGATAAGTATACAACTGGATTTCTTAAACTTGAAATTTTTTACATAAAATAATTAAGACCTACCTTAAAACTACTATCTACACATATTGTATATGCTATTTTAAAGTGAATGTTTACCTTATTATAATGAATGCACTGAAATGAACATGTTTCAGATGTTTGTATAGTTTATTGTGTCATGCATCATTTGATTGATTGCACAAAATAGTGAAAATACTATTCAATTTTGTGATATTAAATACTTATAATATTGTGAACACTGAGATTTTAGTGAGTCTTTTTTGTACCCATGCAATGAAGCAAATACTTGAAACAATTAGTAGAAGATGAGCTTATAAAGTAGATCAGTTAAAAATTAAACAATAAGCATCTGAATATCAGATAAATTTGGAATCTGAGGAGTAATAGAGCCATAAGGCTCTTTTGAGTGCATGCTGCAGGATCATGAACTAATAATAAAATCAAAAGAGAATGTTTTTATGTCTTTATTCAATGCATGTATTAACATAGAAATCACACAATTTATAAACTGAAATTCGGTAGCATGATAGTAAAAGGAGGCAGACTACCAGGATACTAGATACTTGATAACTTTGCTTTTAGAAAATTCTAGAAATTTTTACTTAATAGATCAGTAGGTTTCTCGGGACTCAGAGAAGCACAACAATGAGTTATTATTGAGGGTATTTGTGAGCATGATACATATCTATGCTATTTATCTTGATTTTAGTACTAACTTCACTGGTGGATATTCATAAAAACATGTATAAAATTGAATTCTGCAAAAATTTGACATATTTGACAACATTTATCCATCAATAAAAAGTAAACAAGTTATCAAGAGTACTACCTACATGCATTCCTAGGTATAATCATGAAAGTTAAAAATATATATTACAATAATGATTCTAAATGAAAACATCTTGTCATTCAGTTACTGGAAGTGTTATCTATCAACAAATTATGGTAAACTATTCTTTGAAATTTCTCTAATCAGTCAGGTGCTTCTTTGGTCAATATTGTAAAGCCAAGAAAGAAAACGCTGGAATGTTCACATCCAAAAACATATGGAATAAAGCTACAAAGGTCCCTCCTTGTCTCATTCAATAATACTGTGAATGCCATCATCCCAAAAAGTTAAAGTTTCTCCTGTGACTGCATGAGCAGACAAATCTTACCCTAAGCAATACTATTCCTATTATATCCTCTCCCCAATCAGACGTTTGTCTTACATGCACTCACCAATGAACTCTATCTTGCTGTTTCTTGGCTTTTAATTTAATTTTTACTAGGTTTAAATTTTATTTTTAAATTTTTATTTACTAATTATATATATATATATATACATATACATGTTGGGGAAGTCCTGTGTATATGTCAATAAAGCACTGTTGGCCAATAGGGAAGCAAGATAGGTGGGACTAGGAGTCGAGGAGGACTCTGGGTAGGAGAAACACAGGGAGTCAAGATGTAACAGCCATAGGGATAAGAAGCCCAAAAACTTCTCCGTTAAGAGAAATACTTAGATTAACAATTATGGGATAAATGCTTAAGTCAGAGCTAGCCAGTAAGAAACAAGCAAGGCCAACAGCTTCATAATTAATACAGTGTCTTGTGTGTTATTTGGGGACTACAACGCGGCAGAGCCCAGGCGACTAGCAGGGGGAAAAAACAATCAGCAGGCAAGAAAAAGGCTTCTCTCTACATATAAACTTTTCTAATATGTGTGTTTGGAGCTTATGTGCTCACATGTGAGTACAGGTACTCTCAGAGTCCAGAAGAAATTTTGGGGGTCTCCTGGAGCCTAAGATACTGACAGTTGTAAGCTACTCAACATAGTTGCTGGGGAATAAACCTTGGTCTTCTGTAAGAACAGTATGTGCTCTTAACCACTGGACATCTTCTGAATCCCCTCAGTCTATTTGTTGAGAAACATAAACTAGGAAATCTACTTGTACTTTTGAATTGCTTAACTGAAGAAAATAGTACACACATGAATTATTCATACAAAGAACATGAAATTTATGTTACAATTCATAATTATTTTGTTTTTGACCTTTACAACCAAATATTATTTTATTAATACTTGAATATTAATTTACTAAGCATTTTATTAGCTGTTCACTTGTAGTCCTTAAAGATGTAGACATCATGGGCAGAAATATAAATGTAAAATTTATTTAGAGAAAATTTCATGCAGTTGAGATTGGTCTAAACTCCTGATGCCCCTGCCTCCACCTCCCAAGTGTTGTGATTATAGGCATGTACTACCATTACACTTTTTTATTCATTATATTTCCAGCCAATAAATAGTCATATAAGTCCATAATAAAATTATTACAGTACTAAATGCATGTACATTTGTGGTAAATATGTTATCTGAGTCAAAAGAATGGTTAGGCAGTCTCAGGTTACTTCAGTGAATATCTAAATGTGTGACTTAGTTATACTATAATCTATTTCTTATTATATAAGGAATACTGGAAGAATGTGAGTAAAAGTAAGTTCAGGCCTTTAAACTCAATATACAATTTAATTTCATGTCACTTTTGAAAAATCATGATCTTAAAAGTTCTAGCTTTACTAACAACCTAGATTAGCCATACATATATTCCTAAAAAGGGACAATGAAAAGCCAAGCATAGTCCCATTATCCCTGTACTGAGGAGGCAGAGCTAGGAGGAATTAGAGTTTACTATCAACCTGGGGTAAACACAGTCACAAAAAAGACAGAATTGAACCAAAATGAACAATGAAAACAAAAACTGAGGTAACAAACATGCAAACAAAACAAAAAAGTCTCCCAGGTTGCATTCTTCTTAGTAAATGAGTGTATTTTATTTCTGTTATCTCATTTATCTTATTTCTGTATTCTTCATCCTTAAAATGCTTTAAGCCTGGATCACATGTCACTTAGGCTTGTACACATTTCAACATCTTTGTCCTTTCTTTTTCTGGCTCCTAGAAGAGTATTCTGGATATCTAATCATTCTTACTGTTTTGCATGTTACTTGGTCTTACCAAATGTTATATATAGAAAAGAATTTGGTTCATGAGGCCAGATCAGTCAGTGAGTGAAGTCTATCGTCGCTTAATCTAGTGAGAAATCATCGTTCTTCCTTATCTTCCTAAGAGAAATTCACATAGTACTCTTTTTAGTCTTCTTGGGATTTAAATGAAAATTTTGGAACTAGTAGTGAATATCTAATTAAGGAATGAATGGAGTTCAAAGGCAGAGAACTTATGTAGTATTTATGAGGCCCTGATTCCCATCCCCAGCTCTCAAAAAATAGTAAACATTCCTCTACTCAATACCAAACATTAAGTATGCAGTACACGAAGCATCTAGGGATTCTTTAACCAAAAATAAACATAATATTATTTATTTTAAGCTAAAAAGTAATGTTGAAATTCTTTGCATAGAACTAGGAATAAATATTTTTTTTTGGTTTTACGAGACAGGGTTTCTCTGTATTGTTTTGGAGGCTGTCGGTCCAGCCTGGCCTCGAACTCACAGAGATCCGCCTGCCACTGCCTCCCGAGTGCTGGGATTAAAGGCATGTGCCACCACCACCTGGCAGAACTAGGAATAAATATTTGAGTAATGACATTTATTTGGACATCAAAAAATAAAACAGTTATATTTTCATAAGATTCCAAAAACTGTCTTAAAGCAAGATTCTGTTGCTGACCTTTAATTTCTAGTACAACTTATGTTTCCAAGGAGTTGAGAACCTGGTTCAAAATAAAGCCATATTTCATTGCATATATTGTGAATCTCAATGAACAATTTTAAATGAATAAAATTCATAGTTAAATCATCTTTAAATCTTAAAGCAACACTCAGTAAATCAGATGCTTACCAAAGTGAAATAAAGGACAGGGAAATTAAAGGATAGAAAAGAGTATCTAAAAGAGAACCAGGAAAACACAGCCATACAAATCATGTGTGTTAGCTTAGTCTGAGAGAGATTTGAAGTAGAAATAACAACTATGGCCATGCAGTTGCTTGTTTTTAAACAAATTTTACCAAGAGACATAAACCATATGGTCTTCTTCAATAATATACTGTGAGTCATGATCGTCACCTTATGGTAGTTTCAAGTAGTAGACATCTGGGTACAGAAAGTCATGATGCTATTTGGAAATTGAACTACCAACTTCATAGAAACATTAGGATATCACCATATTGGTAAATAAAATTGCAACTCAAAGAGTCTTTAGGCACACTGAAGTATATACATTTTAATATTGTAGCTATTTTGGTAAAATAAGCGTATTGACACCTACTGGATTAGAGAAAAATAATGTAGAAAAATTGATTAAAAACACATTTCCAAGTGAGATCAACATATTTAAGTTGGTTTTTATTTTCTGTGAAAACTGAGCTCACTATGCAACCCAGAGTTGTGGTCGCTTAGGATATAAAATATTCTAAATTGCTATTAGTGACCATATTCTTTATTAATGTAATACATTTATATATTTGACAGGTATCATGAACAATATGTTTCTCTAACCCTTGACTTGGGTCATGCTGTTTAACTTACTTAAACCATTGGATATGTATTAAAGGGAAAATAGTTATAAACATCAGTATTACAAACATTATGTGGTTTCACTTGCTCTTCTGAGAACTTGACCATGTGTCCATGTACATCAAGGGTCTACTGAACGTCCAATATATTTCCTACAAATAGATATATGAATCAGATATATTCAATCCGTTTACTGCCACAAAGTGTAAAAAAAAGTTGAGTTATAGAAGTCTTGTGAGTGTGGTTATAATTAGCAATCTTTAATGTGGGTGGGATTGCTGTCCCCCAATGTTATAACTGTAGTATATCAGTTCCTTCTAATTTTGGTAAGGGTCCAATGAAGGACTACCTTTGGTCATGCCTCCTTTTCGGGGTGAAGTTAGAGAAAACTCGTGAAGAAAAAAATGAGTATTTGGTATCTATGTTAAATAGGTAATGATAATTTATGGAAGACAATACACAATTGTTTCTCTGATTACTTGAGAATAGCACAGACACCGAGGGAAAATAGTTACTGACTTTAGTTTTCCAGTGAAGGGTGTTAACTCTGAAAATGGTGGGATGAGGAAAATGGAAAAGAGAAAGGAAATTAAAAGTAACTAAAACAGACAAAAATCAATATTTATAATATCTAGTTTTATAATTTATAATAATCAATGAAATGATTGCTTAATTTTATTGAAATATATTACTCAAAGAATATAATTTAGTATTAAAGGAAATCATTATTTTATAAGCATTTTTCAGCTCTGGAAACCACAAAGCATCTTTTAAAACTTACTGTTTCTCATAGAATTATTTTAAAAATCTATCTCTTTATAATGCGCAGTTTTTCCCTTGAGACAACTGAAAATTTTAAGAGAAATTACAGAATATTTCAGAATAAACTAAAGCTAATATGAAAATAATTCTTATGAAGAATATCTTTACTCTGAAGATTGTACAATTCTCACAGAGTAAACTGAATTTGCTTTAGTGTTAAAACACTATCCCTGAAACAAATGTCCCCAAGAATTGTAGAAGTCAAGCGAAGCAAGAAGGTAAACAAACATACAATCAGTAACCAAATAGTAGTTAATACTGTGTTTTCCTCTGGAAAGTATTTTGTCTCTAAAATACTGTGCTTAGAATGCATGTAGATCACCCATTTTTTCCAACCAGAGGGGATGAGGAGGTCTTAGAATTTCCTCACAATATGTACTCATTTTGGGGTAAAGAAGTCTCACAGTTGATGTGCTATGAAATTCATACCAGAAATGCACATTGTTGTAGATTACACTTTATACGTTTCAAATCAGATGTGTACCATTTTTACTGTGAACACTACAGAACGAACCATCCAAAGCCTATTTATCTAATAAGTGTTTTAGTTTGTAAGCTAATTAAAATAACTTCTTGGACATTTTTTGAAAATCAAGTGTACAAAATTTATGTATCTGCTTCTAGATACAATATGTAAATAAAAGTCTCATTCACAAAAACAAATGCATGTATGTCATAGATTCTTTTATGGGTTTGCTATACAACACCTGAATGTCATGATATACCTTTATTACAATTAAATGAAACTGACTATGGAATAAATACCCCCAAATCAGTATTTTGTGAAGTAAACTATGATATAAATCGAGTTCTTGTCATTCCATGTTTCTCAAGAATGCTACTAATTCCAAAGTCATACAGCATTTTTTGTGGTTCTTAGGATAGAAAAGACATGAGTAACGTTGAACATATGCTCTACCAGTGATGGTATCCTCAGCCCAAAGTCATACAGCATTTTTTTGTGATTCTTAGGATGGAAAAGACATGAATAACGTTGGACAAATGCTCTACCAGTGATGTTATCCTCAGCCATTTGAGCATGTGCTTTCTCACTTTTAAAGTTTTGTAGACAAAGAATCAGTTTGCATTGACAAAATCCTGGGAATAGTGTATTTGGCATAAGGGTGCTTATAAATGAAATGCATGGTTACTTCTTGGTTAGAAAGAAGAAAAGAAAAGAGGATGAGAGAGAGAGAGAAGGAGAGAGAGAGAGAGAGAGAGAGAGAGAAATGAAGGAAAGAAAGAAGGAAAGAGAAAGGAAAAATGCCAGAAAGGAAAAACGAGAAAGGAATGAAGAGAGAGACGGAGGCAGAGAGAGAGAGACAGAGACAGAGGCTCCAAATGTGCACTTAGCTTAGTATAACCTTATAGGAAGAACTTTGTGGGAACTGTATTAAATACTAGTTTAAACACTTTAGACCATGAAGCAATACCTGGAGATCCAGAGAGTGACACAAAGTGGTAAATATTTGCATTATGTCCTAATGGATAAGCAGGACTTTACAAAAATAAAAAACAAATTGGTATTCTACAAGCACTCAAACAAGCACTCTAACACTGAACTATATCTCCAGAAAACCTTTCCAATTTGCTTTGGTTGACATCATATATAGTTCAGACCCTTTTCATATTAAACACAATAAATTTAAAATATCATTTTAAAACATGGTGATTTCAGATAGTAGAGTATAAAGAGAAAACATATTATGAACATGTATCCCTGCTGTGGGTCCTAAAACAAAAATCCACAAGGGAAAAGACAAATCATATAATATGGATTGACTGCAGGCAGGTGATACTGCTACAAATAAAAGTCATAATCACGATTCAAACAGGCTGAGGCATACACATCCATGTGAGCTAATGTCTCTTTTCTCTAACACTTAATTCTAAGGTATTTCTAAGATAGAAGCTACTTTTTTATTTTCCAGAAGCTTCATATTACCTGTCCAGGAATGATGAAGGCCTGTCACTATTGTACATTACTACAGTTTTAACTGTATGTTGACTTTACCTTTCTTTTGTAGAGGTTATTTGGGGGAGTCAAAGGCATCTATTAAGTTACTTTATGTAATTTATATATGACTTAATAAAAGATATGGAAGCAGGGTCCCTATGGTGGCGAACTTATAGCCTAGGAAAACTATGACAACCAAGTTCTCCATCTCTTTATAATCATTATCTAAAAAGTTGAAGAGAAATTGTTTTGAATATGTGGTGTTATAGAAAATTAGTTTTCTTGATGAATAATCCAAACACTTCTAACTTTATGCTGGGTTAATTCAGGAAGCTAGAACATGAGTCAATCAAATGATCAAAGGCAGTAAAAGAAAAATTAAGTGTAGAGAGAACTACTGTTTTTGGAATTTTCTGAGAGTTGTTTCCAAAACAAAACGCTTATTTCAATGCACATGATGAAGATCATACATTTTTCTTCCAACATTAATTTTCCATTTTTACTGTAACAAAATACATTTTGGCAGGGCATACAGATTACTTATATTTCCCAGCAATGCCTGCAACTTAGGGGTACTCATGAGACTAATCTTCAGACAACAAAGAATAAATGGAAATATAGCAAAACCTTGAACAATTCTTTAAAAGTCAATTTAGGGTAGAGAAGATGACTCAGTGTGTAAAGTGCTTGCCATACAATAGTGGATATCAGAATGTGGATTTCCAGAATGAGTACTAAGGTAGATGCTGTAGCACTATGATACAAGAGCTTCTACAGGGAGAATAGAGGCAGGGACAGGAGAGCCATAGGAAACTGAAGGCTCAGCTAGTCTGGTATATGGAGTGACAAACAATAGATTTTGACACAAAATAGAGGATATGGACAAAACCTAAGGTTTTTCCATATGCATGCTATAGCACACATAACTCTCATGACACACATTTTCTCACATTCACATACGAGAACTTGCACATACACAGAGTTTCAAAAGACAATTGATATGTAAGCTTTGTCCTTTCCCCTCACCTTTTTCTGTCTCCTTATAATACAAATTTACTTTGGAGCTACATACTGCAACAGGTGAGTAAAGGTGCATAATAGCAGGATAACTAGGTAGAAAACAAGAATTAGAAGTCACCAACATGCACTGACTGAACACCCCCAAAGGTTTTCAGGGATAGATATATACTTTCCTTAATGTATCACTGTATGAACATCAGTAAATCTTCACCTAAGCAAATTTTTTACTGCTGAAAGCAATGTGTTAGCAGAGTTTTGAAGGTGACATTTTCAAAACTTATCAATTCTAGGTAGTTTTATTTTTACTGTATATTCGAAGAAAATAAGTTAATAATCTAACAAGGAAACAGAGTGAAAAGTTAGCAAAATTATCTGTAAAATGTTAATATTATATACATATAATGTTGCTATTATAGTCTTATACTTTACATAAAATTAAAATGTTTATTTAGATTCTAAATCAGGTAAAAGAATCTCTTGTACATTGAAGAAATTGAATTATCCATGGTGCAGAAAGGAAATGTGCATATATAACTCTCCTTGGAAACAAAAATGTAAAATTGCTCTAATAAAAAGTCTTAGGCTAACTGTCATAGCAAAGTTCATTACTATGTGAATTTCATAGGTATGCAATTTCTTATATGTAGATAGCATTAAACTAACTTCTACATGGTGTCTGGCACATGTGACATATAAACTATGTGATCTATCTATATGAACTGTAAGAATGTATAAGTGTCTGAAAATATGAAGATATAGGGCAAATATATGAAACGGTGATTGTCAACAACAAATCAGTCTACATGTCTTCAGTATGCTGATATATTGACGGGGTGTACAGAAGATAGGTTGATAGGGAGAAAGGAACTTCATTTTGAAACATTTAAATAAGGTCTTGCATTAAAGGCTGTAGGCTTCCTTCATCTGACTTTCCCCATAACTGTTCATAATAAGGCTTTAGAAGACATTATAAATAAACGAGAAAATATAATTCAAGGGATAGTTTAAATATCTTCAGTCAATCTACTGAAGTTGAATACCTGTGCCAGTTTGAAAGAAAATGGATCCCAAAGGGAGTGGCACCATTAGGAGGAATGGCCCTGTTAGAGAAAGTCTGTCATGGTAGGGGTGGGCTTTGAGGTCTACTTTGTTCATGCTTCACTCAGTGTGACACTCACTTCAATTCTTCTTGCCTGTAAGGTGTAGGAATCTCATCTACCTCTCCAGCACCATGTCTGTCTGCAAGCTGCCATGTCCCACTGTGATAATAATGGACCGTACCTCTAACTGTAGTCTTCCACCTCAATTAGACATTTTCCTTTGTAAGAGTTGCCTTGGTTGCTGGGTCTCTTCACAGCAATAGAAACCCTAACAAAGACAGAAGTTGATACCAGGGCCTGGGGTATTGTTATAATAAAACTGATCATACATTTTTTGTAGTAATTAGGACTTTGGTACTTTGGGTTAGGAAGACAGTGAAATGCTTTAAGTGCTGCTTAATGGGACATACTAGTAGGAACATGGAAGACAGTGATGCTAAGAGTGACCTTAACTGGGGGGGCTGTCTCAAGAGGTTTCATAGAAGAAGAATTTCAGTACGTTGCCTAGAGATCATTCTTGTGATATTTTGGGAAGAATGTGTTTGCTTTTTTGCCCTTGTCCTAAAAGTTTTCCTGAGGCTAAAGTGGAGAGTTTTAGATTAATTACCTTGGCAGAAGAATTCTCAAAACAGCATAGTATACACTCTGGTTTGTGGTTACTGGTGCTAATTTTAATGAAGATACATAATGAAAAGGAGGAAGCTGGGCAAGGAAAAATATTTGAGGAGAAAAGAGCACCAGAAAGTAGAATGGAGCTAAATCCTGCGTTCAAGGAGATAAACAGATTAAGAAATGGAATAAAGTGAATGGTGACCTCAGGACAAGAGTTGAGTTTCCATCTTGTAAAAAGCAATTAAAGAAAAGCTTAGAGTATGTTGTGGTGGGGTATGTCTTTAATTCTAGCACACAGAGGGCAAAGGCTGGCAGATATCTGAGTTTGAGGCCAGCATGGTCTACAGAGCAAATTTAAGGACAACCAAGTTTAGGCAGTGAAGAAAAACAGATATAATTAAACGAGAGGGCATGTACCAGCCCTGGCAAGTAGCAGAACTTGGAAGCTTCAGTCACATGGTTCTGGAACTGAGGATAGAAAAGGGGACTATGGACTATGGAATTGCCTCCTCACCTAAGGAAAGTTCCTGAGGCCAGGCATGTGTTGTGTGTACCTGAGCAGAGGCCTAGAGAGGCCATTGCATGAAGGTTTGAAATTAAACCTTGGATTTCCTTGGAGACCCCAAGATATTGGAGATGTCATAGTTGTGGGATACTTACTAAGGAAAGTCGCTAACAGGGAGTGGAACCAGTCCATAAGAATGAAGTGTGTTGTAGTCAACAAAGCTGAAAGGAGTTGGAGATCTGAAGGGCATTTGACATCAGACAGAGATGCAGAGTTTGGAGTTTGCCTAGCTGGTTTTCAGTCTTGCTTTGGTTCAGTATTTCCTCATTATGCTCCCTTCCTTATGTTTTGGAATAGTAATGTATATCCTGTGCCACTATATGTTGGAAGTATGTGATTTCGTATTGATTTTGATTTTATAGGAGATTGCAGGACTCTTTGAAGAGGTTTTGAACATTATACTTTTAAATAAGTTTGAGACTGTTGTAGACTATGGGGACATTTAAATGTGTTTTTACATTATTATATGGCTTTAAGCCTTTGGATGTCAGGGTGTAGAATGTGCCAGTTTAAAATAAAATGGCCCCTAAAGGGAGTGGCACTATTAGGATGTGTGGTCTTGTTGGAGGACGTGTGTCATGATGGGGGTGGGCGTTGAGGTTCCTTTACTCAAGCTTGTGTGTCACTTCACTTCCTATTATCTGCCAGATGAATAACTCTCATCTACTTCTTCAGCACAGTGTCTGCATGCATGCTGCCATACCAACTATGATGATAATGTACTGTACCTCTGAAACTCTGGACCCCACCTTAGTTAAATATTTTCCTTTATAAGAGTTGTCATAGTCATGGTGTCTCTTCACAGCAATAGAAACCCTAACTAAGGCAACATGCTGATACTACCTCTGTGGATTTAACTTTCTACATATTTAACTTCACTGCTACAAACTTCTGTGTAATTAGCATCAGCGTAAATAATTCATTTTATGGCATCTGGATTAAAACACAGGTAGGTCCTCTATTTTGCTCATAACTGCTGTTTCAGTGTTTAATGACCAGTGAAAGATATTAACATTAGCTAAGGATTATATTAGATTGTAGAATCAGGAATGACTGTACAAATATGAATATGAATGACTTAGTAGAAATATGAATGCCTAAACAAAACAGCCTGAAGTAGAATTATGTGGGAGGAGAAAAGACTTGAAATAAAATATTCAAGATACATGGATGTTCAAAAAACAGTATAGATGATAAGTTTGTAGGAAAGATAACAGGGTAAGTAAGAGATTTACATTCTCCAGTGTTAATGATATATCTGGTATATGTAAGATATAAATACTGCCAAATTGTAATTTCTGTTATTATTAGCAAATGGCATTTATTAGCAGATAATACTTAATACCACTGGCCACTGTACAGAGAAACAAAACTGAGACAGTTACTTAAATTCTGAACCAAAAAAATAATCCAAAATATCCATTGTAGTAACATACATAGTTAATAAGATAGGTTTACTTATCTAACATGAAACAATATATTTCTAACTACTTCATCCTTCAGAATTGGCCATGTGTTTTTATTTTTAGAAGCTCTGCCACATATATGAGCATAGGATTTCATTTTTTACACAAAAAGTAAATATTTTAAAATGGTTGAAAAAATTGTTTCCTTCATAATGATTTTCAAATACAATATTGAAATTGAAAATCAAAACATAAGTCTTTCCCCCTATCTTTATGTTTTAAAAACTTAGAACTTTCTAGAAAGTCACATTCTTATTGCTATCACATGTTCCTTTCCTTGTCTGTATAATTGATGCAATATTTCCAATAAAACAACAATCTTGCAATGAGATATAAGTGTGTCACTCGTGTTTAGGGAATGCTAATTATCTCCTCTCTCCTAAATTCTAGAATGCAGAAACTCAAAGTTGAATTATATATTGACATACATACTTTTATACCTAGGGTGGAGAATGACATGAAAAACTTCAAATTTGATGGAGACTGATTGTAAAACTGAAATAGCAATCTCTTGAATTATCAATATCATTTATATGCTTCTCAAGTATCTTCCTAACTGCATATGATATTGTAACAAATAGAAGAGGCTACTAATGTCGTAGATGAATGCTTTACGGGAGCAAACAATTCTGGAAATGTTCCCAAATTAAGCATCTGTCCTTCTAGCTCCCACTTTAAAGGACACAATGATAGGGTAATGGCATGGAAATTACTATGCTGTCCTTCTCTGTGGGCAGTTGGAGTTATGTCCCTCACATTGACAAAGGAAGTAAAAATGTATTTCAGGTCTTAGTAGAGCAATGACAACTGAGATAGAAAAATGTTTGTTGGAAGAATATTTTAGGAGTGGTATGATTGTTCTCCAGGGATAACTGAGGAATTGTCTCTTCGACTCAGATTTCTTTGGTTGCTCTTCCTGCTTTATTTTTAAAGTGATTCATACATTTTAATTGTTTACTGTCATGCTAGAGATTGAACCCATGGCCTGAAATGCTATAGGTAAGCTCTCTACCATGGAGCTACAATTCCAGATATGTGCTCTGTATTGTTATTATTTCATTCATTATTTTATTTTCATCCTGTACACAGGATAGTAAAATCTGTGAGGTACAAAGGAAACAAAACAATGAAAAACCTCTGCAGAAGCAGGTTCCAGCTCTCCCACTTTCAGATGCAATTGACATGTGTGTGGTGTTTTGGTTCCAGAATGATAACAACAATAGGGAAAAAACTTTATGTAAAGCAGTAATATCCCTAACATTACTGGTGAAGTTGCCTTGGGTAATGATAAAGTGCTCTCAGAGGGCCAGGGTGAAATGTTCAAAACAGAACAAGACAGAATGTTTTTATTAAAACTACTTTTTAAATTCTGTTTACAACCTTCTTATTTTTATTTTTTTCCCTCTTATAATCTGTTGATGAAAATTTCACTCTAATATGGCATCCATGCAGAAAATTGTGCAGAAACATTCAGTAGTGGAAACTTTATTAAAGAAAACATCAAAATAATTATCATCAAGATAAAGAAATTAAACATCACACAGACACTAGAAACTGTTCCTGAATGTATTTAATGAAGGCTTGTCAAAAAGGAACAAAAAAGGATCTCCCATCTGACTTCTAACTTCCAATGTGTTCATTTTTAATTTAAAAAATGTGTCATAAAATACATATTTCTGACCCTCTGCTTTACCAGTGCCCACAACAACACCAGAAGCTCAGTTAGGAACCACCAGGCCCAGTCCACAGACCACTTCAACTCCCTCAGAGCATGTCCAGCCTACTCGCAAAAGCCACCCCTCTTCTCATCATGAAATGGCAGCCTATATCTGCAGCAGAAGCCACATGCTTTACCAGAGGCCACACCTGCATCCACAACCCCAGAAGAGGAACCCTGAAGTATCAGAGGATACATGAGTCACCAGAAGGTCACTGAATCCAAAAATAGCATAGAGAAAACAGAAACCAAGGGACAAAACACCCATCTAACAAGGACAAACAGAATTCTACACCTAAACCTATAGTAACCTCAACCTCAGATGTCCTAGAGGCCAGTATAAGAACACAGTCAACAACAAAGGCAATGTTATCGCCAAAACTCAGATATCATACAGTAATCCCTGAATATTCCAACACAGATAAGCACAAATAATGATATTAGCCTAGATACACAGGGGAGGGCCTAGTCCCTGCCCCAAATGATGTGACAGACTTTTATGATGCACCATGGAAGGCCTTGCCCTTTCTATGGGACAGAAGAGGAATGGACAGGGGTTTGTGGGAGACATGGCAGGATGGGAGGGAGAGGGAAATGGGACTGATATATAAAGTAAGATTGTTTCTAATTTAAATTAAAGAATAAATAATGATCTTAAAACCAACTTTATGAAGGTTATAGTGGACCTTAAAAAAGGGAGATGAGGAGGGGAAAGGAGCATGTGGGGAAGGAGAAAGGTTGAGTAAGGGGAAGAATAGAGGAGAGCAGGATAAGAGATACCATAATAGTGGTAGTCAATATAGGTTTGCGGAGAGATCTGGCACTAGTGAGATTTCCAGAGATCTACAAAGATGACACTAACTGGCAATCTGAGAAAAAGTTGAGAGGCTACCTTAAATATCCTTCCCTGATAATGAGCTTGATGACTATCTTATATACCATCCTAGAACCTCCATCCAGTGACTGATGGAAGTAGAAGCAGAAACGCACAGCAAAACACTGAACTGAACTCCTGGAACCCAGTGACAGTGACGGAGTAGTGATGAACAAAGGAGTCAAGACAGGGCTGGTGAAACCTAGACAAACAGCTGACCTGAACAAGAGGGAGCTCTTGGACCCCAGACTGATGGCTGAGAGGCCAGAATGGGTCTGATCCAAACTCCCTGAATGTGTTGTCAGAGAGGAGGCCTATGCAATCTATGGCACTTTGGGTAGTAGATCAGTATTTATCCCTAGTACACAAATGGAATTTGGGTGCCGATCCCACATTGAGGGATGCTCTCTCGTCTTGAACATATGGGTGATGGCCTAGGCCCTGCCCTGGATGAAATGACAGACTTTAGAGATTTCCCCATGGAGGGTCTCACCCTGCTTGGGGAGCAGAGTGGGGACTGGTGGGACTGGAGGTGTTGATGGGGGTTTGGGGGAGGTGAGGAGGTAGAGGGAGCTGGGATTGACATGTGAAGCAAGCTTATTTCTAATTTAAATTAAAACTACATAAATAAGTAAATAAAAGAAATAACTAAATCCCCTAAAGAAGTTGAGGAAAAGACAAACAAAATTTCAGAGGAATTGAATAAATTGCTTAGAGAAAGCCAAGAAAAAGCAAATAAGTGAATAAAAAAGTAGTTCAAGACTTACAAATGGAAATAGAGGCAATAAAGAAGACAAAACCTGAGAGAATGCTGGAGATGGAAAATCTAGGTAAGCAAACAGAATACAAGAGATGGAAGACAGACTTTCAGTCACTGAAGATGCAATAAAAGAAATTGATACATCAGACAAAAAATATTAAATCTAAAAAATTGCTGACCAAGCATGATGTCACTGGGTCTTATGGTAGATTGATTCCCAAGATTCTGAGAAACCACAATGATTTCCAAAGTGGTTAATAAGTTTGAATTCCTATCAGCAATGGAGGAGTGTGTCCCTTTCTTCACATTCTGTATAGCATGAATTCTCATGTATGTTTTTGATCTTGGCCATTCTGTAGAGTGAAAGATGGAATCTCAGAGTCATTTTGATTTGAATTTCCCTGATGGTTAAGGATGTTGAACATCTCTGTGTTTCTTGGCCATTTGAGATTCTTTTGTTGAGAAATCTCTGTTTTGATCTGTACCCTATTTTAAACTGGATTATTTAGCTTGCTGATGTCTAGTTTCTTGATTTCTTTATATATTTTAGAAATCAGTCTTCTGTTGGATGTGGGGTTGATGAAGATCTTTTCCCATTCTGTAGGCTTCCCAAAGCATGCTCTATCACACCACAAGGACACTTTCTCAACTATGCTCATAGCATCTTTATTTGTAATAGCAAGAAACTGAAAACAAACTTAATGTCCCTCAACTGAGGATTGGATAAAGGAAATGTTATACATTCACAAAATGGAGTACTACTCAGATGTTAAAAAACAAGAACATCATGAAATTTACAGGAAAATGGATGGAACTAGAAAAGATCATCCTGAGTGAGGTAATCCAGACTCACAAAGACAAACATGGTCCGTACACACATATGAGTGGACATCAGCACTTATGTAAAGACAATCTTGCTACAATCCACAAACCCAGAGAGGCTAAGTAACAGGGAGAGTTCAAGAGGGTGGAATTCAAGGATCTCCCTAGGAAGAGGAAATAAAATATAGTTTGCAGGTGAATAGGGGTCAGGTGTGTATGGGAACAGGAGGGATAAGGCAGGTCGTGAGGGGAGATGGAGGGAGAGACTACTGGTAGAGAAAAGTATAATGGGGGGATTTGGAGTTGATGTAGAAACCAGTGCAGTGGAAATTCCCTGAAACCAACCACAGTGACTTTAGCAAAGTATTACAGTAATACAGGATACAGAGCTGGAACTGGCCTTCTTCTATAACCACAAAAGGCTCCTATCAGTGTGATTGGGACATCAACTCAGCCATGAATTCTTCAACATACAATTTGTCGTGTCTGAAAAATATGCTGGTGGCACAGAATTTCTGGGTGTGGCTAGCCAATAATGGTCCAAATGGAGGTCCACGCTAAGAGGCAGGATAGACCAGAGGTCCAGGATAGAACCAAACAAGACTGGGGGGGGGGGTAAAAAAAGAAAAGGTCAATGAAATGATTCCTAATGATAGTTTGTGATATTCACAGATCAGTGCACAGACCAATTGTCATCAGAGGGGGCTGTCTTCCAATAACTGGTAGACACAGATGCAGAGAGACACACAGTCAAACACTAGGCAAAACCAGGGGAACCCTTCAGAAGAGGGTAGGAAGGATTGTAGGAGCCAGAGGGGTTAAGGATACCAACAGAACAAGGACTACATAATCAACTAAGCAGGGCTCACAGAGGCTCACAGAGACTGAAGCAATAAACACAGACACCATATCATTTTGAGCTAGGTCCAATGAATATACCTTGATGTTATAAAGTTGTTCTAAAAGTACTACTAAGAGTGGAAGTGGGTAGTGTGGGGGGTACTGGGACTCTTTTGCCTACTTTTTAGGACCCCTTTTCTCCTACTAGGTTGCCTCATCCAGCCTTGATAGGAGAGTTTGTGCCCATTCTTATGAATTTTGTTATAACATATTTGGCTGATATCTCTGGAAGGCCTACTCTGATTTCATGGAGAAATGGAGGAAGAGTGGATAGGTAGAAAGGGAAAATAGTGGATGGAATGGAATGAGTGGGGGAAAGGGAAAGCAATGGTCAGGATATAAAGTATGAAAAAGAATAAAGTTTTGTTAAAAAAAAGAAAAACTAGCCTTGTTACCTATTGGACCGCATATCTGAAATATATGTTGGGGAGAAAAGAAAAATAGCACAGTTAATAAAGTCCTTGTTGTAATGTTCAAAACTTAAAAAAAACCAACAAAATAAAAACTTATGAATTCCTTCCAGTATGGCTTTTTTTATTTAACACAGAGCTATAAAATTGTTCTTTAAAAATTTATACTGTTATCTCCTCAAACATATTTCTTAAACACACACACACACACATATATATATATATATATCTTGACTTTATGCTCTCAAGATCATACATAAATCCCGTCAAAATCCCAGCACAATTCTTCACAGACCATGAAAGAACAATACTCAACTTATATGGAAAAACAAAACACAAGGATAGCCAAAACAAGCATGTACAATAAAGCAACTTCTGGGGGCATAATCATCCCTGACTTCAAGCTCTATTATAGAATCATACTCCTGAAAACAGCTTGGTACTGGTACAAAAGAAGACAAAGAGACCAATGGAATCGAATTGAAAACCCTGATGTTAACCCACACACCTACAAACAACTGATTTTCGAGAAAGAAGCTAAAGATATACAATGAAAAAGAGAAAACATCTTCAACAAATGATGCTGGTATAACTGGATGGGGACATGTAGAAGACTGCTGACAGATCCATATCTATTGCTATGCACAAAACTTAAATCCAAATGGATCAAAGATCTCAATACAAATGCAGCCACACTGAACATCTTAGAAGAGAAGGTGGGAGGTACCCTTGAAGGAACTGGTGCAGGAGACTGCTTCCTGAACACAACACCAATAGCACAGCCATTGAGATAGACATTTAATAAATGGGACCTCCTGAAACTGAGAAGCTCCTGTAAGGCAAAAGACACAGTCAACAAGACAAAATGGCAGCCCACAGAATGGGAAAAGATCTTCATCAACTCTACATCTGACAGAAGGTTTATTTCTAAAATATACAATGAACTCAAGAAGCTAGGCACTAAAACACCAAACAATCCAATTAAAAAGTGGGGTGCATAACTAGAGAATTCTCAATAGAGGAATTTAAAATGGCTGAAAGACACTTAAGAAAGTGCCCAACACCCTTAGCCATCAGGGAAATATAACTCAAAACAACCCTGAGATACCATCTTACACCAGCCAGAAAGGCTAAAATCAAAAACACCAATGACAATCTATGCTGGAGAGGATATGGAGAAAGAGGACCACTCCTCCATTGTTTGTGGTACTGTAAACTTGTACGACCACTTTGGAAATCAGTATGGAGGTTTCTCAGGAAAATGGGAATCAGTCTACCTTAAGATCCAGCAATGCTTCCCTTGGGCATATACCCAAAGATTGCACATTAATACAACAAGGACATATGTTCACCTATGTTCATAGCAGTGTTGTTTGTAATAGCCAGAACCTGGAAGCAACCTAGATGCCCCTCAACCAAAGAATGGATGGAGAATATGTAGTACATTTACACAATGGATTATTACTCAGCGGCAAAAAAAGACCAAAATGAAATCTTGAGCTTTGCAGGCAAATGGATAGAACTGAAATAAAACCTCCTGAGTGAGGTACCCCAATCACAGAAAGACAAGCAGGGTATGTACAAACTCATATATGGATATTAGACATAGAGCAAAGGACTGCCAGCCTACAATCCACACCACCAGAGAAACTAGGAAACAAGGAGGACCCCAAGAGAAGAATGTATGATCCTCAGCCCAAGGTAAGAACACATGATCCCCCGAAGAAGAGGAGGGGAACAAGAACCCAGGAGCAAATTGGTAGCATGAGGGGAGAGGAGGGAGGTGGAGAGGGGAGAGGGAAAGAAGGGGAGAACTGGAGAACTGAGACAGGGGAGGAATAGAGGAGAGCAAGAAAGGAGATGCCTTGATAGAGGGAGCAAGTATAGGTTTGTAGAGAGGTCTGGTACTGTGGAAATTATTTTGGTATTCACAGGGATGATATCAGCTAAGAATCTAGGCAGTGGTATAGAGACTGCCTTTGATGTCCTACACCTGTAAGACTGATGACTACTTTGGTTGCCATTCCTAGAGCCTTCATTCAGTAGCTGATTGAAGCAGAAACAGGCACCCATAGCTGAACACTAATCCATACTCCTGGAATCCATTTGTGGAGATGGAAGAGAGATGAGCAAAGGAGCCAAGACTGTGCTGGAGAAACCCACAGAAACATTTGACGTGACCTACTGAGGTCATGGAGATCTTAGTCATAAAGCTGGTGAACCAGCATTGGACAGAACCCAAATCTCTGAACGTGGGTGCCAGCTAGGAGGCCAGGGCAGTCTACTGAACCTCTAACAATGGACCCAGTGTTTATCCCTAGAGCACAAATGGACTTTGGTATGCCATTCCCTATGGAGAGATAGTATTGCAGCCAAAATAGGGAAAGGAGGGCATGAGCCCTCCCACAAATGATGTGAGGGACTTTGATGGTCCCCCGTGGAGGGCCTCACCAACCCCACAGAGTGGGTGGGTTGGGGGATCGGTGGGGACCATGGGAGGATGGGGAGGGTGAGGGAATGGGGGGATTGATATGTAAATAAGAGTGCTTCTAAAATAAAATTAAAAATAAAAAACAAACCAAAAATCATACATAAAGTCAAAATCTTGAATTTAACTAGGTATATACATAGGAGATCCACCCTGAAACATCTGAATAATGGATTTTACAAGGAAGAATGGAGATTTTATATATCATTATTATCTCAGACCAGAAAATTGTAGCACAATAATGCCATCTTATGGCTATACAGCAATTTGAAGTCTAGAAACTGCTTGAATTTTTTATTATCCTGTTTAAACTGCAATATTCAGAATTTTAGGGTATAAATTCATGAAAACATGACAGGTTCATCACTGTCTTTAGAAATCATAAACATTGTATTGAAAAATAAACACAACAATACAGAGTGTCTGTCATTTGGTAGGCCCTTTTAAAATCATATTTTAATTCTTCAAAATCCCATGCATGTATACAATGAAATATGATCATATCTGTCCCCATTTCACCCACCACTCTTTTTACAACCCCTAAACATTCCACTTCCCAACTTTAAGCTTTTTTTGGAGAATTTATTAAGTCCAATTAGTGCTGCCAATATTCTCATGATTATGAGACAATTCACTAGCAGGCCAGTTTGAAGTTTTGCAGAAAGAAATAATGTACCTCTAGTAGTAGAAGCAATTGTTTTCCAAGTTTCTTATAGGGCTTTGACAGATCTAGATACAGGGTCATGGCTGCAATAATGTCATGTATACATTCCATATCATGGATTTTAATTCTGAACCAAAATGTGGTTGGTTAAACTCATAACATTTATGCCACTACTGGTTGTTTGTATTTTGCCAGTTCCATAATTATTGTAAGTCCCAAGGTAAGATTGGTCATTACCTTTTTTCACTGGTAGTGAGCTTCTTTTTCCAGTATATAGCAATTAACCAAAAGACATACAACTTATCAACCAGAGAAGAAGATACTGTAGTGTGTTCATCCCTAAATGGGATATCTGTATTGTACTATTCTCCCCAAGGCTGAGGGATCATCACAGAAAGTGAGCTGGAGAGACTGTAAAACTCAGAATTGCTGAATGACGAAGAAGAATTGCTTTCTGGATACAACAGAAAAGTTGCATGTGAACTGATAGACTGTGACAATACTCACAAGGTTTGTACACGCCCAAGTCAAAGAAAATTCCAGAATAAAAGTAAAGATAGGCACAAAGTCCCATCCTAGATAAAGTACTGGCAATTAACAGCTGCTGGGAGAAGAGTCAATTTTCTTTAGGGGTTTGACCTTGGTGTGTTGACCATATTCCATAGCAAGCCCTACTCCAAAAGAAAACACAAACTTGGGTGGGAAATGGAATTTGGGTGGATCTTAGAAAAGATGGAAAAGGATGCGAAATTCTTAAAAAATTACTAAATATTATTTTTAGTGATATTAATCATTCACTATGTTCATAGCAGCATTATTTGTAACATCTAGAACCTGGAAGCAACCTAGATTCCCATCAAGTGGATAGAAAAAATGTGGTACACTTATACAATGGAGTGCTACTCAGCAGAAAACAACAATGGAATCTTGAAATTTGCAGGCAAATGGATGGCACTAAAAGAAACCATCCTGAGTGAGGTAACCCAGTCACAACAAGAGAAACATGGTATGTACTCACTCATTTATGGATTTTAGATATGAATCAGGGGAGTGCCAGCATACAATCCCACTTCGGAGAGTCTAGGAAACAGAACCTTCATCCAGTGACTGATGGAAGCATAGGCAGATACCCACAGACAAACACTGAACTGAACTACTAGAATCCAATGTCAGAAAGAGAGAACTGATAGGCAAGTGAGTTAAGAGTAGGCTGGATTAACCCACAGAAACGGTTGACCTGAACAAGGGGGAGCTGTTGGACTCCAGATTGATTGCTGTGTGGAAAGTATGCCACTGACCCAGATCCCTTGAATGCGGGTGTCAGTGAGGAGGCCTAGGTAATTTATGGGGCCTTGGGTAGTATTTATCCCTGGTGTAAAAATAGAATTTGAGTGCCCATGCCACAATATGGGAGGCTCTCTCAGCTGGAACTCTTCTGGGAGCGCCTAGGCCCTGCTCTGGATCAAATGACAGTTACTGGAAATCCACCATGGAGGGCCTCACCCTCCTTGGGGATCGGAGTAGAGATTGGGTGGGGGACTGGGGGACCTTGTGGAGAGGGCAGGGGGGGAAGGGGAGGGAGAGGGAGTTGGGATTGACATGTGAAAAAAGATTGTTTCTAACCTAAATAAAAAAACTAATAATAAAAAAATCAATCATGACAGAAGTACTATATTTTGAATCATTCCTGAGTCTGAATAAGTTGGTTCAATTCCAATTACTGGATATCACTCTTGCTTATAAGAATAGCATATCTTATACTTATCTAACCTTATCTCACTGGCTGGGTATTAATTTTGTCTCCATATTTGTAATTATCTTCAAAGCAGAGACCGAGTCTAATTGCATCCCTCTATAATAACTGGACAAACATAGAAGTATAAAAATAAATTATGGGCTCAGAAGGTAAGGGTGTTTGCTGTCAATGCCAGTAACCTGTATTCATTCCTTAAGACCCATATGATAGAAAGAAAAAACTAATTTCCAAATAGTCCTGTGAACTCCAGTTGTGTACTATGTAATATGAATACCCCCTCCCTACATGAAATAAAAAATAAACAAAACCATAATATATTAGCAGATTCTGTCAGAGCTACAGAAACATTTTTGTCATTACATTACCTTTTTAGCAAACCCTTATACATTTGTTCTATCAGTGACTCCCCATAACAACACAGTATTTTGGAATATATCCTTTGCCCATTTTAAATATAATGAGGATAAATGTTAGGGACTTTGTTCAAGAATTCAGACAGTCTAGAAAAAGCCAAAATTCCAAAAGAAGAACTCCAGAGCTCCAGTTTTATAAACAATTACTTATAAACATTTTGTCTGAGATTTGACTGAAGTCACAGAAAATAATAGAGCTTCAAATTGTTCGAAAAGGTCAAGGAGAGAAAAATGGGAATTCCCTTTAGGCCTCTGGACAAGAAACAGTAAGACTATTGAGTTTAGTAACATAGTTATTCACCAGAAACCTAAAATATCTCAAATTAGTATGAAATTTCAGCTACTTTCTCTATGGACTAGCACTAGTGTTCCTCTTTTAATATTATATCTAGGATCAAATGTGATGTGAAAAGAAAAGAACTGTTTTACTCTGTTTAAAGTGAATGCACTGCTCACAGTACAGCAGCTGTATGATTAAAATAAGGACACACCCTCAGAAAGCAAAACTGCTTCATGTTTGCCATGATGGATATGCCTGAAGAAGCACAGTAATCACTGAGTACTCAAGAAATTGCAGACTTTCTTAGCATTTGTGCATATCCCAGAATGGTGCAAGAAAATAAGTAGAAAAGCACAAAAGACAGTGTAATGAACACCTTCTCAAAAAGGGATGAATTTGCCCTCAAAATCAGTTCACAAGGAGTATGAGAGAAAAATACAGTAACAATGCAAGAATATCTTTTACAGTACATATACCAATTACTGGTTTTTCACTTCTTCATCAACACTAAAATTAGATATTGTTGTATTAATGGTTTGCCATTTGTTGAGATAAATGTATTAATTCAACTGAGGAGAGATATTTTCACATTTGCAAAACTATAATTTTTTAATACTACACAGCAAATTTTAAGGGAAGATCACATCAATGAATATATTTTGTATAGAGTAACTACCAAATTTGTAAATACTTGCAAATATAAAACAATTTGTGGATATGATATTACAGTAAACTATAAACTAATACTGAAGCTTCAAGACATCATGATCCACTAATAATCTTGTATTTCAAGAGCTATAAAATATTTAAAGTGAATCCTGATGAATATGATTGGCAAGAAAGAGTAGAAGCAAAACACTTTAGAAACTGTAAAGCAATTTCATATTGCTAAAACACAATATAGAAGAGTTATAGTACAGATGACAGGTGACAAATAGCATGGTTGAACAGATCTGTTGAATAAGGGTCATGTCAAGACATTATAGGCCAAATTTATGAGTCAGTGCTTTACTCATAGGAAAATATTATAAAATTAATGTTACTGTACTTTACAAATTTAACTCTGCTTGAAAGATAATTGGGAATACAGTAAAGACATTCATTGGTGAAAACTGAAATTGTTATCTGGAATATCCATTTGAGAGTATAATATAGTACAATAAAACCTAAAGTACAAGGATGACTCTAAATAGACACATGAGAGATACAGTATAAGTAGAATTCTTCTTAGGCAAATACATCTCTAAATTAAGTGACAGAATTTAAAATTATTTTATGAGGTTAGAATACTTGTATTCTAAACTTATAAAAGAAGAAATAATTCACCTTCTTGTGATATGAGGTTAATGTATATGAATACCTTCAAAATTAACTCAAAGTTAAATATTTATATTAAAATAAGCACTGAAATTGATTTCAAATCATATTAAAATAGGGATAGGAAAAGAGACTTTCAAATATGTAAATATCAATTTCCAAAATGGAAATAGTAAATTAAAATGAAGGGATTTTATTATACTTACAATGCACTGCTCTAAGTAACAAACTTTTATATATACATAGGAGTCAGATAGAATTAAAGATATGTATTTTGCACTCAATATTAGCTTAATGAAATGAACAAAACAGCTTTCACATTATGTACAATTTTAGAGGATGATGTAATGTTCATACATAATGTTAATTTCAATAAAAAATAATTTCAGCAACTCAGTTATAATGTTATTGTATTTTACAGTAATATATTTTCTTTTCCTTTTCTGTCCTTTTACACATGGAAACTATTTGAATGAATTTTAGAGTTCCCTGAAAACTGCTATATAACCTTCCAGGAAAATTAAAATGCTACCTACCCTTGTCGTTCCTTGTACATTCTATTCACTTTTTCCCACTGGAAATCCAGCTGTGACACTGCTTCCTGTAGCTTCACCCTTTCTACAGAGGTGGCACTTTGCAAGGCTGCTGGCTTCTTGTTGTGAATAACATCAATCCGACCTGAGATTTGTTGCAGATTGTCTTTTATATTCTGTAATAATGAAAATATACATCATAAAAATAAATCAGCTTTCTCTAGAAAGCAAAAAAGGAGAAATAGTCCTAGAAGAAATAGCTTTGCAATTATAAATCATTGACTTTATATATACTACTCATTATTTCCAATAGTTGGATATGCCTAAATCAAATGAGTGAGCCATTGTCCTTATTCCAGTATTGATTTAATCCTGCAGGTTAAAATTGCCTTAATTTGGCTTAAGATCTTTTGTATTTTCTATTTTCATGTCTTCAGACTCAGTCTCCTTCTTATCTATGTCAATACAAGAAGGTACTTGGTGTTTTCACAGCTTTACGTTTATTCCCAAATGGCTTTCCATTAGTACACGTGACTTCCAATAGTCTGTAAAAGATACAGACTTTCAAACTTAGATCTTTATCTAATTCATCTTCTCTGAATCCTAGACAGAAATGTAGTTTATTGGCAGTATGTTGCCTCAGTAGCATCCCTTCTGGACAACTCTAGTTCTGGGGAATTAGATGATGCCTTCTGGCTTCTGCAGTCTACTTCGTGCATATGGTTCACAAAACATCATTCATGCACACACATACACATATAAATTAATAACAAAATAAGTTGATTTTAAAATTAAACATTTAATCCAGTTGTGCTGGCCAACCACTTGACCAAGGGACTACATCTCAGGAAGACACATTCATTTTAAGCTAGGCTAAATAGATAGGAGAAATAATTATCTTTTTAATGAGATAATATTGTTTTCTTTCATAAAATCTATGCTTTTTAGCACAGCCACTCCATATTCACTATAATTTTCTGTTGGGTCTGTCTACACTTCTGAGTCCTGATTCAGAAAGGCATAGCTTTCCCTTTTAATTCTCTTCTGTCTTTTTCTTTTGGATGCAGACCAGAGCCTAAGCATACTTACTCTATTACTTTGGTCATTTAAACTCTCTCTAATGTTTTCTAGAAGTTTGGAGAAGGGATGATGTATCATTTGGTCATGAGGAACATGGAATATGGGGTAGCCATAGTCAAGTAGCAGAAGTAGGAAAGGTATTATAGTCCATATGTAACATTTATAAAAAGAGGTAATATAACTCTTCAGAAGTTAGTGATTTGATAACATGTAAAGTCCTGTGGGAAAATGGCATAGGGTAGAGATCATATAGATATGCAATAATGGGCGTAGAATTTCAAACCAAAAATTCTGCATTTAATTGAATACCTAATAGTGAGTGAAATATGATTTTTTAAATTATGAATGATGAAGCTGAGTTGTAGAACCTGGTGAGAATATAGATCATACCAATTATAAACAAATGTTATAAATAGATTTATTTTAAAAGAAAGCAATTTTGCTTATAGTATTGTACATATACTCAAAGATGTATAGAATATGATATTATAAGTGATATGAATTAGTTTCAAGTTAAGGTTTTCTTAGCAATTATAAGGTATTCTCTTCAACTCCACGTATAGGCTATGATGGAAAACTTATCTATTTGTTCAACACCTCAGCTGAACTCTGAGGTAAAAGGACATATCTGACACATTAGGTACTGACATATGAGGGAAAGGAGGGCGTGATAACACAGAAATAGCCTGTGAATTTACTCATCTTTAAAACTTCACACTAAAACTCTTTCCCACCAGTTTTACTTACAGAAATGGTAATCACAGAAATATGCTGTGTTTTAATTGCATAAGAGTGGTTACATGGCTAAAGGAAGATTTTAAGAGAACACAAGTAAGCTTGCATAAGGATGGATGTCTTTAGTAAGGGTATAGAGATCAGTTTGCCCAAAGAGTAATTGTTATTAGATTTGTGTAAAGGCATTTCATTTTCTTTCAGCAAAAAATGGAATATTATATATCACTTTATTTGACATGAGGTATGTATTTATTGAGTGAAAGTTTATATTTTATAAAAAGAAATTTGACAACAAAGGAAAAGTTATAACAACGTTTTAAGTGGTTAGAGTGGACTTGTTATCTGCTATTAACACTAAAAATCACTGGACCCAGGGTGTCTCTGGCAATTGGTCTTTGCCTTTGTCAGTTTAAGTAGTACTGACAAAGATTCTGAGCCTTCAATATTATCAGGTATGTTGCAATAACCTGACTAGGTCATGTGCCAGGAATTTAGGCCAACGTGACTTCACTGCTGCTTCTGCTAATCCACCTGACCTGGACAACTTGAATTCAACAGCACTTATCAGACATAAATTCTGATTCTATAATTCATTGATATCTTTTTCATTTGGACAATGATCATCAGCAAGAATCAAAAGTCTGGTAAGTTTTCCACTTTTGTTTTTTAAAGAAAGTTGATTCTTTGAATTCATGTAAGACAACTGATCACATTTTCTCTATTTTGGTAGCCCCAAATTTTAAAGTACATATCTATAAACACCTTTAAAGGATAAATTCAAATGAGAAGAAAAGGATCTTTCCCACCAGCATACAAAAATTATCTGGTTCTGGTTTCCTGTGATGTATATGTATGTCTATGACTGAACACATGGGTGCTTATGTGTAAACAAGAACATCCACATATGATGCACACATTTTCTGGGGATTTGAGTTTGAGACATTTCTTGATAAAATCTAGCTTACAGTTCTCTGGAAAATAGCAGAATTGTTCAGAAGCAAGTTGTGAACTGTTCAAGTATTCAAAAGCAGTAAAACTTTCTAAAAAGAGAAAAGCAGAAACTGGTTTGGAGGACGATATACTCCTTGGATACGTAGATAACCAACCATTCCTTCCTTCAGAAGAACAAAAAAATTATTTGGAGCATAGAGAACCTTTTCAGTCCCTAAACCTAATATCATTCCAGGTACATAGCACACAAAAAAGGGACAAAAGTACCAAATGGAAAATTAAAATTCTTCAGTGTTTACACCAAAATATAACATTTCTTATAGCTTTTGAGTATTTTAGTTTGTCTAGAAATAAGTGATCTTTATAGTTTTGACCCACCAGAAGTGAAACCATAGTCCCTATGGTTGCTATGGTGATGGAAAAATCCCTTGGAAAATTTACATTTTGATTCCTGAATAGTTTCTTATCTTATCTGAAATGATGATGTCAAAATGATGAAGTACCCATGTTTTGTCAACTCTGGTTTTAGTTTTGATATGTACTGAAAAATTGACTCCCTCATTATCAGATTACAATTGATGTATGTTTTAAGTTGCTCTACTTGTAAGTAAAGATTTTAAAACTAAAAATTAGTAGGAAATTTTCATTTCTAGATGGTAATTGTTCCTGAATTAAATAGTTGACATGTTTAATAAGTAATATTTTGAACTGGTAGACACTGTTTCAAGTATGTTTCATGGTATTATATAAGTTAATTAATACTTCAATGCATGAATTATGAAAAGAGAAACATATATAGTGAAATAAATTTCATAAAAGGAAGACGAAATTCAGGTACTAAAATACAAAATTTTAATTCATGTGCTGCTCTGCTGTGATTCTTGAATCTACTTGAAAACCATGTTTAACAGGTTCATTGATGGCATGGGCTTAATAATATAGGCCTTCATTTTGAGGTATATATTATTTAAAAAGATGTGTTTTTCAGAAAATTCCATTTCAAAGACACATATAATATAAGTCCAAAGTACATTGCTTATTCAGGCTTCAGTAATATGTATCCTTAGAGGCTAAAAAGAGAAATAAACATGAAATTTCAGACATATATCTAGGAACCCAAATAAGGGATTTATTTGCTAGCTAATCATGTTAAAATAAAGGTCTTCAGTAACTCCTAATTTAACTTTATTATTTTCTCTCTGATAAGAGATAGATTGCTACAGTTTAGTATTTCTGCCATTTAATATAAAGTGACACTAATTCTCTTGCTCTAAAAGAACTTGTCTATAGGATCTTCTTCCAAACTGGATGACATTATTTATATGAATGTCAGAGGATACTATAGTAACATAGACAGTCAAAAGCAGGAGAAAATAGTAACTGATACATTGAACTTACTTTTAAATGCTGTGATGAAAGAAAAGAAATCTTTAAAAAGAGTTCCTTGAGGGGAATTGGCAATAGGGTGGGAGGATAGGGGGATGGTAGGAGGGGTGCGGGAGGAGGGGAGGGAGAGGGAACTGGGATTGACATGTAAAACAAGCTATTTAAAATTAAAATAATAAATTACAATAAATAAATAAATAAATAAAAGAGTTCCTTGATTCATAGTAGGGGTCATCCTTGTAGATCTATGGACATTTCCCTAGTGCCAGATTTCTCTTTAAACCTATAGTGGCTCACTCTATTAAAGATATCTCTTTTCTTGCTCTCCTCTATTCTGACCCCAACTAAGGAGCTAAGCAATAGTGGAGAGGCTACCTTAAATGCCCTTCCACTATAATGTGATTGATAACTACCTTATGCGCCATCCTAGAGTCTTCATCAAGTAGTTGATGGAAGCAGAAGCAGACACTCACAGCTAAGCACTGAGCCAAACTCCTGAAATCCACTTGCAGAGAGGGAGAAGTGATGAGCAAAGGGGTCAAAACCATGTTGGGGAAAGCTACAGAAACATCTGACCTGGACAAGGGGAAACTCATGGTCCCCGGACACCTGGGAAACCAGCATAGAACCAAACCAGGCCCCCTGAATGTGGGTGTCAGTTAGGAGGACTGGACAGTCTATGGGGCCTATGGCAATGGATCAGTATTTATCCCTAGTGCATGAATGTACTTTGGGAGCCTATTCCCCATAGAGGGATACTATCTCAATCTAGACACATGGGGGAGGGTCTAGACCCTGCCCCAAATGATGTGACAGACTTTGATGATCCCCCATGGAAGGCCTCACCCTTTGTATGGAGCAGAAGAGGGATGGGATGGGGGTCGATGGGGGACATGGGAGGATGGGAGGGAAAGGGAACTGGGATTGATATGTAAAATGAGATGGTTTCTAATCTAAATTTAAAAGAAATTAAAATGAATTTATTGAATTTTAAGTGTTTTTTTATCTTATCAACAGCACAGTTTCTTTCTTGGAATATCATGAAACATCCTAGTATTTCTTACATTTTATATAGTCTAATTTTACTGTCCCCTTCTTTATAGTCATGAACATAAAAGGCCCACTCGCTAATTAGTAATAATAAATGCTATTCAGCAAACACTGAAGCTTCAGCATTCAATAAAAGGATATTGCTTACAATCCATGGGCATCTTCATGCTTTTGTTTTCTATCACGAAATAGATTCTAAAGCATACTTGTGAGGTACTTACTAGCATATGAATATTTTAAAAGAGCCAACTATGTATAAAATATAAATCTAATTACTAAAGCTTGCTTTTAATAATAAAATACTTCCTTCTAAAATTTTCGATACTCTTACTCAAAAAGGTATATTTTCACGGACAATATAACATTCCAGATATATGAAGACATAAGTTAATACGTAAGGAAACATGAAATTGTCATTTCAGTATTTCTTATCCTAATCTGACTTGCATATTTTAAAGATATACTGAACTTAATTGGATTCAGTTGTAGAATGCTTACCTATAATGCCCAAAGTAATTGGTTTAAACCTCAGTACTAAGGTATATTGAACTTGATGGCTCAAAACATGCTGAAATTGTTTTGCAATATTTCTTAGTTTTCATTTCTCTGAATATTTCATATCAACTAATGGCAGGAAGAACATGGAATTCACTGTTTTCATGGATTTAAAGAAAAAAAGTATTTATTTTTATTTCATGTGCATGGGTGTTTGTCTACATGTGTATTTGGGAAAATTGAGTGTGCAGTACCTGTAAAAGTCAGAAAAGATAACATATCCTCTAAAATGAAATTCTAGACAATTTTTAACCATCATGTGAAAGTTTGGAATGCAGCCCTGGTCCTCTAGCACAATGGTCAGTGCTCTTAATTGCAAAGGCACATCTCAAGCCCCTCATGTTCATAAACTATGTGTATTTTCCTGATGTTTGTTCCCAGACATTTTATCTGCTAACCTCACCTATAGGAAATGTTAATCAATTGTTTAAGTATCACTTTGACATATGGCATACTGAGTTAGTAAAATGAGAAAAGGACTAGGTAAGAGGCTAAACCAGTAAAATATATCTATGGCTAATGGGGACCAACAGAAGAGGTGTCCTTCAGGCAGAGCAAGAAACTCATTAATATTTAACTCTGCTTTAGGAAGTATGATTAAAAGAAGCAGAGAATTCAGTCTATGAATTGATAGAAATTCAGCAATAGTAGTACTATGTAATCTTACAGAATTCCTCCCTTAACCAACTTGAACACTGAACTAGCTAGACAAACACATATGTTGGGTAAATCTAGTTAAAAATCTTTTGAACAAAAAGAGATATAAAAAGGGAGGTTTTAAAATTAGTTTGGAAAAACAGGAGTATTCTTTTCATCCCTTTATTTTTTCTTGACTCCAATTTTGCCTCACAAAATTGATAAATAATGTTTAGATTTGGGGTAATTTTGAATCAATATTTTAGAGATAAAAAATCTGAGTCCACAGTTTTTATCCATATGTGTTTCCATAAAAGCATTTCAGTTTTTGAGAGGCTATTTTTGTTATTCCTCCAATTTACCTTTCTAATTCACAACTTTTAAAAATCTTTACAAATATTTTTAACCAGAAGAACATTTTTTGATTCAAAATTTTGCCTACTATAGCAGTTAAGAATTGACTTTAATGAAGGCTTATCTGTGGGTATAAGGATAAGTATCCACACTATATTCAGAAATTATATTGGTTTCTGGAGTTGAGAGTGGGTGGGGGACACAGGAGTTGGAAGGGGTAGATGAAGATTTAGAAATGATGCAAATACAGTAATCATGAAGGAAATTCTCAAAAAATTAAATTATGTAAAAGAGAATAGTAATTTTAGTGTAAAGAATGATAGATGTCGCAACAATACTATTTAATGACTGAACACATTACCTGAGCAAATTACGTAACTGATAATAACCTTGGTTTCTCTATATGAATTTGAATGTAATAGCAGTGATATCTTCATGAGGTTATTGTGATAACAAATGAATTATTAGAGGTAAGTTGTTTAGAACATTATTCTTTTGAAAACAATAGTTAAGCTGTTAGTATTGTTCAAATGTCAATGATCTTCAAAGCTCAATGCAGTGTTCTTCCTTGATGCAATTCTTCTCCGATTCTACTCTTACATTGCTTTCTTTGGTTCATGGATTAAGTTAACATTTAGTGCTTATAATATATATTTAGCATTAGATTATCTCATTGCCCTTTATTGCTTTCTAACTTGTTTGTTGAACACTGACATGTATAATTAATCACGTTTCAAATTACTTAAACACAGAGGTCATATAGTGTTTCTCTTGTGGCCTTTAGAATTATAAGCACAGTGCCTATACCAGCTAATATTAATTATAAATAATATAAATTAAAATGTATTATAAAGGATAAATGCATTACAAACTTATAAAATGTATTTGCAGACAAAATTGAAAAGTTGAACTTGCTTACAAAAATCCAATTAGGATAGAATTTTTTAAACTGTCCTTAAGCTATTGAAGACACAAATTCTGATTATCATGGATACGTTGAGTTGGTCAGGTATCTCTCTGCTTCTTCATTTTTACTTTGCTTGCTTATTCAACTTTTAAAGGAAGTGGTTTCCAAAAAAAAGCATATCTTCATGTTCTGCCAGATTTTCCCTGAGTTTTCTCCACAGTTCCTCACATACCTAATAAAAAATAAAGCCTTTCATTCTGAGTTTATTTACTCATGTCTTCCAGATGCCACAAAACATCAAGAACAAAAATGATACTGGATACTGTAAAAACAGGAACTTCATTACTCAAAGGGTTCTGCAAGCTAAATGTTTCTAGTTCCAATAAATGGAAAACAATCCCATCTTCTCTGATAGGTACATTTGGAATTAAGATGTCCATGTTGTCTAAATCATTTTATAGAGAATTCTGACAGGCACACATGACAAAGGAGACTTGTGTCAGAGCAAATGTTTTTCTTTAACTCGAAAGATGGACATATGGAAAACTATGTTTTCAAAAAATTAAAAGCAGAATATACATTTCATAACTGAGCAAATGTAGGACAGGTAGATTTTATGGAGGAAAAAGTCCAAAACAATAAAAAACGCTTAAGGATAATAAACAAACGAAAAACAAACAAACAAATCTATGATTCTAGCAAAGTGACAGAAACACAAAATAAGGGGAGGGTTTTTCTGTTCCTTGTTCACTTTATATGCTTTATTGTATTTAAATATGCAATCAAGATTGTCTTATTATTGCTATTAAAATGGAAAATCTCTCCAACAATGTGAGGTGCACTCTCACCCTGAACCCTTGGGGAAGGGTCTAGGCCCTGCCCTATATGAAATGACAGACTATGGACACCCCCATGGAGGGCCTCACCCTCCCTGGGGAAATGAGGGGATAATGGGGGGTTGGGGGAGGGCACGGGAGGAGGGGAGAGAAAGGGAGAGGGCCCTGGAACCAACTTGTGAAGCAACCTTGTTTCTTATCTAAATTTAAACTGAAAAATAAATAAATAAATAAAATGGAAAATCTATTATGAATGACAAAGAAAATTCATATATATTCACTATAGATAGTAAAATGTTATCAAATCTATACAAAAGATGTGACAGTAAACTGCAATAAATAAAAGCTTGTTTTCTAAGGGAGTACATAGATTAGGTGAAATTATATCTGTGGCAATACATTATGATAAAAATATAATATCATATTCTAAGAGATGGGAAGTTTTGCTAGATCTCACTGCCAGTGTCAGTTAAGATTTAAGACTGTGCCAAGTAGTGATGGCACTTGTCTTTAATCCCAGCACTTGGAAGGCAGAGGCTGGCAGATCCCTGTAAGACTGAGGTCAGTTTGGTCTACAGAGCAAGTTCCAACCAAGACAGGCTCCATCACTACACAGAGAAACCCTGTCTCAAAACAAAAAAAAAAGATTTTAGACTGCTATCCTACTCTGTAATCAGAGTGTTTAACCTGCCTCCAAAAGAAGAATACAATAATCAAATTTTTGTCTATGATTTCTTTTACAATGTAAGTTAATGCATAGCTGTAATCTTAAATTATGTACTCTTCCATATCCATGACCCAGAACAATAGGAGTGTATTGTTTTCAGCAAAACAGATGTTAAAAGCAACCTTCTAAAATTTACCATAAAGGCTGAAATCATCCATTTATAGACATGGATTGATAAACAGTGGTGTTTGTATTACTATTTGCTGTCTGTATCTGGTTGGGCCAGTGATTTAATGCTTTGTAAAACTATATTAAAGATTTCTGTAAAATGTACCTCATTCCATCTTCAAGTGATGCTTTCCGTGTTGTTCAATAAAGAGCAAAGCCCATTGATAGGACAGATTCACACAATAGGTACAGATAAAGATACAGGAACAAATTAACAAGACACTGCAGACATGTATAGATTGGAACTCACGCAGCAGACAGAGGACCGAAGACACATGGAGAGTAGAGAATTCAAATCTGGACTCATTCTTCTTGAATGACTCCAAAATGAAGTGCTTTTATTTCTTTCCTTGGTGTGACATTGACGCATATTGGTGACTTGCAGTTAGTCATTAATGTGTTTAATCCACACATATGACTATTGTCTAAATAATTCATGATATCAACATTTGAGAGATATATTTAAATGTTCCTCATAGAATACAAACATATAAAACCATTCTTTCATACAATTGTTCTAAATTTACATGCCTAAAATCAAAGAAAACCAATTTTAAAAGCCCCAAAGTGGAAAAAATTAAACATTGAAGTCAATAGTTCACGTGTAAAATGAAGAGAAAGTAAAAAACCCAAAAAGCTCTTTATTGTTTTGCCTAAGGTTTGCCATGTAAAATGTGGGAATTAGAGTACTTGTTGCTCATATTTTATTTTGAAAAAAGTTCTTGTTTCTTTGTGAAATATGCTTTGATTTTCAAAAATAATCATACTTGTGGAAAGTAACTGTACTTGATTAATTAAATAAACTAACCATATTTTGAACACATTAACTGACATAATGACACTTCCATTGAATATTACTGGTGGTATTAGTATGCTCATGCATACAGATGTAAGCAGGGAAAAACTCCCCAAACTGAAGAATGGATACAGAAAATGTGGTACATGTATGCAATGGACTACTACTCAGCAGTAAAATCCAATCTTGAAATTTGCAGACAAAACCATCCTGAGTTAGGTAACCAGATCCAGAAAGACAAATGTGGCATGTACTCACTCATAAGTGGATATTAAACATAAAGCAAAGGATAACAAGTCTACAGGCCACAATTGCAGAGGAGCTAGGTAACAAGGAGGACCCTAAAAGAGATAAAAAAGGATCCCCCTGGGAAGGGGAAATAGACAAGATTCCCCTGAGTAAATTGAGAGTGTGGGGGGTCGGAGAAGGAGGGGTGAAGGTTAGGGGACAAGAGGTGAAAGAGAACATGATGGAAAAGGATGGTCTACTTGGGGGAAAGACAGAGAGGGAGAGCAAGGAAAGAGATATGTTAATAGAGGGAGATGTTTCACTGAGTTATGGAGAAACCTGACACTAGGGAAATTCCCAAAAATCCGCAAGGATGACCCGAACTCAGACTCTAAGCAATAGTGGAGAGGGTGCCTGAACTGGCCTTCTCCTGTAAACAGATTGATGACTGCCTTAATTGTCATCATAGAACCTTCATCCAGTAGCTGAGATCCACAGCTAAATACTGGGCCTAGCTCCCAAAGTCATAAATTGGGAGGAGAGAGATTATGAGCAAAGGGGTCAAGACCATGCTGAGGAAACCCACAGGAAACAGCTGACCTGAGCTAGTGACAGCTCACTGACTCAGGACTGAATGCTGGGAAACCTACATAGGACCTAACTAAGCCCTTTGAGTGTGGGTGACAGTTATGTAGCTTAGGCAGTCTGTGGGGCTACTGGCAGTGGGACCAGGATTTATTCCTAGTACATGAGTTCAACTGGCTTTTTGGAGCCCATTCCCTGTGGAGGGATATTATGCTCCGCCTAGGTAAAGGGGGAAGTGCTTGGTCCTGCTCAAAGTGGTATGACAGATTTTGTTGACACCCCAAAGGAGGCCTCACCCTCTCTGAGGAGTGGGTGGGTTGGGGTGGGGGGGAGGTGTGGGGAGTAGGAGGAGAGGAGAGAGCAGGAACTGGGATTGATATGTAAATAAAAAAAGATTGTTTTAAAAATTAAAAAATAAAATTTCAATTTAAAAAATATAAAAATCAAACAACACAGGGAATTATCAAGTCTCCAAAGTTGAAAGAAGAAGATAAAATTATGTTGATGGAATAAATTGTTCTTTAACAAGTTATTCAACATTCTCAGGTAAGTCATGGTTCCAAGCTCATGATTTGAAAAATGTGTTTCCAGTTCCTAAAATAAAGTTTGGAAAATGGATTCAAATCCTCGCATGGAGAGGGGAAGTATATGGGAAGTATCAACCAAGCTGAGGAACAATAGCAGCTGGGAGAGAAAGAGTCAGTTATCCATAAGAATGTGGTACCTATTTGGAGAGCTTTCATCCAGTGTTTGATGCAGGCAGATTCAGAGAACCAAGGCCAAACCTTGGGTCTCACTCAAGAAGTAATGCTGAGCAGAGGGAGGAGGGAATTTAGGAAACTAGGGAATCAGGAACATCACAGAAAAATCCACAGAAACCACTTTCCTTGATCATGGGAACTCACACAGTCTGTTGTAAAAAGATTTTCCAAGAAAATGGATCCAAGAAGCATGTAGGTATAGTGATTCTAATATCTAACAAAAGAGAATTCTAAACCAAAATTAATCATAATAGTTGGGGAAGGACACTTCATACTTATCACAGGGGAAAAATCCAACAAGTTGGGAATATTCAAACTGAGGGCTGAAATCAATAAAATAGAAACAAAGATAATCTGAAGAATCAATGAATCAGAGTTGGTTCTTTGAGAAAATCAAGAATATAGATAAACCCTTATCAAACTAACTAAAAGTCAGTGTGAGAATATTAAAACTAATAAAATTGTAAACAAAAGGGGCATTACAGACAATGAGGAAATCCATAGAAGCATTAGGTCATACTAATAATCCATACTCCACAATATTGGGAAATCTAAAAGAAATGCACAATTTTCTTGATAGATATCACCTACAATAGTTAAATAAATATCAGAAAAAAACACTTTAAATAGACCTGTAATCCCTAAGGGAATGGAACCACTCATTAAAATATGCAAACAAACAAAATCCAAGGATGTTTTATCTCAAAATTCTACAAGACTTTCAAAGAATACCAATACTCTTCAAAAATTTCCACAAAATTGAAACAGAATGAATGTTATCAAATTCATTTTAAGAGGCCATGGGCACCCTGATACCCTGATAACTCTGATAACCACATTAAAACTCAACAAAGAGGGAATGGAGAAATGGTTCAGTGGATGAGAGCACTGACTGCTCTTCCAGAGGATCTGAGTTCAATTTCCAGCACCCACGTGGCAGCTCACAACTGTCTGTAACTCCAGTTCCATAGGCGCAGACACGCTCACACAGACATACATGCAGGAAAAACACCAATTCACATGAAATAAAAATAAAATTGCTCCAAGCTGCAAGATCACATGGTAATTATACAATCGTATATCATGTGATAACTCAGAAGAATTCAGGTTCTCCTGATGGATGAAACCAGTACAAAGTTGTACCTGGCATTATAATCTTGTGAATGAATTGACTGTTTCTTTCTGTATCTTCATTCCTGTAGCTTATTACTTTCTGTAACAAACTTGGGATTTCCTTCTCATAGTTCAGCACCATCTGATCATTTACTGGGAACAAATTTTTCCCATGCATTTGGAGTTTTACTGATTACACTCCCTAGCAATGTGTAAAACCTGTTCTCCATAACCAGGTCCTAATTTACTGATTATATTCTTTAGTTATGTATGAGATGTGTTTCCCACTATCAGGTCCTTGTTCCCCTCTCCATTGTAATTGCAGAAATCTGCCTTCCTGCAATTTCATTTATTGACAGGCATTTGTTTAGTGTTTAGGGCCTGTGCAAAAGTACCCATCTAAGACATTCTCAAATATCCAGGGATATAGAATTACTACACATCAAAAGTTATTGATTCATAGCTGCTTAGATGGATAGAAAAAATAAGCATGCCTTTGGCTTTACCTCACTGTCAGATAGAGAAGCGATAACCAAACTAATCCAGCACTAAAAGATTCTCAAACTTGTTTTATTAACTCAAAATTTTAGCTCAGAGATTTACTTTTCCCTCCTGTTTGCCCTGAGAAAATAAAGACATAGGTGATTAGCCCATTTGCTCATCCTCAGGGAAAAGTAAACTTTCCTGAAGGCCTGTTCTGCCACTGAGGCCAGAGCACCAGAAGGTGCCCGTTTTCTGTCTTATGCAAATTAAACTTTAGACCCTCTCTTTGACCTACAGCCCTAAGTAATTGATGCTAAAAGTTTCTCATAGCAGTTTCAGTTTATTGCTTTGTATGTAAATCCTACCTGCTGTACTCACCATATTTGCAGATGCAATAAGATCATAACCAAAGCAATACTATGTGCAGAAGTTAAAGTATCTATATTTTTAAGATTTAGTTATTTTTTTAAAAGCACTGTATCAGTATCTTGCTTCACACTTGGTTACTAGTTCTTAAGAGTCTTAATTGCTGATCATAAAAGCACCCGCTCTTTTTCATAATGCCTTGGGATGAAAATTTCTCCCTTGTTCCCTTATCTATTACTTTGCCATTCTAATAATGACCTCAGGCATTCTTTCTGAAAAAATCTTACCTGCTTGCTGACCCTAAAAAACTCAAACCTCACATTGAATTGTAAAAATAATTCCTGCTTCAAACGTATATATATAAGTGTACCTCCAAGAACTGGGAAGACAAAGGAAAAGAGAAATAGAGAGACAGAGACAAAGAAGCAAAGAAATAGACAGAAAAAGAAGAAAAAGAGAAACATAGAACAGCAAGAGAGACAGAGAAAAAGAAGAGGAAGAAATGAACACGCAAAGGAGCAATTGTGTGTGAGTTATTTCCTTTTTCCCTCAGATTTTAGTTCATTCACTTATTTGTAGTTCCTTTTGTTTGAACCCTGAGTGAAAACCCTAGAAGCTGGACTTTTAGAGTTTTTGATACTTGGTGATTTTTTAAAAGACTCAACAAAGAAAGAACATTATAGAACAATACCCTCATGAACACTAATGAAAAATGCTCAATAAAATACTCCCAAACCAAATCAGAGATCAAAAGAATGTGATCATGATCAAGTATGCTTCAATCCAGAGATACCAGGATGGTTCATCATACAAAAACCCATCATACAAACAAACTGAAGACAAAAACATACATAATTATCTCACTAGATGCTTAAAAAACCTTTGAAAAACACCAGCATCCCTTCATTATAGAAGTCTTGTAGAGATCAGAGATACAAGGGGTACACATAAACATAATAAAGGCACTATACAGCAAGCCAATAGTCAACATCAGATTAAATGTAGAGAAACTGAATGTGATTCCACTAAAATCAGGAAGAAGACAAGGTTGTTCACTCTCTCCATATCTATCTTTTCAATATAGTACATGAAGCTCTAGCTAGAGCAATAAGAAAGGTAAAGGAAATCAAGGGATACAAATTAGAAAGGAAGAAGTTAAATTTTCACTATTCCCAAATGATATGTTAGTACACACAAGTGATCCCAAAAATTCTACCAGAGAACTCCTAAAGCTGATAAACACCTTTAGTGAAGTGGCTGGCTACAAGATTAACTCAAAATAATCAGTATCATTCATTTATACAAATGATAAAAGAGAAAGAAAATCAGGAAAACAACACCTTTCCCAGTAGCCACAAATACTATAAAATATCTTGGTGTAAGTCTAACCAAGCAAGTGAAAGACTTGTACGACAAGAACTTCATGTCTAGAAGACAGAAATTGGCGAAAGTGTCAGAAAAAGGAAAGGACACCATTCCCATGAATAGGTAGGATTAGCGCAATAAAAATGACAATCTTACAAAAAAGCAATCTACACATTCAATGTAATAGCCATTACCATCCCAACACAATTCCTTATAGACATTGATAGAAAAATACTCAACTTCATATGGAAAAACACAAAACCAAATGTATCTAAAACAATACTGTACAATCAAAGAACTTTTGGAGGTATCACCATTCCTGATTTTAAGCTCTACTACAGTTTGGTATTATCATAATAACAGACAGGTGGATCAACAGAAAAGAATGGAAGATGGAGACATAAATCCACACACCTATGAACACCTGATTTTTGAGAAAGAAATCAAAATTATGCAATAGAAAAATAAATAACCTTTAACAAATGGTGCTTATCTAACTAGATGTGCACATGTTGAAGAAGGTAAATAGATCCATGCCTATTACCCTCCACAAAACTCAAGTCCAATTAGATCAAAGATGTCAAAATTAATCCAGGTACACTGAATTTGATAGAAGAGAAACAGTGGGAAACAACCTAGAACACAATGGCACAGGACACAGATTTCTAAATAGAATATAGCACAGTCACTACTAAGATTGGGAATTAATAAATGAGACCTCATAAAACTTAAAAACATTTGTAAAACAAAGGACACTGTCAATGGTATAAAATCATAGCCTACAAAATGGGAAAAGGTCTTCACCAACTGCACATCTGACAGAGAGGGAATTTCCAAAGTATATAAAAAAACTCAAACTACACATAAGAAAAACAATTCAATGAAAAAAAATGGAATTCAGGCATAAACAGAGAATCCTCAAAAGAATTTCAAATGGCCAAGAAACACTGAAAGAAGTATTCAACATCCTTAGCCACCAGGGAAATTTAAATCAAAATGACTCTGAGATTCCCTCTTTCACCTGTCCAAATAGCTAAAATAAAAAAACAGTGATAGTTCATCCTGAAAAGATATGGAATAGGGGATGCACTCCTCCATAGTCATTGGAAGTGTAAGCTTGTACAGTGACTTTGAAAATCAGCATGGCAGTTTATCATAAAATAAAACTGGGAATCAACCTACCTAATGATCCAGTTATATCACTCTGAGCAGTATACCAAAGGGACACTCCAACCTACCACAAGAACACTGGCTCAAAACTACATTCATAGCAACTTTATTCATAATAGCCAGAACCTGGCACCAATCTAGATGTCCCTCAACCAAGGAACAGATAAAGAAAATGTGGTACATTTACCCAACGGAGTGTTATTCAGCTGTTAAAAATGATTACATCAGAAAATTTTCAGGTAAATGGATTCAACCAGAAAAATAATCATGCTGAACAAAGTAACCCAGATCCAGAAAGACAAACATGGCATGCAATCACATATAAGTGGACATTAGCTGTAAAGTCATGGTTAACCATGCTACAATCCACAGACCCAGGAAGCTAAGTAACCATGGCTCAAGGGCAGATGCTTGGATCTCCCTGAGAAGAGGAAACGAATGGATTTCATGGTGAGGTAGGATCCTACTGCAAGGGAAACTTCCAGGTATCTGAAAGGATTTCCTTAGGTAAGATCCGTAGTAATAGGTGATACATAGCTTAAACTGGCCATCTCCTGTGACCAGGGAAGACTTTCAGTGGAGGGATTGTGACACTACCTCAACTACATAATCTTCAACCCACACTCTCTCCTGGCTATTGGATGTGCTGGAGTTAAGAGTGGCACAGAGATTGTGGAACTGGCCAATCAATGAACAGTCCAGTCTGAGACCCAATGCTCAAGGGTGAGCCCACCCCTAACATTGACTGTAGTGACAGCATCCAGTGCCTGGATGTCCCAGAGACCTAGGATAGAACAACATATAACTGGCATAACAAAAATGTGTCAGTGTAATGATGCCTAATAATACTCTGCTATACTCATAAATTGTTGCCTAGCCCAATTGTCACCATAGAGGATTCACCCAGCTACTGATGGAAACAGATGCAGAGACTCATAGCTAAATGTTAGGATGAGCTCTGGGAATCCAGTGGAAGGCCAGAAATGATTGTAGGATACAGAGGGCTCAAGGATCCCAAAGAAAACCCACAGAACCAACAAAACAGATCTGATAGGGGTTCACAGAGTCTGAACTGACATCCAGGAGTCTGCACAGGACTGACCTAGGCCCTCTTCATATATGCTACAGCTTGGTCTTCTTGTGGGACTCTTAACAAGGATCTATCTCTGACTCTTTTGCAGGCTCTTTGGACCTGTTCCTCATACTGGGATGCCTTGCCCAGCCTTAAGAAAAGGGGAGGTACTTAGACTTAGTGACAATTGGTATATCCATGGGAGGCCTGCCCAGAATAGAAAGGGAGGGGGAATAGATAGATAGGAGCAACAAAGGAGAGGTGGGGGGAGGAGCTCACAGGAGAGGAGAGAGGGGAGACTGCAGTCTTTGATGCTGAAAACAAAGAAATAATGATACAAAAAGATGTACTGAATTGGAGATATTCAACCAGAATCTTAGTAAGTTCAGAGTCACTATGCTTCTGACCAATAAGTTTGGTACTATGAAAATGAATGCACATTAGATTATTATTAATGACTTGTATGTTAAGTGACAGTAATGAGCTTACAGATTTGTCATTAATGTGAATCATGACAAGTATGCAGGCAAGTCTCCTCTATCCAGTGTTTGAGCTGCTTTTCTTCACTGTACACATAAAGCTTTTGACTTTTACATCAAAGTTTATAAGATAACAGCACCATAGTGAAACTGACGGATTGGCTCTAGATATCCATGAAGCTCTCATTTTAGTGTGTAATTTTATAGCTTATTTGATTTAATGTACGACATTAAATTCAAGTCACTAAAGATATTGAAATGCTGTTTTCCAAAACAAACAGTGTGTTCTATTTATATACTTATGCAGAAAATACGTAATATGGAATGAGCTCCCAAGAAATCATTTAGCAAACAAAATAGTTTAGCTAATATGTGCTGCTGATAGCAAATGCATCTGTCTACAGCAGTCTGCTGCTTGTTCTGGCAAATGCCAAGCCACGGCTATACATTAATATTTCATTTTGAGTGTGAAGTATTAGATTGCAAAGCTATCTTAAGACACACATTTTTACGTACATTTTCCTGGATGATACATTCATTTATCACTATACACTGCCTACTAAAATTCATAGCTTATTACCTCACCATGATTTGTCACAGTTCAGAACTCAGTAACAGACTGCTAGTTGTTTGGAAAAAGCTCAATTTGATAAGGAGTTTTTGGCTGGTGGTTTTAAAAGAAAATATTTAAGGAATTTTTCCCCCTTCGATCTACCTCACATGTTGGTGTTCCTGGTGTATATATACCATATTTTCCGGTTTATTTAGTCAGATTATATTCAATGACAGTCTATATATCCTATGTTTGAAATGAATTTGAATTGGAATATGTACATTATATGAAGAAAGTAACTAACGCAATGTAAAGTAGATACAATTTAAATCAAATTTAATTTCCCTTTGTGAGAGGATAATGTAAAGCAATACGGTAGTTGTGAATAAACTCTATCACAACTAGCTTTATGATTCTGCCACAAGTGAATATTTGGCCTATTATTTCTGTGTAGACCAGTATTTTGAGTAACCATCTTACAAAACAAATACAGTAAAGTAAGTCTAATCTACATCTTATCCATCAATCTTTTTTTAAAAGAATTCCAAGAATAATTAAAAGTCTTCACTGTGCAGTAGTTACCCAGTAAAGTTCAAAGAAAGCGCTATGTTTTACCTTAAGAGACTCCTCTTGCTTAAAGAGATCTTCAAAATCTTTAGCACAGAGTTCTGGAGCATTTAGAAGTTGTTCCACTTCTGCTAGAGCTTGTGAGATATGGCTGATCTCAGTCAAATAAGTAGAAGGCACGTAAGAAACGTCCAAAGGCATATCTTCAGTCATCGCTACCATCGTTTCTTCACGCAGAGTGTGCTGGTGCAGATACACAAAAGAATTTTTTTTTAGTTTTCTAAGAATGAAAAAAAGGACTTCGCTGAATTTATATCAGTTCCAGTATACAGTTGGCAGAGAGCTGGAAATGGATTGGAAAAAAACACATATAGCAACATCTAGTAAAGTAGTTATATATTCTGTACATGTATTTTCATCTTGCATAATAATTTTGATGTAGTCCACACACTGTAGCACTCCAAATAGAAGAAGTCCAAAGTTATAGGGCTGAGAAGAAGTTAGTTAGACCCCCATCCATTCCTCAGAAAGAGTGAGGCTTGTTGCTCTTTTAATAAGAAAAAACACTATTTGTTTTCTACCAGTGTTGAGTGAGGAACAGATTCATTGAATTTTTGATCAAAACTGCATGTATTTTTTACTCAAGATGCAGACATTGGCTCCAGCCTTCAGTGTTAGATTTTTGTTAAATTTGTCAGCTAATTAAACTGCCAAATAAATTTGGTTGACTTTAGAATTACCACTAATGCAGAAGTTCCCATGATCTTAGAATGTTTGTCTTGCTTCTACATTGTTTGAACTGGTATCCAAATGCAGTGTGTGGTAAAAGCTCCAGGCCCTTTTGGAGTTTGCCAGTAGTACTTGTTTCCCTATTTGTCATAAAAGCAATAACTAAATGAAACTTGGTGTGCAAATTCAGAAAGATGGATGATCTGTGCTCTTTTCTGTCTACAGTGTAGGCAACAACACTCTTGTAATTGAAATTATTCTCCCAGTAACTTTGCACTCAATTGATCAACTGCCACCTGCCGGTTGACAGGGTCAGCTGAGGGCTTCAGTGGCAGGGTCCTAAAGGAAGTTCGGACAGTAGCATGCTAACAGAGTCCTTTATTACTGCTGTCTCTTTGACAGAGCCATGCACATTTTTCAACAACTTAATTAAACAGACTTTGGGATCCTATACTGAACTCAACTCCCATGTTATAAAAACTAAAAAACTGATTAGTTTGACCTCGTTTTAATTTCTCAGGATTTTTTAAAATCACTTTTCGCATGACAGATTAGTAAAATTTATTCTAACTTGTTTGTCTCATCTAATTATGTTGAATCTTACAGGTCCATTTTAAAATGACATGCAATTTATGAAATTGGTTATATTTAAATCAAATTCTTGACACATATTCCTTCATCATCAATGAAATAACATACCAGCATTTCTAACATGCAATTAAAATGATCAAGTTGAGCTTGAGTTTGATGAAGACAATTTAGTATTTAACCATAGATTTTGAAATCTAAATTATATTTCCGCAATTCAAAGCAAACATTTCAGTATTTTAAATATATACATATATTAATATATAATTATTTGAATGTGAAGTTTGCAGTGAAAGAAGGGTCCACAAGAAGTCAAACAAATGTATTAATACATGCATACATGCCGTTAGACAAGTCGTTAGACAAGTGACTATGTTGTTCTTAACGATATTTTAAAGTTAATGTGTTTGTCTTTCTTGCTTGCATTGTCTGCTTTAACATCCAAGACAAAACTTTCATCATATAAGTAAATGACATTTCTTACAACATTTATATAATGTTACAATTATCTTTGTATTTCAATACCTGTCTTTAAAGAATATTGTTATTAGAGTTGAAGGTAGACAAACAGTACTTTTTATGTTTTAATAATCATTCACCTTCTTTTCCAACAATGATTATCTTGGAATTAGAACTTCAAAACATGTAAAAAAAAACACCATAACCTCATGTGAAAATTTAAAATACTACTCATTTAAAAAATGTTCTGATGTATGTTTCATCATATTTTCTCTTAAAACTATTTCTAAGATATCTTTTTGTGTATGTTTCTTGATTGCCACTTAGTTTCCTCGTATTTATTACTGACATTTAAGATGTTAGCAGCCACTTTAATTATTATATAGTAAATGTAAGCTAAATGCAGCAAGTATAATAACTGAAAAATCAAATGTAGTAAATAAAGAGGCACTAAAAGTAAACTTGCTTTTCAAGTGTAACATACATTTAGCAAAGGATTGATTTTACAGCTGCATATTTTAATTTTTGGTGCTTGTAGCTAATTATATTTTGATTTTCATGGAGATACTTTAAATTAAATGGAATTGGCATTAATAATAATTAGTTCCAAATGCACAGCACTGAAGTTGAGAATTCTAAAAAATAAGATCTAGTGTGAAGTACAATTTTTTAAACAAGGCTCAAAGAAAGTAAGCAGCAGACCACCTGAGATTTATTTTTAAATTTCCATTACATTTATTTTATTTGTGTTTATGTATGAAGGTGTGTATGTATGTGTGTCCTGGAACATATATGGAAATCAGAAGACTAGTTGCTGGAGTCAGTGCACTCCTTGCACTCCTTCCATCATTAGGTCCCCGGGCTAGAAATGGAATCCTTAGTTTGGTGGTAAGCACTTTTATTTTTTGTTTTATAGGTCATTTCACTTCTAGTCCCTGGATTTCCACTTCTTATGCAGTCATCTACTTGTTTCTGTGTCTCAGCTATACCTTTATTGCATACAGTTTTAAGTCTTGAAATAATTCATGCCTATTCACAAAAACAGACTAAGCCACTAGCTATTCACTCCATGCTCAGATATGGAATCGAAAGACTGTCATGAGTATTTCCCAGCATTAATACTCTACAATTGATAAAAGCATTCAAGGAAAATGAATGATAGAACTTTAAAAGTATCTGAATTGAATAGACTGTAATCACAGATCTCCTAAACAACTGATTTTGAAGAAACTATTTTTCTTCTATTGAATATGGTCTATAACATAAAATATGATATCCTGACTACACCTCTGAAAGTATTTCTAATTATAGTGGATATTGTTGCTTTTAGAATTATAAAAGTAAATTTTGAAAAGAAAAGTTTTATACCTTGAATATGCTTAATGTATTCTAATATAAGAAACAATTTTGCCTCCTATTTGCTTGATACATATCACCCAGCTACCATATAAAGGCAAATTTTTTAAAGATCAGTTCACCAATAAGTACCAGAGTGAACTGTTGCAGTTTTTTTGAGAAATCGAATAATACAAACAAATCTTCAGCACCAATAATGTCTTGTAATACACAACATTTTCCCAAATGCAATAGTTTGAATTCATAAAGATATACCATAATTTTCTTTTGTTCTGATTTTTCTATTTGTTCTTTAAATGCGTATAATTCTTTTTGACAGAGCTATGCGGGTATACAATGAATAAAATGTACTCACTAAATATCTTTTAGTTTGGTTTCATTAAAAAGTTCAGTTATTTAAAAAGTCAGTGTAATTAGAAGTATCATGTTCATGTTCTCTTCTTTATGCAAAATTTAAACACTCATATTCACATTAAGCCTTTTGATTTGAATTTCATTAACTATGCTTTAAGTAATTATATCCTTCTGAATTCTGATGTGTGCAAATCCTGTCTAACCTTTAGAAAATTGACTTGTTTATGTTAATGTTCCTTATAAACATGCATAGGAAGCATGCTATTGCCACATAAAGCCATTTTACTTGTCTTTGTCTATTGATGTTGCTAAATATGTATACACAAAGGAAAATACCTTTCCTCATTTTTCTTGCAAAATCAAAAATAATATGTGAATGCAAGCCCCAAAACTTATATTTTTAAATAAATTGCAAGGTCTAAGCAGTGTTTACAAAAGACTATTTTAGGAAAAAAATTTGAGGTTTGTAATCTTTAGGTCAAAGTTGAGAAATTGAGTTGTTTAAGTAGGTATATGTATCATTTATGATTTATTAAACTAGGTGTCTCTGAAAATTTAGTAATACATATGTTTCACTACTTTAGTTTCTTGATTGCCCATCTAACTATAAGATAAAGCAGCTCTGTTTGAAAACAAATTATGCGTTGTATGTATGCTTTAAACCAAATGCTTTCCACTATGATATAAAGGATGTCTCATTTATACTTCTCTGAGGTGAAAGAAACTCAAGAAAAATGGCATACTATATGCCATATTATGAAGTCTTTCACTCTATATGTAAGTGTGTGTCAAAATATCCCATAATTAACAAAATTATTTACCTACAAGAAAAGAAACAGCGATGTTATCAGTTTTGCTATTCAATTAGTATTGATATAAAAGGGAAGATATATCAAACCTTCAAACTACAGAACAACTACCAGTGTTTAAAATAAGCAATGACACAATATCCTGTGAGTCCTCACATGAAAAATTTTTGTTTTTAACTGATTATCTTTTCTCAAAGTGTCCTTATTAAATACTGTATGAACACATGTTTTAAATTCATATGGATGAGTCATAAATGAAATGGAATTGGAAAAGACAATACTATTAGACAAGTTTCTTTAGCTCCTGGGTTTAAAGGTCTTCAAAGCCAGGCAAGTTTCCTTCTGTAGATTATTACAATAATATGGAAAGATGTGTTATTATTGACTTCCCCTAGATCAATTGATATGATAAAATATGGAAATTACATATTGGCAATTAAATTTATCTCAAAATCTATCAATATGTGGGAGAAGCCTACAATGTTAAATTATTTTTAAAATGAAAATATGGCATAGATGGGATCACTATGAGTTTAGTTAGCCATGTTCACTGATTTGGGACACAAAAATTATATGGCAAAATTTTAATGGCGAAAACCCTTTACTTCATATATTTTAAATAGGTCACCTGGTATAAAGACCTTGAAGTAACTTTTTTTAATAGCACCTGATGTGGCTATGGCCCTTTATAGAATATATAACATGGCAAGACTGTTTACACCTAAGCAGTTCTTCCCTACATACTTAGTCATCAAAAAGGGTTTTATGTGAACTTGCCAAAAAAATTTACATCCACCATAAAATGATCGTTAAACAATTGATGAATTACCTATATTAACAAAATTTTACCTACTTCTTGAAATAAAAGCAACTCAAATACCTAAAATAGTTTATAAACCATATCCTTTGTTGCTGTTTTTCATATTTTCTAAAACACAAATGCGTTTCTTGAGGACAGCGTGTCATTGAAGGAGGAATGCAAGTTAAGCTAAGTGTGCATGTTTTGTGGTAAATTTTCTGTCTCAGAGGTTAGGGTGTGTAGTATCCTGTATGAAAAGCCTTATTGAATCTCTAAAATAACCTGTAGCATGGAGATCCTTCCTGTTTACACTAGGAAACCTACCAAGTTCTTCAGGGTCAGGCTCAATTACACTTAATTTATCTGAAAACCAAATCTTGCAAATGTGTTAGTGGTTTAAAATGATTATCCCTCAAAGGACAACATTTGCATTTTAATGAGGAATTTCAATGACTGAACAAAATAGTAAGTTGGTAGAATTTTAAGCACTAATTTTAGCTTGGGAGAGAAATATGGAAAACGCTGTACATGCTAGGTAATTTATAATATACAACACACACAAACACAAAAATTACACATAACAGCTACCACACAGTAATTTCTAAAAAAATAAAGTCATGGTTATCTCTCATGTCACCGAAAACTTAACTCAAAATGGAGGAAAGACCTCAGTGTGAGATCTGATACTCTGAATCTGACAAGAAAATAGTAGAGAATGCATTTGAATTCATTGGCACATGAAAGGACTTTCTGAACAGAATCGTGATAGCACATACATTAAGACAAAGACTTAATAAATGGAAACTCAATAAACTAGAAAGCCTCTGTATAGAAAAGGCATCATTTGCTCCCTAACTGATTGCACCTCTGGAGTGGGAGGATGGGAGGAGCAGGGCACTGGGATTAATATGTAAAATAAGATCGTTTCTAATTTAAATAAAAAAAGAAAAGGAAAGAAAAAAAGGCATCATTATTTGAAGGAAGCAGCAGCTAACAAAGGGAAAGAAAAAAAACACTTTACCAGTAATATATTTAACAATTTAGGATCTAGAATATACAAAAAAAAGCCCTAGAAAAAAAACTAAATAAATAAAACAAGCAACCCAGTTAAACAATAGGAATGTAATTATATGAGAGTTCTCAAAGATGATAAACAAATGACTTAAAAACATTTTAATAATACAGCATTCTTAGTCCTGACAGAGATATCAGTTTAAACTACTTTGAAATTTCATCTGATCCTGATCAGAATGGCTAAGACAAAAACAAAACAAAACACCAAAAAACAAATGAAGGTATAGATGTGGAGAAAGGTGAAAAGCTGGAGGACTTAAAAGTATTTCAGTCATGATGCGTATGAGTATGGAAGCTCCTAAAAAAATACAACCTTAGATCCTTCACATGATTCAGATACACCACTCTTTAGCATTTTCCTAAAGACTCACATTCTACTACTGGAATAATTGTTCATCAATGTTTACTGCTTCTCTATTCACAACAATCAGAAAATAGAAGCAGTCGATATGCCCACCAACTGAAGAATAGATACTGAAAATGTGCTACAATTACACAGAGGACTGTTATTTGCCTATAAAAGAAAACAAAATTATTATACAGGAAAATGAGTGAATCAGGAAATAATCACTTAAAAGAAGGCTCTCCAGGCCTAGAAAAAGAACACCTAGATATTTTCTCTTTTGGGAGTGTTAGCCTTAAATCTTCAGATATGTATGTTTCCTTTGGAATACACATAGATGTTAAGAATTTTGTAAGGAGTCATGGAAGGATGTCAAGGGAAGTGAGATACAAAGCAGCAGTATAAAGTCTTGAATGGTATTAATGAATAAGAAGTGTTAAAACTGGGTGACAATGGGAGGGCAGTATAGAGGAGGGACTACATAGAAGGATAAATAACACTAATGACCTTTCAAAATTGTCATATGGAAAACTACTTACTACTGTAGAGTCTTTCTAAAACACACACACACACAACACTTTGAGTTACCTTATAATCCCACAGGCTTAAAAATAATTAGCACAGCAGCAGTAATTGGTGAGCTCTTCTGGAGTTGATGGTCAATGTTATCTCATAGACAGCCCCTTCCCCAAAAGTAAAACATGCCAATGTTATTGGTCATTCTTCAGAACTGACTGTAACATTGTATTTCTGATGACACCAGATACTTGAGATACCAAGATGGTATTGATCTGGAAGCCTCTTCCCTCTTGTCTAGCTTCTATATTATTGAAAATTGCTATGCATACTACTGGAAGAGAAAAGTAACCATTAATCTTATTCAGCGGAAAACCCACTGAGCTATAATAATTTCAAGCCTGGCAAAAATGTTCAATGCCATGGTAGTGGCACAACCATTACTTTCTGATTGAATTTAAGTTCCATTCCATATGATAAAACCTATGTCTGGCACTGATATTGAGAGTAACAACCTGTCTCTAGAAATGACACAGGCCCTAGGAGGAATATATTAGTATTATTTGACTTAGTAGGAATTGCAATAGATAAACTTCTAATAACTTACTGTTAAAGGCATAGATTAATGCATTTCTCATTCTTTATTAGCAAAGATTCTACTTGCAGTGGATGGTGATTAGAAGTGAGACAACACAATTGGTCAAGGTGCAGAGAATAAGAAAATACAGAATGCTTAGCTCTAAATAGGGCATCCATCTAGAGAACATTCCCTCCTCAGAATGCTCAGGGATGATTGGGGACAGAGCACACAAAGATTCTAAGAGCCAGAGTCTTTGGATAAATACAAAGAAGCAGTGCTGTGTGAACAAAGTCAGTACCAGAACATACAAATTCAAAGTCACTGTGAACAGCATAGTTATGTCCCATGAAATCTCAAGCCCAAGCAGATACCAATCCAGATTTGGGATGCCCACATTAAATCCCACTCTTATCTGAGGAACTTTGGGCAAATGAACACTTCTGGGAGATGGAGAGTCAGTTTTCTTTAAGATGATTTGTTTTCTGTAAGTCAACCTTGATCATTTAGAAGGCCACAAGTCCAAGAATATATGGGATGAACAAATTGGACTAGATGAGTCCAAAAGAGAAAATAGAAAAGGAAAAAGAGAGAAGACACAGATTTATATGGGTAAGCAAGGTGGGTAGATGTGGGAATACTTACATGTACAATCAAAATACATTATATGACATTCTAAAAGAACTAATAAAATTTAAATCAAACCTATAGTCCCATTCAGTGAAAATAATATTTTAAAAGATGAAGAAAGACATATCATCTTAAAAGGAAGTGTGGTATAATGATGATGAATATATAAGATAGAATTATATTTAACCATATTATAAGGCTCTATAGTCACAAGATATTTTATATTTTGTGAAATTATGGAATTCAAATAGCAATATTTTTAGAAGTTACAATGCAATCCTTTTGGATATAGATTTAAGCATATTTATGATGTAACAAATGTACTCCTTTCCATTATAAAGTGCCCTCACTCACAGCTGTTTTACATATATTGTGGCCCTTCATTTGTTTTTTGAGGGTTAATCACTGTGTGATTGTGTGAAGGCAAATAAATAATTATTTGTTATAGTGTCTTATAGTTTGAAGAGATATTAGTTTTAGCTAACACTAATGATTATTTAAAGGCTGAAACTTCTGGATAACTTATGAACAAGGAATTTATCTTTGTAACAATTTAAATCTCTTTTTCATTTGTTCTTCAGAAATTTAATTTCATAAATGTATATAGTGCATTCATATTTATGGTCACTTATCACAAGCTCTCTTCTTTCTGTCTTATCTCTCTTATTACCTACATATACACGATCCTATTCCTGTCTATACACGGTCCTATTCCTATTTATGCATACTTTATCTTCTCACATACATATCAATTATTTATTACTGATTATTTGGATTATTTTCAGTGCTTAATGACATCCTGGACTTAATGTACTCCACATTAAAACCTGATAGTTTCTCCTAAATTATCTTGTGCTGCTGGTGTTCCAAGAAAGAATTATCACTGAAGGTTTATAATATAAAAATGTAAGCCAGTATTAAAATGTAAGTATCTACTGACATGCAAGAGAATTCACAAGACTTAATTCTAAGAAAACATATTCATATGATCCACTTTGGATTGCATATATTAACACAGTAATTATTTGAGGTATTACATGCATCCTTTGCTTTTGAATTCTATTTGAAATTTCAGTGTAATACAGTGTTTATCCACAAACTGAGTTATTTTTACTCCTCAAAGGTTCCCAGAATACACATTTACTGTGCAAAGGTTCCCAGAATACACATTTACTGTGCTTACATTTTATATCGGAACAAATTACTCTTTTGAAAGAACACTGAGTAAAATGAAGAATGTTGTGACTTTTTGTACACTACAAAAGAGCCATGTTATGTATTTGTCATTATGTCTATTTGCAAAGGAATTTACGAATGTTAGCATAAAGGCATTATGTTTGCCCAATTTTAAACTCATACTTTTTGTGTCTGTATTACTTATTGACTACTGAAATTTTCTCATATAGAAGAATTAACTTAAGACTATAATGAATTTTACATAATGACTTATACCACTCATTCATTTATACATTCATTCATTTTACATCAAACCTGCTATGGGTGAGACTGCATATTGATTTTATACTAGCTAAGAAGAGAAACAAGGCCATTCCATTCACAGACCTATACTCATATGGTGGAGAGAAAAATGTAAGGAAGTATGAATATACATATATAAAAATTCAGATTAAAAAGTGATATAAAGACTGACTGGAATGATTGTAGAACGTGATGAAATTGCTGAAATAACACTGTAGATTGTATCAGACTCAGCACTGGAGTAGGTAATATATAGAATTTATATGCACTCTGCATCTTGTAAAATGACAGAGTACAGCAAACAATGATCCACATTGGAAGGATTAAAATATATCTGAGGAAATAAACTCAGCTATATCTTAGTTTACCCAAAATCATTTGGAGGCAATACTGCCATTTTTATGCTGTATGTTTTAGATACCCCCCAAAAATTAGGTAGGTATTGCTTTTCAGGTTAATTTCTGGATCCTCTATTCTACTCCATTGGTCCTCATGTCTCATGTTGGCCAGCATAATATTGTCTTTGTCAATATGGTTCAACAGTATAAGTCAGTTACTGTGATACTTTCAATACTTTTATTTATGTTTATAATTGCTTTGGCTATTTGACTGCTTTGGTGTTTCCATATAAACGTTAGGGTTTCATATCGGCAATTTAATAGGTATTATGCTGAATCAGCAACCACTTCAGTGAGTGTAGGCATTATTCACAATATTAGTTCATCTAGCCAATGGGTATGGATATAATTTACATCTAGTATTGTTTTCTTTAATCAGTGTCTTCATCTGCTTTTGTTATGTTTATTCCTAGGTGCCTTATATGTAATTGAAACTTGTATGAAAGGGATGTTTCTGTGTTTCACAGGATGTTAACCTTATGGTATACAAAGTTACTAAATTTTTCGTGCTTATTTTTGCATTCTGCTAATTTGATGGCAATATTTATCGCTCCTAAGGTTTTTCTAATAGAGTGGCTAGGGTATTTATGTATAGGAAAATACATCCTACAAGTAGGGGTAGTTTATCTTCTTTCATACTTGTAAACCTTTTTATTTCTTCATATTGCCATATTTTTCCATCTAAATTTGGAGAAATATACTTAATAAAATTGGCAAGGGGTAACTAACAGGATAACAATACCCAATATGACACTGTAGATTAGCAAATAAAATCTCAATAGCAGTAATTGGTTATTTTCTTTTGGAATTGTTGACTAATAAGACACTAAATAACCCTGATCCAAAACAAATTACAAGCTATTGCCAATGCAATTCGTTATTCTCCAGAACTTGAACGTAAGACCCTATTACAGAAGTCACCATATATTTATGTCATAGAATATAGAAAAATTAAGCTGTTCCTGAGCTGGAAGCTTCCTCCTAGTAGATAGCTTTCATAGTGATGGAAGATGGTATACATATTACTGGAGAAAAAAGTATTTGCCAGTCTTACCCATTTGTGAGACTTAATTACAGGTCTGGTATGTAATTAATTACTGACCTGGTGAAAGAAGCATCAATGTTATAGGTGTAACCAAACACTTTCTGATTGGAATTAATGCCCATTCCAAAAGATGAAACACATACACACACCAATACTGGGCCATGTAATTGTGACTAGAAAATTATTGGATCCTAAGTGGTACATATTACTTTTATTCTACAAGATATATATTGGATTAAACCAACCTCTAATGAATTATCATTGTACCAATAAAAAAGTTATCCTTCAATTATCATCAGAAAGTTTCTTTTTGCAGGACATAATGATTATTACAGGGACAAACTAGTGAAGGTGCAGAAAATAAGAGACTACAGGATACACAGCACTAATGGAAACATATGTACTAAACCCTTCTTCTAAAGTTGCAGTAATTATTGTGGAAGAGGGAAATTAAAAGTCTAAGAACACTGGGTGGTGGGTGACTGCAAAGAATCAGTGTCTTCTGGACACAGCAGGGAAGCTACACAGATACAGTGGTTCCAGAATAGAGCCTGTTAGACACAAAATGTTATCGCTAGAAGAGCTCCTGGCAACCAGACTCCACGGGAAGGCTGCATATACATGAATATTTGGACAGCAGAAATTGGCCATGATTGCAAACAAAACAAACAAAGAAATCTAAACAGAACAATACAAAACCACAAAGAACTCTGTTTACAAAAAAACAAGATACAAAGTTTGGTGGCAATTAGAGTTAATCATAGTTGATCAAGAGTTGGGGGAAGGCAATGACTATTATTAAAGCATGTACAAAATTCTTAAAGAGTGATCAAGTATATGAAGACAAGTGTAAAGAGAGTGAAATTTGGTGTGGTACCTTTCACCTATAACACCAGCATTCTGAAGTCAGAAGCAAAAGGATTGCCCACAGTTTAAGACTACACAAGCATGCACAGTTGTGTAAGTATAGCCATCTAGACTTACACAGCAAAACCCTGTCTCAAACAAAGGAACAAGCAAAGACCAGAGAGGTTTAGAAAGAAAAGAACACCAATAGAACACAAAATAATTCCAAGAATTGACAAACTCATCTATATGAAATTGAAAAGTCTTCTGGACAGCAAGAGAAAGCATCAAATGAGTGAAAAGAGAAATTAAAGAATGACAGAAAATCTGACAACTAAAATTATAATATGGCCCATCTGTACCACTCCTGGAAATATACTCACAGAAGTATGACTTTTATCACAGATACTTGCACAACATTCTTCGTTGTGGCACTATATAATAGAGAAGAAGTATAATTCACCTAGGTGCCTACAAAAGATGGATAAAGAAAATGTGGTTTATATATATAAAACTGTTATTTTGGCATAAAGATAAGAAAATTTTAATTCTATAGAACATGTATGCAAGTGATAAATGGAAAATCATCATGTTAAATTTTATATACATAGTCTAGTTTCTAATAGCATCTCTTTCCATTTCTCTTTCTCCTCCTCTCTCTTTTATATGTGTGTGTGAGGCACACATAGAGAGAGGGAGAGAGAGAGAGAGAGAGAGAGAGAGAGAGAGAGAGAGAGAGAGAGAGAGAGAGAGAGAGAGAGAGAGAGATGAAAATAGAAAAAGGATCATGATGGTAAAGAACAGATCTTTCATAGAAGATAAAGGAGGACAATGGAATAAAAGTAGCATGAAACATTTAGTAACTATTACAGAGTGGGGAAGAACAGCAAGATGAAACAGGGTACCTACAGAGGGAAGTTAGGAATATCAAAATGACAAACAAATTTTATGAATAAAATCATAAGGAAACATATTTGTCTGTATCGTGTTTATTTTTTGATGCTGTTTTTTTTGAGGAATCAGAAGAAAAGTTTATTTCATAGAGAAATCCCACACACTGGCACCAATGATGGCTTCTCCAGAGAGTATCACAGTGTAGATTTTTAGATAATTTCTTATGGGCAAGCTTTAATGAGACGAGTTAAGGCTGTGAAGAGTCAAAGCATTTCAAGAACTGGTCAAGACTTTCCCAGAACAAGGGCATTCCCCTTTTCTGTCTTTACATGGGATATGGCAATCTGGCAAGGCCTCAGGGGCATGACAGGGACAGACAGAGTAATGAGGCTGGGGACACAGAGACACCATCATGGTGAAGCAGAAGGCAGCTGGTAGCTGTCTGGGTTGGTAGATTCGAGGTGGTCTTGCTGTCATGTTAGTCTACATCAGCCTTTAGTCACTTTGTAGTTTGCCTAATTTTTAAAGCATGGGAAAGACTAATATAGTAAAGTTGATAATCCTCGTGTTTCATGTATGTGTGTGATTTTTTAGATTCTGGTCACTTAACATTTTAAATCATGCATAGTGCAGAAAATAATTCTAAACACTGGTGAGTAATTGAAGTTTTGCCATGGAGACATTCTATTAAATAAAAAGGTGTATTATGAAAACTTATTTTCACGAATATCCTGGCAGCTTTCCTTAAAATTTTATTCTAACATTAAATACTGATGCAATACTATACAATAAACAAATAATGGCTCTACATTTTAAATTAATTTGAAAAGGTTATGCTTATAAACTTTAGGTTTTCATATTATTCATGGTTATTGTATTCAAAATATTCCTTGCATTGTTATAACTGTCATGATTTATGTTGGGTTTTATCCTAATTTAAGAATTTGAAAAGTTATTTATGATTATTACATATAACATTAAATTTAAGAATTCAATCAGCTTAGACTATCACTTAGTTATCTGTTAAATATGGCTGTTACTCAATGGGTGTGATCCTTGTCTCAAAAGATTAAGTAAAGCAATAAGAACAGAATATTTTCCTATAAAATCATGTTGTATAATAGTCTATCTATGAACAAGTGCACTAGGATTACTAAATCATAGAACCATATTATGTTAAGAGGCATTGGCTCATGGAGGAGACGAAGAATTTTGAGATAATTTAGCAAACTTGAAAATATTATAATCATGTTTTGATAGTAAAAGTGAAAGTGGATTCATTTTACTCATCTCTTTCAGAATAAATTGCACACAATGAAAATCTTAAGTAATCATTGATGAAGCAGAATGACTCCCAGATGGTATTTGCAATTTAATTATTTTTAACCATTTGTTTTAGGCATGCTAAGAAGGCTATTTCCAACCCTGTTACAAAAGCCAATTGAGCTCCCTCCCAGCAGCTGTTTCATATTTACAAAGGAAATTTAGATTGGAGAAAATTACACTTTTCATTGTTGTTTTGCAAATGGAGGTCAAATTGCTGAGCATAAATTTTTGTTCTTTTTTCCATCTTCATTGTGTGAATTAGATTTATCAAATATCATGTCTTTTGTTTGATTGCTGTGGATGTGCCAGTGATATTTTATATTTTGTGTTGTCTAAGCATATAACAGACACTGGACAAATGTTTGTTAATGAAAAGGAATATCAAGTCTCTGTATTCAAAATAAAACTTGGGATTGTTTATAGTCATCTAGTAAGATTACCTTTAAAACGTAGCAGAAAATTGGAACACAAAATAAAAGGTACCACTAGTATCTAATAGTAAGGAAAATCATTTGATAATTTATAATTAAAAATGTATTTTCAAGTTGGAGTCCTTGCCCTTAAATTTCTTGGAACTCAGGTAAATTAGTTAAACTTATTTTCTTTCTCACAATGTCATTGTGATTGCAGATATCTACTACAAAGAGTTACTGATAGAGCTCATGTTACCAAATGACTGACGTTTCAGGCAATAAGAAAAGAGATCATTACAGTCATTTGTGTTGTATTAAATAACAACATTTTACTTATTAATCTTATTTATAAAAAAGTAACTATTTCTATTATGAAATAAATTTTGTGGCTCACAGTATCTTATGGAAGATTATAGCAATTTCAATAATAATCAGAATGTGATGATATTAAAGTGAATTATATTTTCTATTTTCCAATAAAAATACATACTAAAATTCCACATGTATAATTGCATCAGACTTCATTTTTATTGACATGTAATAGTCCTAGAAAAATGTATGATTCATGCTTTCAATCATCATCATCTTCTTAAATATATTCATTTTACTTGATAACACAATCTGACAGTCTGTTTTAAGAAAGGTAACAATATTTTACTAATGTTTATATATACTTCACAAAATAGTATGATGACTGCAATCAATTGCCATAATATTAATTCATGCCATTAGCATATATAAAATTATAAGTCTAACAGCTACAGTCTACTATAAAATAATTTTGTATAGTTTGTCACATTAATTATAATAATTTTAGTTATTATCCTATGAAAGCCAGCTATTATGAACATGTTTCTTTAACGTACAAGAATATTTTATTATAATTACATCCAATTTCACACATAGTAAAGTATTTGGACTAGAGAAAGTCAGGAAACCAAAAGACCTGTGCTAAAATAATTGCTTAGAATTCTTATTTAATTCAATTAATATTCTCATAGCTCAGTTTTTTGCTTGAAGTAACCAATTTATCTAGAACTCTTATATATATATATATTATTCAGCAATTTTATGCTTTACTTATGTCATATCAAAAAGTCATTGAAAAATTATTAACATGCACTTTGAATCTATAACATTTTTATCCCTACACAATCTTATCATGGGTTTTTATTAATAGTCTCCTGAATTATATACACACACAAACATATTTTGTATCCTATTCATCATTTTGTTTTCTAGAACACAGAACTGCAAAACTATTGGGTATTATTGAATCTATCTTCCTTTGCAGAGAGAGTAATAGCAAAGAAGACTACATATTGTTAGTCCACATTGCAGAAAAATAGTGAAACCATTGTTGAAGTATGAACGTGAAGATAGGATCTGTGTGTGGTCGTGATGGTGGAAGAGAAAGCAAGAGAGGGAAAGAAAAAGGGATGGAGATTTGTTGAGAATATTTTTGATTAAATACTTGATGACAGAAATGGAAGCATCCATGCAAATTAATGGGGGAAATGTGATTCAGACAAAGAGAACATGTAATATCAGATATATTGAAGTTACAGTAATGATAATTTTAGGCAGAGAAGAATAAAGCAATAAATGATAATGTTAGAGAGTTAAGCATTGACCTAGCCACCCAGGTTTTATTAGTCTTTGTAATTCATGAAAGCACTTTGGATTTTAATTTAAAATAAACGAGATTCAATTGAATGGTTTCAATTCGACAAACATGATATATATTTTTAAATGATGACCCTGTTTACATTGGTAACAGGTAAAGAAAAGTGAGTGAGGATTTCACCTGAAAATTCAATAGAGTTGATAAGGCAGTTCATGGAAGAATAATGGTCTTGATTTGTAAAATGTAGTGATCTTAGCATATAGCTAGTTTTAAAATCATGAAAACATCAAGACATATATAAGGAAGGTAAAAAGTAGAAAGTATCCAAGGAATGATCAAAGAAGTATTTCACCTTTAATGGAGAGAACCGAGTGTCTGTGATCAAAAGTGACTAAATAGATACAGATTTGTAATAGACTAGGTCAACCCCAACCAATACCCTTCTCACGCAAGTCACATGGCCCCAGTACCCAGAATGTTAAATTCCTTATGTTTGCTTTATTTATAGATGAGTTCATTTCATTATGTGTAAAATGTAATTCTTCACAGATTTTTCTGTTTATCTTATTTGTTCTTTCTCTCTAGTACCTAAATATTTCACCTATGGTTACTATGTTGTTTACAATCAAACTTCCAAGTGTAAGATTCTTATATTATTTAATTCACTTCTCATCTAAAAAGAAGTTTATTTCAATATCATTCCTTGTATGTTTGTGTACGAGTATGCTTTAATTTTGTAGATGCATATGTGTGTGCAGGTGTATGCACATGTGTTCTTTGAGAGACAAGAGACTAACTACTGCTTGTTTCTCCTCAAATGCCATGATTCTAGTATTTTAAAACTATCCCTCGGCAGGGCATTGGTGGCGCACGCCTTTAATCCCAGCACTCGGGAGGCAGAGGCTGGCGGATCTCTGTGAGTTCGAGGCCAGCCTGGTCTACAAAGTGAGTTCCAGGACAGCCTCCAAAGCTACATAGAAACCCTGTCTCGAAAAACCAAAACAAACAAACAAACAAACAAAAAAAACTATCCCTCATGCCGGGCGGTGGCGGCACATGCCTTTAATCCCAGCACTCGGGAGGGAGAGGCAGGTGGATCTCTGTGAGTTCGAGACCAAGCCTGGTTTACTGAGCAAGTTCCAGGACTGGCTCCAAAACAATACAGAGAAACCCTGTCTCGAAAAACCAAAAAAAAAAAAAAAAAAAAACCAACAACAACAAGAAAAACAACAAAAAAAGCCCTATCCCTCACTCACCAGGATATTCAGGATATTCAGGGAACCTGGGAGATCCAATTGCTCTTAATAGGATCATAAATTCATATCACAATATCTGGATTGTTTTCTTCATTCTAGGGATCCATGTGAGTTCCTCATACTTGTGCAACAAACATGTGAGACTGAGCTACCTATTCACCCTTCAAAACTTTGCTTCAAAGGGTTCCTTAAGTGTTAGATTTAATGTTCATAGGTATTTCACTTTTATGCTACCATTTCACTAACTTCTCGTTGAAATCAAAGCTTTAAAATCAGCTGTAAGTTTCTTTTTTTCTTAAATCCATATGTCTCTTCAAAATCACCTAAAATATTCATATGTTTTATATTTCATATAATTTACCATAATGTATTTATACTTATTATTTTACATGCTTGAGGTTTGCTTAGTTTTTGTTGGAGTACTGGAACACTTAATGGCTTTAGGAAATCGAAACAATTGTCATCTCAGAAATTGCTTTTCTTCCTATGTGAGTGGCCAGGAGTTAGTTGCCTATAGAATTTTCAACCTCTCAGCTTAAATACTGTAATTAACATGTCACAAAAATTAAGACAGAAATTATGTATGTTAACATTCTATGAATCCATTTTTACTAGACTTTGATGATGGTAATGGTTGCTGCCATTTCTATAATATATTTTGCTTGTTCCTCTATTTATGTAGCTTGGTACTTCAGTGGAAAGAGATATATGTGAAGTGAGGATGAATTTCTAAAAGCTCAGTATAATGACTGATTTTCTCACTCTCATTTACAAAGCATGGAAATTCTGGATAAATATAAGCTCAAATGAAACCCATCTTTCCAACTTTACAACTTCATTTACTGAATAAAATTCTGTCTCTAAATAAGAACATTATTTAATTTTCAACAATGTGCATGCGCAGTTAAGAATACTCGTTTTTACTTCAACATGATTTTAAAAAATCTATGTGATAATTATGCAAATAATATGCTTCCCTTTTTATTCTCAATAGTAACTTCTTTTCACTATGTAGTAGAAGAGGGAGTATAAAAATTGTGCTTTGTGAATAACTATGAAATGTGGGGTCATATATTATTTTACATAAGGTATTGGAAAAGGGGATCTATAATCATTTTTATTATATATTTCTTTTTAACTTTAAGGCAGTCACCAGCAACAGATGCGCAAAAGTAACTTGATGCTTTCCTCAAAATATTTTTATTAGGTACAATAGTTGCCATCAAATATGAATTATATCAGCAATCTCAAATGTAATTTTCACTTTCTACTACGTAAGTTCAAATGTGAGGGTTCCTCTCATAAAAAATAAGGTACTTTAATGTTAAATATTCTGAGACGTTCTAGAATAAGGATATTTTGGTTAATTCTGTGTTTCCTACAAATATTTCCACAGTCAGAAAGCAATGTTTTAGGAACATATGTTTTAGAAACATATATTGTTGATCTTGTCAAAATATATTCTTATTACTCTTGTTATTTTTGTAACCCAGCTCATATTCCTCATATTCACTCTCTCCAACCTTAGTGTTGAATTCCTATACCATCCCCACTTCCAGAGCACTGACAATAAAAGTGTTCTTTGATCAGAAGTCTCCATATCTCATATTGGATTTATAAAGTTTTTTAAAGCTGAAACTATTAACAGAAAAGGTACATATTATATATCAAAGTCTTAGTTGTTCCTAAATGAAAAGGCTACTATATAAATAGGCACATATGTGTATTTATAGGTTTAAAAGTGTTCCTCAAAATCCCCAAAATTCTTAGACTCAGGAATGGGAAGTAAATCACTGTGCTTCAATATAAAAGAGACGCATTTATGTGAGTCTAGCAACTCAATAGGAGAAATGGAGATAAAGCTTCCATAATTGGAGAAAAACAGTGGAGTTCATAGGATTTTGCTGAAAGAGTAATAGATACTAGGAACGTAGCATCAAATTTTATCTTAGAAGGAATACATTGGCCTTACAACAAAGAATATAGTGTTGTGAAAGCACTGAAAGTAGAGATTAAAGGTTGTTGAAATAACCAAGGTAAGAGATGATGATATTTTAGGTAAGAGTTTCTGTAATGCAGATAGCAATAAATGGTTTGATGAAAGATAGAGGTAAATTTAAAAGGGCTTTGAAATTAACATATGTGAGATAAAAAATCATGGATCATGGATGGTTCTATGTTGTAAATATAAGGGAAGTGTGGTGTGATTTCCTAAGATCTGGGGAGATTTGTGTGCACCAGTTAATGGAGATGGTACTCTGGAAGACAATTATTCTACATGGAGCAATGCTATATTTGAGGTACCTCCAAGTCATGAAGTATAAGAGACTAAAATTAATGTTTGGGAACTTAAATTTTTAAAGATGGCATAATATACCTGAAATTTGATATTAAGAATCCCAGAGAAACTAGAGTTGTTTTGAAAAGAAAACATATTTTTTAAATGTCCTTATTCAAGCAAGTAGTTATTTGTATGTTTCTTTTTTTGGAAAGGTCATGCATTTATTACACTTGTGTAATTATTCTAAAGGCAAACTAGAGTTTTTTATCTGAAAACATATATGGTAATAATTCATACTGAGCACATGGACACAACATATATGACACAAAGTAAATGTCTCATATTTTTATTGTTTCATGTAGGATTAAGTCAAATAGCTTCTACATTCACAAAACACTCTGTTCTTTCCAGCATTTTTCAGAATTTTACCATCAAAAGTATTTTTACTGCTCTCATTTTAGTAAGGAAGGTAAATTAACAACATTGGATACCTTATTCTACTTTGTTCATTTTCCTCTTCACAAAGGAATATTGTTTTTTTAATCCTTTATTCACATGTAAATAAATATTTTGTTTTATATACATAATACTATTTGTACATCTGCACATCTTGCCTCCAGCATTTTGAAGATTTCTACTATATGTTGTATTCAATACCTACTGATGACGAAGTCTGTGAATATTGCTTGTCTACAGCTACTATGGTACTTTCTTGGTCATTTAATATTATACTTTCATTCAAGACTAGATAGGTATGGACTCACTATTGTTTTTCGGAAGTAGTAGAGTTTTCCAAATGTGAAAAATCATGTAACCAGAAATAAATTCAAAGGTATTGAATTCCACTTAATTTCATGTAGTACTGTTTTTTCCTCATGTTATTCAGTTTTACAGTCTGAAAACCTTCTTATGAGTACCACAGAACACTTTTTATTCTATTTTCAGTCTTCTAGAATTTTCAGCAAGGTTTCCTTAGTATATTCTAATTGGTAAATAATTTCTTATTAATAGATATATGGTTTTCTACTATGGAGCTTTGGGAGTCTTTAAGTTTTTGACCTTACTCTTTATCTTCATGAAGATGATAAAAAAATTTATCAGAAAAGTTGTGTAGAATCATACCTCTCATTGTTTGAGACAAAACGATTGTCTGAATTTTCTGCTAATATTATTTGACACCACAGAAAATTACTTACCCACAGAGTTTATCTAACTTGCAATGTATATTGATAACAAAAAATTAGGAAAGGTTATTGTTCCCATCTTAAACAAACAATCTATAATGAGCCTGTCTTAACGGCTCAAAAGGCATTCTTTCAAAAATTATATGTGTATATATATATATGTTATAGCTTATATAAATATAAACTAGAATATATATACATATATATTATATATTACCATTTGTAACTTATATGCAGAAAACGAAAGTGGATTCTATAAGCCAAGAACTGTTTCATAATTGTTCCATTAAATAAAAGCAAAATTATTCTACTAGGACATAGGGAGCTGGTTCCAAAAGGAAAATATTTGTCTTGCAAGAATGATGACTGGGATTTGAGTTCAGCTAGGTAGGACCAAAATATATATATTAAAGACATTTTGTTATTAGTAGTAGTTGTCGTAATAAAGGCATGGTTGTATATACTTGGAGTTTAAGCACTAGGGAGGCAAGAGGATGGATTTTTGGATCCCCTGGAAGATCAACAAGCCTAGTCAAATTGCTGATTTCCCGGCCAATTAGAAGCCCAGTCTCCTCCTACCAATAATTGGAACCTGAAGAACAGCTGACTGGAACCTGAAAAACAACACCTGAAGATGTCTTCCCAGTTAGAATCCCACCTGCATCCACACACATTTAACCACATCTGCATTTATGCTCACATATACATGAACATGCACACTTTCACATATACAGAAGTTATCCCAACATAATTTTATATGTTGCCTGCTATTGCAAGCTTCTGTGATTCATTCAATATTATGCTTATAATATTAAATATGAAATATGATAGACTTTAATGTTCAATCAACTAAACTTAATGCTCAAGATAAAATAGTTCCAGTATTTCCCTTTTTATTTTAACTTTTTGAGGCAGATTGGCTGATCTTGATCTCCTGGTTATGCTACCTAGACCTCATAACTGCAATGATTACAGGCATGTGCCATCATGGCTGGCTAGTATTTCTTAAATTATTTTTTTCAAATTGTTTGCAATATTTAGCTGTAATTAAACTTTAGATTATTGAATTTCATAAAAACTGTATAGTTATTAATTTTCTTAAAAATATGAAAAGAAGTCACAATAATATGCCATGTATTTTCCCATACACATCCATAAAACAATTATTTTAATTACTTTAGGCATGTTACATATACACTGTAATAAGTAAAATTAAAAACACCACAGAAGAAATATCATTTTAGAATTGAATCACATGCAGTTTTTAGTTACACAACACAAAATGGTCATTTTGTCTCAGACATTTATATCCTGGGTTTGCGATGTATACTTTCTGGAAATGCAGATGTCTGTCATTCTTCTTTACCTTCTAAGAACTTGAGTAAGGAACAAAAGTGTATTTGTCAAAAAGTCTCTGATGATTCTACCCATTACAAATAAGTAACAACTATTAAACAATTTTGAATTGTCTTTTCAAGGAGGATATCAGAAACGTTCCACTCTGTTGTTTTAAAGGACTCTCCTTTCCTTTGGGTTTATAATGCTTTAGTGGTGATATTTTTATTTGATGTTCCATCAACTATCAACTTATTGTGAGCCATCCATTTCATGTAATGAGCACTGTGACCCGCTAAGTGCCTAATCCAAGAGTAAAGACTGTAGCTGTATATTTTAAGTCAATGTGATGACCTTATTTAGGGCAAGATAACTTATTCATGAAATATTTATTATTCACCATGTATACAGTGAGAAAGTAAAATTAGCATGGGATGAGCTCAGAGGAAAGCAATGTATATTTCTGAATTAGACAGTGAAGTAAATAAATGTATGAGAAATTGACAAATTCACATTGCCAATGTTATGAAAAATGATGCAGCAAAAGAAATTAAGATGCATATATTTTCCTTTTCATTTTTAATAAAGGGCCTTTTCCTATCATTTGTCCTTTTGTCTTTAACCTTGAAAATTAAGCTTTTGAGTTACAGAAGCCCAAAGTGAGGGGAACTACTCACTTTTAGAATGCACAATAGAAATGTTATTTAGCCCAGATTTTTGGTTGTGTTAGTAGGCTTCTGTTAATAGAGTAGTAGTTGCAAACACACACATGGGTTTGCCAGTAACAACTCACAATTTGTGCAAAGTTGAGTCTTCGAAACTGGGCAAAATTGCTCTCAATTTCCCGCCAGCGCTTGCTGAGCTGGATCTGAGTTGGCTCCACTGCCATTGCGGCCCCATTCTCAGACAAGCCCTCAGCTTGCCTGCGCACTGCATTCAGCTCCTCTTTCTTCTTCTGCAATTCACGATCAATTTCCTATTGAGCAAAATCAATACAGGGCCCAGGGCAGTTAGCTAACCACATCAACCGACCTACAAGCAGCAAATACTTCTCCCATAAATTTCATAGGCTGTTGTTCCTTTTTATATTTTCATAATTTATAAATAATGGAAAGTGTCACTGTCATCCACGCCCAGTAAGCCAAATATAATTTTAGGTATCATTGGAATGCTCAGTTTAAGATATGCTAATTAAATTACTAAACGTTAGTTAATATTTTATTTCTTTTGAAGTGTTCTGGTGTTTCCATAATTGACCCAAATGGGTGTGATTGTTCGCTTATTTATTAGGGATAATACATGTAGAATATAACTTAGAGGGCAAGTGACTACAACTTTTATTTTAAAGTTTTGAGGAACTCAACAGAGAATGAAGCAAAACAAAAAGTGTAAAATAACAGAAAGAAAACATCTTTGGACACTTTGAAAATAAATCTCTAGAGATTTGACAGTGATATGAAAAGATGTTCTGATGAAATGAATGTGCTAACAAGAGAAAGGAGTCGTCCATCTACCGGTAATCATTAGTTCATCTGGAACAAAGATACACAGAGTCAATTACAATTTCACCAGCAAACACATGACGGTTAACAATTCATTTCACATTGTCTAATATAGAACATTTTATTCATTCGACATTACGTCAATGCAGTGACAGTACAATACAGTTACTGAAACAAAACACAATACAAAGAAATACATCAAAGCACAGAGCAAGCTAATAGAGGAAACTAGAACACATTTTATACATGGTCATTGTAGGTTACGTTAAAATAGTAAAACTCTAGCAGCAAAATCTAGTATTGCCATTCTAAAACAACTTTACCTTTATTTTCCTCTCATCTCTGGGCTCAGGTAAGTTGGCTAATTTTTTTTCAATGTCATCCAAGCATTTCAGGAGATCATCAGCCTGCCTCTTGTACTGATACCATTGGTGAGAAATTTCTAGGGCCTTTTTTCTTCTTTGAGACCTCAAATCCTGTTCATGATGCAGATATTATTAAAATTTCAATATATGAGGATAATATATGCTTGCTGAAGTTGTTTATGAAAATAAAATTGAGACCGTTGTCTTTTTAATTGTTATTTAAAAATCACATTTAAATACAAAGCATGAACATAAATTATTATTAAGTTATTCATTTGTGTGTTAAGATATATGCATAGATGCTAAGAAGCATGAAAACACAAAATACTTTTCTCTGAATATTTCAATTTGCTTACAAAACGTTTTTACATTTAATGAAGTCTCAATTATCTAAAGAAATGATTGCATAATACATTAGAAACCATTTCATACATGATTATTTGAATACAACAAACTTAACTCATTAGCTACAAAAGCATTGAGTTGCGCTTGACTTTATTAATACTTAGAATTCTAAAACATGTGTTGAGCTTGGGGCTTAACAACAAAAAAATAACACTATATAGACAAACTATATACACTCATGGTTTTAGAAATGTCGATAAAGTTAGGCAATTAATTTTATTGCTTAAAGTTTTTAGTTGTCCTGCAAGCTGAAGAAATTGCTCAGCATTAAGAATTTTGAAACAGCCAGGTTTGACTCCCAGTACAAATCATCTGTAAGACCAATTCCAGGGCACCTGATATCTTCTGGGCTCTGTGGTCAATTCACACACATGGTCCACAGAAAAACATGCAGGAATAATACCCATATACATGAAAATTAAGATAATAATTTCTAGTTATTTTAGTTGAAGTTGTTCAAATTTATATGCATAGAAGTAACTATTCTTTATAGAGCTATAATTGTATATGAAAGTAAGAAATTAAATATTACTTCTTTTTCTTTCAATGCATGCTTAGACAACATTTTCTTATTATACTAGATCATATTCAAAGTATAAAAATAATTTCTATTTCAAAAAGAATGAACAGTTTTCAATCAACTTGGTGATATAAAACAAGTAAACTGTTTTAATAAATCATCAAATGAGAAAGGAGTTTTTGTCTGAATCAAAGATATACACTCAAAATTTTCTGACATCTATAAAATTAGCTAAGATACCAGTTTGTAACCCAGAGAAAAATAACATCTTTATCTACAGATTCCATTTCTTCAAAGAGGTAGCATTTGGGTTTCATATCCAAATTAATATGAAGTAAACAAAATACCAATGAAAAACTGAAAGCTACATTGCTTTGGGAATTTCCAATCTCTTTTAAAAATTTATAATAATAGAATTGCAACTAATTGGCAGGCTAACTCCATAACTGTATTTGGTGTAAAATAGGTTTGACAAACAATGTTGATTTTTTTTTCAATTACATGTGGCATGAAGATTTACAATTTACTGTAGTTTATATTTTGTATGTCATTTCTAAACCCCATGTAAAGGTAATAAATGCTTTGGAAGAGTTTGATAGAATTTTGTTTTGTCTGACAATATAACAAGATCCACTCCTGGGACTTACTGAACTGTGACTTATTCATGATGCCATGTACATATTTGCATGATGGACCTGATGGTTATACATCTCAGAGTCCTTTGTATTCCTTAGAAACAGGTGATGTGCAATATAGTGTATTATTTGTAAAAATCATTTGTATTTGTTAGATGTATGGAACATGACCTCTAGACACTGCTGACTAATAATATACATTTCTTTCTGTGACTAATCTAGAAACTTCTGAAAGGTTTTGTCACAGAAGAGTGTGAATTACACAGGTTTCTGATTTTCTGGGCAAATTATGATTCTCTTTTGCATTCCCTCAAGGAAGAGGTCTTTTCTGTTTACTATATTTGAGAGCAGTTACCTTCAGAACACCTGCTGCTCAATTAGAGTTTCCTTGTTGATTCCTTACAGGCACAATAGTATGTAATTACTTTCTCAGCAGTGATTATTTGGTTAACAATAAGAAAAAAGATTTTACCCACTTATTTGCATATAGAATGCAGACTCCATTCCCCTACTAGGCGAATCTATCCATATAGTCATATAGGTCTAAAGCAATGATTCACAAAGAAAACATTACATTTAACAGTATTGGATAGTAAGTCATGAAGTAAAATAGAGAATATTCCAAAGCATATACAAAAGTAGTGGTTTACAAAACGTTTAGCATATCTACTTCCATCTCAAGGACTGCATAGACAGCATTAGAGAAAAATGAACAGCTTATTCTGTACTTCCTGCACAATACAGATGGGTCACAAGGATACTTGAGTGCAAATACTACAGCTGACAACAGTTTTTCAAGTGCATCATGAGCATTTTTGAGAGTTCCTATAAAAATGAAACTGGGCTCTAGTAGATGCCTATTTTTACAAAGTATCTGTTATAAACACAGTAAAGTTTATTTTTTAAATGAGGAAAATATAGGCCCTATTATAGAAACAGTTTGCCAAAATACTAGACCTTCTATAAAGAAACAAAATCAGTAGAGGGAATACCAATTGATTGTTCTGGCAACCAAGACAAATATGAAACTAGTTTGTAGAAATAAAGCATATTATAAAATAAATTTCTAAATACTGTGAATGATACTTTTGGATAGCTTTCAATATTACTAAGAAAAAGAACAAAACAAAGTTTATGATACATATCTCACCACACTGATAGCACAAAAAATAAATAAAACACACATATTCAATGGGAAAAAGTAATTTTCTGGTAACTAAAATGCTTAAGCAGATTTTATTTATGTACATGGCATTTTATCCTATATATACAAAACCACACGCAAAGCATATTATAATTTGAGCTCTAATACCTTGAGAGCATTATGTTTTGTCTGTAACAGCTGCTGTTTTATCTTTATTTCCTCTCGCTTTCTCTCATCTGTGATTCTTTGTTGTAAGTTGTCTCCTCTTTGCAACAATTCATTTACAGTACCCTCATTGTCTTCACTCTGATTAAAAACAACAAGTACAGTCTTCATTTTGACTATAAAAAGCTGTACATATTGTTAACAGAGATAAAAACATATTTAAATACACACAAAAATCCAATTTAAAACTTTCAGGGGATGCTATCATAAAACAGTATACTCATAATATTTCTTTTATATTTAGATAGAAAACAAAATATCTGTGTATTTCTTCTGAAGAACAAATTATGAATGGCATCTGTACAAAGATGATGAGTAAGCACTTTAGAACATAAAAGTTATGATTTGCTATAAAAATATCCTCTTGGAGTTTACTTCTACTACAGTTAATGATTGACACTCTCTATGTTAACTGATCTATATCTGTATAGTAAATTTACATACTAAGCTCTGTTTTATATTTAAGCCTAAATGCTAAAATTTTGAATGTGGAGCATTATTAAAAGTGATGGGGAAATTCGTCAGATATTGAAAATAATTAATTTCTAAACTGATGCATAATTTTGCTAAATTTAAGCAAATAATATAATACTATGAGTATGTACTAAAATAACTTCAAAATTTTTCAAATCTCATTTTAATTTACTATCTAAGAATAATGGTATAATTTTATTTACTTAAAGATATTTCAAAAAAGTTCTGTTGTAATATTATTGAACATGGTTACATTTGTGCATATCTTGTTTCTTGTCATTCAACTCCAAATATGAAAATTATCTACTACAAAGGCATAGTATGCAATGGTACACAGGTATGCCAATGAGCTAATGATAAATGACACACAAACTTCAAAAAACGCATTTATGTATACATTTATAATATTATATATGGTAATAAATGTAATATATATAAATCTAGAACATATTTAAATTTCATAATTTCATAATACTCATCCATTGTGTTTAAAGGAAATGGGATATTTATTTTACAGTTGTCTATTAATAGTCTAGTGAAAGTCACAATTACATATATGTATATAATGCATATATACATATATTACAGACTATATAAAGACTATATTAGAATAATTTAATATGTCTTTTGTGACTGTGAAGCAAGTTCCATGGCTGAGAAAGAAAACATTAATAAAACTAATTTATTCCCCTGATAAGTATTCTATAGCAGGGTTGTTAATGAGACTGAGAAGTAGCAACACTTTTTCACTTCTTCTCCCTGGAATTTCTTCTTTGACATGAAGTAGAGTTAGCTGGATCACAGATTCGGGAAGCTTCTTCCTGTTTTCCCTCTCATGAGCTGAGATGTGAAGGCCACTAAATTTTTACATAAAGAGTACTGATTCACACAGCTCCAAGAAGTCAGAATAATATGAGTTGAGGTTAAGAATACTGGGCAGAAATATTTCTCCAATTACTTCACATTATCTAGCAACTAAAAATTATATAGTGATTCTTAATTTTGCTCAAGCATTGTCTAAAATGTCTGTATAATTAATATAGGTATGAAAATCTCTAATGTGATACATGTAAAGGTTAAGTATGCTACAGTGATAATGGTAGTGGAAGAGGGAGAAATAACATGCAAAAAAGTAAAGCGAATGTAGCATAAACATACTCAGTGAATAGTGATGTGATGTAGAAATAGTCAAGCCAAAGAAAAATATAAAAGATATTTTAAATTGAAGGAAGATGTATTGAGTTTATGTACAGGCCAAATGGACATATTTCTTTACTCTCATAGAATAAGCAACATGGAAATATATATATATTTTATATGTATATATATATTTTTTAAATCTTTGGTAAAACCACTTTGTTAGGAACTATGGTAGACAATTTCACATTTCATACAATTGTCCTTTCTATTACCAAAAGCATCAGCTATGTGTAAGACTATAATTTTCTATTATATTTTAGTTTATATCCTGTTTCCTCTTATATTTTGCCTTCTGAATTTAAAAATGGAACAAACAAAAACAAAATTGAACTATTTATTAGAAGTTGAGAGTGTTCTCATATGTTCATATGATGGTAATTTGACAGTTACAATAACATGTCCAAAGAAATACTTTCCATTTAATATAATCATTAAAAAAATAACACTATGTGAATGTTAATATTCTGAGAATTCAGTTAGAGACATGAGTTGCATTATTTTCTTCCAAATATTTACTCATTTTCATTCCTGGTTCATTCACACTTTCATCAGAACCAATTTACCATATCTTTATTGAAGTCTTCCTCTTTCAGATTCACCCCCTGCTGAATTTCAGCCTCCAGTGGTTCAAGCAATTTTTGTATATCTGAGTTAAACTGCTCCAATTCCTTCAAAGGAATGGAGGCCTAAAAAAAAAAGATAGTGCTAATTTAAATCAAAATTACTTTTTATTAGAAACATAAACCAAATGAAATACATTTATTCAGACCCCTGTTGCTAAAATAATGACATGCATTATGTTTCCATATTAAAGTTTATGAAGGTTTTGAAATACAACTGGGAAAGTACCTAAGAATGCACATATGGAGAAGCACTTGTCATCAGAGCTAAACATATATACAAGATAATGTGATTCATCATTCCAGAATATCAAAATAACTAATTTACATGTATTTGTCTGTATTAATCTCTAATGTTCTAAAGTTAAACTTTAACTTATTTTAGGCATTCTGATAATATAAAATTTAAGTCCATCCTAAATTGCCACATTAATCAATAACAGTAACCTTGGGTAAAATCTGGAATTTTTTACCTTATTTTTAGAAAAATCATGTAGCAATCTGTTCAACATTTCAAATGCCATTTTTAGGATGGTATAAATTCCTGGCATGTCTTCATAAGACAACAATATTAACTGCTCCAGGAATGTGAAGCTGGCACAAATATATCCTTATTAGAGAAACCCAAATATTTCACATGCTTCAAAAATATTTAAAATCTGAAATTAATATTTATCATGGTCTCAGCATTCTTAATAATCCTTTTAGTTCCCATACAAAATACTTGAAAATACACGAGAAGACAATGAAAATAAGATATCCAAAAAAACAAGCAATCGTTCAATTTGTTATTTTCTATTTCAATTTGTTAATATTATAACACTGAAATTATTTTTCACCTGATCAATTTTAAAATTCCCCTGCTAGTAAACAAAATTAAGGGCTTCTTCCATAAGTGTATCATGTTATTGAAATTAGGAAACGCCTGTGTGTATTTTATGCCCAAGGTTAAGTTAATTTTATGTGGTTCATTTCTTATCTATTGTTTCCTAGCTGTATTTTCAGTTGTAGCTTGACATTACCATTTTTAGATGAAAAGTTGTGAGAAGAAATTTGGATTATTCCTCAAGGAAAAACCCAGTATCTAAAGGTAATCTGTTACTAGGGAGGACTGAATAAAATATTGCTATTCATAAGAGCATAAGTGGAACACAGAATATAAATAATAACACATCTTCAATGTTCTTCTCCCTGCCCTGTGAATGGTTTATAGGATCTGTTTTGAAATGACTTATTATAGTAGTATTTCTTCAAATTTTAATGATGATTTATCATTTGAAATACCATAATTTTTAAAGGGTAGAAACTGGAATAGCCTAAATTTAAAGGAGATTACAGTCTTTTAATTATCACCATACTGCCATAATTTACATGTATATACATATCTGTTGATACTTGAAATTATTGAATTATTGTTCACCTTTGCTGAGACTCCGTGAGAATAACTTGCTACTCAACATTACTTCGTGGATAAAAAACAAATGCTTAAAGTAACATTTTTCACTAAGTAGATTTCAAAATAATATGTCTAATCGTTGTCAGATTTACATGTTTCACTCCACCCACTTCTTTGTTAGGTCATCCTCTGTCGACATACTAAAATAGAGTGGTGTCAAGGGCTTGGTATGTGGTTTCTGTGACCCTGCCCGAAAGTTTCTTCTGCAATTAATTGTTTTTCAAATCACCATGTAATCGTTATATATAGTTATGAACTTACTTTTGAAATCTAGTTTAGATTTTAAAACAGGTATCAATTGTTTAGTAAGCTCAGCATATCAGGAACTGATCTTATAAACTTTTCCTTGAGGTGTATATGATACCATTTTACCTAACTTTGTTAAGACCACATTTATATTCTCAGTCAACCATTCTCAAAACACAAACCATGCTGTTCTTGAATATACTCTCAGATCTTGCCTATCCTTGGATCTAAGAAATAACAAATATAAATTAATTGTCTGTGGTCTAGTTTCTTTTTAGTCCCAGTAATACCAAAGATATCCAAAGAGTTGTCCAATTCCCTTCTTTACCAATAAGCTTCATCAAGTGCACTGTGATCAGGTCAATATGCACCCCCAAGCATTGCTGCAATTGTATTTTTGCTACATAGGAACCTTACACATCTACTAAAAACAACTCGGTGTAGGTTTGAGCATGATGGTCATGTAAGTCATCTCAATCTTTTCTTGAGGATCTTTCTAAGCATAATTACATTTCCTGATACAGGACTGCTTTGTAGGAGGTTTGATAAGTCTGTCTTATTGTCTCTCAAGATTCTCATAATACCTCTCATCTTCTAGTAAAGAACATAAGTTTTTCACATAAATTCAAATATTGAAAGTGGGCCTTACACTCTAGCTGAGGAATCTTAGCCAACACTTGCTTTTATCTTTCTAGAGCAGGGAATATTTTATTTGTAACACTGGGGGAAAATAACATCTACTTCATATGAATGTTATGAGGATCAAGTGTGTTAAAAGTTTTCCTGTTCAGTAAACAACTATTATCATTGTCTCCCAAAGTCCTATGTACTTGTGTGACACAAAGTAATACTCAATATATTTTGCCTTTATGTTTTCATTCTGCCAAAGAATTTTTAAAAATTGAATCAATTAAATTCTAATGTTAACATGGAGAAATTCAGGTGCCAACTTGGAAAACTGTATTAAAATAGAAAGAAAGCTTGATGTATTGAACTATTGCATTATAGGAAATAGTCTCAATAAAGAAAGGAAGATGTAAATGTACTTGTGTTTTGTCCACTAAGGTATATTTATTAGGTGTTATTTGGGAAAATACTTCAAAATCTGTGAGACAAGATCTACCTTCTGCTAAAATACGTTTGTTTCTTTCTATCTAGAGTCATTTCTGCTATGGAATAGGTACTCCAAAATATGTTTTTCTGGAAAGAATGTAAACATTGCTATTATACTGTGATGACATACCAGAATGAATGTTGCAAGGATTCTGGAAAGATATCTATATCTATACCTGTATCTATATCTATATATGTAATTGAGATCAAATGCAGAGTATTTCATATGTTGGGCAAACACTCTAATTTGAACTATTTGTCTTCCAATATGTACAATCTGAACAGAAAATTAAAAATTTTGATTGGTGCTCTGCATATGTAAAATATATCAACAGTGGGATAAAAGATACGAAGAACATGATATCATCATATACAAAAAGCAAAGCCTAAAGGAAAACAACAAAAAGCTACCAGCAACAGAATAATGATATAAAAAGACTTTAGGTAATACACTTACAAAAATGAATACAAATTAACACAAAGAATAGAAACTTAAACTCTGTTTTTTTGTTTATTTACTTTTTTCAAAATGCACAGGGTACAGACTTCTTGATGTAAAACTACTCTACATTTGGGAAATGACTATTATTCAGGTAAGAGATTAAAACCTATGAATATTCTTTCAAAATGAATATTCTAAATGAACAGGTAGAAAGTATTCACAGACTATACATTTAGGTTAGCCTAAAGGTAACTTTCTGATTAGGACATTGTCCAGTTTATTTATTTTTTTATTTTATATTATTTTATTTTTGGTTTTACGAGACAGGGTTTCTCTGTATTGTTTTGGAGGCCGTCGGTCCAGCCCGGCCTCAAAGTCACAGAGATCAGCCTGCCTCTGCCTCCCGAGTGCTGGGATTAAGGGCGTGCGCCACCAACGCCCAGCTAGGACTTTCTCCAGTTTATTAGAAATAACATTTTTTTTGGTTGCTGAAAATAAATGAGCAGATATTAAGTAGTGATGCATTACGTCAAATACTTAAAATATGATCACTTTAACTTGAATATTGTGTTAAAATCTAACACCTCATGATAAAATCTATCCTCTAAGTTTGCACAAAGTGTTATGAGTATTGTAGCTCAATAGAAATACAATGAAAGTCATAAATACAATTTAAACTGATACAGATGCTATATTAAAAGCAAAAATTGCATAAAATTATTTTATTATTTATAAGTCCTAAATATTATCTTCCAATATTTAGCAGTTTTTTCATTAATATGCCCAAAATATTATTTTCTAAACAATGTAAATAATAATTATATTTTCAATTCACTATTTAAAAACAGGTACTCAAACTGTAAGCATGTTTTACAGTTATACCACATCTTAATTTAGATTAGACAATTTTTTATTGATTTGTGGACTCTTGTTGTTAGTGCAGATTTATACTATTTTAGCTATGCCAACTGATAAGATTTATCATTCATTATTAACTAGAAAGTTCTGCATGGAATACTACCCTATCAATAATATCTAAAATGTGAATATTCAACAATTTTATTGGATTACTTTTATATTAGTCATAAATCGTCAGTCTCGTTCACATGCAGTTTAAAAGGTTTTAGTTTTATAGAATATATTTTTAAGAAAAATAGTCTCAGTAGCCCTTTGGTTGTGGGCTTTACCTAGAAATTCTAATTTCTTTATCCCTTATTTATTCGTGATCCCAAATGGATGTTTTACATTGCAGTTAGCAATACCTCTTGTATCAGTCTGAATTTTGCATAGTAAATATGACCTCCTTTTATTTTTTTATAAGAAAAGGATGTTTAGTATACATATTACTAGTTTTAAGACTATTTACCTAGCCGGGCGTTGGTGGTGCATGCTGTTAATCCCAGCACTCAGGAGGCAGAGGCAACAGGATCTCTGTGAGTTCGAGGCCATGCTGGTCTACAGAGCGAGTACCAGGACAGCCTCCAAAACAATACAGAGAAACTCTGTCTCGAAAAACCAAAATAAAAGGACTATTTACCCATTGATTTATCAATAATCATATTTTACAATTAAAAGGATGATAAATAATCAACCCAGTTATTTCAACTATTGGCACAAAAAGACCAGCCACTTAATATATATGTGATTACTACTCTTTATATGTAAAAATTGGAAAGACTTAATAGTTGCCTGCCCTTAATAATTCGCTAGTTCACCATTATTGCATGGTTTTTAATTCTAATGAAGAAGATAGTTTTGCTAAACAGTGAAAGTGTTATTTCAATGTTTATATTGTACTTCATAATTTTGACTTATTATGCAATATATTGGAAGAAATGGATAATATGGAAGTGCTTATTGTTTCAAAACTGACTTAGACCACGGCATGGTGATGCACATTACAAATTTGGAAGCTAAGATAGAAGAATTGCTATTTGGGATCAGTCAGGGCTACAAAATTAAGCCCTGCCTCATGACACAACAAGAAAAATGCATGAGTAAATACATAAACTCATAAATACTTAAAGTTCAGTTCAAGGTAGCAAGTTTATAATTCTTGCATTTCAAAATCAAATTATGAAAAATTGTCTATGGCAGTTGAAGGCAATGGTTGAAAATAATCTTGCAAATAAAAATTTTTATTTACTTAAAATGTGTGACCAGAGTACAACTAAAATAATAAATTTGTTATATGATGTTAGGCAATGAACACAAGATAGGTTTTACAATATATAGAAAATAAAACAAATTAAGTTATAGTGAAGTAAGAGAAGCATATAGCAATTATTACTTTGTACAATTTAATCTTTTACTTACCTTTTAATTTTAAGAACTTTACCATGACCGTGCAGTTACACAAAAATACATAGAAGATAGAACATAGAAAACTTTAATAAACAGATAAATGGACACAAAAGAAAGAAGAGACAGAGAAACTGAGAAAGACACTTTGTTTTCCTTGATATTTTAATATTCCTTTAAATTGCGTAACAACTATTAATTGTGCTTTGTTGAAAAATTTAAGGATTGACGAGACTTAAGGCTCTATTGAAGCTTTGGCATTAATGGTTACTTATATCACAAGCCAACAAAGAATTAAATAACTGAACAAAAGTAAAATCAATTACAAACTGATTCACTAATTTTGAAAGCATTTATAGTTATTTAGTTATACTTTATTTATAATAAAATATTAGCTTTCTTTTGATTAAATATTACTTCAGCCTGTACAAATACAATAGCATTATAATGCATGTGTTTACACAGATAGCATTGTAAACATCTGATAACCTTGACTATGGGTTCTCAGTCATCAAAATAAAAGCACTATTTGGGAATACACACTGGGATCTAAACTGAAAATAAATAATATAAGTGCTACAGTTTGGTTTAAAAATGCCTTCAACTCAATATGTTTTCCATTTTGCAACTTTAAAATAGTATTTATCATTATAACAACTAGACAGGGAATGAAGAAAAATAGCAAATAACAATCAAAAGAATGTAGTTTGAAGGGCCACTAACATTTCCAACAGAGAAGAGACTAATGACATGATATGGACAATAATTTCAAATGCTCCTGTCTTTAGAGGGAAGAAAACTTACAAAGATAAACAAGATTATTTAAAAATCTTTATCTGTGTTTGAAAAAAAGTTTCCCAAATTAATAATTTTTGGGCTTACTGAATTTTTACATTTAAATTTAAACTATGAGAAAACTATTAAAAAGTTGAAATAAATTATTCAGGAGCTCAAAATACCATCATTCGCTGGTTGGATTGGTTTTGTAATAGGTATGGTAATTTCTGGTAAGGCACCAATTTATTTTGAATGCTTAATTGATGAGAGTATGGCTAAGTTGTGAAACTCACTAGGACGGTTGTCCAGTATATTTCTATTGATTTTTAAATTGATAAAACAAATTTCTGGGTCACTCACTTTAGAATTGGTTAAATACTGGTTGTATAAGACATTGGTAGATCAAGAATCATTGGCTACTTTTTGTGTTTAATGTTAACGGAAGTACTTCTTTTGTCATGATTGTGAGGGTTCAGTAGTGTCAAATGAAACAGCAAATGGTTTAAGTCTAAGTTACAATGCAGTGTTTGATGGGACTTGATAAATACAAAATTACAACATTTTTGGAAAACTGATTCTATCTTGTCAGGGATTCTGTTTAGTTCTTTCTCATTTGAAAATAGAAAAAAGTTTACTAAAGTTACCATTGGAAATAAAATTGGATATATTCATACTAATATAGCATAAATCAATCACGATGATCTAAAAATTTCTAACCAGGTTGTCTAACTGTGGAAACTTTGAGAATAGAGCCTCTTTCATATCCTCATATAATTATCTAATAGTCTGTTTTCCAAATAATTACTACTTTTGAATGCACTTACACTAATTGATAAAATTACTTTTGTTTTTAAGTTACTACAATCAGTAATCACCAAATAGCTTTAATTATAATAAATACCATACTAATGAAACCCATGCAGTTTTATCAAAAGGCAGAGTTTACTATGTTCAGAAACATATCGGCATTCAAAATAATTAAAATAATTAAAAGAGATTTATTTCAAAATTTAAATATAGTTAACTCTGCTGACTAGGTAGTCAAATACAGATATGAATTAGTATTATTAGAATAGAAACTGTGTGGATTAGTACAATTTTTATTCATTTCAGTTAAATTTAAGTAGCATGTGTACTATATAGTTTGAAAATGAACCTGTTATTATCTCTAATGATACTAATTATAGTTAGTATATATTGCACAATATCTGCAGCTTTTCCGTATAGTTTTGCCTACATTTTATTCTCTTTGTAGAAAATTAAGTCAAGCATATATTTTATAACATAAATAACTGTCCCAAATGATGCATTTTGACTGTTTTCCTGTCAGAAGAGGTGCTGTTTTAGAAAATGAGTGGAGATAGATTGATAAGGGAAGTTAAGTTTTAGTTAAAATTACTAAATCTAAGGAATGTTAGATTGACATCCTAGATCATGTAATCTTTTTTGTTAATTTTAGCCTGATGTTCAGGAGATACAAAGTATCAAGTCTAATGTGTTACTCAATTATTTCCCACAGGCAATACAATTTATTAAGGAAGTCAAATGTTTTAGTGTGTGTGTGTGTGTGTGTGTGTGTGTGTATGTGTGTGTGTGTGTGTGTTCTAACCTACATTATATAGAAAACTTGTCACCTGTCTCATTTGTTATCTCAAAACCCACTATAAATATCTAAAAGATACTCATATTCAGAAAGATCAGTTTTATATCTGCTGAGGGTGATTAAAGGTCAAAAGAACTGATACATATAATTAATATAGAAACTAAACAGTGAATATTTAAACATAGGATATCAGATTGTCCAAATCTCATTTTACTGTTATAGTATAAATATATATAAACTGCTAGATGAATTTTTGTTGCAAATTCAAAGACCCATAAGGAATTTGAAGAACATGTCATAAATATATCCTATTAGCACATAAGTCTTAGTGAATAACTAAAGACATGAAAAAAATCGGTTCATCTTTTTAATTTAGTTATTATCCATTTAGCCAATATGTAAAATTTTCCAGTACTTACAAGATAAAATATTTTGATATGTAGAAGTCATATGCATATATTTTGTAATATTTTTCAATAAGACAAAATAACTACCTATGTTAATATAACAGAGCTTTATGAAGTATAGTTACACATCTTTTGAAAACATTGAAATATACCTTGATGCATATTTAATTATTTAATTTTATACAAAGACTTTCTCAACCAATCAGTTTGGAATTCTAATTAATAATTTACTTCCTATCTTCGTGTATCTCAAAGACAACATTCTCTGTGCTAATTCCAAATGATGCTAAGTAGGTAGTTCTGGAGGTAGGCTCTCCTAATCCATTTACAATAGAAACACCCTAAAACTTGTTAATAATATAAATTTTCAGATTTCTCTGTACTTTCACTGAACAAGTATCTTTTGGTGTTGAATATTTGTAATCTTTGTTTTATAATCTCCCAAGTGCAAAAAACGTTGGAGAGTTCTCTCTCAATTAACACTTTATATTTCTCATAAATACTCCATTATTCCAAGTCCTCGTGTCTCATAAAGGCTATTGTAATGCTTCCTATCTGGTTTCCCGAATTCTTGACACTATTCAATTTTGTTCTCCTCACACACCAAGGCACTAATCTTTCAAGAATGCATGAAACAGAACTATTACAAAGTCCTCATTGCATGCTAAATTAAGCACAGTCTATTAATCTTGTTGTCATGACCTCTTTATACTGTGTCTAATCAACCTCTGCAGTTTTGTCATCCACAAGTAAGCTTCATGCTCTATACCCTCTATCTCATAATGTATACAAGGGGACTTTTTAATGTCTTATCTAAAATTGTTATCTCCTCAAATCTTTTGGAGCTACTACTAAATTCACTTAGCATGAATATGACTCACAACTCAATATTCACAAATACATCTTTAACAGTAGGTTACTTAAATCTATCATATCTGTCTTAATAATGTCACCACAAGACCAAACATTGTGCTCTGAAAGTAGTATATGACTGATGAGAATTCATCTAGACAGCTCCTTTATTCTCAGTTATATCATCATTAATTCATTTAGACCCACCAAAATAAGCATTTCCTCCAATGCTAATTCCCCTCCCTTCAGTTGACTTCTAGGTAAATAAGGACAAATAGCGATTTCCTAATCAACAACATTGAGAAGCAACTTACTTTTGTCTTTCTAATATCTTTACTATGCATCTGTTCCATGGTATCTTCGGGTACTAATAGCACCCCCTTGACAACCACCTTGTCATCCAACTCAGATCCTCTAAAGCAAAGAAAGGTAATCCGAGGTACCACTTCTAGGTTTTTTTTTTTCAAATTTTCCAGGGGTTCTTAAAGGATTCATGGTTTAATTTTATAATTATGGCCTACTCCATTAAAACATTCATATCCCTACACTAATATCATAATGATTAAAAAGTAATACAGGTTCTCAACATCTTAAATAGTTGCTCAATCTAAATAAAAACAAAGAGGTAGAATTTGGAGTTGTGTTGTACTTGGTGAGGTAGAACTTTCTAGTATTTGTAAGTCTAGTTGATTACCCTTTAGACTAGTCTTCGCAAAAAAAAAAAAAAACTAGCAAAAACATGTCATTTGAGCTTCATCCCAGAAATGAGAAAGAGAAATAAATTACTCTTCCATTCCATTGTTTATCAATAATTGTTTTACTTCTCAAAACATAAGAACTAACCTGTGGCTCAAAATATCTAACCAAATAATAATTATCGATAAACATTCCTTTTTGGGGTTTCAAATCTTTATAACAAATATGTTTTTCTAACTATATGTTTCTTACATCATTTACCCACATGACAATGTTGAAGATAAAAGGAGACTGGCATCATCTTTGTATCTTGATATATGTCAAGTATGCTCTGTGCTTTAAATGGGAATATGCCAAGTTACAGAAATAGTACTATATTTAGCTATTTACCAGAGCAATTGGGGGAGTTTCAACTTAAGAACTCTCTTCTCAACATGGTGCCCCATCCAGGTCCAGTATCAACTGAGAATTCCAGTGCTCATTATTTTGACTTTTAGAATTTCTTATGGTAGACTATCTGTGTCAGAAGTGTTAAAGTATATCTTTCACTAGATATTACCCAGCAGAGCACAGAGGTGTTAAGCAGTAACTTCTTGTGATAATCTTTGTTCTACTTAATTGTCCATCTAGTTGATTGCTGAAAGGGTAACCTAAAACTAATCCTTACATTGAGTTGATAATATTCGTCAATACAAATTACTTTCATATTTCAGTCATCACCAAAGATTTTGTCCTAAGTTATGGTTGTACATGAGAAAATCTAACTACGGAGATATCCTCCATCTCAAACATTTAACTAATCCCTTTTTGACATCTAAGATCATGCTAACACTGTCAAAATCATACTCTATAAGGGAAATAATAGTTAAGTCATTATACATCTTAAAGATGAATTTAACAACACAAAAATATTGAGGTGTCCAATTGAAAAGTTACAGATATTTTGACTGATCTACTTGGGAATTTCAAAAACATATTCTATAGGTGTAATTTATACTACTTGAACTCAAACATTGAAAGAAAAAAATTAAAAGTATAATCCCTCCGTATCTAATAACTCCACTATTTGATATTTTATATATTCGATTTTGAATAATGACTTTTGAGGTTCAGGGTAATTATTCTTTTGTGGAGAGACAAAGTTGTGCAGTACTACACATGAGGTAGAAGTAAAAAGAGGCCCTGAATATATATATATGCATAATATTAAAGTATATACCTTTAAAATTTTATTTTGATTTTTACATATCTAATTTCTAGAAATTTTACCTGAAAAGATGAGTTTATGATTACTTTTCAAATGACGAATCCAATTCTATTTTTATTTTTCTGTTTGCAATCTAAGGATACACTGCTATTTCAAGAACAGTCAGTGCAGAATCTTTGTAGATATTTGAACTTTGTTACATTTCAGAATTTTATGGGACAGCAATGCTAGTAAAAGTAATTTAAATCTCACCATGCTGAGAGTCTATCACTGTGAAGACTATGGCTTTCTAGAAAAATCATTTTAAACTTAATTGTTTACCAAGAAATATATCTTTGTTAGGTACTATTCTACAATGTGGAATTTATTTTTACTCAAATAATCCTTTATTGAAACAAAATTGCAAAGTGTAACTACCTTATAAAGAACAGACATTTAGAGTTATTTCCTATTTACAGATTGTTGGCAAAGGTAGCATTGTTTCCTACTAGAATTACCTCAGAGGTGTTTGAAAAATTCTTTGAATAGGTTTTAGTATTGAGCACATTTTTATAATTGCTCATTGTTTGGTTTTGTGTTCATAAGCAGGTATTTTTAAGCAAATGTTTTTACACTCTTGCATTTGCCCAATTTCTAGAAAAATGGAAGTTCAATATCATTTCTTGGCACAAAAATGGACAAAAAAACAGATAAATTTTATCACTCCTTTTTAGTTTTATCATGGTAAAGCTTAATTATCTCTCCAAAACAATATCAGTGATATATCTAGTCATTTTGTTGTAATTTAGGGTAAATAGGGATACTCTGACACAAAATTTGATTGCTTTATCAGTATTTATGTCAAACTACTAATTATGCTTTACTTGGACGGATGAATAAAATACGAGATTTGAACTTTTTCCATGATTTGTTAGTTACTACTCACATATTCTGGCAAAATACAGAAAAAAATACTGACTTATTGCGATTTCTTAGAAACTTTAGCAATTATAAACATGTATATATATATATATAAAATTTGATAACCATATTGATGAAAATAATTTTTAACACATTCTCCAACTTTTCCACAAATCAACAAATAAATAGGCAAAGCATCAAATATACTTCATCTCTGCAGTTTTAGCTTTATTATGATGACAAAGGATAATTGTCCTTTCAGAAACCTAATACAATATTAGTATAATATTTAGCCATTTTTAGTAGTTAAGAGAAATCAGAAAAAAGTCAATAGGGAAAAACTTGAATTTTTTTCAATATGTATTTCTTTTTTTAATTAAATTGATCCCATGACTTAACTATATTTAAAATTTGTGCTTCTTTCATACATATTTTATTTGAATGTGTTCCATATAATATTGAAAAATGTATCAGACAAGGTTGGATATGTTTTCATATAATTTCTTGCATTTCAAATCTTCATCAAAACATTGAAATTGTCTAGTCCTGTATTTACATATTTTACTTCTGAGGTTTTTATATCCATTACTTGTTATATAAACATGAAGATTATCATGCAAAAGTTCCATACCCTCCAGTTCTTCATTAAATAGTATAAAGATAAATCGGCATACAAAACTACAGAAATATTGAATTTAAGTTTCACATTCATTTGCTTTCATGGCTTGAGCATTTCAGCATAACCGAATGAATTTTGTCACAGTGCTTGCAATTAGCATGACCAAATTATTTTCACAAATGTGCATAACAAGTAAAGAGGTACAAATATCCTAGATCATGCAGATATACAAGGCCTCACGGTGGATATTTGATATGCATTACACATGAGCAATATTATATTTAGAAAAACACTTCAGTAGTGCTGCTTAGTTTAGATAAATATATTTTGTGCTTTTTCTTTTTCTTTTTTTTTTATTTTGTCCTGCTGCATGCTCTGTTACCTTGTTATAGGTGATCCCTGAAAGTACAAATGTAAACCATTGCAGCGTGCAGTTCTAGCATAGCTGTGGCCAGAAAAAAAAGTGTGACAGAAAGAAAGACATAGAGAAAGGAAGAGAGATTTATCTCCATGATAGTCAATGGCAAAATTTCCTTAAGTATATTTTGACCTTCTTACTCCTTTTGAAAACCTTGTTGTGGGGATTTCTTGATCCCTTCAGAGTACTGCGCAACCTTCTCAAGAGATCATTAAGTACAAGTTTCCACCTTGGAGTAGATCTTCCTACCTTTCCAGTCTTAATTCTGTGAGAAATGGCTGCAAATCGACGGTTGAGCTCGGAGATTTGTGGCTCTACTATTTTCCTGCAGTGGCCACCTCTGTTTGCCATCAAGTTTGCTGCTTGGTCACGTGTGGAGTCCACCTTTGGGCGGATGTCATTCATTTCGGCCTTTAAACGCTATATTCCATGAGCAAGAAACAGGGCTTCAAGTTAGTAATCAGAGTTAGAGCAGACACAGAGGAAGAGAGAGTGAGATGGAGGGAGAGGCAGAGGAGAAAAGGGAGAGGAAGTCATGACAAGGAGAAAAGTGGGGAAACATGCAGAACAGATTGGAAAGAACAAAATCAATTTCAATAAGAGTGAAACAGAGCCGGACGGTGGTGGCAAACACCTTTAATCCCAGAACTCGGGAGGCAGAGGCAGGCGGATCTCTGTGAGTTCGAGGCCGGGCTGGACCGATAGCCTCCGAAACAATACAGAGAAACCCTGTCTCATAAAAACCAAAAAAAAAAAAAAATAGTGAAACAGAATAAAACTGTGTGAGCTTAAAAATACTAGAACAGCATTTTAAAATTTCATATATGTCTCTTTAAATCTATCTACTTTGTCTAAGGAAGGACAAGGGGAAAGGTCTTGACTTCTTTTCATTGTCTGCAAACAAGCATATTATTACACATTTAGTTTTATTGTCTATTATGCTTATTGGAATTAATGGTTATAGCACCACTACATTACGTGCTCAGGAGGGAAAATAACCAAAGCACACTTTTATATTCATTTCTGATATTTCTTAAATCTATATTCTCTTGAACATCATGGAAAAGATTGATTCTCTAGGACTTATATGTTCTGCATTGCTTATAAGAGGAGTGTGGCACATAAACCAAGCAGTCAATGGACCCATGAGTTAAATATCCATTATATATTATATCAAAATCTTTACATGAATGTTGTCCTTACATGATAACCTTGATTGTAATCAACTATGAATCAAAACTGCAAAATATAATGCAAACAAATACTAAGATATAATCCAGATAATAAGTAAATACAGTTATGAAAGATCCTAGAATGTCTTTAGTATTTCATTAAAAAAGACAAATCCTGTAGCACAAAAATTCTTGAAAGACTGAAAGGAAGTTTGCAAATTAAAAGATAATATGTGTTACATAATGACTTCAAGTTACCAGCTTGTGTAATTAAGGAAGATCCTGTTTCAAAAACTAGAAACCAAAATAAAGGAAAGACAGAAATAGTAATAATAGTTGATTTTTTAAGCAGTAATAATAACTGCACATTACAGAAAATTTGAACTAAAAATAGTGAATTATTAATTAAATGAGATTGGCAAAAACATCAACATTTAAATTTGATTGAGAATTGAAATAACATTAAAAAGAGACAAATTATTAAAAAGATATATTTCAACTTCATATATGTTATAGAAATTATTTTAAAACAAAGGTTAATTTGAATTTGTGATATAAAACATTAGATAACTGAATAATAGGTTTAAAAATGAAATGACATATTTTAACATGTTACTTTTTTATATGTGCATAATATAAAAATTTTGTTTCTATAAGATGGTGATAACGAACAATACCAAGTTGAATATTCCTTATTACTTTATACTTTAGATTTTAGAATATATGAAAATATATGATTTGGTGCCTTAATGATTGGCCCAAGAACAAACAAAAAATTACATTTCATAATTAACAATACATTTAGCTTAAAGTTAATTTTGTGTAATATTTTAGAACAATTTTGTACATGACAGAGTATTGCATGTATAGTATATGCTACTATGGAATGATTTAAGTATTAAAAAAATCTCAAAGTTTGGAACACTCTGAACTTAGTGGTTTTTAGATCAAAGATACTGAATCTACTGATATTTTGCAGATATTTGGAGAAGAAACTGTGTTGATGAAGCAAAGAATATTGACATTAAAATAAGAATTATTTTAAAATATGACAGAAAAATATGTCTTTATAATCCTTAGTGAGCTGAGATTGAGAATAGACTGGTCAGATATAAACTTGGACAAATATCCGAATTATAGAACTCTATAATGTCATTAATTCCTCTAAAAGGAGGAAAGTATAAAGGAATGGAGATAAGAAACTATGGAAGAATGGTAGAAGATCAAAAGAAGGAAGCAAGACAGATGGAAAGGAAAGAAATAGAGATGTCTAGACTTTTTAAAAAGTCTTTGGTTTTTTCTAGTTTAATCTTGATTGTCGTATCTTGTGCAGTTAGAAAACTACTTTTCATAATATTTTATTTGCTACCTTAAAAATGTCTTCTTTTTGTTGTGGTTTCTTTTTTTCAGATTCATCCAAAAGTTCATCTGTGTGAATGATCCACTTTGTGATGTGTTGTACATTCTGATTAAAGGTTTCCATGTATTTCTGGTACTCCTGAAATTTTGAGAAACATAACATATTACTGGTTAGACAAAAAATCTTAAAATGTATGTTCTACTTTATAAAAGGAAGAAATGTAGTATTTAAATTCCCTTTAAGTAACATAATAAAAATTGACTATAGCATTAAGTATAGAAAAATATCTTAGAATTATATTCTAGAATACCAGCATATATATAAAGTCGTTGAATTTTCAGACACAAACATCATTTCTGAACTCTAATTTTCTTGTTTCTTTTTGTGTTGTTTGTGGAAAAGCTTCTACCTCTTTTCTTACCAACAAAAGATTTAGCCATTCTTGTGCTCTGGAGGTGACAGCTATCCAGTTACTATTCAGAAGACTCAGTTTGTCCTCCACCAAGGTTTCCTTCTTGCCCAACACAGTTTTCAAAGCCTCTCCTAGATCTGTAACACTCTTCAAGTGAGCCTTGTGCTTCTCAATCTCTTTTTGCGTAGCCTGTAGAAAAATTAACATTAAGCTGCCAGTAAAATGCAATATTTAGCATTAAGATTTAAAGTGTGTGAATGGGTTGTGTTTGGTTGCTATGCAAAATTTTGTAAGGTCATAAACCTACAACCATGTGTTTATTACGAATCATGAAATCTTATGATATATATTGTAATTTCATCACTGTGTATATAATATATATATATATTGTTATACAAATATAATTGATTTATCAATCATATTTCTGTATGTTTAATAACTAAGCCTACAGATTTTTCATTTAATATTGTATATTTATTTATTTGATAATGCATTGTCTAATGGAAGACAATTTAAGACTCATTTACAAATAAATACCTGTTTTTAGAAAATTAAACTACTATGATCCTTTTATTATTCTACAGTAGTATATTCAGCTTTTTGGAGACATAAATACTTTTGATACCTCCTTAGGCATAAAGAACCTTTATTAAAAAGTTTTCTAAAGGATGAAATAAAAATACACAAAACTGTCAGTCAGTGGTGGTGCAAGACTTTATTCCCAGCATTCGGGAGGCAGAAGCAGGTGGATATCTGTGAGTTCGAGACCAGCCTGGTCTACAAGAGCTAGTTCCATGACAGCCTCCAAAACTACTGAGAAACCCTGTCTCGAAAAAACAAAACAAAACAAAAATGATCAAAAATGCACAAAACTGATTTAAAGAAGAAAGTAATTTACAAAGAATGCCAATGACTTAATAACCAAAGCCAATGTCAAAATAAGATGAAATCCCTTAGGAATAGCAATAATAAATCGCAGTAAGTTCACAAGTAGGGTAAAGCATTTTATGCATGAACAACCATAGAAGTGTTTCATGTAAAGATGTCTCTACCAGACAGCGGATTTCTCACTTCTAGGTATTCCCAAAATGTCTTTTCTGTCTATGTAACACACCACGATACCTCATAGTGATCTTTTCTCGACGCTATCAGGTCCTGTTCAACTCTGGGTCCTTTAGAACTGTTTTTGTTAGGTCTCAAAGAAACCCAGACAAGTAGCTAACACTGGTGCCTATTAGCATAATCAGACAACTGTTCAACATGCTCTCAACAAGCACTTATTACAAAGTTGCAGCTCTTCACCACTTCTCACACTTTCCTACCTCCTACCCTAAACCTCTCCAGCCCCTATGCTTTGCTTCTTTTTCCTCAGGTTCTCTTTCCTATATAACTTCAGCCATTTTGGCTACTTGCTCTCTTGGATCTTGGTCCTCTCTTGGTTCTCTTTGCCCTCTTTGGTCTTTTGTCACTCATCTCTTGCTCTCCTGCTTTTTCCTTCTATGGGACAATCTTTTCTGCTAGCAATTTTCAGTCTGGACTCTTCCACATGCTTTTGGAACTGTTTTCCCTCATATTTAAAATACTCCCCCTCAACTGTACCTAGAAGCAGCCATGTCATTATTTCCATTCCATTTTATTTTTTGATTCTTGCTTTGGACATCCAATCAACAGAAAGAACAAATATGCCACAAAACACTGGTTGAACAAATAATTATACAACAAATAATCATTTTCATTTATGAACTTTTATATTTGCATTTTTCTTATCATTTTAACATTAAAATACTGGAATGAATTTATCTGCTATGATAGAAATGATTACTTATAATGTAGGTACTATTTGTTGTACATGAGTGTGAAAAGCATTTCATAAAATCAATTTGTTCATAAATCAATCATGAGTGTTAATTGTATTCCTCTTAGACTCCAGACACTATTGCAAAATTGCCATAGATAATACTAGTAAATTTCTTTTAGAATATGAAAGAACCAGGTTTTGGAATACACAGCTCATTTAGACATGAATAGACATGAAGTAGATTTCAATTCTTTAAAAATTCTGTACATTAGTGGGGGAAATATGTACTTTTCAAATAATGAAGCTAACCATTGTTCTAGGTTAGAAAGATAGGATAATATAAAAGAAAAGATAATTCTGATTTTATCCTTAATTATACTTAGGGTTTTTATTTGTTTGTTTATTTTTCCCTCAAGTAGTAAAGTGTGACATCCTTATGTTAATTTTAAGGTGAGGAAAAATAACATTATACTCAATATATTATATTTTGACCTAGATGATAATTATATACACTTTCAGAGACATTAGAACAGCAAAATTGAAACTACATAGGTGACAGTATAGGGTTTTATGATCAGCAAAAATGTTTAGAATGAGAAGAACTATACTGAAACAATAATTTCTCCAAATGTTAACAATGCTAACATTTTTTGAATAAAATATGATGGCAGATAGTTGCAGAAATATTAAGGACTAAGTTTGCTTTCCAGTAAACGAATGCACTATTACTAAGCTAAAAAAATAGTTAAAAGTTACTGTGCTTTTGTTATCATGGTAAAATAGCTATAGCAGATTAATTTCTTATGAAAATTTGCATTATATTTGTAGACAATGTAAAATTTGTATTCAGGTCAGTTCCTCATAGATACTAGTGAAGTTGATTTTAGAAATGGTGAGGTGCATACACTAAAGTGAATACATTAAGTCATGAACTCACTTTTTGATGGAAAACCTACTCTGTTGATATTTTTATGTTTAGCATTATACTTATAAGATGTATTGGAATCATTATCTCACAGAGACAAACATATAGTCACTATTCTCCAGGAATATAAAACAGGACTCATTTCACCTTGAAAACATCCCAGTGTGTCAATTACTTATTTTCCCGAGTTTTCAACGCCTCTGTAAGTTTCCTGGAAATGTTCCCATGACATTATAAGGATAACCTCTATGTATGATAGCCCAGTACACTCATTCAATTCTTTTAGAACAATTTCTTAAGGGTAGTCTGCTTATAGTTGATATCTTTATCTAACCACACACTTATCCAAATACGTCCTTTCAGGCATTTCAATACATTATCATTCCCTTTACCAGGATACTACAGTAATGTTACTTTTTAAGTATTATTTATACATTATGCATTAACATGTAGATGAGGGATTAATTAATATGTTTGTAAAAAGTATCTTAAAATGCTTAGCCATACAAGTGTATTTGTAACTACCCTAGCATTTCTGTTCATGGGAAACTGGGTAATTAAAACAAAATTAAAAGGGAAAATTTTATCACATTGTGATTTTTAAATTTTAATTGTACATGACAATGTATATTTACCATTAAATTGATAATATATGTATGCAGAATTCCTAAAGAGTGCATAATACAGTCTAATAGGTTTTATATAGGACACAATTTTATATTAATTACTTTTCTGAGACCTTACATATTATCATGACTTAAGGTGTAGAACATATTTTACTCTTAGGCTATGAAACAGAATAATATGATAAATTAAAGAATAATATAAACTATTAAATATTGGATTTTATAGCACTGTGTATTGAGTTTTTATTAATAATGCATCATCTAGTAAAGTTTTCATGAAAGCAGAAAGTGGAGAACAGAAATTATAGCCATAACTATAATGACAGTGAATAGTAACTTCAATGGCATTGAACAGATGTTCTATTTTCTAAGTAACAGCTGTTTGATGCATTCATTGTATCAAGTTAATGATCTGCTAGTGATATTTCACTTCACAGATAAATTACTATGCTGTCTTTAAAAAAAGATATGTAATTTTTCATGAGAATGATAGTGTAACAGACTTTAGAAATAAGAAATAATTCTCATACTTTTGTAGTAAAGAGGGTGATGTGATGAGGCAATTATTCCTACAAACTAGGAGAAGAAATTAGATTTCTTTAAACAGTAAAAGAGATTAAAAAACACAGGACATAATTAAGAGATTTGGATGTATAATCCATCAGAATTCTTGAAATTCATGGGTCTTATTATATTAGTAATATTTTCCTATGGTGCTCAAATGTGCAGAATATTATGGTGTTAGCTACATTTGGGCCAACCAATTAAATGCAAGTATCCAAGAGAGACTCCATTCATTTGCCTATTTTGCAACTTTTCCAGGTATTTTCTACATGTAGCTAAGAAGCCACTGTCAAACAGAAAGACATTCTGAGATGAGGTTTCATTGAGTAACAGTAATTATTACATTTTATAATTGAAGTGGCAAGAATAAAGGTAATTTAGGAAACTAATGAGTGTTCTTTATGTTGAACTTTATAAATACTTATCCCTGCAATACAAGTAAAAATAACATACTTTGTTTCATAGGTTGATATTTAAACACTGTCAGGTCCTAAGGAAACTCCCATATCCCCTAATACTTGTGGTCTTTAGACAAAAGCAAATGTTCCTAAACTTGTGAAGCTGTTTCCTCTCTACAAAAGGGAGCCATTTCCCTTATCAATGGCAGAAGGGACAAATAAATGGTTATCTGTAGTGGCTATTAGCATACAAAAGAGCATGCTGGCTCAGGCTTCCTCAGTATCAAAAGTAATTATCACTCATTTCAGAGTCCATCCTGACTCTTCTCAGGTCTTCTTAGTTCCCCTCCCCCTCTACCCTAAATTTACTCTAGCCCAGGAGTTTCCCTCCTCCAGCTAATCCTCCTTTATAACCCTGCTATTTTACCTATGCTTCCTCTTTTCTCTGCCCCTTTTTTGCCTCTCTTTTGCCTAATCTTAGTCTTTATCTGCTGTACTCTCTTTGTCTTCCTCTTAGTCTCTCTCTCTCTCTCTCTCTCTCTCTCTCTCTCTCTCTCTCTCTCTCTCTCTCTCTCTCTCTCTCTCTCTCTCCCTCTTTCTATCTCTCAGGGCCAATTCTGCTGGCCATGTTCAGTCTATTACTTTCTCTGCTTCTTTGCTCTGGAGTCTTCCAGATGCCTCTGGCTGTTCTCTTCCTCATATCTACAGTGCCATCAGTATCAGTGTATACCAATATCAGTTATTTTGCATTACTTATCATTCTGAATAGAATTCAACATTTTCTCTTATTGTTTCTGTCAGACAAGCCTTTCTAGAGAACAATGTAGATATGCATTCCAAAAAAAACTGATGGGTCCAAAATAGCATAGGACAAGAACATTTTAGGGAATCATGTTTAACTCTTAGGTTTTAGATGGCACTGAGTTTAGGGAGCTTATTTAAATGATTCAGAATTTTTCAATAATGACACTAATTAAGAATAAATAAAACATGCTAGTGGTTACATCAGAAAATTATGTAAAATAAACTTTGTAAGAGCTACTACTTTCTGAAATAATCATGAGTAAATATCTATTCACATAAATATTTACTAGAATGTGTCTCAGTTATGATACTCAGCAAATTTGCTCATTAATGAGGTGCTTAGAATTGATTTTATTATATACAACTAATCAGATTTATTTTTAAAGCATTAAAAATACTACTTGATGGTTGAGCAAAGTGTTTCTTTAGTGTAATCCCAGCATTTGGGAGACTAAAGCAGAAGGATCATGTGTATATAGAAGGCCATGTTGTCTACAGTAGAGTGAATAAAAAACATAAAATGAATATATAACTGCTTCTAAGGTGCTGAAGTTTTTATTATAGATAAAAGGAAGAAAACAGACAGAGGCAGAGACATCTGGGAGAGTTCCAAGTTAACATGCCTGGCAAACTGGACAAGGTCATGTGAGGAGTGGCAGGAGATGAGTGCAGATAGTCAGAAGACCAAGAGACAAAAAAGGCAGGAGCAGAGGAGCTGGTAGGAAGGGCAGCCCAGCCCAGGTCCTGAGCTGGAGAGTTCAGGGCAGATGTTACAGGATAACACTGTAACTGAGAGGAACTGAGGAATGCTTGGAGAACCCACCAGCTTTGAAATATCAACAGGCATCTCAGCTTTGTCTAGTACAACTTTTGCCAAGAAAATACACTAGCTGTGAATAAAGTAAGGAGATAAGATGAAGACTCTGTCTTTGGCCATAACTGTAGACTACTCAAACCTTCTATAATTTAGAGAATTTACCAAAAGACATTGTAATGTGGAATTTTAATGATTTTTTATTTGATTTTTGATTTGTTTGTGAAGTTTGTGCAAAATATACCTCTTTAGAAAACTAAGAAAATAATCTTTATGAGGATTCCAGAATAGAGTATATTTGTCAGAACTTTAAATTATCTCCTAATTTGCTTATAAAATGCAACTAGCTGAGATTCAAATTCCTTTCATGTCTAGATTTTGTTCTTTATGCATCATTATGGTAATCCAGTGTTTCTCCCTTGGGAGAGTATGTCTTATGTTCCCCAATAAGTCACATGATGCAGTTCCAAATGCCAGTACCTCAGAATGCAACTCTATCGCAATAAAACATTTACAGTGGTAACTGTTAAAATGATATCGTAGTGACAGTGAATCTGTGTAACTGGTGTCATTATAAGATTAATTTGGTATCCAGTTATGACCATAGATGAGACTAAAATGAAAACCAAGAAGTACATATACTGACAACGTTCCTGACAACAGATCTTGAACTTTTAGTTTCCAGAACTATGGAAAAGAAGATTTCCACATTTTAAGTCACCTTAGTTTGCTAAGGAAGTCTTGGCAATCGATTGAACATGGTCATTTTGAAAGCAGAAATGAAAATATATCTGTGATAGTAAGAGATTACAGAAAATCAATTCTGGATAGTATTCATGAATCCCTTAAAGGTAGATTGTACATTTTATGATATTTCATACAGAAAAGAATTAAAATATTTAGTTTCTATAGAAACAACTAAACTGCCACCACTTTCTGAACAGAAACCATGGATGGAGTTGGGAGATGGAGAGTAGTGAGGGAGACATGGGAGGAGAGGAAGGAGAGGAAACTGGACAGGATGTAAAATAAATAAATTAAGAACAAAACTGCACCCTGGAGGGTGTGTGTCTGTGTGAGGGAGAGAGAGACAGAGACAGAGACAGACAGAGAGAGAGAGAGAGAGAGAGAGAGAGAGAGAGAGAGAGAGAGAGAGAGAGAGAGAGAGAGAGAGAGAGAGACAGAGAGAGAGATTTGGAATAAAACTTACACTAGAAGCTGATAGACAATGATAAGGATTTATATATAGCTTTGTCGATTACATGAACCTTGTTTTTAAAAGCCTCATTCTTTAGTTCCTGAGGTAAAAGGCCAGGAAGATACTGCATTAGCCAAGATAATTATCTCTCAAAATGCATTCTCTCTCTATTCATTTCAGTGCAAGTTTATTTAACCAGGGTGCAATGTTACACATCTTTGTTGCCAACTTTGGTAAATTGATCAGGCTACATTAGTGCTGGCAAATGAAATAACAGCAGAAATAATGCATGGTGCTCTTACCATTTATCATTGAGAGAGAACTACTATTCTCCACCACATTATCTTCCTTGTTGTGGGTGAAATTTAAAACAAAGCAGTAGTGAGAAAGTTTTATGGTAAGAGTAGAAACAACCAAAGACCTTGAAAAGTGAGAAGAAGGATGACCCATGCCTCTGGATGATTTCTTATACCAAAGATACTTGCTTTACCCTGAACTGGTGACCTTATTTGAGATAGAATCTCATCTTTATCTTCTCAGAAACATTGCATCTTGGTTGAATTTTTATAGTAGCCCAGCTTATATGTTAGTATATAATTGTTGATTTAATCTGAACAAACATACAAAAAGCCATTATATGATAGAATGATAAGGGAAAAACGAGAGGCCAGTTCAAAGTTTAGTCCATACTACCTGTTTTATTTCCTTATCATAATAATCTCACATAATATATGATCTTAAAATAACAGATGTAACTCCAGAGAACACATCTAAGGAGATAGAAAAGGAATATATTCCACCACTATTTTCACAAAGAGAAATGGTTTGAAGTGTGGCATTAGAGCATCATAAGCTTTTATGTAATATACATTTTTTTTTCAAATTTGGAGTATAATGTTTAGCCTTAATAAACTAAAAATAAATGCAAATATATTGGATAGGTAATTAACTCAGTCAAATACTTATTAATCTAAAGAAATGTGTGAGTATGCTTTGTAAATGGCCCAATGCCTTGGCAAGGTCTAAGATGAATATAGGCTGTTAACATCAGCTATCAGCTACTTCTTCCTTTTTATTAGGACAATTTCAAATACTGTAGTAATGAATCACTTAGAAAAATTATTAAGCTTTGAGTACTTATCCTTAAATTCTAGGCAGCAATAAATGTCCCTCTGGCTGTCAAGAGAAATGACAAGAATTTCCCAGCTAGAATGAAAGTAGACCAAGTGCATTTGGGTGACAGAAATGATAGTACATTCTCATCTCCCTTTTGATCCTTTGTAATTATGACGTTGGCAATATGGGAAATAGTCACTGTATCTTGTTGCATCCTGGTTATATATTCCAGCTAAAGTTCTCTAGTTTGATATAAACTAATAAAACCTAGAACTTTATCTCTGTGAATGATTGATTTGGATCTTAAAATGCACATGATTCATTTGGAATACCCACAGAGGTCTGAACTATATATTTTTAGTAATTACATATATTTATATTTTGATTTTTGCGACAGGTTTTCTCTGTGGAGCTTTGTAGACCAGCCTGGCCTCAAACTCACAGAGATCCACTTGCCTCTGACTCCTGAGTGCTGGAAATAAAGGCATGCGCCACTACCACCCAGCTATAATGTACATATTTTAAAGGATTTACTCATTTATTCAATGTGTGCTTTAGAGAGTCTTCATGAAGTTTACCATTTGATTCATCAGTCTGGAAATACACAGTTAGACCCTGTTTAATTTTTTGAGAAAAGTAAAAATGAATCAAGGTAACATTGATAATGCTATTACTATTAGGCGTTACTATTTGGTTATAAAATCATTTACTATATGTCTTCATATATGTTAAAAATAACTTTCAGTAATATAGGATTTACCTTTCCCCAGGCAATCTCAGCATCCAAATTACTTGGCATTCCTTCAACTGCTGATCTCTTTGTCAATTCCATATCTGTTGCTGCCAGCCATTCTGTCAAGACATTCATTTCCTTTCTCATCTTACGGGATAATTTCAAGCATTTCTCCAACTGTTGCTTTCTCTCTGTTACCTGAAAAAATATATTAAATTTGGCTTATTTTGTAAGTCAAGTTTATTTACAGTTACTTTATTGGAATTTTTATATTTCAATCACTGTAAAATAACTATTTTGTTACATGCTGCTTCCAATCTTATTTTAGAAGAGTCATATAGTCAGGAAATTAGTAGTAAGTAAAAAGTCTTGAGCAACTAAAAGGCTTAGCCAAAATATGTCATCTTTTATCTACTGCAATGATTGCATAACAACAGATAAAGTATGTGAACTTCTCTCTAAGTAAAATAAAAACAATATTTATGGCCAAAGTTTGGAATACATAGGATAAAATGCAAATAGAGGATATGATCTATTTGTCATAAGAAACCTATAGCCATTTGACAAAGACATGGACAAACAGGCTTACAGGCTTCAAAATGTATATGAGTATTTTTCTTCCTTAGGGGCCTATTAAAAAAGGAGAAAACATAATTTCTTTACAGAGACAAAACTATTAGTGTAATATGGATAATTCTCAATTTCATCTTCACTACATTTTCAAATTACTTTTGCATAGAACACCACCAACCACCACTTTTACTATAAACAGAATATCTTTCAGAAATGCATAATAGTTTTGAAACCAAAAATTTGACTCTCATAAAGTTTGAAAACTGATTTTGTATATATACACATTTACTCTCACTGTTTAAAACCAAGATCTAAAGAAAGAATTCTCCAGTAGAAAATTAACAAATATATACTCCAAGTAGCAAAATTGAATATTGTGAACAAAAAACTCGGTTGACATTTGAGTCATTGTTATGTTCATTTGAATTGCTTCCTATGTACACAGTATTTGTCTTCAGAAATAGATTAATAAAATTGTATATATGAATACATAAGAAAAATTCTTTATACTACTACTTTGTTGGCATGAAAACCAAAGAAAGATTTATTTATTTATTTTTATTGAATAGCTTGTTTTACATATCAATCCCAGTCCAGAGTCTGTCATTTCACTCAGGGTAGTGTCCAGGCACTCCCCTAAGAGTCCAGGCTGAGAGAGCATCCCTCTCTGTGCTATGGACACACAACATCTGTTTGTATTTTTGTTTACTGCTTTTGTTCTGGTTTTGCTACAGGGTTTCTCTGTGTAGCCTTGGTTTTCTGAGATCAAAGTGGCTAGGAATGAAGAGATCCACCTGCCTGCAATTTCAAAGTACTGGGATTAAAGGCATGTACTACCATACCAAGTTCAAAATTTGTTTTTATTAAAATGTTATCTGAAAAATAGACTTAAAGATATTCTGAACTGTAATGTGAACTTGTGAACTTGTATAATAAAATAAAACAGTAATATGAATGCATATTTATGCTTCAGGATCTGGATATATACATATACATATACATATACATATATGTGTGTGTGTGCATAATAAGCATTACCATGAAAGAATCAAAGACTAAATTATGTCTAAAGTGTTTAACATGTTACAATATAAATGCTGATACAAATTCAATAAAATTGATTTATTCCTTCATATGTATATATGGATACAAATTCAAATTTTAACGATATATATATACATATATATATATATACCCAGTTTTTTGCCATGTACGTTGTGACTGCTTAAGTATGATAAAATTTGTTCGTGTGCTTACATACATACATATGCATGTGTGTAGAGAGCAGAAGACCATCTCAAGTTCTGTCTACCTCCTTTGGAACAGAGTCTCATTTATCTGTGGGTCAACAATCAAACTAGCAATTTTGCTATTTAGTCAAGAAACATTCATGTCTCTGTTTTTCCAACATGGGACTATATATATGGGTAACCACACCCAGCATTTTTACATGGGTTCTATGAATACAATTCAATTCTTCACGCGTGTGAGACATATGCTTCAATGCCTGAGCCATCTCACCATCCAGTAGACTCAATGGTTTTTCTTTTCCCCATATATCATTTACCAGTTGGTGGTCATTGTAGTGGTGTGTGTGTGTGTGTGTGTGTGTGTGTGTGTGTGTGTACACCTATGTTTTTGCACATGCTTGCATGAAATCACATCATATGTGTATGGGCTTCGCCCTGCCATAAGCATGGTTAGATTCAGCATAAAACTTGTAGGAGTTGGTTCTCTCCTGCAATGCGTGTTCTAGGGGTTGAACTCAAATCATCAGACTTGGCAGCAAGTTCGTTTACTAGCTGATCCAACTCACTGGCCAAGATTTAATACTTTAACATATTCTCATTTCTACATTTTCTCCAAGGAAAGCATAAACAACTACCGTTTGGACTGCAAGGATTTTATTTCAATGCAGGAGACAAAAAATAAGAACTTTATGTGTTTCTATTCATAGTTATCTAATTTCTATGCTCTATTGGTAGAAAAAGGATTCTAGATTCAATATTTCAAAAAATCTTGTTTTCATAGAGCTAATGCAGTATTGATTTTTTATTTATTTTATTTTGTTTATATCCAACTATGTAGGATTTTTTTAAAAAAAACAGTAGATACTGCCACCTTAAGGAAATGTTTTTACATTTGCCTTACCTGTGAAAGTGGGATAAAATTACTTAAAAAGAATACCAAAATCCAAGAACTCTAAACTGTCTCAGTAGTTATTGTTTTGATGAATGCTAACAACTGTGTTTTTAGATTACATTGTTAATCATGCTTATTTCAAAAAAAAAGTCAAAGCATAGTAAACAGAAAATTTTATCAAGGGAACCAAGTAGAATATCTCACACTCAATTACATTTAGATGTAAGAATATTTACTTCACATTCTTTCAATACGGCAAATCACCAATGTTCAAAAATTATGAAAAAACATTACATTGTAAGAAAAGTACTGGATGAAGCCACTATGCACATAGTTGGGCCAGTGTCCTTGTAGTAGGATAGTGAATCCTTTGGGTTTATTCCTAGTAGTGTTATAGCTGGTTCTTGGGTTAGATGGATTCCCAAATTTCTGAGAAAACTCCACATTGATTTCCAAAATGACTGTTTTACTCCAACCAGCAACTGAGGAGTGTTTCTTTTGGTCCACATCCTAGCCTGCATGAGTTGTTACCTTTGTTCTAGATCTTGGTCATTCTATCAGGACTAAGATAGATTTCCAAAACTGTTGTGATTTTAATTCCCCTGAAGACTAAGGATGCTGAACATTTCTTTAAGTCAGTCCTAAACATTTGAGATTCCTCTGTTAAGAAGTATCTATTTAGATCTATACCCCATTTTTAATTGGGTTATTTGGTTTGTTGATGTTTAGTTTCTTGAGTTCCTTATATATTTTGGATATTAGCCTTCTAACAAATGTGGAGTTGGTACAAATCTGTTTCCACTCTGTAGGCTGCTGTTTTGTCTTATTGACAGTATCCTTTACCTTACAAAATCTTTTTAGTTTCATAAGGTCCCATTTATATATTGTTGATTATAGTGCCTCTGCTCTTGGTATTCTGTTTGGGAAGTTGTCTTCTGTGCCAATACATTCAAGTCTATTGTGCTCTACTTTGTCTTCTATATGATTCACTATAACTGGTGTTATGTAGAGACTTGGATTTGAATTTTGTTCAGGGGGATGATATGGATCTATTTGTGTTTTTCTACATGCTGATATCCAGTTCTACAAGCACCCTTTGTTGAAGATAGTTTCTTTTTTACACTGTATATTATGGTTGTTTTTATCAAAATCAGGAATCCATAGGTATGTTAATATACATTTGAGACTTTGATTCAATTCCATTGATCAGCCCGTCTGTTTTTATGCCAACACTATGTAGTTTTTATTACTGAAACTGCGCTACAAGTTGAAATCTAGAATTGTGATAGCTCCAGAAGTTCTTTTATTGTACAGAATTGTTTTAGTTATCTTGAGTTTTATTATTTTTGCATATGACATTGAATATTGTCCTTTCAAAGTCTATAAAGAATTGTGTTGTAATTTGTATTGAATTTATAGATTGTTTTGGTAAGACAGCAAGACGGCCATTTTTTACTATGTTGATCCTACCATTCCATGACCATGGGAGATATATCCATCTTCTGATAGCTTCTTCAATTTCCTTCCTCAAAGACTTAAAGTTTTAACGATACAAATGTTAGTTGCTTAGTTAGAGTTACATTGAAACATATATTGTTTGAGGCTATTGTGAATGATACTGTTTCCCTGATTTCTTTCTCAGTCTGTTTGCCATTTGTATATAGAGTGGGTTTTTCTCCTTTTTTTGAGTTAATTTTGTATCTAGCCCCTTCTCTGAAGGTATGTATCAGCTATTGGAATTCCCTACTAGATTTTTGGGGTCCTTTATGTTTACTATCATATAATCTATGAATATCCACACTTTGACTTTTTCCCATCCAAATTCCATTCCCTTGATCTACCTTAGTTTTCCTAATGCACCTACCAGACCTTCAAGTACTATATTAAACAGATATGAGGACAGTGAATAGCCTTGTCTTCTTGATTTTAGTAGAATTGAACTGATTTTCTCTCCATTTTATTGATGCTGGCTATAGGTTTGCTATAGTGGCTTTATTCATAATAACCAGAAGCTGGAAACAACCCAGTTGTCCCTCAACCAAAGAATAAACAAAGAAAATACGGTGCATTTACACAATGTATTATGCAGCTATTATAAACAGTGACATCATGAAATTTGCAGGCAAATGGAGGAATTAGAAAAAATTCCTGATTGTGATAATTCAAATCTATAAAGACAAACATGTTACGTACTCACTTATGAGTTAACATTTGCTGCTGAGTAAAGGATATTCATGCTACAACCTACAGACCGAGAGGCCAACTAACAAGGAGGGCTCAAGGGATGGACACATGAATCTCCCTTGGAAGTGGAAATAGAATAGATTTTGTGAGATTGGGTGCAGCTGGGGATAGAACAGGAGAGATTGCGTAAGGGGAGTGGGCAAAGTACTGGGAGAGAAAACTGGACTTGGGAGACCTTTGGGGGACAATGTAGAAACCTGGAGTAGTGGAAACTCTCTGGAATCTTTAAGCGTGACTCTAGCAAAGTATCCTAGCCATGGGGAACACAGAGCCTGAAATGGCCATTTTCTATAAGCAGTCAATGCTTCCAGCAGTGGAACTGTGTTACCAAACCTATCAAAAATCTTCACCCTACAATCAGTCCTGCTTCCAAGATGTGCCAGTTTAGTGGTGGTGAAGAACTTGTGGAAGTAACCAATCAATGGCTGGCCCAAATTGAAGCTCAGGCCATAAAAGGGAGCACAGATCTGACATTGACTAGATACCCAGGAAACAGAGACTGGACAGCCCAGGAACCCAAGATAGAACAAAATATGACTGGGAAAATAATTCAATGAAACGATTCCTAATGATATTCTGCTATACTCATAGATCAGTGCCTGGCCCAATTATCATCAGATGGGTGACATCCAGCAACTGGTGGAAGCAGATACAGAGACTCATAGCCAAACACTAGGCAAAGCCAGAGGAACCCAGCAGAAGAAGTAGGGAAGGTCTGAAGTAGCCACAGAGGTTGAGGACGCCAGGAAAAGACCCACAAAATCAACTAAGCTGGCATCCCAGAATATCAAAGAGACTGAAGCAATAATCATTGACCCTGAAATGGTGAACACTTTCAGTTGGAAGGGCAGGCTCTAGAAATTTGAAGAATACTTTACTGTTATTGGTATTTCCCCAGGATATCTTTGTGTGATGGTAGTATAAAGTATTTAGTACAAATGACAATGCACATAATTATGTACAAGCATGTAAGTTCTGAGGACATTTCAATTAGAATGGTTTTCTATTTGTATATTAAAAGAATACCTTTATTAAATATAGCTTCTTTTATTTGCTTTGTTAAAAAACCCCACCTTCATTGATGATGATTTAAAGGCCAATAAATAGAAAATTATTTATTTTCTTAGGCAAGGAATACCTGAATTATAGCATTTTTATTATGATATTAACATACACTCCCTTAATCATTAATGCTCCTAAAAATTATTGACTTCAAATACAAATTTCTTTCATCTATTTGTGATGCATTCTGAAATGTTACTAAAAGTATCATTTCCTTGTACTCACTTTGTGTTAATGATATTATTAAATGTCAAATTAAGCACAAGCTCTCAAATTTGTAGTTTTGGGAAAAAACATGGATTTATATCATTGGTAGATTCATTAAATTCTTTTTTTTTTTTTGGTTTTTTGAGACAGGGTTTCTCTGTGTTGTTTTGGAGGCTGTCCTGGAACTCATTCTGTAGACAAGGCTGGCCTCGAACTCACAGAGATCCACCTGCCTCTGCCTCCCGAGTGCTGAGATTAAAGGCGTGCGCCACCAACGCCCAGCTTAAATTCTTAATAATAATAAAATAGTGGTCCTAATAGTTTTCTAACTTCATTTTTGTTGTTTTAAATTTCAACTGATTATTTTCTGTAGTATTCTATGTCAAAACTACTCATGTCAACGGCAATAGTTTTGTGCATAGAATTGGTCCAATTATCTATAATTGAAAGAGTGAAGATAAGATTGTCACATTTCCTAGCACCATTTTATTTTTATTACTGAGCATATACATCATCCAGGACTGGTGAAATGTGACTATAATACCCACATTTGAATGGTGGAAGAAGAAGGATCAGGAGTTTAAAGCCAGCCTCAACTCCTTCATGAATACAAGACAAGCCCATTATCCATAATACCCTGTTATCACAAGATTACACCTTAGGGATGCTAGTAAATATTAAACTGCTGTGAATAGAGTATAAAGACTTCTTAAAAACTAAAACTCTTTGATACAGGTCTTGTCAAAGACATATTTAACATGATCCCTCCCCATGCAGTAACACCATCAAAAAGAGAAAAGAACAATTACATGATATTAAAAATGGATTGGGAAGGAATTGGAGGAGAGGAAATAGGAACAGGCATTCTTCCAAACATATGTATATATGCAAAAATATTTAAGAAAATATTTGTAAAATAATTTGAACAAACATAAAATTTATTTCACGCTTTCTAACTCCACTGCACCAAGTTCATTCTAATTGTAATGTGTTACTCCTATCATGACTGAATATAAAATATATACATGTCTTCCAGTTATAGTAAATAGATTTCTTCCACTGAACAGAAAGGATTTAGAAAGAACTCTTTAATAGCTATCTGACTTGCCAATAATTACCTGCTGAAGTCTCATATTCTATTCAATTTATATGGACAAGTAGAGACTAATAGTATCTTAATATTGATTTTATTTGGAAATATTCAAATAAGACAGAGAATCAAAATATTTTTATGGAATTATATTTTTTCCTTGCATGCTGTTTAACAATATACAGTAAATATCAAAAGACTAAGATGTGATTTTCGTGTAAGTGGACACTCACCTTAGCACCCAGTTCATTATAATGCAATTTCAAAGCCGTTACTCTTTCATCAAGCTCTTTGGGATTTTCTGTCTGCTTTTTCTGTACAATTTGACGTCCAATTTTAATCACCATTTCCACTTCAGACTTCACTTCACTCAGGCTTTTATACAAGTTCTATGTTAAGACAAAAGCAAAACATAACTAGTATTCAAAATATGGTGCATTATACTAATATTATTAATAAAAATAAATAGAATATATTTTACTTTAGTTACCCCTTTGTGTTCATAATTTATTTTATTTATTTATATTTTTTTTTGGTTTTATGAGACAGGGTTTCTCTGTTTTTTGGAGGCTGTCGGTCCAGCCTGGCCTCGAACTCACAGAGATCCGCCTGCCTCTGCCTCCCAAGTGCTGGGATTAAAGGCTTGGGCCACCAATGCCCGGCTTGTGTTCATAATTTAAATAAAGTTCATTTTGTGGCTGCTGTTATATCATTTTTGTTACTTAACTCCAATATTTGAGATTATATAAATATATGTGAATAATTTGTAGTTATTTTATTTAGTTTTTAAAAAATTAAAAACAATATCATTTTACATACCAATCTGAGTTCCTTCTCCCTCCCATCCTTCCACTATCCCCAGTGTCTCCCCATCTTAGCCCCCATCCACTCCTCAGAGAAGGTGAGGCCTCCAGTCAGGAATCTTCAAAGACTGTGGCATCATTTGGGGCAGGATTAAGGCCCTCCCATTTGTATCTACAATGAGGCTGAGCAAGATATCCCTCCATAGGGAATGGGCTCCAAAAAGTCTGTTCATTCACTAGGGATAAATCCTTGTTACACTACCAGTAGCCCCATAGACTACCCAAAACCCTGAACTGACACCCACATTCAGGGGACCTAGTTCGATCTTATGCAGGTTCCCCAGCTATCAGCCTGCAGTCTGTGAGCTCCCACTTAATCAGTTCAGGTATTTCAATAGGTTTCTCCAGTATGGTCTTGACCTCTTTGCTCATCACTCTTCCCTATCTACAACTGGATTTCAGTTGTTTGGCTCAGCAGTTATTCTTATAAATTAAATGGTCCATTTATAGTTAGTTCTTCGATCTAAATTCATACATATTGTTTCTAAATGTTACAGGATTTCAGTTTTAACTGCCAGTTTTATTCAGTTCTCCTCACAATTACATGAAGGAATTTATTCATTTTTCTGGTGTAATTAATATCTACAATCCACTACAATATTTGCATTTTTGCCATGTCAATAATTGAAAAGTAAAAAATTTATACTGTTGTTTGCATGGTGCTTACATTTAAGTAGGATAAAATATATGAATACCTAGATAGTTGTTTCCATGTATAAAGTTTCACATAGAAACAAATGAATTAATCTTAAATATTTTAATTGAAAATACAAATATATTGATACTGATAAATTAAAGCAATAGGAATATATTACTTTTCATGTGTATCACAACTTAAGGCACATACATGTTCGTTTCTATAGGTAGTTTAGCATAACCAAACATTATGAGTCAAATATAATTCTTGAAGACAGCTGTAATTATCAATATACTGTCAATCACACTTTGGTGGTACAATTTTTCTTACTTATTTTATGAGAAATATATTGATTGTATGTCTATATGCATGCATATTTTCATATGCACATATAATGACTAGTATATTTCTGCATTAAATTGTTCCATGTTTAAACAAAATAATAGTTTTTATTCTTACTATTATAAATCTCTCTAGTAGGTGAGTTGTTCTTAGGATTAAAATAATTCTTTCTTTTTTTTCTCTTTTTAGGTTTAAGCCAATGTGTAAAAACAATCATTAAGGCAATTTGACTGATTATCTCTGGCAACATGTATAATCTGCTTTGATATTAATACTTATTTTATGACACTGATATATACCAATAATTGTAAATTCACTTTGAAGCTTCTCAATTTGTTACTTAGTTTATATCTCAGAATATAGGAAAAATCTACACTCTTCTTCACATGGAAATTATTCACTTTTATGCTAGGACATAGTTTTGCCAATTTGAAACCACTGATACAGCTAAGTAATTCCCTAACTGAACTTGAGCAAACAGCTTTCTGATTTATCATTGTGAAGAGATTTTACTTTCAGAACATTTAATGTAAACTCACTCTTTCTAATCAGCAAAAAATATTTATAACCAAAGAGGGAAAATGTTCCTTTTCTTTGTGTTTCATGTTGAGAATACCTTCGTTTTAGAGAAAAATGTGTGGATAACGAAGGAGTGGTATCACATGCTTATAATCTTAGTACCTAGATAGTGCAGACAGGAGGATTCACGAGTTCAAGGTCCACTTGTCTACAAAGTGAGATCTCATAAAGCAACAGCAACAAAACAACAACAAAAAGATTCTTGATAACAATGATGTGGTTGTAGTATATATCATAATAAAGGGTGTTTTTTATAAAGAGAGACTATAAAATCTGTGAAATAAAGATTTCCTTACAGAAAAAGTATTAACATTGCATCTAACATTTAAAACAGAACTAGAAACTGACCAAGCTAATGCTTGTGCTGCTGTCTTTTTATAGACACAAGTATGGTCATTTTGAGTTCATTAACTGGTAGATAAAATTATGTGGCAAGACCCTGTTATAAGAGAATGAACATCTGTCAAATTGCCAGCATAAATAATGTGGACAGTATGTTTATATTATAATCAAATACTATTCTGGATGCTGAAACAAGTTAATGAAATAGCTCCATTGAAATGTACCCAAAATATTGATGAGATTATCAATGAAAATAATTTCATTTTAATCACAAAGGTATACATTTACTAGAAAGTATGTGATAAACAGGAAGAATTCACATATTTGTACAGATACAACTGATGTATTTGTAAATACATCTAATTTTTATTCATGGTATCAAGTAGATAAAAAACAAAAACGTAAATGTCATAACACTTGTAGGAGGAGACTTAGGACTGCGCCCTAGTCATGTGGTGCTCCAGAGGTGCATATGGATGTAGTGATGAAAGGACTGTGAACCGTGCCACTAACCACACCTACTTTGGTTGTGACTAGAGGCTTATACAGAGGTTCTGATAAAAGACCCGGATGCAGAGCTGTGCTCTCTTTTTTCAGCTTCTAGTTCTGTGGCAGAAAGCTACTGACTCACCTTGGTTGCACATACTCTCTTGTAAGTAATTTCTACAATAAACAGTTACCTATACCCTCAATAAGTGTGCCGTTTATTGTTACAGCAACAAACACTAGTTGAACATTTTATGCTATCAAAGGGATTATCTGACTGACAGAAATTAAAGACTGGTGAGATGTCACCAAGGATATAGATTGATGCTAGAGGTCAGCTGTATCTTTCCTTCTATTTTTATCGTTTGGTTGTCTGGTGACATTTCAGTGTATATTCAGCACTTCTATTTAATGAAAATATATTAGGATTTGGAGTACCTAAAATGAAATATGCTGTACCCTTCACAGTTGTTTGTCTTTAATTTCTCTCAGGCAGTCTGTAACCTTGAGAATAAAGATGACTACTTACAGTGAAGTATTATTTCTAGAGCAGCTGTAACTATTATAATTAGTGCTGCAGTTGCTGTTTCTACACTAATATATTTCCTGTCTTGATTTATGTTTAATAATATATCTGAATAAAATATATAAATAGAACTCTCTTATTCTGTGCAGAAATAAACAAAACTATTGAGTCAAAACCACATTCCTAAAATGATAACAAATGAGTATTATTTCTATAAAATCGCCTCTATCTTAATACATTTCCAATTTTAAGTATTAAAACTAGTTGCTAGAATTGTTACACTTGTAAGAAACACATTCTCCTACAAAAGATTATCAGATGCTTCTAATATAGCAAATTGAAAATGTAGCTGGATATTTGCCAGTAGAAATACATACCACACAATGACTTAATTGTGACTGTACTACTTCGTGTTCAACACTCTTTGTTTCCAGTGCAGGCAAGTGCATCTTTACTTCATCTAAAATCATCTTACTTTCCTCTAGACGCTGTTCAAAATTGGCTGGTTTTTGGAACAATCGAAATTTCATTGAGACATCCTGTAATTTTTTCTGCAACAGCAATGCAAGAAAATATTAGTTAATATATTGACCAGTCATATTTTTCTTAATTTTCCTTTTTCTGAAATTTTACCTGAACAAAACTTAAAACAAAATACAGGGAAATTTCTCATTGTATCACACAAAGAACACAAGGTTGGAGAATTTTGTACTCTTTACAAATGTGATACTAAATAGTTGTAAGTCAACTTATCTTTAAGCTGTACACATTATTTTATACATTATATTCATAGATAATATGGTATAGTTTTCGAATAGCAAAGTTTCTAACATATAAACAAACTCCCCAGTTTATACCTGTGCAACATCAATTTGTGAAAGAACTCTTTGGGCGGCATCCTTTCCATGGTTATGTTTCTTCATTTCCTCTAAACTGATTTCATGACTTGTCAAATCCGATTGGATTTTCTGTTGGAAAGACAACACTATTAGCCAGTGTACAGTTCAAGTTATTGCAAAAGACAATTCCCTTTCCAAGCACATGTAATTTAGGAATACTCTTGAATTATCACCAACAACATAGACTCCTCAAAACTGGCAAGAATGTTTTAAAACTTCTCCAAAATGATCAAAAAAGAAATTATTTTCTTTGAAATTGTGATTATTCTAAAATTCCTTTAGAATAAATAAAATAGATAACATTTTCAAAAGTGAATTTATGCTTAAGTGCCATATGTAGAGTTGATTATATCTTAGTTTTTAAAGTTTACTCATATTTGACCAAATATAAAAATGTCAAAATGCATAAGTAATCTAGTCATGATAGAGGTGAAAAAAATATAATGAGATTCCTATTGGGAAATCATGTTCCTAAATAATGATTGTTCCCACTCACTCTTTGGAATATTTTTGTTTAGTTTCATGAAAACTACTAATCTAGAATAAACAGATTGTAATAGTTACTTTTATCATTGTTGTAACCAAGTGTCTGGAAGAAATAATTTGAGGCAGTGGTGCCTTATTGTGTTCCATAGGTTTAGAAGAAACAGTCCATTATGGTGGTGAAGTCACAGCAACTAAGATAAGATAACTTTGTCTACAACATGGAAGCTTGGGGTAGCAATTTCTTGATCACATAGTATAAACCAGGAGACTTAGAGAGTTTTAGAGTAGCACAAAGGATCCCCAAACCTCCAGAGGGCTACACTTAATGTCCTATTTCTGCCAGCCAGGAGACAAATGGTGCCACAACCTCCCAAAAGTGTGCTACCAGCTCTAAGAAAGAATATATGGAATACATTTCAAAAATAGACAGAAAGAGAATCTAAGTGTATTTACTGGCATAACTTTCTGTCTGAGATATTTAATCAGTCCCTACCGCTATTGATTTTTGAACTTTAAATAAGCATACAATATTTTCAATAATTTCCAACAAGTTGTCGGAATTTTGGTCTGGTCATTTGACTGTCCTGAGCAAAAGAAAAAGAACACAAGAACTAATTAATCTACCTGCTGCAATGTACATAACAACGTGTGACTTTGTTCTTCTACCTTTGGTGGATGTTCATTCTTAGGGTAATCCCTCTTAAAAGAATCCCCTGCTCTATGAACCTTAAGCCAGACAGAGGGTCTGCAGAATGTATTTTCAATAAATAATCTCAGGCAAGCTGATTGCAGACAACTTAAAATGAAGAAGCCCAGTTGAACATTCAGGTCACTAAATTAACAGTCAGAAATCTACACTAGTTTTATTAGAGTTGCGAAGAAAGAACCACCAGGTGAATATATTTAGTTCACAAAACAACTAGAGATAATACATGGCTGTTGTTAATACCATAAATTTTAATTTCTTTAAAAGTAAATTTCATTTTTGCATATATTATCTATGATACAATCCTATATATATATATATATATAACAAAATTTTCCTTCATTTTTATTTATATTTAGTTAATTAAATTTAATTGTACATATCTTCATAGATGAGTATAACATTGTAACGAAAAGTAATTCTAGTTTGGGAAAAACAAATTTGGTATGAATTTAACTAAACTGTAAGTAGCAATCAAGAATTACACATATTGTTCCAAATTAACAGTGTGATGGTGAGATTGCTAAAATAGATTGAACTAAGAACTGTCTAGTAGATTAGTGAAAAACACATCTGGGTATATCTGTAAAGATGATTCTGAAGATTAACTAAAATTAACTGTGGGTGAAAAATTGGCGCTGATTATGTATGCCATCAATCCATTCAATTTAAATTCTGAATAAAATATAGGGGTGAAAGGAGAATGCCTGTTGGTGTAAGCACTTCTTTTACTTCCTGTTGGCCCCGATGAAATGACTACCCTTTTTTTACACAAGAACCCAACACTATTTTATTAACTCTTCTTCAGGGAAAGAATAATGAAGCCAGACAGAACATAGATGAAAATTTCAGTGCCTGTAATCCCAAATAAAACTTCTTTTAATTAAGATGTTTTGCTTAAGCAGTTTTAGGATTAGAGGAGGAAAATGTGATCAACATAAATGGCTTTCATTATTTTGAAAATAAAGAGGTTTTTATCTGAACATAGGGGTATGATGACCCTTGGATAGTAATTGTTGTTGAAGATAGTAATGGATTCTCAGAGGAGCAATGGGGATTGAACTGATGATCATTTCCAGAGAAATATTTTAAGGAAATTTCATTATTACTTAGTCCTCTCTTGAGTACTACAGCTATATGTGATTAAAGAAGAAAGATGGCTTGCCTAGGGGAAAATATAAACAACAACAAAAAATTCAGTCAACAAATACCATCAGTTACTAAAGTCCCCATGCAGAAACAAAAACAATATAAAAAAGATACCATGACTCTTCCAAAGATTATGAATCTCATAACAATATTTCCCAATAAGAAAGACTTAGACAAACTTGTAAAGAGTTGCAATAAATATTTTCAAATTACTCAAAGAAGGCATAAACATACTCTAAGAGAACACACACACTAATATAAAATTTAATAAAAAAATTTCAAAAATGTTCTAACATGATGATGGAAGTGAAAAACTCAGTAAGTCAAACAAAAAGCTCATTAACAAAATGGAGTACGCATAAAAGATTATCAGAGCTTGAAGACAAGAAAAGGTAATTGGATTATTTTGCAAAGGTCGAAGATTTCTTTTAATTTGTAGAAAATGGGAGAATTTTATAATTCCACGAAATGATCAGTTCTTCAAATTATGGATGTGGAAGGAGAATACCACATTAAACACATAAAAATCATCTTCTGATAATGGATTTCTCATGTTTCAAACAAAGTATATTATTTTCATGATTTATAAACAACAGAAAAAAATTAAACTTACCAAAATACAACCAGAAATGCAATGTCCATCTGCCACCAGGGTATGTAAAGGACCAGGTATTATGGCAGAGAAGGTTGAGAAATTTGAATACACTACATTGTATTTCAGAGAGAGAGAGAGTTTGCACTGTTTATATTCACATCAAATGATTATGCCAACGAGAAAAATGAATTTTTGTATTGTTCAAAATGCTGCAAGCATTCAAATATTAAATGGACAGTATAACTCATCAAGTGTATCATACAAAAGTGAAACTTTGTCATAATATATAGGATTTTATGCCTAGTTGTCAATTAATTAAACTGTTCCAAATTGATTAGAGATTAAATTTTCCTCATTTATTAAGTAGATTGTGCATATAATACAAACTTGGTGGTGAAATAAATTATGTATATTAAATGTAAAGATGTTTATAGTGTAGAAAATCTCAAACTATAATTATATATAAAAATTGAATTCATTTTATGAGTTATGAAGTAAATGTTTAAACATTTCCAGTTGATTCTACCTCAGCAACACTAAAGGACATGTGATGTATTTATCTAGTATGTTTATAAATTAACTGAACACATTTTTAATTCAAGTAATAATTTGTACCTACTTTATAGTTACACTTTACATTCTACTTTATCAAATTACTTTTCTTAGACCATGTCATCTAAAAGCATCATTTTAAAGAATGTTGTTCTGAAACATAACTGAATTGTTTGAATAAAACATTCATAAAAGATATTGAATAGTATATAAATTTACTGTTAAATGAGATAAACATTTCATTGTATTTCTGAGATTATGGTAAGGATGTCAAAAATAAATAGGGGTGGAAGAGTAATTGTGAATGAGAATGATTTCCATACTTTGTAAGAAATTTATAATTTCCTCAGAAAATTCTAACTTGAGCTCTCTTTCTACCTTATTACCAATTACATTTTTCAGAAAAGTAAACAACAAATTTCGTAAAATTATCATCTTGACTACATATAATTTTTTAAAAACCCACCAGAAACAGTAAAGATATCAATATATTTATCTATTAAAATATATCCCACATCTAAAATCTTATGGAAATTTCAAATGCAAATGCACTAGTATTTTAGAAAATGTAAATAACAGAAAAGAAATGCCATCATTATATGGGTAGTGGCTTGAGTGAGAAATGTCTGCTATAGTTTTGGACATTTAAATATTTGATCCCGATTTTGTGGCACCATTGGCAAGGTTTAGGTGGTATAGCCTTGTTGGAGGAAGTGTGTCACTTAAGGTGGTCATTCTGATTAATAATCTATCATTATTTGCAGTTTTTTTCTGTTTGCTTTGTGTTTGGTTTAAAATTCTAACAGTATGTTACCACAAGTCAATATAAACTCTGTTATATGTTTCCTTGGTTATGGTATTTTATCATGACAAATGAAATGTAACTAATATACCACACCATGTTTAATTGTGTGTGTGTATGTGTGTGTGTGTGTATGTGCGCGTGCTAGCACATGCATGCATATATATATAGGTTAAATAAAGTTACACTACTTGGAGTGACAATGCTTCCCTTTATGAACCATAGACCATCTAACAAAACTCTGATACCGGGTATGAAATACACCTCTAAAATTGCTGGCCAGTGAAGTTCAAGAGATCCCGATAACATTATAGTGTATTGCAAATGTTCTTGATTGCCTCCCATAATTTGAATGTAATGCCATATTGCTGAAGATATCAAGTATTTTATATATAGGGCATGGAGGAAGTTAGCTGGAACTGACATTGAAGTCTCCTCCCTGAGGAATGGTTCTCATATAATTGGAAGGTCCTTATGGAATCTGCCAAGGAAAATGTCGTAGTACTATCCAGCTGCAAGTCGGTGAACCACAACAATGACTGGACCAGCAAGTTGTCCACAATGCTGCAATGTAGCACTTCTATCTGTGGAGTAACCAACAGCTTTATTCATGGACTTAAAACTCACTCAAAAGGAATGTGTTCATAACAAGCACTGTAAATCTCATCAACTGCCTATGGCTGGACAGATTAAAACAAAAAGAGGCAAACATAATATTGTCATTTCCTAAAACCAACATAAGTTCTAACTATATTTGAAATGACTCTCCTTATAATCACAGATATGTGTAGCCATCAAAGAAGCTTCTTTTTGTAAACGATGAAGACAATTACAGAGATTCATAACTTATCAAAATGAAAATAAATGACCATAGGGTGCCCAAACCTAGTATGTATCTACAAGAAAACCCTATGCCTATGACACAAGGAAAATCACAGAAGAGAGGGTGGAAGGATTTTAAAAGTCAGAGGCCTAAGTGGTCATATATTGTTAAATAATGTATAGTAAACATGACAAAGAAAAAGTGTATTCATAAACTCTCAACACTCAGGTTGCCTGAGCAGGACCTGCATAATGATAATGCCAGTTAACAAGTCAAGGTGGACAAGGGAAATGTCACATGATCCCACTAATAGAAGAAGAGATATAGGTGGTCAGTAGCTACTGAAAAATAATAATAATCACCTCCAAGGACAACCTCTCACACAGGCTGTCTGATCCCAAATGGTTAGCCACAGGACACATGAACATAGGAACCCAGCATGTGTTCATATAGGGTGTGTGTGTGTGTGTGTGTGTGTGTGTGTGTGTGTGTGTGTGTGTGTATAAATGTAGCAATAATAATTAAAAGAGAGATCCAGAATTGGAAGAGGGTACACAGGACATGTTGGAGCTGGGAGAAAAAGGGGCAGGGGATATTTAGATGCAGTATGCAAGTATATGTTCTAAAAACATAAGGTGTTGAAAATATAGTAACTACACTCACAAAAATATTCATTAACACACCAAATAAAACAATTGGAATAAAATACCTATTTTTATTAAAGAATGTAGTGAAATTACAGAATAAAATAATTTGATCAAGCATGAGTGATATTTTCAATATAGTAGCTTATAAGTAACTGCTCTGAGCACTTCATTTTATAATACTTTACCTCATCAGATCATTTGCATGTATCAAATTGACATAAAATGGCAAACACAATTAAACTGTAGCTCTCTGAAGCATTAAATGAATAAAAGAAATTATATCAAATAGTAATTTCAGAATTTATCACTGCTAACATACAAAATATTTGGACATATTTAAAAAAGAAGTGCATTAAATTATATCAAGTAGAGGCTAGTAATTATTAATTTAGACATGTAATATGTTGGATTTATTGTTTATAAAGTAGACAGTAATTTAAAAATTACATCCTTAGGAATGCACAATTAAAGAAGAAAATGTAAAAGGACCCCGAATGAATTTTACTTTTCGACCATGAGGAAATATATAAAACATAATTCTGATCATGGGTAAATGAATAAGAAAATTTCAGAATATATTTTATAAAAACTCAGAGAACAGAAAAAGAAGACTCCTTTCTGTTAATAAAAGGAAAATTCTTAAATTTACCAGACAAATGAGAAAGAATTACTCCCTAGAAATTTAGATTCCCTTCTCTCTATTTGCAGTCACATTTCATTTTTATACTTAACCTCAAAAACGAAAACAAGCTCTTCAAATTTTCTTAAATATTCAATTAAGCTGAATTGTTAAAAAATGAATCTCAGTCATGATAGTAATATTGCTATTTAGAATTATCATTTTCTTTTTATTGTTTGACAGCTTTGTACACTTGTAAAATAAAATTTAGGTGTTTTCATTTCATTCTATTTCATTTCCTTCACTCTCAAACTGAAAACCTCCCTGCTCTCATGCCTGCAATGTTTATCTTGCTCTTTTTTTCACACTGTGAATATGGTAAGATTGTCTGCTTTTTAATAGGTTCCAATTACTATCACAGTTCTCTTGGACAAGATTATTGACTAAATCTTTGTGGTATCAGTGAACTTTCCAAACACTTGTAAAAGGTCTACCAGGTATTCTTAATATCTTGAACATTGCAGGAGGAAATAGAGGTAGACACTGACAACACAAAACAAATTTAAAGTCACAAAAGTTTCAGGCATTTAAATATCAAAAATGAAAAAGAAAGAGAAATTGTCATGTGCCCACTGTTACTTTGGTACATATCTTAGATTAATAATTTTTGTGGGAGATATTTTGGGAAAAAATTCCCCCATGTAAGACATATTTCAATACTGATGAATTCTAACCTGCTTCAAAACACTCAAAATACTATTGTGAACTTCATTGCAATCACTATTTGGTACTGAAAGTTTTATTTTTATATGTAGAATTTGTAGAGAGGTTTCACATTAAGACATAATAACTTAAATCTTAAAATATATGTCTTAAGGAGGTCATGGAGGAGCAGGAAGGTTGAGTCAGGGGAAGAATAGAGGAGAGCAGGTTGAGAGATACCATAATAGAAGGAGTCATTATAGGTTTGAAGATAGATCTGACACTAGTGAGATCTCCAGATACCTACAAGGATGACACCAACTGGCAATCTAACCAATAGAGTAGAGGCTACCTTAAATGCCCTTCCCCCATATTGTGATTGACGACTTCCTTGTATGACATCCTAGTGCCTTCATCCAGTGACTGAAGGAAGCAGAGGCAGACACCCACAGCTAAACACTAAACTGAACTGGAAGCCAGTTGCAGAGGGAGGAGTGATGAGCAAAGGGGTTAAGACTTGGCAGGTAAAACCCACAAGAAGCAGCTGACCTGAACAAGGGGGGAAGCTCATGGACCCTAGACTGATAGTTCAGAGGCCAGCATGTGACTGATTCAGACCCCCTGAACGTGGGTGTCAGTGAGGAGGCCTCGACATTCTTTGGGGCCTTGAGCAATAGACCAGCATTTATCCCTGGCATCCAGATGGACCTTGGGAACCCATTCCATGTGGAGGGTGCTGTCTCAGCCTAGACACATGGAGGAGGGGCTAAGCCCTGCCCGGATGATATAACAGACTTTGGAGATCTCCCATGAAGGGCCTCACCTTCCTTGGAGAGTGGAGTGGGGGTTGGGTAGGGGGTTGGGGGAGGGCTGAAGGGGTCAGGGGAGGAGGGGAGGGAGAGGGAGCTGGGATTGACATGAAAAGCAAGCTTGTTTCTAATTTAAATTAAAAAATAAAAATATAAAAATATATATTTTTAAGTTTATAATAGAAAACTTCACACCTCATTATCATACTTTCTGATAAGACATGATTGTGCAAGCTAAGTACACTTAATGACAGATGGTCTGAATCTAATTTTTGTATCTTTTGTAGCTAAATACAGGCCAAAACATCAAAATGAAAATAATGCTCAGCTTAAATTGATAAATCAGTTGTATACAGTAAATCTCAGATAGACTGTATAATGTTACACTTGTATCTACTTTGATGAATGAAAAAAAGAGAGTAGCCCAAATCTCTGCATTTCTTTTGTCTTAATCCCTGTTTCTGTCCCTGTTCATCTCAGTCTGTGAGTGTGTGTGTGTGTGTGTGTGTGTGTGTATGTGTGTGGTACTGTATTTATTTTGCAGTGCACTTATACCCATGATCTCGAGTTTAATAGGCAAATACTTTATCAACTGTGTTATATTCCTACTGTTAATTTGTTTAATTTTCATGTTTTCTGAAAAGATGATCTTTTGTAAGTATATATATCAAAGAATTAGGCTGTCAAAATAAGCTGTTCTAAATCATTTATAATCAAGGAGTGACTATTTACATGTTATGTATGTTTAATTTCCTAATGAAATCAGAAACTCAATCTGATAGACCAAGATCTGCAATTATGACTTTACTTTTAACTCATTAACATTGGTTTAGAGTGTTTAAATGCAAATGTGAAGATATCAGGGCCCATAGAAGTGGCTCTGTTCCATACAGACTTAAGGTCAGAGAGTTCAAACCTAACCTCACTCTTTCAAGGTTAAAGCCCTAAGACCTAAAGATATAAGGTGTGACTACTGAAGGATGTTTGACCTAAGGTGTGGTCACTGGATATTTTACCTAAATAACAGAATACTTGATCTAAGTGTGATTACTAGATTTCTTAATCCTCAAGGCCAGATAACAAGAGGTTTTATCTAAGGTGTGGTTAACAGATGCTTTGAGAATTAAGGAAATAATTATTTCTGGTTGTTCCTTTTGCTTTTCCCCCACTTTTGGTTGGGGTATATAAGAACTTTGTACAATAATAAACTTAGGGTTGATCATAGTGTTCACTGACTGACCTCCCAACTCTATCTTCTGTTTCTTGTTTATTTCTTTCCTCAATCCACATTCCTTACAAGCACAGACTGGATAAATTGCCTGAGCCAGACAGATTGAATGCAAGTTTAAGGTTTATCATCATCAATTAAGACTGCTAAGAACTCAATTATGCATTCTTTTGATATGCAGCTCAAAATGAAAGCTTATTTTGGTTTAAAAGCTGAAGTTTTTTGTTCATGTTTGTTTTCACAATTAATGATTTTAAATTTATACCATATTGTTGATGGCCAATGAAAAATAAAAAGGATCAAGAAGAATAAGTTGGATCTACTACTGTCTTTGGAATGCCAGAAAATTCTATCTTGGTGAAAGAATCACTTTGTTTTATTTTATGCTTTGCAGTGTTTTATCTTTAAATTTTATTTCTTTGTGAAATAGCATTTTTTTTTGCTTCTGCTATTTATATTCACGAGGATGTATTTAGAAATCCTATTTAGTAGCAAAACTAGTAGTACACCACACGGTGGAGACAGACACTCACAAATCTCCAGGATTAGCATCTCTCAGAAGATCTAAGCTATTAGGTAAATGAATAGTAACCACAGAAATACTTCACGTGCCCTGTTTTCTTTTTGTCTGTTTCTTATTGGTGAACTGTAACAAGAATGCAATATTTGATGGGGAACAGAAAGCACACTTATTTTTAAATTGGTATCAAACTATGAACTACATTTAAGGAATCATATTTCTGTCTTTTTCTGCCAATATAAAACATTCAAATCCATTTTGATCATAAACACAAACTTCAGAAAATGTAATTTTCTGGCATTCTATGTGGCTCCTGTGTCTGAAAGACTGCTTAATTTTTTATTTTGCAGACTGTTTCTGTTCTCTTCAACTCTGTCTTCAACATGCATTTCAGCTGAATTTTAAGAAATGCAACCCTTCAAGAAAATCTAGTACTTCATAACTTTGTAATAGAAAACAATTTATTTACAGTCATTGCCAAAAAACAGGTTGGGATGAAATAATGTTCAACAGTTTTCAGGTGCATTCTTCAATGTCACATATTGTCATATATACAACAGAGGAAACTCAGTGTCAAAAAATATCTTAAAAAGTTAAAAGGAACCAGAAACACATGGAAAATTGAGTTGAATTTGTCAGTTTGTCATGCCTATGGAATGTGCTGGGACAAGGGTGGTACAGAGATTGGTCCAGCCTGAAACCTTTGCCACAATAGTGAGCCCATCCTAACTTTGCCTGGAGCATCAGGATCCAGAGAATGGAGAGCCCAAAGACCTAGGATATAACCATACACAACTAGAGAAAAATGGCAATGTAATGATGCCTAACAATATTCTGCTATACCCATAGATTGGTACCTAGCCCAATAGTCATCAGAGGGACTTCACCCAGCAAATGATGGAAACAAATGCAGAGACTCACAAATATAAGGCCAAGCTCCTGGAATCCTGCTGAAGAGTGCAAGGAAGTATTGTAGGAGTCAGAGGGATGAAGGACATCAGAAAAAAAAAACCACAGAATCAACTGACCTGGCCTCATAAGAGCTGAGGGAGAAGGTACTGACAAACAGGGAGCCTGCATGGATCTGATCTAGGCCCTTTTCTTGGTTGTCTTGCGGGACCTCTTAATAGAGGAAGCTGGTACAGTCTCTGATTCCTGCATGCTTTTGGAACCCTGCCACTCATACAGGGTTACCTTGCCCAGCCTTAACACAAGGGAATATTCTTAGTCTTACTGCAACTTGATATGCAATGTTTTGTTGATAACCATCAGAAGCCTGCCCTTTTCAGAATAGAAAGGGAGGAGGAGTGGATTGGGGATGGGGGCAGACAGGAGGTCAGGGGAGGGATTGAGAAAAGAGGAAGGAAGAAAAGTGTGGTCGGGATATGAAATAAATAATTTTTAAAAAGTTAAGTGGAGCCAGAAACACATGAAAATTAGTTTGAACTTATTTGGACTCTAAAGTCTTTCTTAAAGTTTATTTGGTATGTATTAATTTAACTGAGATATTACTTGAAAGTAATATTAATCTATTTTATTTAACATATTAACATTTAACACATAGATATATATAAAACATTCATATATATTATACATTCATATATATGTATATGTATTTCTAAATACATATTGTTCAATCTGTATAACATTATACTTGTATGTCTGTTTTCATGGCTGAGATTTTATAATTTAGAATGCCAAAGAAACTATTATATTATATGCATGTTTATAGAATACTATAGCAGAATCAAACCATGTTCTTTAAAAAAAGCTAGCTTTTTCCTAACAGCTCCCATTTTTAGCTAAGCCAATAATATCCTGTCTTTATGTGCCCCTCATGATTTCACTCTAAAAGCCTGAAAATGGAATCTTTCTATATTTCAAATTATGTACTTTTAAATTTTCAAAAATCATACCTTTAAAAATCTTTTCCTTTTATTCAGAAACCTTCAGTCATTCTGTATTCAAACATCTTTCCAAGGACATACCACTAAGTTTTTAAAAGTAGAACTACTACTTTGCATTTAGTTTATATTTATGTAGTTCTCAATTCAATATCAGTTTCTCATCACTATTTTTAAAAATGCCTGATTTTTAGATAGTCACACAAATGATTAATACTGCAGTACTTGACTAGATCTTCATAAGGTTATTTTCTTAGTGCCTAAAATGATAAAGTAAAAAGAAAACAAATTTGCTATTATCTCTATTTCCATTATAGTATTTATTGTTCTTATCGCAAGTCTGATTTATCGCCAGAATTCGCCTCCAGATTAAATTCATTATTTGTCTATTGCAATAGTACACATTCCATAAGGAATCTATTCCTCTGGAATTTGCCATATTATGAAAAAATTCTTATCATCTGACCCAAATGCTCAGGGACTTCATTTGTTAAATGTGGACAATGTGCCAAACTATTAAATGCTACTGCATATATTGATACCCCGAGCAAAAAAATGTGATTCAGTGCAGTGCAATGCTTTCTAAAGTGAAATGCTTCCAGAATCTCTATAAATAAAGTAGAAGAGGAACTATGGAAATTTCCCATTACTTCCTATTATTTCATATATCATTTTATACAGAGATATTATTAATTATACATGATTACTAGGTTTATAATATACATATGTGATTTGAAAAGTAGCTATTTACTGTTATAGTATATAGCTCATGTTTAAGAATTTTAAATAATAAGGCTTGAGAAAATGGCTCAGTGGTTAAGAGCAGTGGCTGCTCTTCCAGAGGTCCTGAGTTCAATTCCCAACAACTACATGATGGCTCACAACCATCCATAAAGAGATCTGCTGCCCTCTTCTGGCGTGCAGGCATACATGCAGGCAGAACACTATATCTTAAAAAATAATTTTAAATAATAATAAATATAATTTTAAATAATGATACACATGAGACTATACATACATTTACATGTTACCTAAAAAACAACTTAGCTAATTAAGATACCATAGGATTCATTTGTACTTTAAATATCATTTTCCAGAAAGTGCAACTGGAAACAATTCATACTTTGGGTTGAAAACATGGTAGTATGTGAGTTTCTGCACATGAGCACATATAGTGTGATGAATACTAACAGAGTGAATATTAATTTCTACTGTGTTGTTAGTTGACTGTAGCATATTAATATAAAATGAGAAACATATTTTAGACCCTTAATTCCCATTATACAAAATATGTGTTTGTGACATATGTTTGAGGCTAATGTTGAAGAGAACAATAAATTATGTCTATGCCATGTTAATTGCTATGGCTCCCTTCAAGTTTGAGTATAATTCTAAAACATTTCTGAACCATAGATATCAGACACCTTGGATTCATTGTCTCTATTTTCAATTGGTGCACTGTATACATTGGAAGATAAATCTCAGCATTATAACATGGACTTCCTTAAGCTCTTACTTCCAAACATGCACATAGTCAAATGAGTAAATGAAAGGAAACCATCATAATTAATTAAACAGTACTTACATGTGAACAGCAACAGCATCCCACTGAGGTAAAAACATTAAAAACATCAAAATAAAATCAATGGTCATTCCCAGCTTATTATACTTGCCTGGGCTTCCTGAGGCATCTGAGCTGCATCCACCTTGTCAGCAATATAAGCTGCCAACTGCTTGTCAATAAATTCAAGGGACTCCTGAATTAAGTGTAAGGATTTTTCAATCTCCTGGGCAGACTGGATACTCTGTTCAAGCAACTTTTGTTTCCTCACAGCCTACATAGAAGAATAAACAAGTGTAAATTATTTAAATGTTTACTCTCAGGAGATTCTCTGCAATTCCTGTTGTATAGTCATCGAAGAAACTCGACTCTTCCACAATCACCTTTTTGTAAGACAGATTGCGTAGCTTTCTGGCACTCATTCAGCTCTGCTTATATAAAGAAAAAGAAAAAGGAAAAATAAACAACTTAGTATACAGGATCAGAAGTGTCTGCAGAAAAAGTCACAGAATCAATCACATCAAAGGAAGGAGCTGGAAGAAAACATCAGTCAAATCATCTCAGCTGTTGCAATCTGCCGTTCTCAGGCTGAATGTTCCTCCTGATCTTATTATATAGTTCAAGAGATTTGGTTTACTCAGAATAGGGTCACCGTCATCACAATCCAATTCAAGGCAGATAATCCACTTCCACCGGCTAGACACATACAATCTGTTCAGAATAGGCTTGTTTCAAAAAGAGAAATTTAGATAACCATCTGTTTAAGGATTTATTTTGAATACAATTTTTGCCCTGCTTTGCATGGTTGTTTCCCCTCCCTACTTTCCTTTACAATTAGAATTATGGAAACTGTGCAACTGAATTTGTGCTATTGTTGAAATAGACAAATAATAATTAAACTTAATATAGCTGTAATTACATGTGATTAGGCTAATTTAAAACTTTTCAAGTATTATTAGCATTCTGAAGAGATTGTAAGGTTTACTTTCAAGGATCTAGTGACCTTAGAAGAATTCTTCTAAAGGTAAAGAATAAGGCAAAATCTTAATTGTAATATATTAAGTCATTCATCAAATAAAGGCATAGACCTAATTGTGATAATATATTACTAATAATTCTTCTTTCCAAAGATTGAACTTGGATTTCAAAATGTTCCTAGGTTTTATATTATACATATTTGAAAAAAAGAACATATACATATGTATACATATATATGAAAAACTTTAAAGATACTATTATTTTTTGATAAAGCACTGTAGAACATACTTTTACTCAAGTAAAAAATTCAAACATATCTGAAAAACAGAGAAGGATCTAGGGGCCTGCATGAATAGTCTTCTACACTTGGTACTTCCAAGTATCTGTTATATGCTACTCCAATATTTTCTTTGAATTTTTGAAAATATCATTATTTGTGCATTCCTTTTTATTATTCACATTTCATTATAGAAAGGTATGACACTGAAAGGCACATTTTAATGAAAATAAATCATGTCCTATGGTGGTATTAAAACCCCATTACCATCTTTTGCCTTCTTCTCCCTTTCTAATAACAAAACTTTATATATCTATAATGTGACATTTTGATATTTGTATGTGGTGTGGAATATTTAAATCAATCTATTTAACATTATCTATTTAAAATAATATTTCACATAATCTATTAAATCTGAACTTAATTTCCTTTACATTCTCATAGTCTCTATTATTTTAAAATTTGCATTAATATGTCACCTTTTAGTTTCCTATGAAGTATGTACTTGTATTTTGTATCCTTATTATGAATAAGGTAAGAGATTCTGTCCATTTTGTTCTTTACTGAACATCAGTTCCAAGAGCAACACCAACATCTTTTCATGACTAAATGAATGATAAAAGAATTTATTTATTTAATGAAGAAAAGCAAAAATATCAAACAGTTGAAGAATTATAAAAAAATAGAAACTAAAAAGTAACCACTACTTAAAAGATACTGCATTTGAAGAATAATTCTTCCTTCGTATTTTTGTATTAAAGGTATAAGGATAGTATAGAACATTACATAAAACAGCTTGTAATCTATTATTAAAATATTCCAAGATTGATTACTTAGACCTTACCCTGTACCCTAATTAAAACAGTTCCCTTTATTTCAGTCAAAACATAAACCAAATTTCTTTCCATAGTGATTCAAATTACAATGATTATAATTATAATCACAACCTTCTGTATTGTTGGTAGAGACTGTCTATGTTATACACAGAGTTCCTCCAGACAAGTAGATACATATTAGTATTGTGACAGGTGACTGCACAAGCCTTCCCAATCATAGCATGAAGTAATGGTCTGATCAGACACTGCTTAAAATGTAGTTCTTTCTCTAACTTAAAGCAAAACCAGTCTATTCCTCAGTGCACATTTGTAGAATGATAATGTATCAGAATTCAAAATCATATCTCTGACCTTGAATTTATGCTTCTAAATCTAACCTCATTTTTCCATTCTTGAGATTAAATGGGCTGTATCACATAGTGATGGGGAAGTCCTGTGTATATGTCAATAAAGCACTGTCGGCCAATAGGGAAGCAAGATAGGTGGGACTAGGAGTCCAAGAGGACTCTGGGTAGGAGAAACACAGGGAGTCATCATGTAGCCCGCCAGAGAAGTAAGATGTCCGTCCGGTAAGAGAAATACTTAGATCGGTTAAATACTTAAGTCAGAGCTAGCCAGTAAGAAACAAGTAAGGCCAACAGCTTCATAATTAATACAGCATCTTGTGTGTTATTTGGGGACTACAACACAACAGAGCCCAGGCAACTGGTGGGGAAAAACCAAACCGCAGACAAGAAAAAGGCTTCTCTTTAGAAATGGTGTCAGGAGTGGGATCATGAATTCCCACGTAGAATGACAAAAGCTTTAAAGGAATTTTAGAAACAAAAGAATGGAGAAAAGCATGGGTTTTTCATAGCAGCATTTTCTCTGGTGGGCTCTGTTTTGCTATGACAAGCAGAGACTCTCATGGCTCACTTAAGGGAGTGTTCCTGACTCAGCATAAGCAAAAAAACCAAAAGAGGCTCTGCTAACAATTGAAAGGTGTGTATGCACAGCTGGAAGTGGCAGTGACCACATCTCTAAGCCGGATGCTTTTGCTGGATCTCAACATAGCCTGAGATAGTGAGCTGGAATTACGCTTATGCCCACCATCTTGGAAAAACTACAGTTTAAACAGCCGCGGTTTTAACAGATAAGTCATGTGGCCAGAAAAACACAAAGATTTACAGTAAAGTCAGACTTGGATAAATACAAACCTCTAAAGGTTTACAGTGTGTTTAAAAATATACGTAGGATTGAGAGTGGAAAAAAAAACAACATAGTGGTAAATAAATATAGAAGCTGACTGTGGTGGCACAAGCTGGTAGGATTTGCTGCAGAGGCAGACGCAGGCAGATTTCCAGAGAAACCCTGTCTCAAAGAAATAAATAGATAAATAAAAGTAAAAGAAATAGAGTAATAATAGATAAATAAATAAGCCACGTAAAGATGGAAAATACACAGAGAGTCTGGATACTGTACGCTATTGTGTTTTTCAGTTTTTTGATTGCTCAGGAAGGAACAACTGCTAAAGTACACTTGAGTATAAATGCTGCTGAATTAATTCAACTTCTATCTTTTGAAAATGCCTTGACTTGAAAATTTAAGTATAAGGACTATGGAAAAGAGTCTTTGTTTATGTTTCTACAGAAAATGAAAAGATGAGGATTCCGTCCAGGCTTCTGTGGTTTGATTAACCAAGAGCCCCGGAAGCAATGACTCAAGTGATTCAACATCTAAAACAGCTAAGATGATCCAGATTTACAGATCATAAAAATAAGGACTTATACAGGTTTCTGAGTTTTGTCATGATCCCCATGGTATGAACAGCGTCCCCTTCCAGCATGAAGCAGTTTGGAATGAGCAACATTCAAATCCCCATATTGTTTATAAATCTTTGTTTTCATTTACATTGGGTTGCTTATAATTGGTTAATGATCACAACCGATCTCTTTTTAAAGGAAAAAGGGGATTATGGTATGGAAATGAGTACTTTGTGTTGGTATGGTTTTTCATTTATTGATACAAATTCAAGGTCAATTTTGTGATGTGTATATTTCTCCTCTTGATTAAGTATTGTCCTTATACTGATCTTTTAAAACATAATGCATAATTGAATACAGACTATAGATAGTTACTTATAATAGTCAGAACGTATAGTTAGGTTTTCTAGATATACAGAGATATATTTGAGATAGACAGTCTTCAAACCTTTCAAAGACCTTTGGAAACTGGCATTTAGGGTTTTTCTTGACAATGAGAAATGTCTGCTCCTGGCACATCAATTACGTCTGAGAGGAAGATGGGCATCGAAGAAACTCATTATGGAGTTTGCTTTCAACAAGGCAAGATTAGCCATTTGGGCAAGATACTGCTCTTGCCTAGACTGCTTGACTTTGCTTTATAAACTGAACATGAAGGACCCACAGGAAAGTGACTGCTGAACTCAAATAGTCCTTCAGGGCTCGTGTTTCATGGAAGAGTGTGACAGACTTTCTACAGGACACAGAAAAAATGACTGACAGACTGCCAATGTAAATGGACAGTTTGAAATTTCCTGCTTTGCTGAAAAGTCTTCCAGACACACTGATGCCTATGAGCTGAAGATGGATGTACCAACATTACAGAGAAACTTCAGGTGACTGCCCTGGCAGTAAGATGTCTCTGTAAGTCCTAGTTTTTATATAATATCCATCTGTGGTCTTTTATAGAGTTGAAGGCAGATAGTTATAATTATAGTTTTCCATAGTTATGATAAAAGATAAGCTGCATATAGAACTTTGGACTCACACGGATGGAACGGATGATATTTTCTTTACATCTTGCTAAATGTTGGTAGACAAAATATTGTAACTTTGTTCTTACTTGATAACTATTGTGTTATATACAATTTGGCTATGTTAAAATTAAGACCTTTCCTTTGTTTAGACATAAAAGATGAGATGATGGGGAAGTCCTGTGTATATGTCAATAAAGCACTGTTGGCCAATAGGGAAGCAAGATAGGTGGGACTAGGAGTCCAAGAGGACTCTGTGTAGGTGTGTAGGAGAAACACAGGGAGTCATCATGTAGCCCACTAGAGAAGTAAGATGTCTGTCTGGTAAGAGAAATACTTAGATGGGTTAAATACTTAAGTCAGAGCTAGCAGGTAAGAAACAAGCAAGACTAACAGCTTCATAATTAATACAGTGCCTTGTATGTTATTTGGGGAACACAACGTGGCAGAGCCCAGGCGACTGGTGGGGAAAAACCAAGCAGCAGACAAGAAAAAGGCTTCTCTTTACAACATAGTATGGCCTAAAAGATAAAAAAAAACAAGAGATCTGAAGTGGGTTGTTTCTTAGCCTACTTTAACAGAGAGCCAATAAAAGAGTGATTACATGGACTGTTTGAATATCTTAGGCAGTGAAAGACTTGAGCCGGGTATTGGTGGCACAGACCTTTAATTCCAGCATTCGGGAGGCAGAGGCAGGAGGATCTCTGTGAGTTCAAGGCCAGCCTGGTCTACAGAGATAGTGCCTGGATATGTTCCGAAGCTACACAGAGAAACCCTGTATCGAAAAACCAAAAAATAAATAAATAAATAAATAAATAAAAGACTTGATGTCAATCCAAGTTTTGAACTCGCCATGGTGTAAGCTGGTTTCTTTTTCTAAATATCTTTTTAGGCAGAATCCAATAGAATGCCACACTGTGACTTTTCAGGACTCTATGAAACACTTGGCCCACTATCACAGTGAATGGAATTAGTAGGAACTCCTAAGCCATACTTAGGTATTTGTTTTGTGATGTGAAAACAATACTTAAATGTTGCTTTAAAATATAATTTCACAAATTTAGTTAATCCATTCTGCAAAGATAAGAATTATAGAGATCAACAGAAATATCAAATACTACAGGAGTCAGAAAAAACATTACAAGGCAAGCAACAAGGACTGTATGAAGAATGATTGTTAAGAAATGAGAAACCATTACTCCATCTTTTTGCAAATGAAAGATAATACAAAAGAAAATATTTTTAGTCTTACTGTTATTTTAATGTCTTCAATATAAAATAATAAATATAAAATAAAAATGCTTTAAAAATTAAATATTTATTGATTTGTTTTTGCTAGAAATGTAACTGTGAACTGATTATTGGTCAGACTCTCATGTAGTACCCTTTTGTATAACTGTATGTAAACTATTTAAGATACTCCTTTGCACTAAATGTGCAGGAAAAAGTTGAGGGTGGTTAGGGAGGTGGATTGGAAATTAGAGGAATTAGAGAGAGGAATGGGTTGTGAATATAATAAAATAATTTTGCATAAAATTTTGAAGGAAACATTTTTTAAACAAAAAACTCTGGAAGAGTAAATTCAATGTATGAAACCACTAAATACTGGAATGAAATGTGTTAGAAATAAATGACTATATATCCCAAAACAGAAAATTAAAGAAAATAAGTTCAATAACATTTTTACAAAATATTACTTTTATTGAAATGGTGTATTTTGTGTAAGATTTTTTAGACTCAATGTAAAAATATGCAATGTTTATCCTTTAGTAAAGGAAGGATAAGCTCATGACTAAAAATAAATTTGTACTATGAAAATTTTCATCCCTAAGGTAGCATATTGTGGGAAAATTATAATCTATATTTGTCATATAGTACAGATTTCTAGTGAATAAAACATATTTAGTATGAATATCACATTCTTAAGTATTAAGTCACACATATTTCCCCATCAATGTAGAAAGAATGTAACCTAAGCATGAGGGGATCATATATTACTAGGGAATATGATATTTTCAATCATACCTAAAAAACAGCAGACAATCAAATCTCAGTTGCATGTGATAAATAATATGAAAACACCATTTCTTTAAAATTCCATAGTCAATTCTGTCCTTCATTCTTTTGTTGCACTATACTCAAATTTCATTCATTATTCATGGTGGGCACACACACACACACACACACACACACACACACACACACACACACACAGGCTGTAGGGACAGGTGTAAGAGTATTTGCCTAGCATGTGCAGGCCACAGATTCAATCTCCAGCAAAGGCATGCAAAACTCGAATGATCTATATAGAGTCTACATTTATACCCCAATGAAAGCTAAATTTTGTGTCTCCATATTCAAAATATATAAAACATGACAAAAAGTATCAACTCATCATAATTGCCCATATTCTTTTAATCCTTTTTTTTCTAGAGAAATTAAGAAGATTGTGAACCTAGTGGCTTAAAGAAATGCAATAGAGATGCAGATTAGATATTCATAACTCTTCCTTTTCAGGAAAAGCCTTTAGCTAAAAATAGAAAAGAGTATCAAAGTGAATGTAAGATTGCAATTTTAAGCAGAACAAAGCAAGAATATCTTTCTTGCCACAGAGACCAGAAGTCAATAGGATGGCACTGATTCAGTGTGCCAGTAATGAACATTAGATAAAAAACAAGTTGAGGTAGTGTCAGATTGAGGTATTTGATATTTTTTAAAACAATCTATATCAAATTCCAAATCCCATGAAAATAATAATATCTTATGGACTATTGTTATTCGAAATGCAACACATCTTCTATTGGTTGCTATTCACAATGATCAACATAGTTCTACAAAATGATGAAAACCCTAGGACTGCTAGGATATTCACTCAGAAAAAACATTTTTATTTAAATTAGAAACAAGCTTGTTTTTCATGTTAATCCCAGTTCCCTCCTTCTCACCTCCTCCCCTGTCCCCCACTAATCCCCTATCCCATCCCCTTTCTGCTCCCCAGGGAGTGTGAGGCCCTGCATGGAGGATCTTCAAAGTCTGTTATATCATTTGGGTCAGGGCCTAGGTCCTTCCCTGTGTGTCTAGGCTGACAGAGTATCCCTCTGTGTGGAGTGGGCTCCCAAAGTCCATTCTTTTTCTAGGGATAAATACTGATTTACTACAACCAGAGGCCCCATATATTGCCGAGGCCTCTTCACTGACACCAAATTTATGGGGTCTGGATTAGTCTTATGCTGGTTTCCCAGATATCAGTCTAGAGTCCATGAGCTCCACCTTGTTCAGGTCAGGTGTTTCTGTGGGTTTGACCAGCCTGGTCTTTACCCCTTTGCTCATCACTCTTCCCTCTCTGAAACTGGTCTCCAGGAGTTCAATTCAGTGTTTAGCTGTGTGTGTCTGCTTCTACTTCCATCAGCTACTAGATGAAGGCTCTAGGATGGCATATAAGGTAGTCATCAATCTCATTATGGGGGAAGGGCATTTAAGGTAGCCTTTCCACTATTTGTTAGATTGTTAGTTGGTGTCATCTTTGTAGATCTCTGGAAATTTTTCTAGTGCCGGATTTCTCTTTAAATCTACAATGGTTCCCTCTATTATGGTATCTCTTATCTTTCTCTCCTCTATTCTTCCCCCTACTCAACCTTCCTCTCCCTCATGTCCTCCTTTCCCTTTCTCTTCTTCCCTTCTCTTTCTCCTAGCTCCCTCTTGAGATATTTAGTAGATAATAAGTGGTAAGAAAACATCATTATATAAACAGAAAACTGAAATCTATCTTGTATCTTGTACTTTACATACAGTCTACTTTGGGCTGTATTCCAGACAAGTATCTCTTTTTCCACAATATGTAAGTAAGAAAGACTCATAAAATTAGATATGCAGCTTCTAAATATGTAGGCATGTCTAAAGTATCTTGATAAATATTTCAAAAACAATTCAGTTAGAATTTTCCCAAGAGAACTAAATGGAAATTGAGAAAAAATAGGTAAAGAAAATAATGTTTTCAACACTAATAACAACATACCAATGTTCATAATTTAAAAAAATCATAGTATGATTAACTTTGAATCTCTGTTGTTTATTGTGCTGGAGTTAATGTGTACTACTATATTTTAAAATAGAGTTCCTACACTGTCTTACCTTGCATTTCTATTGCTGTAGTGAAACAAAATGACTACAAGCAAGTTGGAGGAAAGGGTTTATTTGGCAAGTTCCCACATCGTATAGTCCATCTGGAAGTCAAAGCAGGGATTCAAAACCTGAGGAATCATGGCGGCAGGCATTGATGCAAGACCATGGAGTACTGCTTACTGGCTTGCTCCCCATGCTTTGCTCAGATTGCCTTCTTAGAGAATCCAGGACCACCATCTCAGAGAATGCTAAACAGGCTTGCCTATAGCCAGATCATAGGAGACATTTTCCTAAGTGTGGTTCCCTCCCCTGAAATGATACTGGCCTGTGTTGACATAAAATTAGCCAGTATCCAAATATTTTTAGCTGATAAGAAAGACCAAATAAATAACTGCTATATTAAGACACTTTAAATATAATCCTTGCAGAAAACTCTCATAAAATGGCTTTTCTGGAATATTTGTTACTGTGCTTGGCAGAGATATAGGATGACTATACCTATCAATAAATAAAGATGTATATACATTTATATATTCATAAATATATGCATGCATGTGTATGTATGCATGCGTGTGTGTGTGTGTGGTATGTGTGTATATAGTTTTCTATGGATGAGAATGGATCTCCCTGAAATTACTTGAATTTCAGGGAAATATAATCGGTATTTATAGGAATAAAAGGGAAAGAATATCAATGATAAAACCATCATGCGTTTCAGTTCTTACTTTGGTCACTGAAATTCTTTTGTGACCTCTGAAAGAAGCATACCTGAAAATGATGCCTGGAAATCAGTTCCAGTGGAACCTGACATTAGATAGTCAGGCTTCTTAAAGAAAGCACTAATAAAATGATCAATGAGCTATAAAGTAAATATATCTAAGCCATTTCTGGATTTTTGCTGAATGCATTCACCGTTCTTGATATAAAGATGAAATCACTCTTCTGCCCCAGAAGTAGTAAGGTGTAGCCTGATTTTAGTTTCAAAAAGAATGTGATACAATTATAATTCTGCAAATTTATGAAGAACCTATGCAGTTTACCTTCCCTAAACCATCTCCAAGTAATTTCAAAAGCAGAAGCCTTAACAGACCATTAAATTTCTCTGGCTCAATGCAGGTTTTTTTTTGACTGTACATGAACTGTTAATATGAAATCTAAGCTAGGAAAATTGTAATATATTGATATTTCACATAATTAAAAATTCACAGAACCAATCCTCTCAGACAAAACATGAGGCAAAATCAGTTTATTGATGGGTCATGAGTATGACCATATATTCAGTCAATATACTGTGTTTGCATAGTAACACACACACATACACTCATATATATAGACAGAGACAGAGAGAAAGAGACAGAGAGACACACACACAGAGAATAAAGTAATAGCCAAGACTAATGAACGACTATCATAAAACAATGCTAATAATGTATCTACTGATTTATCTGGCATTTGTTTTGGTTTTAATCCTGGGAAGTACCAAATACAGTGACCATTATGAGGTAAATATAGATGACAGGGGGTGGGGGTGGGTAAGGAATTACATATAATCAGGAAAAAACCCAAACAAGCATTGCTGGTACCTGTAAACCTAGATAGGTGGGTAGTTACACAAATGAGAGAAAGTCTACTGAGATCAGCTCAAGATACTTTGCTGGCTTTAAGTCAAGTAGCCATTACTAGATAATCACTTGTCCCCATATGCAAGGTTGGTAATATACATTTAGCATGTGACAAAATCTTACCTTTGAACATCCCTTGGTATCAGAAATTCTCTTAGTTCAGGAATTCAGATTTTCAGCCTGAGACTAGACTCAAGGATTTTATCCTACTTGATTTTATTTAGCATATAAAATATACCTTTACTGGTCTCTCTTTGTAGTAGCTACAAATGGCTCCAAGGACAGGCTTTGAATAATACAGTTTTCAGGTAATATCATATATATCTTGAGAACCAGGAATGGTGTTTTACTAATAAACAGAATTGTTTTCTGGACAATGTAGGCATATGATGAATGAGGTATTCAATTTATTTTGAAATAAAATACTACTACTGTTTATGTTGGAGTCTGTGATCAACTAGTATGTAATATTTTTCCTATTTAATTATGTATCTCTGAGTAACTAAAACTTTTTTTCTGTACTGAGGTTACTCAATCTTTATTATGATTCCTAAATGTATAAGTAATGCTATTTATTAAACAAAATGCTCCAAAGATTTCTATAGTTCTGTAGACAATGAAGATTGAATGAAGTATAGATATTATTTAATGTTGTCCCAATTAATTACATCACATTTTAAAGTTTTAAGTTTAAAACAGTTAACATTTGCACTATTTTCTATTAAGGTGACTGCAAATCTTTCAAATATTTTGCCTACCAAGTTAAGGAGATAGAAAAGCCTGCAACTCATTTTTGTAGAAAGGATCTCCTGTCAGGGAATTTGGCTGTGATGTTTCTTTTGATAAGAATGTGTAACCTGAGCAGTAGAAATAAGATGTAAGAAATAGATGATTTTCCTTCTGCTTTCTAATCTTTCTATATATTACTAGAGTTATAGGTTGAAATTAGAAGACTCAGAAATTGGAAATGAAGCTATATTTGTAGAAATCAGACATCACTCAGTTATATTGAACTGGTCAGAAAAATATTAATTGTCCTCAGTGGAAATTAGTCTGAAACAATGCACACATTAGTAACAGAAATCCAAAAATCATCAAGATATATAGAAATATTTCCAACTATATTTGTGAATCAAAATTTCCTGAGTTAGAAATGAAAGTTGTAAATAGAATACACATATACAAAGGATCTGTACCCTGCCTTTCATAGCAGTGAAAAAGACAAGAGACCAAAATATTAAAGAAAATTCATGTAAGCACTACTAATATGCAAGGTTGTCATCTGACTTCCACATGTGCCCTCACACACACACACACACACACACACACACACACACACACACACACACACACTTCAGACACATGCCCCAAAGTTTCTTATCTGGAAATCACCTGAAACTTTCCTCCCAGAGGACTAGGTTTATGATATCAAAAAGTGCTATGTAAACGTCCAGAGCAGGGAATCAACAGTCCTGCTCAGCTATGATGCCTACGAATCACAATAACAGCCAGCATGGGAAAATTCACCTCTTGAAAATATCAAATCATGTTTTTGGGTTGATTATTTCCAGTGAAATAATTAACCTACAGTAATGTAGAGAAATGGGGATAAGTTCTTCTGCATACTTTTGAACAGTATGAAAGAGTTAAAGCAAAATAAAACATAAATATAATAATTTGACATGTCATCTTTTGTATGTAGCATAGAAAAATTCTATGAAAACCTATACATAGTCTATGGTTCTGCTGTTTCTGCCTAGAAATTATAACGTTTAGAACAAGTGTTCTACATTTGCCATTTGTACTAAATCTTTAAAGTATGCAGCTCATCTGATTACCATTATTTAGGGAAAATAACCAACAGATAACAGGGTAAAATAAGAACCTAAAGTAAACTGCATGATCTAGAGGTAAAATAATACATTGAATATTCAACAGAACCACTGGGACATGCTGACATATCAAAGAAGAATATCAAATGAAGATCTTCTGAATATTGATATAATTGTAAGACAGGATTCCTAAGACTGGGCTCTTGGCTATTTTAGACTATAATCAAGCAATTCATGAAGACAATAGTTAAAGATAACACAAGAAACATTATCTTTTATTTTGATTGCAGGTAATATTTGTGCATGGTTCTGATTTAAGGAAGTATTTTAAAGAAAATTGTGAGATGCTTATAAATTGTTCTCACTCCATACGATTTTACTGAAGAAAGGTAGAGCATGACTGGAGTAGGTACTTTTTTTTGCTATGAAAGGATGGCAAGTGCTTTGCATTTTTAATGGAAATTTACAGTATGAAGAAGATCCTGTTTTAAGTACACAGTGATACCATATGTCTGTTCCACTACCCATCCCCTCCTCAAGCCACAGCTTGATGAAGCTGAGCCTTAAACAAGTTACTCAGAAATGGAGTTTTCCATGTATCAGTTTTTCACTCTTATTGCTTTTCTCATCAAGTTCACTTTGTCTAGCCCAAATTTTATCTTTTCCTTTCCAAAATTAATCTTTACATTTTTGTTAGTCTCTTTTCTTGCAATAACTCAATTTTACATGTTAAACATGCCTTACTATTGGATCATTCTTTAACTGAAAACTTTCTGAAGTTACCATTGTCTGCCAAGCTGACAAGTCTCCTTTAATTTCTTACTTGTGTTAAATTAACAGTACTTCTCTATTGAATTAAATGCCTGCATTCTATGTCTGTGATAAGGCTTAGTTTTACTTTTAGAGCAGTTTTATTTTTTACTTTTCTCTCCAGCACTTTTTAAGAAGGAGCTCTAATTAGTAAGTGAAAGTTTGAATTGGAGGTGAGCCATTAGTATCTGCCCCTGTTCTAAGTATTTCCTGGAATATGAGAAAAAAATTAAAAAACAGGGAAAATTATTGAAAGGGTTTTTCAAGTCACAAGAGTAGAGTCAAACCTTAAAACTTGTTCATATTCCATTTTCTAGTACTATGCCATCTTATATAACATGCAATAGCTCTGGAGAGATGATACTATTCAAATAAAATTCACAATATTCACTAGCTTTGTAAGTCTATAAGATCAATATTTTACTATTCTAATATATAGGTCAATCTTTACTGTTATAATATTTTCATTAAAATCAAACCTATCTTTAGCAGAAAACAGAGGACGAGTAAGCATTTTATTAGCCATTTGCCATTTTCCCTCTTCTAGCACTAGACTTAGTATCATTTCCTTATAATAACAGACTATAGGCACAAGACAATATCTTTATTTTCTTTATGTAGAGACACGTTAACAGAGTTCTAAAATGTATATAAATAGATTGAAATTAAAATGATTTAATTAATATAGATAATACAAGCAGAATATATAATAATTTCATCCTCTAGAATTTGAGATAACTTATTATATGTTATCCTTGAATTTTAACATAACATAAATTTAAGCTCATACATATATACAAATATATATACATATATATATATTTCTGAGCCTAGCCTTTAATGGCTGAGCTATCCCTCCAGCCAAGTCTCTATAATATATATTAATTTTGGTATTTATAATGTATTTTTCTCCTTTTTTGTTTATGCTGACTTCATATTTCCTTTGTACATGCTTAGTTTGATGTCAAATTTGACCAAACTAAGTCTGTGGGGAAGATATTTTTCCTTATAAAGTACTTTGCATTTGTTTCTGATTAGGGTTAGTAGTCTGAAATTACTTTGGTTCATTCATTTGTTTGGATATTTATTTACCTCAGGTTCATACAAGATGACACTTTAGCTCCCCTTATAGTTTGGGTTTGATTCTTAGATTTACATACTATGAATTTTCTTGATTCATTGAAAACTTCCTAGATTTAAGTGGGCAATAAAGGTGTCAATGCTCATAGGTAGATTAACTGTGCTAATAGTCTCTAAAATTTATTTTTACCCTGCCCTTACTTACTTCTACATCTCTTCTAGTGTGGATGTTCCAATGCACATCTGATAATATTTTTGACACTTTCCTGTGTCATAGCACTCTAGGCTTTCTAAAAGATGTAGCCTGCTTCTTCTTGGTAATACAAGTCAACATCCTTTCCACAGTTTATGATTATCAAATTGATTTCAGAAAACTAATTTGGAATTAAGTTTGACACTATGTATAAGTAATATCAAAAAGACCAACATAAAAGTGGCTCAATGAATTGTAAGTATTAATATTACTATTATTATAGCTTAACATTAAAAAATAAATCCACAAAGCACATTTGTTTAGACAAAAGGCCTTGAAACAAAATTAAACCCTGTAATTGATTGACACAAAGGCAATTCTTTTCGGTGTGGCTTGAATCAATACTTGTCATTCTGATCTACTTATCCTAAGCAAGATATAACACTCAGTGAATAATTTTTCATAATTATCTGGAACTGTTAAAGGGTATCTACAATTATCTATCATGACAGTTAATACTAAAGTGGAATTAACCAGTCGGATTTTTTTTCTTCTGTTTTATGCTACCTCTAATTTGGTATCTGGTAAAAAGATCATAAACACAGACTGTAGGATGGTAAAGTGAGTGGTTAAAGGCAGTTGTCATGAAAGCATATTACAGGAATTTGATTCCCAGAGCCTACCTAAAGAGAGAATGAGAGAAAAAACTCCAAAAAGCTGTTCTCTGATCTCTACCTGCATGTTGTAGAATGCAAACTCACACACGCCCATGTAAAATAAATATATAAACTCATAGGCAGATATGGAAAAGATATAAATCCTTACCAAAGATAAAAAACTTATTTCATGAGAAACTATAAAGACCTTGTGGTTTTAAGCATGTAGTTATAATATTTAAAAAATATAAAATGCATTATTTTAATTAATAATTCTGTTGTTATATGTTTATTGTACATAGAGATAGATTTCATAGCTATTTCAATGTGTGCACATTGTATATACTGAATATATTCCAGTTCTACATCCTGTTTCTAGTATCTTCCCTTTATTTTAGTCGCTTGTACTTTCATTCAGACTTAATACTTTTAAACTCATGATCTAAGCTTCCTTTAATGTTGAAAAATAAGACAGGGTTAGTTAGTGTCCCTATAGTAACATGGTAACCCTAGCATTTGGATTTATGTTGCTGGAGAATAATGAGTTTGAGCCCAGAGGAAGCTGTGAAGCTAAAGCATGTTTCAAAGTAAGAAAACAACAACAAAAAATGATGAGGAAACTATTCATTGCAAAAGAGATTTCCCACTATAACTAGGACAGGACTCATCCGAATATTATAATATGCATATACTCAAGTCCATTGTATAAAACGAAGTGTTTGCATACAACATACACTTCTCCTTCCCTGTATTTACAAGTTTTCTCTACATTACTTATAATATGGCACTCAATATAAATATTATGTAATACATGAAGTATCATTATTTCTAGTAAATAATGTCAAGAAAAAATAGTCTATATTTAATCACTGCAAATGCATATATTCTAGATGTAGTTTGTTTGCAGAATGTTGAATGTCTATATAGACTTTCTGAAAGTATAAATGGCTCATAGTAGTCTCTAAAATAAGTAGGTCTCATCTTTGATATAAACCAAGGATCATCCAGTCTTGTGGTAAAATAGTGAAATGCTCATGTACCTAGGTTCCATATACAAAGACATTTGAATCTAAATGCTCACAAATCTTTAGACAATTTATGTTTTTTGATACTTTTTTCATTTGTATAGAATGGGTATACAAAAGGTTCCATATCATAAAGCAATTTGAGAACAGAAAAAGAATATAATATCACTTATTTAGAATAGTACTCAGGTCTTGGTAACCAATATACTCTTAATATTTTCAGTAAGCATTTTGTTACCTACTAAAACATCTTAGAAAATTTGTTACTTAAGTAGACAATAAATCTACTATAATTTTCTTAAGATTATGTGATTTGGTATGGCTCTCGAAGCTGTTTTCTGGTTTGTTAATCATTGTTCAGTTTATTTCTATCACTAGAAAATATAGCATAACAAGAGTGAATGATGCCTTTAAAATGATTGAAATAATTTACTTCTTTGAATACAACATCACATTCTGAAGTTAGAAATAGAATCTAGCACATATCTTTTAGGTATTCATAGACAATAAAATCCCTGGCTGTTTGACTTATTTTACAGGCAATTGAATGTTACCTTATCTCTGTGTAATTGCAGCTATAGGAAACATTAGGTAGGTGACTTAAAAAAAACCTTTCAAACCTCTGACACAAGCACTTAAGTGAGAAGAAAATGGGTAAGGCTCATCTTCGAATGAAAGAATATTTTTTATAATGGAAAATATGCTTTTTTGTATCCAAGAAAATAATGTCTCAAAAACAAAGTTAAAATTATTGAGTATAATTATTTTCCTTCTCTGGTCCATCAAATAACATATCCTGACTAGATAGCCAGTGACAATACCAAAAGAAATAATATAATTGACATCATTAGGCATTTCTCAATTAATTCACAATTTCTAATCAAGTGCCTAACTCATACCCTAGAATCTTGGTTTTGAATGATTAGTTTGTCAAAACACAAAAAATAAGTGTCTGGGTGATGCCAAACCCCATCTAATATATCAGCAACACAATCTCTATATGAAAGCATCACTGAAAATCATGAAAGAGGGGATTTAAACATTATAAGAGCCACAGGACCAGGATTTTCAACTACATAGGGTTTCTTAATAAAGACAGGAAAAATTGCATCCACAAAATCTCAACAATATATTGCCTGACTAGCATTATTAGAACACCGTTTGACATGCTAATATTGATGGAAAATTTAGCATGGTACTGTAACGCCATGGGGGTAGGAAGCCTGGAACTATTCTCCGGTAAGAAACATACTTAGATTAACAATTATGGGGTAATTACTTAAGTCAGAGCTAGCTAGTAAGAAACAAGCAAGGCCAACAGCTTCATAATTAATATAGCCTCCTGTGTGTTTATTTGGGACTGATGCAGATCTGGAACCAGGCGGGCGGGAAGGTTCCTCTCAAGAAAAGCTTCTCTTAACATAATGGTGATCAGGAGTGGGATTGAATTTCCACGTAGAATGACAAAAGCTTTAAAGGAATTTTAGAAACAGAAGAACGGCGAGAAGCACAGATTTTTGGCAGCAGCATTTTTCTCAGGTGTGCTCTGTTTTGCTAGCGACAAGCCGAGATTCACACGGCTCGCTTACAGGAGTCGTCCTGACTCGGCATAAAAAGAAAGAAGAAAAAAAAAGCCAGCAAGGTTGTTGTAAGAGACTCTGCTAACGATTGAAAGGTGTGTACATACAGCTGGAAGTGGCAGCTTTTGCTGGAGGTCAGCATGGACTGAGGCGGTAAGCTGAAATCACGCTTACGCCCACCATCTTGAAACGGCAGTTTAAAACAGCCGCGGTTTTACAGATAAGACACGTGGCCAGAAAAACATAAAGATTTACAGTAAAGTCAGACTTGGATAAAGGAAAGCCTCTAAAGGTTTACAGTGTGTTTAAAAATATACGTGAGATTGAGAGAGAAAATGAAACGGCAAAGTGGTAAATAAATACAAAAGCCTGCGTTGTGGTGGCGCACGCCGGTAGGATTTACTCCAGAGGGAGAGGCAGGTAGATTTCCAAAGAGAAACCCTGTCTCAGGGAAAAATAAATTAAAATAAATAAAGTAATAATATATAAATAAATAAGCCACGTAAAGATGGAAAATACACAGAGAGTCTGGATACTGTATGCTATTGTGTTTTTCAGTTTTTTGATTGCTCAGGAAGGAACAGCTGCTAAAGTACACTTGATTATAAATGCTGCTGAATTAATCCAACTTCTATCTTTTGAAAATGCCTTGACTTCAAAATTTAAGTATAAGGATATGTTACTCGGAAAAGGAGTTTTTGCTTATGTTTCTACAGAAAATGAAAAGCTGAGGATTCCTTCCAGGCTTCTGTGGTTCGATGAACCAAGACCCCCGGAAGCAGTGGACCAGGTGTTCCAACAGTCGAAACAGCTAAGATGATGCAGTTTTACAGGCCCCGAAAATACGGACTGATACAGGTTTCTGAGTTTTGTCATGATCCCCATGGTATGAACAGCGCCCCCCTCCAGCATGAAGCAGTTTGGAATGAGCGACGTCCTGATTCCCATCTTGTTTATAAATCTTTGTTTTCATTTAAATGGGATTGTTTATAATTGGTTAATGATCACAACCAATCTCCTTTTAATGGTAAAAAGGGGAATTATGGTATGGGTTTTGTTTTTCATTTATTGATACAAATTCAAGGTCAATTTTGTGATATGTATATTTCTCCTCTTGATTAAGTATTGTGCTTATACTGATCTTTTAAAATGTAATGCGTAATTAAATACAGATTATAGATAGTTACTTATAATTGTCAGAATTTATAGTTAGGTAAGTTAGGTTTTCTAGATATAGAGAAAAATATTTGAGATAGATAAACAGTCTTCAAACCTCTCAAAGACCTTCAGAAAATGGCATTTAAAATGGTTTAGGGCTTTTCTTGACAATGAGAAATGTCTGCTCCTGGCAGCACCAATTATGTCTGAGAGGAAGATGGGCATCGAAGAAACTCGTTATGGAGTTTGCTTTCAACATGGCAAGATTAGCCATTTGGGCAAGAAACTGCTCTTGCCTAGACTGACTGTTTCTGTATAAACTGGACATGCAGGACCCACAGAAAAGTGACTGCTAAACTCAGTCTTACAGGGTTCCTGCTTCATGGAAGAGTCTACAAGACTTTCTGCAGGACAAAGAAAAATGACTGTCAGACTGCCAATGCAGATGGACAGTTCGAAATTTCCTGCTTTGCTGAGAAGTGTTCCAGACACATTGTGGCCTATGGGCTGAAGATGGATGCCCCAACGTTACAGAGGAACTTCAGGTGACTGTCCAGGCAGTAAAATGTTTCTGTCAATCCTAGTGTTTATATATTATCCTTCTGTGGTCTTTGATGGAGTTGAAGACAGATAGTTATAGTTTTCCTTAGTTATGATAAAAGATAAGCTACATATAGGACTTTGGACTCACAAGAATGAGATAGATGATATTTTCTTTAAATCTTGCTGAATGTTGATAGACAAAATATTGTAACCGTATTCTTACTTGATAACTGTTCTGTTGTATATAATTTGACTATGTTAAAGTTAAGACCTTTCTTTTGTTTAATCAGAAAAGAGGAGATGTTGGGGAAGTCCTGTTATTTGTCTGTTATTTGTCAATAAAGTACTGTTGAGCCTATAGGAATCTAGATAGGTGGGGCTAGGAGTCCAGGAGGATTCTGGGAAGGGGAAACACAGAGAGTCAACATGTAACGCCATGGGGGTAGGAAGCCTGGAACTATTCTCCAGTAAGAAACATACTTAGATTAACAATTATGGGGTAATTACTTAAGTCAGAGGTAGCTAGTATGAAACAATCAAGGCCAACAGCTTCATAATTAATATAGCCTCCTGTGTGTTTATTTGGGACTGATGCGGATCTGGAGCCAGGCGGGCGGGAAGGCTCCTCTCAAGAAAAGCTTCTCTTAACATGGTACCACTTCAGATAAAGAGTTATAGCTGGCAATGATTGCTGAGAGGGGGGAAATTAATATCCTCCATGGATGATCTCCTACACAGGATGTCCAGTACAAGGTATTAGTCAAGAACAAATGTACATACAATAATAAATGGACTATCTGGTCTATATGTATGTATAATACATATATATACATATATAACATATGCATTTTATATGTATGTATATGTGCATATAAATTTATAAAATATAATCATGATATTTTATACAGCTACCATAGATTTGAGACAGAGGAAAAGAGGAAGAATTTGAGAGGGATGGTATAGTAGCAGTGATGTGAGCACAGTATCCATGGTTGAAATTTTAAATTGAAAATTAAAACAAATTAAATTTAAATTCACAACAGATTTTTAAATACCAGCACAACAGATTTTAAGGGTATTATCTCATAAAGAATACAGTTTCAAAAAAGCATCAGACTTACTTATTAGCATTGTCAAATGCCAAAATGTACAAGGTTATTTTTGGCTTAATATGTATATAACAAACACAGTCAAGACTGGTGTAGTTTCAAGTTTATTTTGTATGAATATTTAGTGTTTTTGTAGCATTCTGTTTAATTGATTACGGAGGGAAACATGGAAAACACCTAATGTTAAGACTTAGAAAACAGCTGAGTGTGGTGGCACGCACCTATGATCCCAGCACTTGGGAAGTAGAGGCAGGTGGATTTCTATGAGTTATATATAGGGCAGACTTGTCTGCAGAGCAAGTTCCAGGTAAGCTGGTGCTGTTACACAGAGAAAACAGTTTCTTCAACCCATCCAAATGTTTGATTATTTATAAGGAGTGCATTTTCAATCTTCTTATAGAAACATCAAATTAGTAACTGTGTACATGCTTTACTACATTTAAAATTGGAATATATTTATTTATTTGCTTTCCTATGCTTGCCTTCATGGAATAGGGTACAAATAAATTTGTAAACAACTATTTGTTAGGATATACATATTCTGGCATACAATCCAGACAAAATTAAAAAAATTATCATGTATTGAGTATTTTATGATCTTGATTACATACCTAACACTTTCAAGGGAATATTTTTATAACAAAAACTCTTTGCAATAGTATCAACTATCACACATGAGGATATGGAAAACTTAAAATGTTACCCAGAATCACAAAACATGGTATGTACTCACTCATATATGGATTTTAGACATGGATCAGGATAGTGCCAGTTTGCACTTCCACTGATAGAGAGTCTGGGAAACAGGAAAGAACCTAAAAGATATGCATATATGCATAGTACCCAAGAGAAGAGGATGGAGACAAGATCCCCTGAATGGATGGGGAACACGGCAAGGGGTGGGGTGGAGTGGGACCTGGGAAGAAGAGAGGGGGTGAAGAGGAAGAGAGTTGGTCATGGGGGAAAAGGAAGTTGAGGGGGTGGGGGTACAATAGGGGGAAGAGGGAATCATAGGATCGAATACAGATCAGGCACCAGAGCGACCTCGAGTGATCTAAAGGGATAACACCAATTGGCAAGCTAAGCAATAGTGGAGAGACCACCTCGAATGCCCATTCCTGATAATGAACTTGATGTCTATAACCATCCGGGAGCCTTCATCCTGTGACTGATGGAAGCAGAGGCAAACACACAATTAATCACTGAACTGAACCCAAGGAACCCAGTGACAGAGAGAGAGGAATGATGAGCAAATTGGCAAAGAATGGGCTGGCAAAACCAGCAGAGACAGCTGATCTGAACAGGGGAGAGCTCTTGGATCCCGGACTGACAGTGAGGAGGCCAGTATGGGACTGATCTGGACCCCCCAAATGTGAGTGTCAGCGAGAAGGCCTGGGCAACCTATGGGGCCCTGAGCTGTGGATCAGTGTCTATCCCTGATATACAAACAGTCTTCGTGTGCCTATAGCACAAAGAGGATGCTCTCTCAGCCTGGACTCTTAGGGGAGTGCCTGGACCCTACCCAGAGTAAAATGACAGACTCTGATATCCCCTATGTGGATGGATTTGGCAATAGGGTGGGAGGGTGGGGGGGAAGGGGAGTGTGGGAGGAGGGGAGGGAGAGGGAACTGGGATTGACATGTAAAACAAGCTATTTAAAATAAAAAAAAGAATTAGTTAATAGTTGACTTATGCCACCCAGGTCTCACTTTTGGCCATGGTGTTTATTTTCTTGCCTATGCTAGCCATAATGTAATATTAGGAGCATATGTTATTTTGTTTATGTTTGGTTAGGAAAATCATGTCATATATGTGAATCCTCATATATGAATACAGGAATACACCTTAATTATGTATAGTGTGGTGAAGTGTAAGCTGAAATAAACACTTTCCTCCCCAAGTTGTCCTGGTCATGAAGTTTTATAACAGCAATAGGAACCATAACAAATACCGTAAATTAAAAATTAATTTATTGACCTAAGTATGGTATTTGTTCTCAACATGTTTCAGTTTCCTATATTCCTAGAGGAATGAAATGCATGTCAAAATAATCCAGTTACTGCTTTAAAATTTAAGGCTGAACTAAATTGAAATCATCTTTCATTTTATTAGAAAAGACTGTGTCTGTCATACATTTATAAAATGTAGAATAAAGGGGTTTCCCACTTATCTTCATACCTCTTCATGTAGTTCCCTCCAACGAGAATTAAATGTCTCAAGTTCCTCATTGATCAGTTCATCCATAACTCCTCCGTCTGTTAGGGTTTGTGCCAACAGGCGAATCTGATTTGGGTTGTCCTCCGAATGCTGCATCAAATTTTCAAGAGACTGAAACACATTTTCAATATTTAATATTTCCGTTGTTTTTCTAAGTACATTGAATGCATACACATAGCTCAGTATTCTCTTATTTACATACAATTTAGCCATCAGCAATGTAAAGCAAAATTTAATTTGGATAATAAATATGAAGGAGCACTATTGTTTAAAAAATATGAGGATCACACTATGATTTTCCAAAGACTTACCACTACCTTATAGACTGTGTTTTTAAAAATTAACACCATTTTCTTAGTGATAGTTTCTACTCTAAAACCTCAAAAGCTAAAGTGTTCAATTTCTAAACTATTGTTTGTTTATTTGTTTTGCTATGGTTAGGATTTTTTGTTTGCTTGCTTTTTGCAATGCTCGGTGACATGCAGATAAAGGAATTCTCCAAAGAAACTTCTTTGCTCTTCACAGAACACATACTTTCACTGACATCTTAGGACTAAAAGTTGATGTAAATGACAATAAGTTCCTTCATGCTCAAGAAGGGACAGCAGACAGAAATCACCTGGTGATCCATTGTCATTTCTGGGTAATTTCCTTTATGTGGTGTGTGTGCATGCATGTGTGTGTATGTGTGTTTGTGTGTGTGTGTGTTTAGATGCATGTGTGTGGTGTGTGTGTATTTAAATGTGTATTGACAAAACATTTTTTCTTTCATTTTTTGGTATATTGCAGTTAAGCTATTTCCTGACTTTTATTATTTACAGCCTCATAATTATTTTTTATTTTAAAATAATATTTTCTCATTTTGGACACCAATCCAAGTTCCCACTCCCTCCCCTCCTCCTGCTGTCTCCACCTTCCTACCATTACAGCTCCCATTCACCCTTCAGAGAGGGTAAGGCTTCCCATCCCCACAGAAACAGGCTTATAATTCTTAACTGGATAATACTTCAAAATTGGAGATTTTTTGTCCAGATAAACTGAACAAATAAAAATAATCTAAATGTCAATTTTAAGCATTCTTGGTAATAAGAAATCCAATATCATTTTACCAGATCTTACAACATACACTAAATGACAGATATAGGTTCCAACAATTCTTTCAATGGTTTTTTTCCCCAAAGACATGAAGCTGTCCCCAGAAGTGTTTGTAAGTCATTTTTATATGTCTATTCTTTTTCAAATTCTGAACAGCTTCAATATATTTTGCTGTTATACTTCTAGTGAGACTATCATTATTTACTTAGTGTTTTACAAAAAACATGCTTTTGACATCTAAAATCTGTAAGAAAACCTAATCAAAATTTTAATACAAAATGTTACTATAGATTCTTCTTATAACATACATTTCATTACAATTAGCAAATATCTGCATTCTCCAGAATTTTTAATAGAATAATTTTCTGTCCTTATTTCCTAATGAAGTGTATAATCTGCTGATTAATAACTGGTAACATGATTAAATAAAGGTAATCTCATTTTTCCTCTGCCAGACGATCTTGAAGGAGTACTAGAGTGGGAAGAATGTGATAACAATATAATATATGAAAAAATTACGTGAAAATGCAAACTAAAAGTAATAAAAATTAAGAATTCAAATGTGGAGGAAATCTTTAATAGCAAAGAGAGTTAAAAGTACTACAGCACTTCTATCCTTGTCAAATTCAGGTATATCCCTTTTTTAATTTAAAATGCCTGTAAGAATAATCAGCAGCAACCAAAGTATTTGCATGCAATAGTCAGTAGGATGGTCAGTATTAATAATAAGTCTTTTTCCTCCTCTCTTACCTTAAAATTCTACTTTGATCTCTCATCAGCTTCCTCAGAATGGACTACATTTTATTAGCATGTATAATTATTCAAAGAATGGACAATCATACTTTTCCAGTTGCATTTAATGCATTTTGATCATCATTAAGTTCCTTCATTTCCTCAATACTCTTACTTTTCTCTTCCCTAATGCTCCCCATTCCATTTTGTGTTCTTTTTTGGGGGGTTACTTTGCATTCGCTTATACATGTGAAAGACATACAAGCAACATGAACATGTCACAGGTTTTCAAAGTTTTAGATAAATGTGGTGTCAAAAATTTAATCTGCTAATAAGCATACAATGAGATAATTTCCTAGGATAGTCACACCATGCCAGTCTTCATTCTGACTCCTATACTTTTTAAAGAAGCATGATAAGTTTTCTTTGTCTTTTTTAGAAAATGGATCACACTGTTATTTCACAAGGAATATTTGGTCAAGGAATGCCACAGAGCAGGACAGGATTAAAGTGAAAATCTATCTGCTTCTTATTTTGCAGTCACAAAGGTGCTATATTTATTTTACAGATCTACATATATGAATATGATAACACTCTATACTTATTACATATTAATAATAAAAAACTGAGCAAAATGCATACAACATGAATGGCTAATTAAACATAGGAAGACAATGAAATTTATACCTTGTACATGCACTCATTTAATTTTTTTATATTTAAAATCTATAAAATAAGTATGTATATGAAGTCTTAAAAGACACATTTATATTTATAACACATATTTAAGTCATAAAATACTTATTAACATGACTTTAAAAGTTTTTAATGTTCCAGTTTAATAAATATGTAGCTTAATGCTAGAAAATAATCTGCTAGTAAACGTTTAGCTGCACTCCAAAGAATACTTTAAATTAAACTGTCTTTAGAAGTTTGTAGTAGATTTAAGCACATAAAGTGAGTACATAGAAATTATAAAGCTAACAAAAAGAAAATATCAAAGAAGACAAGTGATTCCCTTTTAAGTCCTTGAGACCAGGGAGGATCCTGAAGGGAACAAAGGCTTGAAGGATGCTTAGTAGCTACTGCCTCTTCCTTGTGTCTTAAAATGATGACCTTGGCACTAAAACTTTTCAATGCTGCATACAAAGTATCATTTAGATGAATTCACAACTTACTTCTAGCACCTTAGTGATTTCCTCAGCTCCAGCAGGAACATTTTCAGTGGCTTTCAGTTTCAATTCTACTTCATTGAGCCACTTGTTTGCCTTCTCCAAGTATGACAATAACTCATGCCAACATGCCCAAACTTCCTGAAAATAAATGGACGTTACAGATTAAATATGTGCTCATAAAAGTAGGTATGGGACCTTTATATTACAATTTAATTTTCTACATTTTGCCCTTACTTTACAGTATATGATTTAAAATGCAACTAGGTACTCTGAAATCTAATACCTCAGGAATTATGTCATTAAGGAAACAGTGTATACTCGAATAAATTCAAGGTCCAGTAATTTGCCTTTTAAAATCACACATTCCCTTACAGAACAGTCTTAGATAAAAATCAAAGCATGTGCTAGAAGGCATGTATAAGTCAAAGTTCTTTGAACATCAACAAATACCACTGTTTTGTTACTTCTAAATTCACCCAAAATAAATAGTTTTATATTTAAAATTAAAACATTCATTTATCCATTTGTCTTCTGGTGTTAAACATATTTAAGTATTATATATTACCAGGAAAAAGATTTTATGAAAAACCTAATATTTCATTTCAGTAATTATAGCTTAGTTTCCATAATAATAGATTGATTTAATTCTACTATGTTCAATTCTGTTTTGCAGTGAACAACCACACATATATGCATTCCTTTCTCATATTTCCTTGGGCCTAATTACCACAACACACAACTACTATTTTCAATGTACATTTACTTATAAGTGGTATTTGACAAACAATATAAAAGCTTTTAAAATTTAGTACTCAAAGATAAGAAAACATTCAGATTTCTAAAAATAATATAGAGGAGAATTAGTTTGAATTTCTGTATGAGAGGATATTTAAAGTAAAATATATACTACAAAACTGATAATATTAAAATAAATGAAAACATTTTACTACATGTAAAATTAAAATCTTATTACCAAAATATAGTTCATAAATAATATCAAAACATGGTTTTAAACATAATATTGCAACATTTGCTAATATTAAGATAATAAAATTCAAAATTTTCAATATGTCTATTGGAAGATAAATACAAAACCTGGTAGACTCATGAAAATAAAGCTGCTTTAGTCTTCAAGAAATGGGGGAGAAAAAAAGAAATATGAGGCAGCTCAGTGGTTAAGAGCACATATCATTTTTAAATATACGACAAAATGTACATACACATAATTAAACAATGAAATGAATTTTACATAAAAAGAAGCATATAAAAAATGTATATCCTAAGTAACAGCCAGGGGATTAAATTAGAATAATAGTGAAAAAAGTGATATGGCATTTTAGTGATCACAAATTAAATAAATGAACAAAAATTATATGTATTGTTAGAAATATATATGAGAAAGATTACCTGTCAGTGTTATTAATGTTAGCATTTACACACCCAGTTACTCTACATCTCTGCATTTTAGTATCTATCTTTGAAAAAGTGTTTATCATAAATAACCTAAACAATTTCAAGAATGTATAACAATAAAGGTCTTTTGAAAAGCAATATAAAAGCCTAATATCGCAGAAGTTTCCTAAAATATACACATATATAAAAATTTAAATGAAATTGTCATAGTATGGGTGAGAAAATACCCCAACTTGATATCCTATGTTACTAAATAAACTCTCTAGTAACAGGAATGGGGTACATAATTTTGAGTTGTTGGCCACAGGTGTCCCATAAGACACCTTAAATACCACTGCCAATGTTGTTGGTTACCATCCACATGTTGATGGAGAGACCACGGTTGAAGATACCACATATTCATGGCATAAAATATGAAGAAATCTAGTTGGCATTCAGCTGGATGCTTCACAACTGCTGGCTAGAATTAATGGTGTTGCAGGGTGTTTTATGCACTACCAGAGGAGAAAGGTAATAAATATCACACAGCTGTGAACCCAGAGAGTTATAAAAAAATATGAAACAAGACAAAACAAACTGCTTGCAAGATTTTCCCAGTGATGCAATAGTGGCACAAACAACATAAAATACCTTGGGGGTAACGCTAACCAAGCAAGTGAAAGACCTGTATCATAAGAACTTTGAGTCTTTAAAGAAAGAAATTAAAGAAGACACCAAAATATAGAAAGATATCCCATGCTCTTGGATAGGTAGTGTCAATGTAGTAAAAGTGGCAGTCCTGCCAAAAGCAATCTACACACTCAATGCAATCCCCATCAAAATCCCAGCACAATTCTTCACAGACCTCGAAAGAACAATTCTCAACTTTATATGGAAAAATGGAAGACCCAGGATAGCCAAAACAACCATATTCAACAAAGCAACATCCCGAGGCATCACCATCCCTGACTTCAAGCTCTATTATAGAGCTATAGTCCTGAAAACAGCTTGATATTGGCACAAAATTGACAGGTAGACCAATGGAATCTAATTGAACACCCTGATATTAACCCACACACCTATGAACAACTGATTTTCCACAAAGAAGCTAAAATTATACAATGGAAAAAATAGCATCTTCAACAAATGGTGCTGGCATAAATGAATATTGGCATGTAGAAGACTACAGATAGTCTATGTCTATCGCCATGCACAAAACTTAAGTCCAAATGTATCAAAGACCTCAATATATATCCAGCTACACTGAACCCCTTAGAAGAGAAAGTGTGAGGTACCCTTGAACGAATTGTTATAGGAGACCTCTTCCTGAACATACACCAGTAGCACATGTACTGAGATCGACAATTAATAAATGGGACCTCCTGAAACTGAGAAGCTTCTGTAAGGTAAAGGACACAGTCAACAAGACAAAAAGTCAGCCCACAGAATGGTAAAAAACTAACCCCATATCTGACAGAGGGTTGATCTCCAAAATTTACACAGAACTCAAGAAGCAATTTTCCAACACACCAAAGGATCCAATTAAAAAGTGGGGGACAGAACTAAATAGAGAACACAGGGGTCTAAAATGGCTGAGAGACATTTAAGAAAGTGCTCAATATCCTTAGCCATTAGGGAAATGCAAATCAAAACAACTCTGAAACCTTATATTCCTAATGAAGCCAAGACCTGAGACTATCTAGGTCATGGGTATGCAGGAAAACCTAATACTATTATTTTAGTAAAGAAACATAGCAAGATTTCCATTTACATATTGCCATAAATAAGTACATTTTTCAACGCTCATCAGAGAAGTTTCTTCTTGTAATATAAGGTAATTAGTACAGAGACCAATATTTGGACAATGTATAGAGCATGTATGACTTCGGAGTACTCCACCCCGAGTAGGATATCTTCATCATCATATTGTCTTCCTAAAGGCTCATGTGTCTCTGAAGAAAAGGGAGGCAGAATATTATTAAGAGACAGAGGTGGCAGAAAAATTTTAGGAAAAAACACTTTGCAGAAGCAACATGGTAGATATGAATTCACAGAAGCTCAAGATTGAAAAAAAAATCAGCATGAAGAAATGGAAGTGGGTATAAGTTCCCACCCCAAGCCAAGAAGCTATTGGCAAATAATGACTGCTGAAAAAAGGAAAACCTGGTTTTATTTATTGACCAACATATAATGAACTTAGTGATTTTTAATTGGCTTTTTTCATTTTTTTAAAGAGGGAACCTGGGAGAAGCTGAGGAATTAGAAGGAAGATGATGAATAATTACTGTGTGAAATTCTCAAGGATTTTTTAAAGGAAAGGTCATTTCAGCAGGTTTTGAAATAACCAAAAGGAAAAAGGAATGTTTTTTCAATATTTTGTAGATAGAAATATGTCAATTTTAAAAAGAAAATACATAAATAAAAATAAATATATTAAAGGGTAGCATGGGTGGCTCTTAATATATGAGTATCTGGTGAAATAAGCAAACACTAATCAATATGTATTTTATCATCTTTTAAAATTATTAATAACTAACAAATTAATAGTTTATTTCATTCTTTTGAAACAGGGTCTGACTAAGTAGCTCTGGCTGGTCCAGAACCCACAAAAACCTGCATGTCTCTGCATCCTGAGTCCTGGGATTAAATGAATGTGCCACCATATATTTCCTGATTTCATAATTTTTTAAACTAAGGAGTAGTAACAACACATATAGACTTTGTGATTATATTTGTTTAATATGGCAAAGATGAGAAGACTACTGCAACAGTTATTCACAATAGCTTCAGATTAGAAATTTGGAGAAACCTGTCTGCACCCAGCTGCATTACTCAGGAGCGAAATCCCTGAAACTTGCATGGGCAGCACAATAAAGCCAACCTCATTGGCAGAGGTGTGGGTGAGCCAGTCCTGAAGTTGTGAGAATTTGAAAACTGTCCACATTACACATCTGTCATGTGGCAGCATGGGAAGAGGTGAGATGTACCCTCAACACCACCCAGTCCATCAATGCCTGAGGCAGGTGTAGGAGCTGGTCCTGCCCCTAATCTTCTGTAGCACTCTGGAAATTGGTTCCTATGCCACACCTGGGGAGCAGAGTACAGCTGATTTTGATGGTATAAGTATCAGAGATCTGAACCTGAGGACATGAAATCAGGAGAACTGGCACTGCCGCTTGCTCATACTGCAAGAGGGATGAACCTATCAGGCATGCAGGAGAACTCACCCTGGATGTGGGGACAGGGAGAGCTGGTGGGCTGGGCAACCATGCAAATACCCTTATGTGTTAGCCCACCCCGACATCCACCCCATCTGTTGTCAGCTGGTCCATGTGAAGGGACAAGTCCTGCATAACCAATCCTGCAGGATTTCCACAAGGCACCAACAGGAAATGCAGAAGGAATTCCAGGGAGGGCCCAGCATGGATAGTATAGCAGAAACCAGAGGTTTTGAACCAGACCAGTGACTCTTTGCAATGAACCCTTGCATGTAAAAATACACAGAGAAAAGTGTTTATTGTGTGCCTCACTGTGTCACACTACAGCTTCCATGACAAGATTGACTTTTCCCTCCTTTTTTCTCTTTTCCCCCTTTTTTATTTTATTTTTTTAACATTTAAAAAAAATTTTAAATAGCTCGTTTTACATGTCAATCCCAGTTCCCTCTCCCTCCCCTCCTGCCTCACCCCCCTCACAATCCCCCCATCCTCCCACCCTATTGCCAATTCCTTCTGCATAGGGGATTTCTAGAGTCTGTCATTTCATTCAGGGTAGGGTCCAGGCACTTCCCTAAGAGTCCAGGATGAGAGAGCATCCCTCTTTGTGTTATGGACACATGATGTATGTTACTATTCGAGGGATAAACACTTATCCACTGCTCAGGACCCTATAGGTAGCCCAGGATTCCTCATTGACTCTCACACTCAGGGTGTCTGGATCAGTCCCATGCTGGCCTCCCAGCTGTCGGTCTGGGGTCCAAGAGCTCGCCCCTGTTCAGATCAGCTGTCTCTGCTGGTTTTGTCAGCCCATTCTTTGCCAATTTGCTCTTTGCTCCTCTCTCTCTGTCGCTGGGTTCCTTGGGTTCTGTTCAGTATTTAACTGTGGGTGTTTGCCTCAGCTTCCATCAGTCACTGGATGAAGGCTCCAGGATGGTTAGAGACATCAAGTTCACTATTAGGAATGGGCATTCGAGGTGGTCTCTACACTATTGCTTAGCTTACCAATTGGTGTCATCCGTTTAGATCACTAGAGGACACAATGGTGCCTGATCTGTCTTCTAACCTATGATTCTCTCTTCCCCCTATCCTACCTCTCCCAGTCGACCTTCCTGTTCCTCCACATCCTACTCTCTCTTCCACTTCTCCCCCTCTCTATTTCCCAGGTCCCCCTTCACCCCACCCCTCGCCGTGTTCCCCATCTGTTCAGAGGATCTTGCCTCATTTCTCTTCTCTTGGGTACCATGTATATCTTTTAGGTTCTTTCCTGTTTCCCAGACTCTCTGTCAGTGGAAGTGCAGACTGGCACTCTCCTGATCCATGTTTAAAATCCATATACGAGTGAGTACATACCATGTTTGTCTTTTTGTGACTGGGTTACCTCACTCAGGATGGTTTCTTCCAGTGCTATCCATTTACCTGCGAATTTCAAGATTCCATTGTTTTTTCTGCTGAGTAATACTCCATTGTGTAAATGTACCACATTTTCTCTATCCACTGTTCAGTTGAGGGACATCTAGGTTGCTTCCAGGTTCTGGCTATTACAAATAATGCTGCTATGAACATAGTGGAGCAGATGCCCTTGTTGTAAGAATTTGCCTCCTTTGGATATATGCCTAAGAGTGGAATTGCTAGGTCTTGTGGTAGATTGATTCCCATTTTCCTGAGGAATCTCCATACTGCTTTCCAAAGTGGCTGTACGAGTTGGCACTCCCACCAGCAGTGGAGGAGTGTTCCCCTCTCTCCACATCCTCTCCAGCAAAATTGTCTTCGTTGTTTTTTATTTTAGCCATTCTGACAGGAGTGAGATGGTATCTCAGAGTTGTTTTGATTTGCATTTCCCAGATGGCTAAGGATGTTGAGCACTTTCTCAAGTGCCTCTCAGCCATTTTAGACTCCTCTATGGAAAACTCTCTATTTAGTTCTGCAGCCCACTTTTTAATTGGGTCCTTTGATGTTTTGGAGACTTGCTTCTTGAGTTCTTTGTAAATTTTGGAGATCAACCCTCTGTCAGATGTGGGGTCAGTGAATATCTTTTCCCATTCTGTGGACTGCCTTTCTGTCTTGTTGACTGTGTCCTTTGCCTTACAGAAGCTTTTTAGTTTCATGAGGTCTCATTTGTTAATTGTCGATCTCAGTGTCTGTGCCACTGGTGTTATGTTCAGGAAGTGGTCTCCTGTATCTCCCACTTTCTCTTCTAAAAGTTTCAGTGTGGCTGGATTTATGTTGAGATCTTTCATCCATTTGGACTTAAGTTTTGTACAAGGTGATAAACATGGATCTATCTGCAGTCTTCTGCATACCAGTACCCAGTTATGCCAGCACCATTTGTTGAAGATGCTTTCTTTTTTCCATTGTATAGTTTTAGCTACTTTGTCAAAAATCAAGTGTTCATAGGTGTGTGGGTTAAAATCAGGGTTTTCAATTCAGTTCCATTGGTCTATCTGCCTATTTTTGTGCCAATACCAAGCTGTTTTCAGGACTATAGCTCTATAATAGAGCTTGAAATCAGGTATGGTGATGCCTCCTGAAGTTCCTTTATTGTATAGGGTTGTTTTGGCTATCCTGGGCCTTTTTTTTCATATAAAGTTGATTAATGTTCTTTCCAGGTCCGTGAAGAATTGTGCCGGAATTTTGATAGGGATTGCATTGAATCTGTAGACTGCTTTTGGCAAATTAACATTTTTATTATGTTGATCCTACCAATCCAAGAGCATGGGAGATCTTTCCATTTTCTGGTATCCTCTTTGATTTCTTTCTTTAAAGACTCAAAGTTCTTGGTATACAGGTCTTTCACTTCCTTGGTTAACATTATCCCCAGATCTTTGATGCTGTTTATGGCTATTGTAACGGGTGAGTGAGGTTCCTCTGATTTCTTTCTCAGTCACTTCATCGTCTGTATACGTCTGTATTTAATAGGGCCACTGATTTTTTTGAGTTTACCTTGTATCCTGTCACTTTGCTGAAGGTGTTTATCAGTTCTAGGAGTTCCCTTGCAGAGTTTTTTGGGTCACTTATGTAAACTATAATATCATATGCAAATAGTGAAAGCTTGACTTCTTCTTTTCCTATTTGTATCCCCTTTATCTCCTTTTGTTGTCTTATTGCTGTAGCTAGGACTTCAAGTATAATATTGATGAGATATGGAGAGAGTGGACAGCCTTGTCTTGTTCCTGATTTTAGAGGAATTGCTTTGAGTTTCTCTCCATTTAGTTTGATGTTAGCTGTTGGTTTACTGTATATTGCTTTTATTATATTCAGGTATGTTCCTGTTATCCCTGATCTCTCTAGGACCTTTATCATGAAAGGGTGCTGGATTTTGTCAATGGATTTTTCAGCATCTAGTGAGATGATCATGTGGTTTTTATTTCCCAGTTTGTTTATATGGTGGATTACATTGATAGATTTTATAATGTTGAACCATCCCTGCATTCCTGGGATGAGGCCTACTTGATCATGGTGGATGATTTTTCTGATGTGTTCTTGAATCCGGTTTGCTAGTATTTTATTGAGTATTTTTGCATCGATGTTCATGAGGGAAATTGGTCTATAGTTTTCTTTATTAGTTGTGTCTTTATGTGGCTTGGGTATCAAGGTAATTGTAGCCTCGTAAAAAGAGTTTGGCAGTGAGCCTCCTGCTTCTATTGTGTGGAATACTTTGAGGAGTATTGGAGTTAACTCTTCTTTGAATTTCTGGTAGAATTCTGCACTGAAGCCACCTCGGCCTGGGCTTTTTTTGTTTGTTTGTTTGGGAGACTTTTGATGACTGCTTCTATTTCATTAATGGTTATAGGTCTGTTTAGATTGTTTATCTGCTCTTTATTTAGTTTTGGCAAGTGATATCTATCCAGGAAATTGCCCACTTCCTTTAAATTTTCAAATTTTTTGGAGTACAGATTTTCAAAGTATGCCCTGATGATTCTCTGGATTTCCTCAGAGTCTGTTGTTATGTCCCCTTTTTCATTTTTGATTTTGCTAATTAGCATGCTCTTTCTCTGTCTTTTGGTTAGTTTGGACAGAGGTTTGTCTATTTTCTTGATTTTCTCTAAGAACCACCTCTTTGTTTCATTGATTCTCCTCAATGTTTTCCTGGTTTCTACTTGATTGATTTCAGCCCTCAATTTGATTATTTCCTGGTGTCTGCTCCTCCTGGGTGAGTTTGCTTTTTTTTTGTTCTAGAACGTTCAGCTGTGCTATTAATTCTCTTTTTTACTCTTAAATTTTATTGTATTTAAGGGGTATGTTGCAAGGCAGAGGGTGGATACAAAGGGATGGGGAAATGAATGGGATGGAGATGCATGATGTGAACGACACAGAGTGTAAATCAAAGGAGAAAAAATAAAGCTGGGTTGAATCTGTTAAGTACAGTAAAAATGATGATGCAGCTACCATCATAGTGTATCATCCTAAGAATACCATTAGTTACAATTCTGAAACAGAATTACTTATTAAGAGACAGCAAAAGATTATCAAATTCCTTATATTTTTCCCATTGTTCATAGTATTTAGAAATAATGGAGGTTATTCTATATCTGTCTAATGGACACCATTCTATCCTGCCTGTAATTCTAAAAACTTACTATAATTTATTGATTTTATACAATATATCCCAAAAAGACCAATTAAAGTGTTTCTCTAAAAATGATGGTATAAACCTTAAAACATTACAAGTTCCTGCTGGTCTATATTCTATTTTTCTTCTGAGCAAACATCCCAATAGGGAACACATATACCTCCTGAAATCCCAGAGCATATGTTAGAGATTTAAAGGTAAGGGGGTGACACTTGTAATAAGTCATATCGACTTTGGTACAGATTGAGGTAATGAGGTTTCATGATGATTTAACTATCAAGATGGATGGTTTCTTCTGTCCTCGGTGTATCTGAATGACACAGCTGGAGAGGCTCAATTCATCTCTTTTACAGGTCATTTTTTTTCAAAATAAAATAGACTCTTGAATCCTAAATTGAATTGAAAATGTGTTTAGAGTAACTGTTAAACTTAACAGTTTGGAACTTTAAATTGCCTTGAAATAACAGAATTTAGAGTGGTTTTAAAATAAAAAAACACACAAAAAAGCAAACTTTTCACTAGTGTCGAATAAACTAGCCATCACATTCATATCATTTCAGTCCGATTGAAATTCCTAATTGAATAGAAATAATTCAATTTAAATTTAAGTTCATCTCTTAAACATGGATCAGGAAACTCTACTTGTCAGATGATAAAGGAAAATAGGGAATGTGCACAATACAAAGTGAGAGGATAATATGAAGTTTAACAAAGTACCAACTTATCAGAATAGACTTTATGACATTTGACCTATTATATTTAAGTGTAACTTCATATTGAGAAGGAACACTAGTCTCACACATGTCACTAAGAATAGCATAGCAGGTATTCTGAAGCAAGAACTGGAAAATATACACCATCAAACATTAAGAGGAAGGTGCAAATAATTTTGCTGCTTGGATGGAAAATGATGAATTTCCTTTGAGGAATTTAAACTTAAGGTTATATTACAGATAGCAAAGCACAACATATCAAGTACAATGGGTCATACAAAGACTCAAAGACTCTCAAAGGCTACCCAACAATTAAAAGCAATAAGAATTTTCAAGAATAATTCCTATAAACGGTGAGCTCACAAAGAAATAGTTTAACAAATACTTAAACCCACCCTGCATGTTAAAGAGATACCAGAAAAATTATATAGGTAATAGAAAAAATTGACAATTTTATAATTTGTGTTGATTTTGGTCATATGTATCGCCAGCATTATTTGAGTTTGGTAACTATTTGTCATAAGAAATGAAATGGTTTAATTTTCACAGTTTATATGTAATATATGCAGTATTACTGTATCATAAACATATAGCTTTTACAAGTTAGGGTAAAGGTTTCATTAAGAATTCATTTGAAGATACTTTCTATCAGGAAAGTTAAGCAGTAATTTTCATTCATGAATGACAAATTATTCCCTCATCTGTATATACATTTTCTTTTCTTTTTGTTATTTGTTTGAGCTGAAAATTGCACCTAGGGTCTTCTGCATGTAAGATAAGTATTTTCCCCACTTTGGTACACTCAGCTGTTCATAGGCAGAGATGACTAGAATTGGGGAACTTTTGGGAGGTAATGTGCAAGCTTCTGGAACATGTGAGGGTGACCCTAACAAGTACTCTTAGGGAGGATATCAGCCATCTTCTGTATCCAATAGTGGGACTCGGACATCAAACAGACACAAAACCTTCAACCTACAGTCTGTCCTGCCTTCAAGACATACTGGGGCAATGGTAGCACAGATGTTATAGTAATGGCCAACAATGAATTTTTTAATTTGAGGTTCATACCATAAAAGGGATCCAATACATGGCATTACCTGGATGGTCAGGAACTGGAAGCTAGATGGCCCAGAGAACAAGTGTAGTATCAAACAAGATTGGAAAAAAATCAATGAATGATTCCTAATGATATTCTGCTATATTCTGCTATACTCATAGATTGGTACCTAACTCAGACATCATCAGACAGGCTTCCTCGGGCAGTTGATGGGAGAAGATACAGAGACCCACAGCCAAACACTGCATGGACTCAGGGAACTCCCTGGAAGAGGGAGAGGAGGACTGTAGGAGACAGACAGGTTGAGAACAACAGGAAAACATGGTTCACACGATCAACTAAGCAGGGATTATAGGGGCTCACAGAAACTGAAGAAACAATCACAGAGTTTGTGTGGTTCTAAGGTAGGCCCTCTGAAAATATGTTATGGTTGTTTAGTGTTTTTGTGGGACTTCCAAAAGTGGGAGTGGAGGTATCTCTTACTCTAGCCTGATATTTGGACCCTTTCCCCCTACTTGGCTGCCTTGTTCACTCTTGATATGATGGTTTGTGCTTAGGCTAAGTGCAACTTGTTACGTCATGTTAGGTTGATATTCCTGGGAGGCTTGCTTTTTCTGAGGGGAAGAGGGGGAAGAGTGGATCTGGGGGACAGGGATGTTAGCAGGGGTTGATGGGGACTGAGAAGAGGGGAAGGAGGGGAAACAATGGTTGGAATATATTGCATGAGGGAAGAATAAATAAAAATAAATTAAAGGAGAGCACCATAAATTTAGTGAGTGTGCATATTAAGAAAGAGCTTTTGACTTTGAATTTTCAGTTGAGAGGAATGAAAGATAACTTTTTGATTTGACAACTCATAGGAGAAATGAAGGATTAATTATTCTAGAGTCAATGATTTAAATATGAAGAATAAACAAAATGTCTTAAACCACGAACAAATCATACAAAAAGATGTAACTTTCAAGGGATGTGGTATAAAATTATGTGAAAGAAATATCCAGAAATCTTGTTAAATTAAATATTTCAAGGCACCATGAACACCCTTTTAGTTTAGGGAATTGAAAATTCATGTAAATAAAAGCAACCAATGTTTCTAATAAAGCACATAGCATCAACAGAGAACAAGGCAGATCAGTCAGGATATAGCGGTGGAAACACAATGATTATTACAGACATACTTAGGCATTAATAATAGGAATGATAAGTATGGCCATTTAAGCTAAGGTTTTAGTACGAAGGAAATATTCTCTCTTCCTTTTACTAACAATGAAAGATTGCGACTCAGCACCTAGGAAAGAGGGATAGTATCAATATAAAATTTTTCTTATTCTCACTTCAGTAAATACTGTTTAGTCCCTAATATTAAATTAAAGTACTGGAAAATTTAAACCAATCAACTACGCTATCTTTATTTACATTTTATTATATTTTAAAAGCTAAGGGTGTGTATAAGGATTTGGAACCAGTTCAAATATTAAAATATGACTAGGAGAAAAAAACCCAAACTAGACAGCTAATTGAATTTGGTATATATTGTTTAGTTATTTGGAAACTAAAATTACTAAATTCTTATAATTCTGTGAGGTGAGACTGAATCAAAGATATGCTAAATGTTTCAATTGTCTTATTATTAGAAGCTATAATTACACAAAACAGAAAATAATGAGAAAGTGCCAGATTTACAGAAATGCGCTTGTTGAAAAAGTAAACACACATGCATACAATTATAGATAAATATATGTACAGATGAACAGATCTAAGTCGAGAATAGTTAAAAAAATTAGAAGTTAATCACAGACTGCAGAAATTAGTCTAAATTACACAGATAGAGCAAATAATACAGATATTTTACTAGAAAATCGAGAAACACATTATAAAATGGAGAGATTATTCACAAATAATGTGAAAATGCTCTTCGGGATGATATAAAGATTGGAGAAACAGCAATCTTCAAAAACGTAATAGAGAAAAACATGGTCCCCTAAAGAAGGGGAAAGGGACAAGAACTCCTGAGCAGAATGGGAGCACTGTGGGGGTGAGGGGTGAGGGATAAGGGGTGAGGGGAAGAAGGTAGGAAAAAAAGAAAGGGAGAAGAGAAGGGGGAGGTGAACAAGAGGGATCAGGAAGACGGAGACAGGGGAGGAATAGAGGAGAGCAAGAAAAGGGATACCTTAATTCAGGGAGCCAGTATAGGTTTCAAGAGAAATCTGGCACTAGGGAAATGTCCAGAGATCTACAAGGATGACCCCATCTGAGAATCTAGGCAGTAGTGCCCTTCCCCTATAATGATATTGATGACTACTTTAATTGCTATTAAGAGGCTTCATTGTATTTCTCTCTAAGGGATCTCTAACAGTGGAACCAGTATTTATCTCTAGTGTACAAATAGACATTGGGAGCCCATTCCCTATGGAGGGATACTATTTCAGCCCAGATACATGGAGGAGGGCCTAGACCCTCCCCCAAATGATGTGACAGACTTTGATGATCTTCCATGGAAGGCCTCATTATCCTTGGGGAGCATGTTGGGCATGGGTTTGGGGAGCTGGGGGGCATGTGAGGATGGGATGGAGGGGGAACTGGAGGTTGGTATGTAAAATGATTGTTTACAAAGATAAAAAAGATAAATTAAAAAAATTAAACTTCAATGTTCATTCACAAATCAAAAAATATAAGAGAACCACTATAGAAACAGTGTATCTGTTCTTATTAATATATCAGTTGACATATTAAAATGAAAATAAATATACACCCATAAAACAAAACTTCAGAGCATGACAAAGAGAAAATTAAAAGACACTCGACAAAACAATAAAGTGACTACTTTGACTGTAGACTTCTTACCAGGACAGAAATTCAAAAGACAAGATAATAGTATTTTCATTAATAGGAATCTAACACTGGCAAATAAGGAACCATGAGAGTGGCTTTTAAGAGAAGCAAAATAGAATGTAGATGGCATAGATGTGTGATGGAGACCAGTGTAGAAAAGAGTGTTAAATAAGTGGTGTTGGGAAGACAGGGTAGAAGAAAGAACATGAAACAAAATGAAAACCTACTACTGAAGAAATATATATATATATATTGAACATGAACTACCCTGTAACATGGCAACAATTCCTCTCACAGACATCATAGACTATTACATAAACACCTCCAGTATAAGTAATAAGTTTTATCTTATTAGGTTGTTAGTCTGTAGGTTCCAACAAACCCCCACACTGCAGGATATTCTCATTGTTCTTGCTTGCTTTATGTAAATTAATGGCAAAATGGCAAGTTCCTATTTATGACTATGCCACTTACTTGAATCATACAGAAATCAAGCTAGGACTAACATGAAAGCTTCATCCTTACCTTTCATCTTTCATAGTCCTGAAGGTTCTACATACATTAACCCGGAGAAAAACAATATTCAGTCTTATCTAGCTGTGCAACCTAATACACCTGTGCAACCAGGTACAATAATGATTGGCCTAGCAAAACACACACACTTGTACAATAGTGGCATTAATGTTGTGAGACTAACTAACTACTTTCTTGCTGGGTTTAATGTCAGTGCCAAAGACAAAATTCATGCCTACAAATGTTAACAGTGCCAAGAATCCAAAACTAAGTCATTCATAGCCATAAGAAAGAACATTTTGTTATTATTCTGATAAATATACATAACATTATATGAATGAACTCCTAGAGGATTGTTGTCCATAGATTATCTCATCTCTCATCATTCATCAAAGAAGGTTTTGTAGTAGATGGTAATTAATACAGAGACCCGAAATGGGATAGATAATAAGACATTAGAGAATGCTCATCTCTAAATAAGATATATCTATATTATATCCCTATGGTGGGTTGAATAGAATTGCCCCCATAGTCTCGTGTGTCAGAATGCTTTGCCCATAGGGATTGGCACTATTATGAGTTGTAGTGATTTTTGAATAGGTGTGGCCTTGCTGGAGGAAGCGTGTCACTGTGGAGGCAAGCTTTGATGCTTCATGAGTTCAAGCTATGCCCATTGCAGTATACAGTTTTCACTTCTGTTATTTGTAGATCAAGATGTAGAACTCTCAGTTACTTCTCTAGCATCATGTCTAACTTCACATTGCAATATGCATTCTGTTTAGTATTATTTTGATTTTTCAGGGAATTACAGTTGAGAGATTGAATGAATATCAGAAGCGATTTTGAACTTTGGACTTTTAAATATTTTGAAGGCTATGATAGATTATGAGAACTTTTGGAATTGGACTAAATGCATTTTGCATTATACAATGACAATAAGTCTAGGGGACCAGGGAGTGGAATCTGGTGGTTTGAACAGGTATAGCCTACAGTGACCCATGTGTTTGAATGCTTATCCCATAGGGAGTAGCATTATGAGGAGGTGTGGGCTTGTTGGAGTAGGGGTGATTTTGTTGGAGGAAGTATTTCACTGTGGAGTGGGCTTTGAGGTGTTATGTATTTAAGCTATGCCCATTGTTGTACACTTCTGCTGACTGCCAATACAGATGTAGAACTCTCAGTTCTTTCTCCAGCACCATGCCTGTCTGTTATCTGCCATGCTTCCTGTTGTGATGATAATAGACTAAACCTCTGAAACTGTAAGTCACCCAAATTAAATGTTTTCCTTATCATACTTGGCATGGTCATGGTGTCTAGTGGCAGAACTAAAACCTTAGCTAAGACATCTCCTTTCTCCAAAGGCTTAGGGATCATTGTGGAAAATGGTGCAGAAGACTGTAAGAACCAGATCAATGAATGAGACAGAGGAAACTGTTTGATGAATATATCAGAGTTATCACACATAAGATATAAGATTATTTGAGATACCATCCTCAAGACCCATATAGAGTCAAGCCAGACAAATCCTAGCATTTAGTTGTGGTAGGATGGAAGAGATAAAGGAAGTTTCACCCCTTGTTGAGCAGGTATTGGCAATTTATGGCTACTGAAAAAAGGAAAGTCAGATTATTTTTAGAGAAACAGTTCCTGTGAGGTACCTTATGCTCCACTACACAGTCCTGCACCCTCACACATCTTTGCATCACTAAGCTGACATCAGGGGTTAAAAAAAGAAAAGAACGTGAAATTGATATCAAATAGCAATATTGATGGGAATACAGGAAGAAATGGTAGAGAGTGTTTAGGGGTAGACTTTTTCAAAATTTGTTATATGCATACTTGAAATTATTAACCAATAACCCCAAAATTATCTTAAGGTATATATTACCAATCAAAACCACACAAGCCTTCACATTTCAAAGGTGTAAAACTCTATCAAAATATTTTTCCTCAACAATAATAATGTAACTGAAGCCTTTATTGATTGCATTCACAAGATAATTCTGTCTGGGAACAGAGGACTTAAAATTCAACTTTTGCGCTGTTTTCTAAATCATACACATGGAAGATGGAGTCCTCTTTCCCCTTTGTATTTTCAAAATAAAAATCACTCCTGGCCACTGTATGAGGCGCTTGAGTTCTTCCTTTATAATTACACAAACGTAATCTAGAGAGTAACTCAAGTGGGAAAAATAAAGCCAGATTTGTGATAATGAATAAATAGAAAATGTCAAAAAGGAGCTAGTTAGGCATTCTGTCTTACAAAGTAGCCTATAGGGCCCAGTGATTATGAAAACTGATCATAATAAAATACAGTTATGTATGGAATGCTTACATGTAATAGAATTATGTTCATGCACATTTAAGTAGGTTTAGTCACACTGAAATACATGGAAACAATTTAATATTACATGTAAACATTTCATGCTTATAAATTCTGTAACCTAATAATACCAATAAAATATAATTGTTTTCTAAGTATTTTTAGCCATATAGTTAACTCAATTTTACACATAAAATACTATTCTTTTTTTAAACAAATACTATTTTAAAACAAATACTTTTAAAAGCAAGTACTAGTCATTTCTTTCTGTTTTTTAATTTAAATGAGAAACAAGCTTGTTTTACATGTCGATTCAGTTTACTCTCCTTCCCCTCCTTCCCTTCCCCCACAGACCCCCATACCATCCCTCTTCTGCTCCATAGAAAGCATGAGGCCTTCCATGGGGGATCATCCAAGTCTGTCATATCATTTGGAGCAGGGCCTAGGCCCTCCTGCCCCTTGTATCTAGGCTGAGGGAGTATCCCTCTATGTGGAATGGGCTCCCAAAGTCTTTTTTTAAAGATATTTTTGTATTTATGTCCATGTGTGGATGTCTCCATGTATAACATATGTGTGAGTGCCCTTTGAGAACTGAAGATGGCATCAGATCCTCTGGAATTTGAGTTGTAGGTATTCTGAACAGTCTACATAGGTTGTTAGAAACTAAACTCTGATCAACTGGAAGAGCAGAAACCATTCATAACCATCACATCAACAACACAAGATTAATTATGATCATTGACAAACTGGAGACAGTTTTATGCAAGTTAAGCAATTGACACAAATTTATATACATTGTAAGTTTTTGGATGAGGAAGTCTACCTTAATTCACTTCACATAAAAACTTAAATTCTTAATTAATATCCATTTGACACAGAACTGATAAAAACAAAGAAAAGCAACTAACTTCCAAAGTCTTGCATTTTCCATTCAGTCTGGTGCATAGCCACTGGTAGTTGGTGGTTAGAGTTTCAAGTTCCTTTTTTAAGGCCTCTTGAGCTGCAGGTGGAGCTTGACCTATTACACTCTTTACAGTCTCAGTCAGGAGTTTCACTTTTGTTTCTTTCTGTAGTGCCTCTTCTTTAGCTCTCTAGAAAGAAAAGCACGTCCTCTGAAAAGTAAGTCAACATTGCCATTGCCAATATTCATTGTTATAGATCATATGATTTCTTCATGGTAGCGTTCTTATTAACACAGTTCATAAACACAAAATTAATGCTTATCCCCATTATTTCTTTTTAGGTTCATGTATAATTAGAAACTTGAAAGAAATACTCTCAAAATTCAATAGACTTTTAAAAATAGTAGTTTGAGCTAGGTACTGTGCCATATACCTCTTTTCTCTCTTTATTGGAGGTAGTAGAAGGAAGAAAAGGAATTTGAGGCCATTCTTGGATGTGTAATTTTGTGAGGTCACCTTAGGCAAAATAAAAGAATTTGATAAACTTATCTGTACATGGGTATGTATCTGTCAAATAGATGTATGTACTTATATAAAGATATTTTTCAAATAGTTAAGGAGTAAAAGTTTTAAAAATGTTTAGAAGAATATGATTAACATCACTTATAAATTATTCAGGTGGATCATTAATTAATTTAGTAAAAGGACTATTGAAATTAAAAGATACTAAATATAGAAAGTTTAATTAATGTCATATTAGGGATATTTTGTTGAAAGAAAATTCTTCAGTATTTGAAAACTTAAGAAAATCCGAGAAAACCGTAATATAATGTCTCCCAACTTTTCATGGAGTTCTCCTGTGGAAGAAAATTTGTTTCATAACACTTAAAAATTGAACAACTCCATTTTGTACACAGAAGCTCAATTCAACAAGATCACTCAGTAAAATATAAGTAAATATTATATATGTGCAAAGCATCTTATATCTACACTGTCTAAAGCACAATGAAAAAACACTCCCCTGTCACTTGTCTTGATTCTGATGAATGATTGAAGCTTCTTTAATAGCCATGACTTCAGTCTTACTCTTGTATTGTTTCTGGACAGATATGTGATTGTGTAGTACAGGTATCTCTACTCATTGGATTTAACCTATTTAATCAAAGGCCTTGTGTTGGTCTTCAACATTATCTGACAATAATGCAAATGTTTTAATTGTTTTTGTTTTGTTCACAATATCGAGCATTCCCCCACACTGTATATTTTGCTCATTGCAAAGAGTTTAAGAAATTAAATAATCCTTACAAGAAAGTAGTCTATGCAAGTTAGTTGGAGATCATTTATATTTAAAATATAATGTGAACTTACATTTTGGAACACACACATATCCACAAGGGGAGAGAGAGAGAGAAAGAGAGAGGGGGGAAGAGAGACTCTGGAGTTTAGATTCTTCCTTCAATAATACCAACTATAATTAGTTGACATGTATGCTGTTTATGGAGGAAATGCCATTAGCTGAATATGGACTGGATATAGGAAAGCACAGAAAATTATAAAGATCTAATGATAGTTCTAGCAAATTTAGTTAATGACTAGAAAGCTCTGGAAAAGATATGCCTCAGAATTACTGCTTTAATAGGTGTGGGAATTGGAGTGCTGTATGGTTGAAAGGTAGTAGAAACAATTTTACTTTCCTAATATTTGTAGCCTGTCACAAATTTTTAAAGTGGAATCCAGGTTAAATAATGCAGATTTTGGCTCATGGAATTTGGGTCAATGTACAAATTGTGGAACATATGGGAGGAATAAGCACAAGAGAGGTATAAAATGTTGTTTCATATATTTATATTTCTAACATAATTGATCTTTCCTTTGAATTTAGTATCAGGATGCCATAAGATTATGATGGCAAATATGAGACATTGTAACTATAAAATGTTGGCCTTCATCGATTTTAACTTAAATACTTGAAACAAATAAGTCTATTTTTATAAAAACTTTTGGCATCATGTGTGCTTGGGGCTTGTTTCTATTAATATCCTATTTTGCCTGTAGTGATCCTAACATTATCAACAACTTTCAGAACTGTTCATCTTTCATCAGCACTGTGTCACTAATAGAACATTGCTTCCTCATTTGATTAATCCTTCAAACACATCCTGTCATCCTTTATTAGACATCCAGAAGGAATCAAATGTTGTAAATGGATGGTTCTTTCTAGGATTATGTCTTTTCTTTTTGATAGTTTGTGTTAAGCTAACATGAAATCTAACGTTGGATAAGAAGTGTTATAATGTCTGCAATAAATTCAAACACCATTTAGCCAAACTATAAATAACATAGCACATGGCTAAACAGTGAGAAATATTTCTTAGTTGGTTTTCCAATTTTTATACAATGTTTTGTGACTAGTGGTTTAGATGTTTCTGGGAAGAACACAACAAAATTTGCAAACACAAATAAGTATTGTATTAACAATGGAGCCTATACAGTTTAGATATCAGATCCATAAAAAATATGTCTTTGTGGTCATATATATTTGATGCATAGAAGTTAGATTCATATACATGATCAGTTGCCTCTCATCTGTAATATTTTGAGTAAATGGTTCTCCAAACACTGGTGGCTACTGAACAGGAATTTATTCATTTGCATTAAATAGAAACTTGATGAAAATTTAATATTTAAGACGCACTCCAAGACTCATTGAATTCCAAATTCTGGATCTTGGGCATGGCATTATGCATTTTATTACATTTGTGTGTGTATATATCTGGAAGTCAAAAGACAATTTGTGAGAAATGGCACTCTCCACCATATGGGTCCAGGAGCTGGAACTTGGGTACTCTACCTTGGCAACAAGCACTTTTGCCATTAAGGTATCTCACCAGACTCTAAGTACATTTTTTTATAAAAATCTTCCAGTTCATTCTGATGGCACAAATACCACTGCTTTAGTGATTAAGCAAATGTATGTCTCTATCAATTCTTTTTTATCATAAGTACACATTTTCCTAAGTTGCAGGATTAAAAATAGAGCAATGAAATAGTAGTAAAGGAAATTGTGTTGAAAATAAAATTAAAGCCGGGCGGTGGTGGCTCACGCCTTTAATCCCAGCACTCGGGAGGTAGAGGCAGGCAGATCTCTGTGAGTTCGAGGCCGGGCTGGACTGACAGCCTCCAAAACAATACAGAGAAACCCTGTCTTGTAAAAACCAAAAAAAAATTAAATTAAAGATGTTTTATTATGAAGTTTCAAATACAATCAATGACTTCTCCAAAAGAGATCCAAAGTAGGAGGTTGCTCATAAAAATTGACCTTTATGACCCAAGAAAATTTTTGTTTATTTGTAAAAATTAAAATAAATTACCAAAGAGTAGTGTGCTTCTAATGTCAGAGATGAAAATATATAGAATATAGATCTCTGTTTTGTCTCTTAGTGAGAGTCATGTCAAAATAATTTTCCTGGTATTTGCAAAAATAAAAATGAAGTTGCTCCTCAAATGAACACAGCTAGAAATCTGTAGCAAGCCCTATCACTGTATACCAAACAGCAAACTGACCTGAAGAAATTCCTTGACTTGCAAGCAGAACCTCAAGAAATTGGATTTTCTTTCCAATTCCTGTAGCTACTGTTGCCAGAGGCTGTCTGAGCCATTCCCTTTCAATTTTCCAGCATTTTGAACCAATTGTACAGCTAGATCAATTATTTAAACATGCCAATCAAAGTGAATAAATTGATTGGACCACTCTCTTGCTTTCAGGATTGTTTTCACAATTTTAAAATTTGAAGCATACTACATATTCTATATCAATGTAAATAAAACAACAGAAATTTTTGCACTGGGTGGTTGACATACACATGTTGCTCCAGTGGCAGAAGCTGTTAGCATGAAGAATTTATAAAGACACACAATAGACAGAGAGACAGTGAGCAAGAGACTGGGCCAAACAAAAGAGTCTAGTAAGAAACAAAACAGCTGATAAGGTGGTCTTTATCTTCTTAGAGATATGAAGTTGTATTTGTTGAATTTTATTAGAGGTGATAGAAAAAGATAACTGAGAACTGTGATATTATGGAATGGGACACAAAATGTGGCAAGAATTTTGAAAATCATAATGGTGCTAGTCTAAAATGTAATAGGTCAAAATGGAATGGGATGACATATCATCCAGCCATGTTGTTCTACTACAGATAAAACAGATGTCATAACTCATTGCTCTATGGGGATTTGCCTTATTTATTTCTAATTAGCAGCAAAAGTATCATCTGTATTACCTTCACAATACCTGCTGTTAATATAGCTCATCTCATCATGATGTCCCCACAATCAAATTTAAAATCATAATAACTTTAATGAGAAACCCTTGAAACGTCTATTCTGTTTACTCAGAATGGAAATTCCTACATAGCCCATACAGCTACAACATTAATGAATATTTTTCCATTGTCTCAAATGAATCTCAAATTATTAAGCCTCTGATATATTCTTTTTGTGTAGGCAATTCTTTGTTATTTCCTTTCCCACTCTGCCACAGGGTCTTTGTTAGAAGTATTTCCTGTGACAGGAGTATGTTTCCATGATTTATTTATCTACTAATTTATTTTTTGGTTTTTCAAAACAGGATTTCTCTGTGATTTTCGAGGATGTCCTGGAACTAGCTTTTGTAGAACAGGCTGGTCTCAAACTCACAGAGATCTGCCTGCCTTTGCCTCCTGAGTGCTGAGATTAAAGGCATGCAGCATCACCACCTGGCCCGTGATTTAATTTTTAACATTGGCTATTTCTCATGACTCAGATCTCATACATTAAATGTACTTTCTTACAGATGTTTACAGATCAAACTTTGGCAACATAGCATCTCACATCTATCAAATGTCATGTAATTAGTAATTATTCTCTATTATATGAAACCAGTGGGATTCTATTTTTAAAGTTACCATAAACATTTCTTTGCTCCCATAAGAACAGTACTACAAAAGTATAGATTTTGTAGAATCACAATTTTAAAATGTATTTTTTTCTATTTTTCCTTCCTTTGTTTATTTTGGTTTATTTTACCTTCATCTCTTCAACTGCAGTCTGTAATTCATCTGGAGTTTTATATTCAAAATCTCTCTCTAGATATTCTTCTTCAGCCTGTGTCATCCATTCGTGCATCTCTGATAGATCTTTCTGGAGGCTTACAGTTTTATCCAAACCTGCTTTCAAGGCTTCCTTTCTGGTGTAGACCTTTCATAAAACAAACAAACAACAACAGCAAAAGGTAAAACATAAGCATTGGCAGTGAAAGTGCATTATTTTCAACATATTACTGATAGGTCTATAAATAACAAAAAGTTTAGCAGTAAAAATAAAGCAAGAAGAAAAATGAACAATGATCTAAATAACCAAACTTAACCAAACTTTCACTTCCTGTCCTGGGAAAGGGGCAATTGTTTGTTCCTGGGTCCACTTGATAATGTTTGACCCAAAACACAGACAGCTTAGCAGACATTAGTATTGTGATTTTTCTCAAATCTATCATTCACTAAAAGGAACTTGAAGGATTGATTATTAGGACAATAGAACTGGCCAGGATATGCAGCTGAAGAAATCAACAGCAATGCCCCACTAAATTTCTTTCTGGAAAAAATGGACAAGCTAGCAATAAACCAGACTAATACTTTATGCAGCTCATTACATATAGAATACTATTTCATAATTACTCTCAACCCATTATTGTACATATAAAATAAAAACTCATGACAGCCAATTATTATGGACTACGACTATGATCCAAGCACTCTGGGAGGCTCACATGAGTTCACAACCAGCCTGAAACAAATAAGTGTGTTCTACATCAGCCTTTTGTTAAACCCCATCTCTACAAACAAATAAATGAACAAACAAAAAAACAAGAAAATATCAACAAGAACAACAAACAAAAGAAGAACAAAACTTATGGGGTTTGAATATGTTGTACTAGAGACTTTTAGTTAGCACAGTTAATAAAATAACTGGTCTGGTATATTATAATATTTATACTGTTTTATATGGCAATTTTCATTGGGAATAGAGAAAATCAAAATTAGAAAATATGTGCAGTTAATAATTTTACTGGCAAAAATAATAATTTTATTGGCACATTCATTTTTATTACTTTATTTTTAAATAGCCTGCTTCACATGTTATTCCCAATTCCCTCCCCTCCTCCCTTACCCCCCACCATCCCCCCAGCCTCCCACCTTATTGCCACTTCCTTTCACATAGGGGATATCCAGAGTCTGTCATTTTGCTCAGGGTAGGGTCCAGGCACTCCCCTAAGAGTCTAGGCTGAGAGAGCATCCCTCTCTTTGTTATGGACACACGAAGTCCATTTTTACGTCAGTGATAAACACTGATCTACTGCTCAGGGCCTGATAGGTTGCCCAGGCCTCCTTACCGACTCTCACACTCAGGGGGTCTGGATCAGTCCCATGCTGGCCTCCCAGCTGTCGGTCTGGGGTCCAAGAGCTACCCCTTGTTCAGATCAGCTGTCTCTGCTGATTTTGTATTGGCACATTCTTAATGGCAGCTTTATATAATTATGTGTATTTTGTGTGCAATTTTAAATATTTCAGTACATAAAATTCAAAGGGTGGGGTGGAGAGGAATGGAGGGAGAGGGAACTGGGATTGACATGTGAAGCAAGCTTGATTCTAATTTAAATTTAAAAAAAAGGAAAAAAATTGCCTTGTAGTTATTATAATTTCTCATAAATCTAAGTATAAAACAGTGGAAAATGCATAGTGGTTCATTAAAAATAGTATGTGGCTATATATAATACACACATATTTATAGTATATGATGTTATAAAATATATATCACATGTATATAATGATTGTGCCTGTAGAGAATGTTCAAACATGACTAACAGTTAAGTGATCAATATTAATAAATTTTTATATATAACATAAGCAAATAATATATCATGAAGACAATCAACTTGGGAGAGGAACAAAACTAAGTTCCTATGTCGGTTGAGAATAATACACACTAGCATGCAAACTTAAGACAGCATAACAGTAAAATATGTTTAAAGTGCTAATAGCATTCAATCTGAATATCTCTTTTTCATTCTTAAGAGTCTGGGTGTCAGTGAGGAGGCCTAGGGAATCTATTGAGCCTTGGGCAGCAGATCAGTACCCATCCCAAGTATACACACGGACTTGGGACTCCCATAGAACAATATGAGGTGCACTCTCACCCTAAACTCTTGGGGAAGGCTCTAGGCCCTGCCCTATATGAAATGACAGACTATGGACACCTCCATGGAGGGCCTCACCCTCCCTGGGGGAATGAGGGGATAACGGGGGGGGGGTGGAGGGGTTGGGGGGAGGGCACGGGAGGAGGGGAGGGAATGGGAGAGGGACCTGGAACTGACTTGTGAAGCAACCTCGTTTCTTATCCAAATTTAAACTGGAAAATAAAATATAAAAAAAAGAGTGAATAAGAATATATATAGAGAGTTGCATGCATGCTCTTCAATTCAGCTTGGATATACCATTTGATTAGAAAGACTTCCAGGTATGCTTTAATAGGGGAGTACATTATTAACTTATCCATACTAAAATTAAAGTTGCTGAAATATATATATATATATGTCTGTATATATATATATATATATATATATTCTTTGAGAATCAAGTTGTTAAATAATGTATGAAGACACATGAAATGTATATCTGAGGATGTTGTTTTGTTATATACTTTTGGTCATATTTTTAGTACTGGAGATTGGACTTGGGGTCTCCCTGAAATTAGACAAACCCTGTATCACTGAGCAACAGACCCATCTTATAAAATCTAGTTTTTAAAACCACATCACTTCCAGAATATATGAATTTTTACAATTTAGTATTCATCAGAAAGACAGCAATACCTATAACTTTTAAAACAATGCCCTGTATTAGAAAAGCTTGTTACAATGTATCCTATACTGTTACACTTAGTTTAAAATGATTCATTCTTCTAGTCATGTTTTACTATTTAAACAGGGATTCTGTTCAGAATCTATATACTAAATGCAAATAACTACTTCAAGCGGGCATGGCATTAACAGTGATTTTGACAATTATTCTAATAAACACATATTTTACACAGTGAACTGATAAAGAGCCTAAGATAACATGATATTAATTTTTTACATAGTTACTATCATTTTCCTGAATCAATTGAAGCAGTTTCAGATACAAAATATAAAAAAACTGATAGAATTTAATCAAGATTTGCAGTAAAAAAATCAATCAGGCTACACTATACAAGTAAACTAGAAGAAACAGGACAGAAGCAAGATTTTTACGGACAAAAATATACATTCTGAGATGATAACATGAATGTCCTGGAAGAGAAACTTTGGAACCAGAATGTCTCAGCTCAGTTCCTAGAAAGGTAGCAGCATTTGTCTTTCTTCATGTTCATAACTAGCCTAAGATCATCTTAGTGAGCATAGCTCCTAAAATCTTTGGCAGATTTGACAATCCATGGCTTTACTAGCCAGAGAGAAATTATGAAATGTGTGTGTTATATGAAAATGCTTCAGTCTAACATGACTTTTCCTCCTAAATGTAGCACATTGGTAATGCTAAGGAGCTTGACATGAGCTATACAATTGGTATCAACTGATGATATTGTATTCTATTTTCATAACAGATAAAACAGAAAGTTCATGTTTTCTGTTGTGAAGATTTCAAGTTTAATATTGAATACCATTTCACCCATACACCCATATTCTTTAATCTATGACCCCCAGAACAAGATATAACCTCTTCATAACTAGATAATGTTTAAGTAATTTAAATTCCACCTTCTCCATTGACAAGAATTTTCATGAAGATAATTAAAATGTTCATTTTGTTACCAATTTTTTCTGATAATAAAGGTTTAGTAATTACATAGACAAATAAATAAGCAAAGGAAATAAATAAAAGATTTATTTAGCTGAGCTATGTCTTCATTGCATTTGAATAAATATCTACACATAATGGTAATTAAAGGTATGCACAAACAAAAAACTTTCCTTTTTCTCTCTCTGAATTCCGTACTTCATTTGATCATAATTTATCATTTTGTGGACTACTTTTAATAAAAATTATCATTTTCATGCAAAATTTTATTTAAATTAGAAACAATTTTATTTTACATATCAATCCCAGTTCCCTCTCCCTCTCATGCTCCCATGCTGATCTGAGCAAGTGGGAGCTCATGGACCCAAGTCTGACAGCTGAGAATCAGTATAGGAGCAAACCAGGACCCCTGAACATGGGTGTACGTTAGGAGGTTTGGGTAGTCTATGGGCCTCTGGCAGTGGAACAAGAATTTATCCTTTATTTTAAGTAGATAAAATCTTAACATTGTTCATTTAGATGCATTATCTCTGAAATTTCAAAATATGTTGCTTTTCTTCTCTGTTATTTGTTTTAGTTATAATCTAAATCCTTTATCATTTCATTATTTTGAAAATCAAATTAAGGGATTGTTCAGTATCTTCAACTACTACAGACATTTGAACTTTTATAACGATTATCCTTTAACATAATAGAAAACATCACATATTCATTCTAATGTGCAGATATTTGTATAAAGGACAGATACGTTTCACTTCTCTTTTTCCCTCTGGATTATTGAAGTGGAATCATCAGTTTCCACCCCTCTCAAAACCTAGGTCATTTTGCGACAGTAAGTAGATGTGTAATGTGATATCTCAAGAAATAAAAAGCTAAAAAAATTTTATGTGTCAAATACCAGGATCAGGATTAGTACAAAATGTTATGTTTGAAGCATGAACAGTGTAATACAACTACTTATGATTGTGTTTTATTTTCCATAATTTAATGCTGAAATGAGTAATAAATATCTTCAAAATGTATAATGTATTAATTGAAAAACTTGGATATGAATGTAGTTTTTTCCATACCAAGTAAGTATAAATATACATTCTATCCTCATTAAGTCAGTTAATAAAACTGTTTTTTTTCAAGACAGGGTTTCTCTGCATTGCTTTAGAGGCTGTCCTGGAAATTGCTCTGTAGACCAGGATGGCCTCGAACTCACAGAGACCTGCCTGTCTCTGCCTCCCAAGTGCTGGGATTAAAGGTGTGCGCCACCCATGCCCAGCCATTAGGTACCTCTGAAAATATTGACTAAACTGTAGCAATATATGATAGAAAAAGACTAATTTGTTTGAAATAACAGTGACATGCCCCTTTCGAACCTGGGTGTCAGAGAAGAGACCTCCGTAATCTGTGGGACCTTGGAGAGTATTTATTCCTGGTATACAAATAGACTCTGGGAGCCTTCCACATGGAGTTATGCTCTCTCATCTTGGAAACATGGGGAAGGACCTAGGCCCTGCCCGGGATGATATGACAGACTCTGAAAATCCCTCATGGAAGCCCTTACCCTCCCTGAGGAGGGGAGGGGGAATGAATTGTGACAGGGAGTTAGGAGGATTGGGGGGCCGGGGGAGGAGGGGAGAGAGAAGGAACTGATAGTAACATGTGTAAAAAGTTAAAATATTACAAAATAAGAGTGATTTTGATAGTAAACATTGTCAGGAACTTTATTAAATTCATGGACACAAGCCACAGCAAATTAAATTGCTCATACCTGACGGCACATGTGATCCCACTGAGTGTTGAGTTCTCTGAGTTCTGTTTCAAGTTTGGATGCAAACTCTTGTTCAGCTTCACCCTTTATCTTCTGCCCACCTTCATTGACACTGTTTAGACTGGGCTGTATTGTCTGAATATCACTGACTAAAAGCTAAGGAAACAGTATATTGTTTAACATGATTGAAAAAGTATCACCACATATTTTATGATTATATATGCATCTTAATATCCTACATGAATTCTGATTATTAAAAATTAAAAAATATAAATGTATCTGTATAAAGACCTTAAAATATTCAGTGGCTCCTTTGCTATGAACAGTGCAGGGAATTATCTATACATATTCTACTTATCTCAAGAGTTTCAAATACACTTGTTATCTCTTTCTAGAAAATGAATCAAATCAATGAGCATTATACATGAATAGCTTCAAAATAGTTTTGGTTTTGAAAAACAGAATACTTGAATAATTGCCCATAATATGATAACATGATTTTTTTTTAGCTTTTACTTGAAAAGAAAGTTATTTAAAGAGAATGATCCTTTTCTGCATGTTGCACATAATGGTCTGATGAATAGCATTTCAGAAATATCTATTGTTGGACTTAAGAAATGGCTCAGTGGACAAAGTGGTTGCTATTAAAAGAGGACTCAAGTTCATGTATGCACACACAGGTAAAACCTGCCCACAGTGGTGTGTGTACTTATTCTATTGCTTGAATCAAAGAAAAATGTACTAGCGAACTAATTTAGACAACTGATGAGCTTCAGCTTCATTATGAGGCTGTGTCAAAATTACCATGGAAAGCAAGAGAGGACTTCTGGTACACCTCTAATGTGTACACGACACACACACACACACACACACTATTAATATTATTTTATAGGTCATAGAAATTCAATACGATATGAATTATACCCTATGGCATAAACTAATTAGTACTTCAAAATTTTCTTTAGATTATATTGAATTTTGTGTTAAGATTTATAAAGTGAGAAAGTGAGGCCCAAGTAAAACGCAGTGATATTGGCACTAGTGATATTTTGGATACTAAAACTATTTTTTTCGAGGGCCTTGAAGGATGTTTAGCAATATCCATGACCTGTAGGAGGAAACAGTGTTGCGGCATTAACCATGTGACTTATTATAGGCGAATACAGATGAGGTAATAAAAGGGAGGTTTACTGCACCGCTAACCACACTCACTTTAGGCATGACTAAAGACGTATACAGACATAGACGGTGAACAACGTCACTAGCCAGGCCCCTTGGGCCGCACCGCTGACCAGACCAAACATGGTTAATGCTGGAACACTGTTTCCTCCTACAATGACCTTTATGCTCTAGGTGCTAAGATATCCAAAAATGTGTTCAGATATTGTGGACTGTCCCATTTGCAAGTGATTGTGAACTGTCCCAACATGAGGTAACTAAATGGTATTATCTGTATAAAAGATACCAACTGAAAAGCATCCGACTTACTCTGCATTGTTTTAGCTGTTTTTTTAGAATTTCAGAATCCCCTAGGGCAGGCCACTCCTCTTTCAGAAAAACATCTACTTCAGCCATCCATTTCTTCAAAGTTTTTATGTGATTCTGGAGTAAAAGAACAATTTTGAAATATTACTAAGTGCTGATTGTTCTCATCACAGCTAATCATGATATTATGTCTGAATACACGCCAGAAGACAATTCTCATGTTTGAGGGATGTTTCATAGTATGGACTCTAGAAAAGAATATTTTCACTAAGACTGCATTTTATGGTCTATAGTATAAGCATCGGTGTATGAAGTCTGTTATTTTAAAAAAAACTACCAAATGTAGTTTTATTATGCCCCTCTTGAGAACATTAAATCATACTCCCTCTTGAAAAATTTTAAGTTACAAAGCAACGCATGATAATACTAATAATGTGCCCTTCATGTACATAAAACAAATGATGAACAATAAAGTCAACCTACTGGTGTTTTTATAGCTTCCCTAAACCTGAACTTCCCGAAAATTTTTTCTGCAGTTGACAGTTTAGACAGTTCCTTCATTTGGGGATTTTCAGGGAAGATTTTGTTACCTTTAAAAACAAAGTTTTTATTTACTTATTTGTCTGAGTAGTTAAAATTAACTACCAGGCAAACAAAGACATGTTTTGCCATTTATAAATTGACAAACACCTCCCATCTTTTTACCTTGCATAACGTTTCTTTATGTACTTCACTTCAGTCACTTTTCAAATGTAAACCTGTCACCTCTTTAACTACATGTAATTAAATTACAATGCATATTTGCACCCTTTCTCCTTTCTCAAATTTCTATTGAAAATATATGCTTCCCATAAAGTTTCTCCTTCAATATGTTGAAAATATAGTTAGTAACTACAGTTTTAAATGTATTTGACTAAATCTAAGGACCTAAACATTATCAACCATTACTGGTATCTTTCAAGGCTATTTTCCCCCCTCCATGTCTCCATTATCTTCATTCAGGTCTTACCATGGACTCCTTGATGAATTAAACATAATATCTTAGGTTTATTTCATTCTTACTCCACACATATTCATTTTCTAAATTTATGCCAACAAGCTATTCCCTTTTTATGCTGATGTTTATATGATGGAAAAAACAATTGTATTTCCCTGTTTTAAAAATACTGGTAACAGACCTTTGCAATTGTCGTTCTATTGTTGCTGCTGTGTTTAATTCCATTCTGTAAGTGAAATAACTCACACAATGTGAAACATTCATGACCATCCATGACAAAGTACATTTCTGAACTATGCATTTTATTATAAAACATACATATTGTGGATGCAATATTGAACATATTCCGAAGAAGTGAGCATCTGCTCAATTTTGCAAGGATCACATTTTACCCACTTTCATACTGAGATTCACTAGTTTAAAGTATATTTGAAACATCTGTATAAGTATTTTATTTGCTCTTTTCCTTATTAAGGAAGTTCTCAACTATCCCCAATCAAAAATATCCAACATGACAGATAAGAAAAATTTAAGCAAGTGAACAATATCTTTTATCATCTGGCACATCATAACATGAATAAGAAAATGCTAGAGGCCTTGTTTTATTAAGAGGAAGCTAATAAAATACAAAAGCTGGTAGGACAGAAGGATAGATAAAAAGATATTCAGAGCCAGAGAGTCACCAGAAGATGACAGGATAATAGGAGATGTTCCCATGAATAAAAGATTGTGTCTTGCTTTGAGAAGCTAAAAATATCAAACAAATACTCTTTCCCTTAATGCCTGCCTTCATAGGAAGCCTCACCCATACATGTAGATCATTGATTGGGCATTCTGGGTAGTATTTTAGCTGGAAAATATAACAATGAAAAATTCACTAGCAGGACCAGAATTTAAGTAAGGACATTGTTCTAATTTATTTGAATGAAGTCATTATGCTTTTGAAGTTTTTCCTAATATTATATTTCACAGTTGAGAAGAGAGACACAGCTAAGAACGAGAAAACTTGTGATATTAACTAATTTGGAATTTCAGACTCATACATAATTATTGGCAATCCAGGTCATTATTAGTGTGGTAAAGCTACTAAAATATTAAGTTAATAGAAGTCATTGAAGGGACTTATGAGTCAAAAGTAAAATATGGTAGTGAAAATATACACGTGCCATAGATAAATGTACACATAATGTGTTTGTGTGTGTGTTGTAAGTTAAATTACATATACAACTTCAGGAAAATATAACTAATGTAAGAAGTATGTTTTAAATTATTATGTTAAAAACTTTAACTATAATTGTTATTTGTGAAAAAATCAATTCAATTATATGGATAATCCAAGAATAACTTATTATACTTTTCTTAGGAAAAATAGTCAAGTTATACTCATTTGTGATATATTTGACTTTTAATCTCATCGATGCCTTTGGAGGACTCTGGAGGTCAAATATCTATTTCCTATCACATTGTACAATGCACTGCTATGTATAAAAATAAGCATGGATATAAGAAGCAAAAGTTTGGCTTACCTGAATTTTTCGAAGTTTACTCATGTGTTCCTCTAGTTTTTGACAGTGTTCCATCAGCTGGGTGGAGAGCTTCTTCCAGCGCCCCTCAACCTCTTCAAATTCTAACTGATATTTCTGACTTATTTTTGCAGGTGCTTTTTTGGCCATCTCCTTTACAGTGGTGCTCAGATAGTTGAAGCCACTTTCTTGTTCTTTCAAAGAACTTTGCAAAGCCTCAAAATTAAAACGCAAAGTGTATTTATACTAAATGATGCATAATTGAATTTTTGTCACATCAAGAAGAAATTAAATGAAAGCTTACATAATTTAAAGTTCTCAACAAAGTAGAATTTTTGATAAAACAATCTACATGTATTCTCATAATGACTAATAAATTCCAAAGCATATTTTATTTATCCAAAAATTTTGTACACCTTGTTTTACTTAATGTCTGTACACTAATAACTATGTTTATTCTATAAGGAAAAAAATTTAATTTATCTACAGTGAAATCTCATTAAGCCAATCTTCAACCTTCCTCCTTAAAATTGTTACTAAATTATATTTATCTGTATGATAAAATTTTATGTGCTATCAACATAGTTGAGTACTAATATAAATTGACTAAAGATTTATGCTTCATTGCTAACTTTCTATTTTTATGAATTGTGCTTATACTCATCTACATGTACCATTGAACATATTCTAATATTTGTATAAATATGCAGAATTTTCATGAATTATGTTTATATACACAATTGAATGCAAATTTATGTATTAATATAAAATACTGAATAGATTTCTTCAAAAACTTAAATTCCCATAATTACTTGAGTTTATTTGCTTCTGAATTTTACTTAGTATATACTAGAAAAGATCTACTTCATCTTTTAGAATTGCATTAATAGTTTGTCAAAGAAAATATTGAAAGTTTATTATTTCCTTGGTGACTTTCTTTTGAAGACAATTCCTTGTTTTTTAAAAAAAATTATTTGTATCATTTGGTGATTTTAGATTGGCTGTTCTTGAATCTTAATGACACAAATGACTGTCTATCAGGTCTACCGGATATTTTAAAATATTTCACCATTCTTATTTCTTTAAAATACTTCCTTGCACATTGTAATTTTGGTTTTCTCTTATGGAACAGGGTCCTTACATTTTCCAATTGTATTTATGACTGCTCACCTGTAACTTGTTTTTATGTTCTAATATCAGTTTTTAATAATTTATCCAACCTTTGTTTTGTACTTTCTCTATTGCCTAATTGCTTTATTTTTATAGGTTCATTTATTTTTCTGTAGTTCATTAGTTTTTAGGTGACACTTTTATCAAGTGAACATCAGAATTACTGCACCAAATATGCAGAAAGAGGAACCCTGCTGATATTTTTCTATATTACAATAGAGAAAATAACCTATAATTAGGAATTATAAATAAGAAAATATTTGAATAAAATTGCTTTAAAATTATTAAAAATAGTTAATACTTGAAATAGCATATTTATTAACTTAATTCTTAAAATATAGATACAATAACTTAATATCTTTGTTTTCTTTTCTTTCATTTTAAACTTTGAGGACAGTGTTTATTGATTAGTAATTTTTGAAAGAGTTATACTGTCTTGAATTTTCATGTTAGTCCTGATTTGCATTGGGGCTTACCACATCTGGAACTTGGTCAGTGGTTAAATTTAGTTTTTATTTGTTATTTGTTTATTCATTATTTATTTATTATAAATTTTATTTAAATTAGAAAAATCTTATTTTACATATCTATCCTAGTTCCCTCTACCATGCCCCCCACTGACTCCCCCCAGGCCATCCAGAGAAGGGAAAGGGACAAGAGCTCCTGAACATATTGGGAGCCCTGTGGTGAGGGTGAGGTGGAGGGAGGTAGGAGAAAGAGGAGGGAAGAAGAGGGGGGGAGGAGAACATAAAATACATAAATTTCTAACTATAATAAATATATATTCCAAATAAAAATGAGTACACAACATGGTGATTTTATCATCAACAAAAAATCAGTCCTCACATGTCCTTATATTACATTAATTTCTCATATTGGCATTTAAACTTCCCCTGACTTAGGCTGTTAAAATAGCTACTCAGTATTCATCATAATCTTACAATAAAGTTTTATTTAGTTTTTATTTAGCTTTTTACGCATGTCACTTTCTGTTTCCTCTCCCTCCCCTCTTCCCCCACCCCTAACCCTCCCAACCCCTCACCCCCACTCCATCCCCCTTCTGCTCCCCAGGGAGGGCAAGGGCCTCCATGAAGGATTTTCAGAGTCTGTCACATCATCCCGGGAAGGGCCTAGTTTCTTCCCCATGTGTTCAGGCTGAGAGAGAATCCCTCCACGTGGTATGGGTTCCCAGAGTCCTTTTGTATGCAAGGGATAAATACTGGTCTAGTCTCCAAGGACCCACAGATTGCCAAGGCCTCCTCTCTGTCACCCAGGTATGTTGGGAGGGTGACTGGATCAGTCCCATGCTGGCCCCTCAGTCTTCAGTCTGGGGTCCATGTGTTCCCCCTTGTTTAGGTCAGCTGCCTCTGTGGGTTTCGCCAGCCCGATCATTTAACTAATTATATAAATCTATTTATTTTACTAATTCTTAAAGATATCAGGATTTATAAAATACATAATGATGAAAAATAATTTTAATTATAATACTCATATTTGATCTCTTAAATGTAGACTAAAACGAAATGGAAATTATAGTTTTATTCCACAATCATTCTAAAGGTAGTACTTTTATTATAAACATAAATATTCACATATGTGTTCATTTATAAAAGTGTCTATATAGAAATAAAAAGTCAAGAGATTCCTACCATTATTATCATTATTTATATTTAATGTAACAACAATGCAAGATTTTGATGAATAAGAAATGTTATTTGTTGCTTATGATATTCAAATATCTACCGACCTGTAATTTACCGAGCCTCTGTTCCATTATTTCATATTCAGTAACACTAAGATGAGGTATAGTGAGTTTATTTTCTGACTGCTGGATCCACGTCCGTATGGAACTCATTGTCTCCTGATAGCGCATTGGTGGTAAAGTGTCAAAAACTTTATTAAAGGGAACAAAGAAAGAGAATAATAATTAAATCAATTTAAACTCTGGAAAGAGAATACTAATTCAATCAATTTAAACCCTGTCATATTTTCCTCATTTTTCAGCAAATACATTTATATTATCTAGAGTATTAATAAATATCTGTGCCTGAAATATAATAAAATTTTGTTGTGTTATGAAGCCAATTTCTTACCTAATACATGTCTGGTATGTTAAGACTATTTTATGAGATATCTTAAATTTTAAAATTCAACATTTTACTTTCACATTTTCAAAATCAACTTTTCAAAATTTTAAATTTTAAAATTCAACTCAAACTCTTATAACTTAATCATTTTCAAGGTTTGGAAACAGAGAAAGAGGCTGAGTATTTTTCCTAACATCATACAGTTTCTATTTTGAGAAAGTATATCAAACATTAAAAGCAACCTTTCTTTTGTAATGGTTTGTCTTGCAAAGAACAATACTATTATATAAGATCACTAACATTAAAATATCATCACTGATTCTACTGAGATACATTAATTTTTATAAGATTATAAGATTAATATGTATTAGGATCTCTAACTGAATTCCACATGAATTATAAGAAATCAGTTACTTATATGTTATTAAAGCCATTTAAAATTAATGGAATTCAGATTGAAAAGATAGCCAGCTAATTTGTTTTACTAAGATTTAAATTCAGGATTTTAAACAAAACCACCTAGTTTCACAATCAAAACTACTGAAAGGCATCTATTATTTTTACAGTATCTCTATACATACATATCAGTTGGAAAGCATTTATATATTTGGTCCCTATGCCTATCCTGACTGTTTATTGAGAAATTAGCTAAGAATTAGAAAACACCAAATAACATAATAAATTGGGTATGGTAACACATGATTATAATACTGGCAATTAGAAAGTGGATGTGAGAAGATAAAGAGTACTAGGCTAGTCTCATCTATTTTACAATGTTTAAGGAAGCATTTGTTTATAGTTGAGGTAAAAATAGACTGTATTATACAGAATTGTTAATAAACATTGGTAAAATATTTAGGGTATGTGTGGTGGTTTGAACATAATTGCCCCCCCATAAGCTCATAGGGAGTGGCACTATAAATAGGTATGGCCTTGTTGGAGTAGGTATGGCCTTGTTGGAGGAAGTATGTCACTGTGGAGTCAGGCTTTGAGGTCTCATGCATGTTCAAGCCACACCCAACATCTCAGTTCATTTCCTGCTGCCTCAAGGATCAAGAGGTAACCTCTTCTCTCCTCTAAACACTTTCCCCAGCACCATGTCTGTCTGCATGCCACCATGTACTACCATGTCCCACCATGAAAATAATGGATTAAATTTCTGAAACTCTAAGACACCCAATTAAATGTTTTCCTTTAGAAGAGTTATTGTGGTCATGGTGTCTCTTCACAGCTATAGAGCCCTAAATAAGAAAGAAGTTGGTAATAGGAACTGGGATATTTTGATAGGCCTGACCATGCTTCTGTTTGAAGGATTGTGGATTATAAAACAAGTTGAACACTTTAAATGCTTCCTAATGTACCAAATTAATATGAACATGGAAAACAGTGGTGCTGAGTGTGATTTGAAGTACGGGTGCATGGATCAAGAGTTTTCAGAATGTTAGTATGTGACCTTGAAACTGGTTTTATGATATTTTGTAAAGATGGGGCTAGTTTTGGCCCAGCTGGCATTACTTTGGTCCAGTATTGTGATATAATTTGATATGCTTTTCTTTTACAGTATATTTTATGTTTGATTCTATCACCATATCTGGGCTCGTACCTCTAGTGGAAGCCATCTACCTTATTAGAAGCAAGGCCAGCTCCCTAAAGCAGGTAATCCACAACCACACTCCCAAACTCTGCCTGTAACAACCCAGAATAATCCCATCTGCCCTTCCCAACCTCTGGCAGAAGATTACTATTCCACCAGAGGCCAGGCAAACATTCTGAATCACAGGCAAGATTACCCTTACTTCCCACCTATGCCTGGCCAACATAACCCAATTGCCCCTTCCCTTCTTGTTACCATATCCCTGCTCACACGTCAGAAAGAAGCCTCCTACCCTAGTCCATGATCCTACCTCCCAAAATCCAGACCAGCATCATGCAACACATAGACTAGGCCAACTCTTTGAAAACCAGGCAAAAACATTCTACTCCACCAGAAGCAAGACCAGGGTCCTGAACTTGAGAAGACCCCTATCCATATTAGAAGCCACACATAAACAGAATTCTAGACACGAACTTGGGTAGCAAACCCTGCTGAACCAGAGGTCATCCAAGTCATCAGAAGTCCAGACCAAGTTTGGGTATTAAGCTTCTACTAAACCACAGGCCATGGCAACCAGAAGACCAGAGAGGACACAGAAACCAAGGAAGAAGATGACCATCAAACAAAGACAAACCCAGAAATCAGCACCTTGAACTATAATCATCCCAAATCCAGATAACTAAACTTCAGTGTAATAATATAAACAATAGTCAGGGCAGTATGTCATTACCAGTGCTCAGTCACCCCACTATAGTAAGCTCAAGAAAAATAACTTAAAGTCAATTTTATGAAGATGATAAAGGTCCTTAAAGAGAAAATGAATAAATCACTTATAGAAAATGAGGGGGGAATGCAGGAAATCACTTAAAGAAAAATAAAAGTTAAGAAAAAAGAAACAGCTGAAAGAAATGAATAAAACTGTTTAAGAACTAAATATGGAAATAGAAACAATAAAGAAAAATGCAAATGAGGGGAAATAGATATATTGATAAAAGAAAATGTTAAATCTAAAATAATTCCTGACACAAAACATATGGGAACTCTGGAAGAATATGAAAAGATAAAACCTAAGAATAATAGGAATAGAAAAAGGAACATATTCTAAGTTCAAAGACCCAGAAAGCCCAGCGAGTCCAGCTTCAGGTGAGATTGTGTCTCCGGCTGGGACCGCCCGCCCATCACCCATCCCCCTTGATCTTCCGGGCCGCTCCTGGCATCCAGAAGACCCGCCCACACAGACCCCAACCCCAGCGAGTCCAGCTTCAGGAAAGACATCAGCCCCTCCAAGACCCCAACCCCAGCGAGTACAGCTTCAGGAAAGACATCAGCCCTTCCAAGACCCCAACCCCATCGCGTACAGCTACAGGAGACCTGCCCACACAGCAAAGAAGTCAACAATTCCAAGACCCCAACCCCAACAAAACAGAAACAGAAGAAACATTATCAAATTCATTTTATGAAGCCACAATCTCCTTGATTCAATAGTTGTTAAGCAGTGCAAGTTTTCCAAAACAGTAGGCAAAAATATAAGAAATCCTCTTATAAAAACAGTGGGATGGTAAATATGCTTTTTCCCTTTAGCCCCTTCTTCTAGACAATCTCCATGCCTTTTGACACCTGTCTACCCACTCTTTATCATGGACCCCAAATGGCCACACTAGTTAGGGACCCGGGTGTGGAAAGGAAAGTCGGGAAAGTTCAATCAATATTCATGTTTATACTGATCACTATATGTATACATCGATAAGTAGGCAAATACAACGAATATTAAATATTTACATTGTAGTAACATAGGAAAACCTCAGCTATCAATGTGGCTATTCCAGACTCCTTTAAACTGAAGATTGAACTTAATAGGCATACAAGAATTAAAAGAACATTCCAGTGAAGAAGCTCAGTCATAGAATATCCACTAAAATTATTTTATTTTAAGCAAAGTTCATGGATTTCATCCACGAAATAAAATACAATGAGGCTAAAATAAATGAAAGATTAGAGTATTAAGACTATCTTCTTCAGTTGGAACTCAGCAGTAAGTAGACTGCTGTCCACTAGAGGGTGCTGTCATCATTTTAAAGTTTTACTGACTGATTTCCATATAGAAAAATAAACCTCTTAGCAAAAACTATTTTAAAAAGCAGAAAAAAGGAAAATTCACATTGTAAATTTAATTTAATTTAATCAAAAATTATCTAGTAAAGCTTAGGCTATATCCAAATATTCTAGAAATATTTAAATGATGTTTTTTAGTATTTAAAAAGATAAGCAGTACAAAATTTTGTCTTAAAATTAATGAACAGACATTTCAAGGAAATACTATGTACTAACATCTTCTAGAAATAATTTTTAAAGAGACATCTTAAAAAATTGTTAGCCACATGTAAAAAAATTGCATATTTGTTCTACTTTTATCTTCTACTTTGTGAACAAAAGAAGATTTATATAATTACTGAGTTCCAAAAATAAAATATAGCTCAAGGAATAATTTGTCCTTCCTGGAGATGTGGTTCCCAAAAGTATATAGTTCTCAAATGACCTGACAGACTATCAGAAGATTCCTGCACAAATATTTCCACCTACACAATAAGAAATCTTGTGGAAGTCTACTGAACTGCTTTTTTATTTTCAAAAGTGTTCAAAATGCTTGATTCTGGAATTTATAACCCACCATGGAGAAGTTATAACTCTATGAAGCATTATTTATTTATTCTTATTCAAAGTCATTGAAATATTACAGAAAAAGATACTTTTCTGTTATCCAACATTAGTATTTTGTTATTTATTAACAGAAGGATTATCACACTGATAGTGGTTATTCTTGTTTTTGTTTGATTTTTCAGTATTTAATATTTTACCCACAAATAAGCAGTTTCAAAGATCTCAAATTAGCTTTAAAAGCATTTTACTTACTTGTCTGTAGCTCTTTCTCTCTGGTCTGCACACCAGCAAAGATGTGGTTAAAATGATTTTTGAAGGCCACAAAGTCTGCATCCAGGAAAATTGGCCCCTGTCCCTTTTCTTTCAGGGATATGCTCTGAATTTTCAGTTGCTCAATTTGAGGCTGAAGAGCTGATAGCCTGTTGATTTCATCCTGCATTGCAATATGTTATATTGTCACAAAAAAGTTGTTTACAGCTAGTGATATGACATCAAATCAATATCATTGACAAATATTTGTCAAAAATATCTATACTCTATCATAGATCATAAATTTAAGAATAAATATCCATACTCTATCATAAGTCATAAATTTAAGAATAGTATAGCTCTTGGTTCAATGAGACTCATCATTATGATGTACCTTATTTTCAGAATATTATGATTTAGAACATTATAGCTCACAAATGTGTATGTTTGCATTGTATTATAAATGAACACAAATTAAAATTTCACTAAATTAAATCATATGAAGATGTTTATTTTTAACACTTTTTATTTAAAAATGTCTTTGCTTTAAATTCTAAAGTCATTCAGTAAATAGCATTTCATTCAATTCACATGTTGAAAATATATTGTATGTATATAATATACTATATGAATTTATAAATCTCTATAATACATAGATTATATGTGCTTATACAATATTTTCTTTATTTATGTACAAATACATATGGTTACATCTGCAATTTTCTATGTTTTACCTGGCCTCATTTCTTTTTATGGCTACTCTTTTTTTTAGGGTAACTATCCAAGAATTTCACTCTCTTGTTCTACACATTCATTCAATAGCACCTACTTTCAATCTCAGTTGTAGTCTGTACTCAATTGTACTCTGATAAAAATCACATATACAATACTCTGAATTCCACTATAGTACTCTGAAACTGTATTTAATACTAAGAAACTGACATGTTGGTAGTATAAAAATTATATTAATGTGATAAAAATGAATACTAAGTTTTGAAGACAGAATATAAGATATATATCATTTAAAAATCTATTAAACCTTGCAATAATAGTTTTGACTAAGAAGTCTAAATAAAATACACTAATGAGTCTAAGAGAAATACACTTTACAAATTTCTTTTTATATTTTGCATTGTTTTATAATGTTCTGCAGTTTTCACCCATCTTTCTTGGCTATGCCCCTGAGTAAAATGACATCCCATTACAGAACAAATGTTATCTACTAACAGTCCCTATGGGTTGGACCACATGGACCCTCTTTTTTCCATAACGAAATATTGAATATTTAAAATTATATATCACACTTGAATTTGGAATTTACATTGTATTTTTCAACCATATTGTTTTGTGTATAAATATTTTAGTCTCATTTCAAGTTTAGTTGCATTTAATTTATATTTCATATATTCATATATATACCTGCACCTTAATGAATTCTCTTAAATGATCTTTTTCAGTGCACTATTACCATGGTTACTTACTTATAATTCATATCTATGCTACCTTTCAAAAAGTATTTGGGTTTGTTTAGTACTTAATATGCAAAAAGCATGATAATTAAAATTAAAAAATGGGATCATGAGCCAATTAGATGGAGAGGAAAATTTTAAAATTATAGCAATTAAGAACTAAATTTAAATCTGAGCTTACTGGAAGTCATACTAAAATGGCAAAATAAATTGTTGATTTAGGATGCATGTGTACTTATTTGGAGAATCTTATATTACGAGGATTGATTGAGATAATCTCTCATAAGGGCAAGAATATAAATGGGCAAAGCTATTTTCTTTTATTTCCAAAGGTATAAAGATAAGTTTGAGAAGAATGTGGATATGTGTTTCTCACAGTAGGACTCATTGCTACTGGCAACGGAATTGCTTTCGAAATTGAAGACTGAGGATATAATATTCATTTTGAAATGAACTATTCAACTTCAAAAACTTGTTAACAATTAGCCATTGTTTTCAGAGAGGGACTTGGTGTTCTTGGTCCCCCAGATTATACAATCTTTGTCTTAATCTCAGATGTATAAAATATTCTATTATTATGGAATTATTCAAAGTGAAAATATCTCTTTACTACACTCACTAACAAAGATCCCCAGTTCTTTTGACACTATCTCATCCCGTTTTCTCAAAAGCCTTTTTGCCTGGCCTTTTGGTGTTTGATTTTATTAATAAGTTTATGTAAAACATTTAGTGGTATAAGAATAATGTCATTCACTGAAGAGCTAAGATTGTATTTGACTCTCCGGTTACTGTTCTTCTGCCAATATGTCTTCCTTTCAATATTTGACTCATATCCCACCCATCTACTGCACTATGCTTAATACTCATATAATAGCCCTTCTTTTACATGTGCAGTCTTTATTTCTCTATGATTCTGAGTATATATTCCTTTATTTAACATCAAGTCATCCCAAATAACCACTGGAAATGTTCTGTTCTTCTCTTAAAGAAGATGCCTGCAGGTTTATGTCTATGTCATGTTTTACGTTCATATGGTCTCTAACATTGAGTAAGTCATTTATTCCCAAGGTAGTTTTACATTATTTTTTAATCATTTGCCTAGTATCTATCTTCTCTTGTTTGTGTAAGTATGATGAAACCATGGCCAATGAACACTTTACTCTCTTTCCTATAACTTAGTGTTTAATTGTAGTCCTTCAGAACATATATGCTAAAGCCTTAACACTCAATGCAAAGTGTACTTGGAAAATGGGATTTGAGGAGGCACTAAAGGTTACATATAATTAAATTATCAAGTTAGAGTATTAATCTCATAGGGCTAGTTGCTTAACAAAATGAAGGAACTATTTCTTTAACTCTGCCATTCTGTCCATGAACATGAAATGGGAAAGGTCATAGGCATACTCAGTGAGTAGGCAGTCACTTACAAGGCGTGAATCTTGGCAGTGGTTAATTTTAATTTCTATCCTCCAGAATAGTTAGAACATATTCACATTGATTTAATAATACAATCTATGCTAGACTTCTGTCAGAAAGCTAGCTCATATACACACTATCATTCTTTGTCACATTATAAATAATATATTATATATATTATTTCTTAGGTGTCTGTTTCTACATCTGAATATCAAAACTACAGTTAAGGTGACACCAACTTTCTATATTGGTTGTTTAAGACAGGATCTTACTATGTTTTCCATGCTTTCTTTGAATAAAAAAAGTCATCCAGTCTTTACCATGTCTAGTGACTGCATAACAATGCCTGTCTTTACCATAGTTTTCTTGCAGCAACTACTGCATGTGAGCCATTCCTCAGAGAAATGGAAAACAGGTTGTGGGCTCTAGTATCTAATTACTAAATACATCTAAACATAGAAATTCTGCAGTTAGTGTGTTTGTCCATTTATGCAAAGGCCTTTCTTTTTTTAAATTTATTGTATAAAACTATATTTTGTGTTTCTTTACTTCCTAGTATATTTACAGAAACTGAAGAAAAATACCAAATCCCTTTTTTATGATTAAGAACATCATTACATTTCCCAATGTCATTTGAGCTCAATATTTTTTGTCAGACCAAGAGTGTCAGTTCTCCATATCCAGTCAGCCTTCATTTAAAATGTTCTTGTTGAAAATAGGCAGATTAATCTCTCTTTATACTAAATATACACATCTCAGTCTATCAGTAAACATTTGTCCATGATGTCCTTTGGCCTAGCCTCTAATAAACCTCTTGTTTCCCAGGAACAGTGTCAAGCTTATATTAAGGGTTGGAAAAGGTCACATTCTTTCATGATTAACTTTTAAAATTCATCACTTGAAGATGAGCTCTTTTAATTTCTTACTTGGACCCTTGGTGGCAGTTCCACCTTGTTTGTTCATTCGTTTCTCATGACCCTAGGAGAATTTACAGATCACACCTCCTTATTCTTTGCCTCCTAATTAAGTTGAGTCAGTGGGGAGCCCTGTCCAGACTCTTCAGGCAGAGAGGATGATAAAATTGCTTGTTTATTTTCTCACTCTATTTCCATGCAGGCACTTTGGGCTCACTCTTAAGGCTGTCTTTATTGTAGGGTTCTGACTCTATCCTGTGAATTCACAATTTCTACACTGATTCTGTCTCAGAAGAGGGAATAGCTTTACTTGACATGGCCTTTCTTCGAGTTTTATCTGTAGAGCAAGGATATTAGTAAAATATGTCGTTGTGAAGAAATACCATTCAAAATGTCCAGTCTTATATGTGCCATTAATTTTATATATTTCTTTTTTATCACATTTTTTACCATAAGGATTTATTGTTGAGTTCTTTCTAGTTAATTGTATTACTTACAATTTTTTTCAACATGTGCATAGTTTTACATCTAAAAAGAGTTCCAGTATACTGGCCATTCTTTTATAGGAAATGTGCTTTCTATACTTACTGTCTCAAACATCTGCAAACTGACAAAATCAATTAGCCATGTATAAACTATATACATCAATGGCAGAATTACAATATCAATACAGTACTTATTTAAATGGATTTCCTTTGTTTATATTTTGATCTTTAATATGCTGAGCTAAATACTTGGGAGTTGAAATCTTATTATTAAACACTTTGGTATGGTCCTCCTGCAATTTGCCAAGAAATGCCTATTGATCATGCTCCAAATGTAAAGAGGAGAGTCTTACCTTACAAATTTTCAATTGGCTTTTAATTGCTATTGACTCTGATGGGGTGGTGTGTTGGGTTTTTAACCAGTTTTCAGCAGTAGTTGTCATCTGCTCCAAATGTTGTAGCTGATTATAAAAGGTAATAATGTTGTTTTGATACTCTAGCCAGTTAACTCTGTCACTCAGCAATTGGCAGAATTCTGTCCATCGGCTGTTCAGTAGTTCCGAAGCCTGTATGATACTTTCAGCATTGACACCCTCTGGAAAACAAAACAAAACAAAACAAATATATGTCCCAGTCTGAAACAGGCAATCTGAAAAGCAATGTGTTTGTATTATAAAAATGTTCCAAAAGAATTCAATAAATTGCTGATAAAGACACAAAGGGGATATCTAATTAGAAATGTGAAATTTTTATAGTGCCATCCTAGAGCCTTCACCCAGTGGCTGATGGAAGCAAAACCAGAGATGCACAGCTAAACACTGAGCTGACCTCCTGGAATCCAGTTGGAGAGAGGGAGGAGTGATGAACAAAGGGGTCAAGACCATGCTGGGGAAACCCACAGAAACAGCATGAGCAAGTGGGAAACTCATGCACCCTAGTCTGACAGCTGAGGAACCAGCATAGGACCAAACCAGGCCCCCTGAACATGGGTGTCAGTTTCAGGTCATGTCAGTCTATGGGGCCTCTGGAAGTGGAACCATATTTAACCCTAGTGCATGGACTTTGGGAGTCCATTCTCCATGGAGGGATACTCTCTCAGCCTGAATACATGGGGGAGGGCCGAGGCCCTGCCCCAAATGATGTGACAGACTTTGATGATTCCCCATGGAAGACCTTATCCTCCCTGAAGAGTTGGTGTGGAACATGGGAGGATTGGAAGGAGAAGGAACTGGTATAAATATGTAAAATAAGGTTGTTTTAATTTAAATAAAAAGAAAAAATAATGTTTTGCAATTAAAAAAATGAAATGCAGAAAAAAACTTTTCAAGGAACACTGGTGAACTAAAATACCAAATAAAGGTATATGAAATACAGAATAGTAGAAAATTTTCAGGAAAGGAAAACTGACCAGAGTTTTGATGTGAACTCTTCATGAATAAATTATACCATAGATGTTTGTAAAGGAATGTTAAACACAATTAACATTTGTTAATTAAATAATAAGTCATATCACTATTTCTGTTATTATACACTATGAAAACAACTTCCAGTTTCATTAAAAATACAGGTTTGGGAATTAGTTGGAGTACTGTTTGTGTGCTTTTCAGAAAAGAAAATACATCTAAAATCATTCGTTCCTTTTTTAAGTTATAAATCCCCCCCCCAAATAATCAGATGATCAGCTGATTCATGACATAAAGCATGAAGTGGAAAAGCTAGAGTTATCTGAAAAGATTCTAATTTACAAATGTTGAAGTTTGTCTCTCTACAATTTTCAAATCGAAACGCAGGGACACCTTTACTTCTCTGTAATATCCACCATATATGAGAGATCAAGTTTGTCTTTGTAGATGACATCTTAATTATCTGACAATATGACATATGACTAAGCCAACTTACCAGTGTATTAACCAGCAGAACAAGGGAGTGTAACAACTTAAAATATCTCACTGCTAAATTTCTCAAGACATTACAAAGTTAGTTTATAAAAATAATATTTTCAAAGATATAATAGTTTAGATGCAACTCCCTTACTAAATAGTGGCATACAAAGAAGAAAATCAATTAAAAATTATATCACACAGTTTTGAAAATAATTAGGTTGGCACTGCCAATTATTTTAGAACATTGAGAAGTTGGAGATTTCATATTTCTGTATTCACATGAAGCAATTCCTAACAGCAAAAACTCAGTATCTTCAAATATATGAAGAACAAAATGATTTAGTGGAAGGAAAATTTCTTTAAAAGAATCTATTTTTGTGTATGTTCACTTAAATTAGAATGAGACTTAAGGAAATCTAAATTCTTATATTGATTTACACACACACACACACACACACACACATATATATATATATATATATATATATCAACAAAATAGACAAACTTTTGTCCAAACTTACCAAACAGCAGAATGTGAACATGCAAATTAACAAAATCAGAAATGAGGAGGGGGACATAACAATGGACTCTGAGTTAATTCAGAGAATCATCAGGTCATACTTTGAAAACCAGTACTCCACAAAATTTGAAACCCTGTCTCGAAAAAACCAAAAAACAAAAAAACAAAAAAATACTAGCAAATAGGATCCAAGAACACATCAAAGCAATCATTCACCACAATCAAGTAGGTTTCATCCCAGGGATGCAGGGATGGTTCAACATATGAAAATCCATCAATGTAATCCACCATATAAACAAGCTGAAAAAGAAAAATCACATGATCATCTCAGTAGATGCAGAAAAAGTCTTGAACAAAATCCAACACCCCTTCATGATAAAGGTCTTGGAGAGATTTGGGATAACAGGAACATACCTAAACATAATAAAAGCTATATACAGAAAACAAGGAGCCAAAATCAAACTAAATGGACAGAAACTCAATGTGATTCCGCTAAAATCAGGAACAAGACAAGGCTGTCCACTCTCTCCATACCTTTTTAATATTGCACTTGAAATTCTAGCTAGAGCCATACGACAACAAAAGGAGATCAAGGGGATACAAATTGGAAAGGAAGAGGTCAAACTTTCATGATTTGAAGATGATATGACAGTTTACATAAGTGACTTAAAAACCTCTATCAGGGAACTCCTACAGCAGATAAATACTTTTAGCAAAGTGGCAAGATAGAAGATTATCTAAAGAAAATCAGTAGCCCTACTATATACAGAAGATAAAAGGGCTGAGAAAGAAATCAGAGAAATATCACCCTTCACAATTCCCACAAACAAAGTAAAATACCTTGGGGTAACGCTAACCAAACAAGTGGAAGACCTGTATCACAAGAACTTTGAGTCTTTAAAGAAAGAAATTAAAGAAGCCCTCAGAAAATGGAAAGATCTCCCATGCTCTTGTATAGGTAGGATCAATGTAGTAAAATTGGCTATCCTGCCAAAAATATCTACAGATTCACTGCAGTCCCCATTAAAATACCAGCACAATTCTTCACAGAACTTGAAAGAACTGTAATCAATTTTGTATGGAAAAACAAAAGACACAGGATTGGCAAAACAAACTTACTTAACAAAGGAACTCTGGAACCATCACTATGCCTGACTTCAAGCTCTAATATATAGTTGTAGTCCTGAAACCAGCTTGGTATTGGTACAAAAATAGACAGATAGACCAATGGAATTGAATTGAACACTCTGATATTAACCCATACATGTATGAACATCTGATCTTTGACAAAGAAGCTAAAATATACATTGGAAAAAAGAAAGAATCTTCAACAAATGGTGCTTGCATAACTGGATGCTGGCATGTAGAAGAATGCGGATATTATCTATGTCTATCGCCATGAACAAAACTGAACTCCAAATGGATCAAAGACCTCAACATAAATCCAGCCACATGGGACCTCCTAGAAGGGAAAGGGGGTGGTATCCTTGAACAAATTGGTACAGCAGACAGCTTCCTGAACATAACACCAGTAGCACAGACAGTGAGATCAACAATTAATAAATGGGACCTCCTGAAACTGAGAAACTGATCTACAAAATTTAAAAAGAACTGAATAAGCAAGTCTCCAAAACAACAAAGGATACAATTAAAAAGTGGGCAATAGAACTACATAGAGAATTCTCAATAGAGGAGTCTAAAATGGCTGAGAGGCACTTGAGAAAGTAGACAACATCCTTAGCCATATGGGAAATGCAAATCAAACCAACTCTGAGACATAATCTTACTCCTGTCAGAATGGCTAAAATCAAAAATACCAACAACAATTTATGCTGGAGAGGTTGTGGTGAAAGGGGAACACTCCTTCACTGCTGGTGGGAGTGCCAACTTGTACAGCCACTTTGGAAATCAGTATGGAGATTCCTCAGAAAAATGGGAATAAGCCTACCACCAGACCCAGCAACTCCACTCTTAGGCATATATCCAAAAGATTCACATTCATACATCAAGGACATCTCTTCCAGTATGTTCGTAGCAGCATTATTTGTCATACCCAGAATTGGAAACAACCTAGATGCCCTCAACTGAAGAGTGGCTAGAGAAAATGTGGTACATTTACACAATGGAGTATTACTCAGCAGAAAAAAAACAATGGAATCTTGAAATTCGCAGGGAAATGGATAGCACTGGAAGAAACCATCCTGAGTGAGGTAACCCAGTCTTATGAAGACAAACATTAGAAGAGCAATAAATAGAGGATTGAAAATCATACAAAATAATTACATAACATCCTGATTGCTTGAAAATGCTTAGGCAGACGTTAGAACACGCTGTTAGAAATGCTATTTAAGTATTTGAATTACTTATCTATTTACTTCCTTTTTTGGGTACATACCTTAATATATGTCCGGAAAATAGTATCCATTTGTCAAGAGAATATGTATGTGTCTATAAGAATTCGTACTACATTGGTTTATGAGTATGCATTTCATATGATTGAATCTCTTTGCTCAACCGAAAAATTTAAGTTTTATGACAGCCTATAAATTTAAATATTTGCAGAGTTTAAGTGTCAATCATGTGAGTATCTGGTTTTCTAATTTTTGGTTAGCTATTTAAGAATACAAACTCACCAGGCATTATGAACAATACTTATGGAAACCATTTTGGAGCAGCACATTATATTCTCAGGGATAATGGATCATAATCCATTCACATCTCATATTCTAAACAACCCCTGAAATAGTCTATGAATAAATACATTGCACCCAGAGGAAATGGATCATTACTTGAAGTGCTTTCATTAATTTTATTACTTGTGTACAGTGCGTAACAGACTGCTAGAATAATTTTAATTATGCATCACCTTCCATAAAACTACTTCAAAACTGACACCTAAAGTGAAGTATTCCTTGTCAAATATATTCATCATCAACTATGAAGCCCAGATAAAATAATGGGAAAATGGTGTTTTCAGTGGTTTTTTATTAGAATAATAGCTGGAATGAAACTTGCATTTCCTAACAACTTCCTATTTGTTCGCTTTAACTGAGTGACATTACCATCACATTCAGTATCCAATAGAGTAGCATAACATGTAATATAATTGCATTCAGTATTTATGATAAATGTAGATTCAAAACTCTAGAGAATTCTCTGACCATTCTTTTAAACCACTGCTGTGTCATTTTTTGAAAAAAAATAAAAATTTATACTACTTACTGCTTCTAGTAAGTAAAATATAAAAAATGTTCTAACATGCCATTTCCCCTTTTTCTGTTTGTAATACAAGAAACACAAATTCCTTTAAAATATATCAAAATTCTATGCAAATTTCCACATCTTGGAAGGTTACTTATATTCTGGTCAAAGGGTTGCTATAATCACAAAGAATTCTCTAAGAGTGTTTTGACTTTAACTTGAGCACAATATTTGCAGATAAATTAATATTTATTTGCATGAGATCCTAAATGTATTATAGTGATTCAGCTCTCATTTTGCCTTCCTATAAATAAAAGGTTACAAATCTCATGCTGTTTATTTTAAAAGTTAACAAGGCAAATATATGAGAAAGATGCTTCTTAATTTAAGAGATTCACTAAAGGAGTTGTTGAAAACCTTAGAGTATACAAAGCTTAATGTAAATTTTAGTTTTATGAACCACACCACCTGGCTCTTCAGTAAATGTACATCAAAAAATTTTAAAGTTGAGTCCCTCTAAATTACAGTTGGACAAGTACCCAGAAAGTTATTGTAATTTTGACTTATAATATATGAAAACTGAGAAAATAAGAATTATGTAGTTTGTTTTTTTAAAGATAAGAGAGAATACACCAAACTCTAGACTAAATTGTTTAGTAATTATATAAACTGTTTTGCTTAGTGAGATAGCAGAGCAGAACTTTGGGCACTATAAATGCTTATTCTCATTATGGCCCTGACTTGGGTTAATCCTAGTCAAATTAACCCTATCTTTATCTTCACTAGTAGAGAAATGAATAGCCTAAAATTTGATCAAGGTAAAGGAGAAAATTTCAAACCACACTCCCCAAACCTCAATTATCTTTGTTATATATCCAAGATACTATTTTTATTCTGAGACAATATTTTCTTTGCAAAATAATCAATGCCATTTCTCAAGTACTGTCAAATCTTCTTTCTTAAGTATAATTTAATCAGTTAATTAGTATTTACTAAGCACCTATTCTATATGTCCTAATTTTTCTTTATGCCTCGAGAAACAATGTGGTTAGAAGTATCTAGATAATTGATATTAGCATTTATCATTATCTTTTCATTTCTGTCTAGTTTCAAAAAAACACTAAAAATATTTCCATTCATTTTTAAATATGAAAACATTTGTCAATAATTCAGCACATGTGTATATAAGATTATCTGGGGTCTGCTTGATATTTTATTACAAAATTAAACAATTTGAAGTTGACATTATTGATTTTAAATCAGCATACTTAAATATAGAGCTAATAAAGTACTTCCTAGGAAAATGTATAGAATGATTATAAGACTATTTTAGAACATGTAATTTTATTTAACTGAATATACTATTAAAACCATCACTCAAAATTACTAAGCAGCTGGTAGAAACATATATTAATTGATTTACCCAATTTTCAAATGGGGCTTCTTCCTGTTTTTAAGCTAACACAGTTATGAGGCTCAATAAAAGAAAAAAATGAATTTATTTCCTATGAAGATAATTGAATTTATTAATACCAGCATGGTAATTAAGGCTAAAAATAGTTCATATACAGATGTTATGATGCAGAATTGAGGCAGTTTCTCAAAAATGCTGACATGCACAAAAATACTGTTTTATTTGTTTATCACACACCTTTGCAAAGGTAAAAATAAGCTTGTTTGGAAATTGCATTGTTTATAATTTTTATAGTTACTTTTATTTAGAAATTAATAAAAGATTAAAAAACACAATTTGGAAAGGGTGTTTGCTCACATGATTATCCAATATACTATACAGACAGATTTTCAAATATTGTTAGCAAATAATAATTGTAATTTTTAAAAATATGATGCTACCTTTGTGCGTTTGCCTCACTTGATAGAACGGTGAAAAACAGGATTTAAGTTCAAAGACACGATACCATACAAAACATGAGAGTATTAGTAGTATCAGGCTGAATATTTCCACCAGACTTTAGGTTATTTGTAAAATATATTAGTAAAATTATTTTATAAAAAATTATAATTGCTTTTCTTAACATTCTTCAATTGCTTCCACAAATAATTATTTCAGAATAGCTCTGTTCTCTTGATCTTATTTTAATAAATTTTATCATTTTGCTGAAAATTAAATATACTACCACAACCCATTTTCAACCAATGGACTCAAATTGAATTTCCCTCAATAATTTGCTTAGCATGAAAGAAAATGTAATAAAAATATGAACTTCCTTTTACGTGAATTTGTATCCAAGAAGGGCTTGTCTGTTATAACTCAGCTGATAAATATGAAACTATGTGTTTATCAAGTCCCTAAGAAGATTATTTAAATCAAGTGCATGTAATTACCAGTCACCATCTGTTCCATGAGGGCCTGAGCTGATCTGCTGGTATCTTCCAGTTTTCTGAACTTCTCAGGTTTTTCTCGTGCTATGTCCTGTAGCATGATAGCAAAAGTGAACATTTCAGTACAAACATTCTGAGTCTACACAGCAATTATAAATGCAACCTGACTTTTCAAGCCTTGTGATACTTCATTTTATCAGTCCCATTGTGTAAATCTTAAAGCTGTTTTCACAATATTTAATAATGAAATCCTGCCATTGTCAAGGAAATAAGGGTTCATGTTCAAAGAGCTTTCTGAACTATTTGCTCATTGTTTGTAAACAGTATTAACCTTTGAACAATAACAAAAGTAGCATTTGGAAATTAGCTTATTTACTAATAGCTATATAGACATGAAAACTTTAAACACAAGGTATTAAGGTTATCCAATACTAATGTAAAAAAATTTTAGTTGGGACAGCAAGATGACTCAGCAAGTGAAACTGATCACTGCCATCCTAACAGCATAAGTTTGATCCCTGCGGCCCCCCTGGTAGAATTACCATAAATTATTTTCTGCAAATTGTTCTCTTACTGTGATACATACACAGTAGTACCCTAACACCCATACCAATACACAAAAACAAATAATAAATTCTGGATCAGATTATTCAGAGTAAACTATTCAGTATACAGTGTATTATTCACATTTATGAAGAGTGAACTAAAATCCTGTCAAGTAGGTGCCTTAGCATTATTTGAAGTATCAACAGCCTAGAAGAAAAATACAAATTTTATACTATGCTTTAAAAGGCAGCAAAGGAAAACTTTTTTTCTATCCTCAGTGCAAACTTCTGAAAGTGAAAAGACACATTTTAATATCTTGGATTTCACTTGAAAATTTCCCAAAACATAAATTGCATTGGTTAGTGATTCTCTGTTCCCAGAATCCCATTCCAATTAACAGGAAATGCTCTAGGATGCCTTTAAATTCAGTTTCATAAAGAGAGAACTGGACAAACATGAAAGGTTTTGACTTGCCTATTGACCTGAGAAGTCCAAGAAAATAAACCACTTACAATAGCACCTCCATAAGGTTAAGATCAAAGGCAAAATTCTAGCATTCACCCTTCCTCAGCTGTTCAGTTTTGGTGTGAAAAATACCCTGTGCTTAGTACCTTATTGGTATATGATTACTAAGAATTCACTATGGTCTCTGCTGAAAAGGAAATGTTATTCATAATGTACTTTGAGCATATTCAGAAGGAAATAATAGACCCATTCTAAGTAATTACATAATATTAACTAGCAAAAGAAACATGGGGCTTACTATTCTTACTTGAAATTCAATATATAAAAAATGAAACAAAGAAATAATCCTGTTTCAGTACAATAAAATGAACAAAGATAATAACACTAAACTAATTATAATAACACTAAACTAATGCCCTTTGTGTTAAATGTTTCAGTTATGGGGCTGTGGATATTTTCTCCACAATTAAGAGAGCTTCCTCTGAAATCACAAGGACCAGAGTTTGGGTTCTAGTACCCACATATGAAATCTGCTTCCCTTGGAACACCTATAACCAAAGCTCTCAGGGAGTAGAGATGGGAGGATGTTAGGGCTTGCTGGCTTCTAATTTAGGGAAGAAAAGTCAGCCTCTAGTTTCAGAGAAAGATACTTGCTTTGAAGGAAAATAGTGGAGAATAAAACCCACACAAACCCCTATTCTGTGCAGCAAACACATACACACACACACACACACACACACACAGAGACAGAGACAGAGACTCACATGCACATATGTAGAAAAATGTTTCTGTCAAGACTTATTGTCATAGTAGTTTCCTATTTGACTAGATTGACATTTTAATTTTCTTATAAAAATTATAAAATGAAGAGAATTAGATGCCCACATAGACTTCAATAAGCAAACTAAATGAACAATGCCCTCCTAAATCTCTTTATTCTGAGTGTCTAATAAGATGATCAATTAGGATTGTTATCTAAAGAGTTAACTTTACATTAGGATACCTCAAAAGGAATATTTGGTTTTAAATTGTAATTTTATAACCACATTTTTTACTGTGATTCATGCATAAAGATAATAGTATTACCATAAAAACAAATATCTATAGAATAAACATTGTTATTCTCCTGTTTTGGCAGAGGAGACAGGTAAGTCACAAAAAGGTTTGTAAAACATGTGAAAGTATCAGTATTGCCATTTCACACTCAAGTTTCCTAAAATACATAGAGATTACATTTTATACACATTATTCATAACACACTTCAGACAGTTATGGCACAGAAAAAAGTAACATTATAGCATCTGACTTTATGCAAGTTATACAGCAATAAGACTAAATGACAAATCAAAAGGAATAGAATTTGAAATGGTATGGGTCTAAAAGAAGAAACCATTTCTTTGATCTCCAAGTTCAGCACTTTCAAATACAGTCTTCTTCTAGGAATCTTTCACTGAAAATTCACATAATAAGCTTGAGTATACACAAACACAACCCATACCAAAAGTGAGGATTTAGTATGGATATTCAATATATTTTTCTGGTATTAATTATTCAGCATCGGCTCCAAGATATGGGAATAAATACATGAAACTGGCCATCACTGGTAGCAAACATCAGATAGAGTTCAATTGCTGGATCCATTTACAATATGCACATTATACAGCCAAACACAACTTATGCATATATGGAGATAGAGGCCCAACAAAAGCAGTTGATAGCACTATTCATATACCTTTCAATTTTGAATTCAAAGCATTGTTGTTATATAAAAGCATATTAGAAGGGAATGGTGGATAATGAAGAGAAAGTTAAATACAAAGAGCATAATGAGACAATGAAGAGTCCATCAAACTGAATTTCACAGACATTTGTAGATGTTTGATAACAGATAATAACATAAAGGCTAACAAATGAATGGTGAAGAAAATAGCAAAAATAAATGGTTCTGAGTTATTCTTTTTTGGTATTTATTTTTTATTTTTATGTTTGATTTATCGTTTACTATCTTATTTTGTTTTTCATCCCTTTGCCCAGACTTTTAGAGTACTGTCAGCTATATACTAGTTTTTGTTTTTGTTTTTAACTCAATAAAGTGATTCAAACTTTCTGGATCTCAAAGCTGTCTCTACTAACTATCGAGAGCAACTTCATCTTAGCAGACTAAATCATACTCTTCAGATAACAGTCTCCAAAGTGATATTTTCCTAATAAAATTGGATGTAGCAATTATTAATCTGGATAAATTAATAAGACTAAATTAAACAAAACACAATATGCACTCATTTAATTTATGATGATGAACTGAACTCCTGGAATCCAGTTACAGAGAGGGAGGAGTGATGAGCAAAGGGGTCAAGACCAGGCTGAAGAAACCAACAGAAACAGGTGATATGAACAAGGGGGAGTTCATGGACCCCAGACTTATAGCTGGGAAACCAGCACAGGACTGATCCAGACTTGCTGAAAGTGGGTGTCAGTGAGGAGGCCTTGGCTATATATGGGGCCTCTGGCAGTGGACCGGTATTTATCCCTAGAATATGAATGGAATTTTCAAGCTCATTCCACAGAGGGATACTCTCAGCCTAGACACACAGGGGAGGGCCTAGGGCATGCTGCAAATGATATGACAGACTTTGAAGATCACCATGGAAAGCCTCACCCTCCCTGGGGTGCAAGCAGAAAGGGGATGGGATGGAGCATTAGTGGGGGGTAGGGGAGGAGGGGAGCAATAAGGAAAAGGGATTGACATGTAAAAGAAACTTGTTTCTAATTTAAATAAAAATAGAAAAAACTGAAATGAAAATAAAACAGAAGAGCACTGGCGAAAGATCAGAGATCACCTTGCACATGAGACTATGGAGCAATAACCTCCACATTAGAATTTGGGGGGGGGAACATGATCAAACGAAAAATCATTTAAAAATCCCATGTTTGTCTTTTTGTGACTGGGTTACCTTACTCAGGCTGGTTTCTTCTAGTTCAATCAATTTGCCTGTAAATTTTATGATTCTATTGTTTTTTTTCTGCTGAGTAGTACTCCATTGTGTAAATGTACCACATTTTCTCTATCCACTCTTCAGTTGAGGGGCATCTAGGTTGCTTCCAGGTTCCGGCTATTACAAATAATGCTGCTATGAACATAGTGGAACAGATGTCCTTGATGTATAAATGTGCATCTTTTGCATATAAGCCTAAGAGTGGAATTTCTGGGTATCATGGTAGACTGATTCCCATTTTCCTGAGGAATCTCCATACTGGTTTCCAAAGTGGCTGTACTAATTGGCACTCGCACCAGCAGTGGTGGAGTGTTCCCCTTTCTCCACATCCTCTCCGGCATAAATTGTCATTGGTGGTTTTGATTTTAGCCATTCTGACAGGTGGAAGATGGTATATCAGAGTTGTTTGGATTTGCATTTCTCTGATGGCTAAGGATGTTGAGCATTTTCTTAAGTGTGTTTCAGCCATTTTAGATTCCTCTATTGAGAATTATCTATTTAGTTCTTTATGACACTTTTTAATTGGATTATTTGTTGTTTTGGAGACTGCCTTTTTGAGTTCTTTGTATACTTTGAAAATCAGTTATCTGTCAGATGTGTGGTTGTAGAAGACCTTTCCCATTCTGCTGGCTGCTATTTTGTCTTGTTGACTGTGTCCTTTGCCTTACAGAAGCTTGTCAGTTTCAGGAGGCACAATTTATTAATTGATGATCTTAGTGACTGTGCTACTGGTGTTATGTTTAGGAAGTGATCTCCTGTACCAATTCATTCAAGGGTACTTCCCAATTTCTCTTCTAAGTAGTTCAGTGTGGCTAGATTTATGCTGAGGTCTTTGATCCATTAAAACTTACGTTTTGTGTATGGCAATAGATATGAATCTATCTGCAGTCTTCTACATGCTAGTATCCAGCTATTCCAGTGCCACTTGTTGAAGATGATTTCTTTTTCCATTATATAATTTTAGCTTCTTTGTCAAAAATTAGGTGTTCCTACATATGTGAGCTAATATCATGGTTTTCAGTTCAATTCCAATGGTCTACCTGTCTGTCTTTGTGCAAATACCAATATGTTTTCATTACTATAGCTCTATAGTAGAGCTTGAAATCAGGGGTGGTGATGACAACAGAAGTTACTTTATTGTAAGGATTGTTTTGGCTGTCCTGGGTTTTTTATTTTTCCATATAAAATTGAGTATTATTCATTCAAGGACTGTGAAGAATTGTGCTGGCATTTTGATGGAGATTGTATTGACTCTGTAGATTGCTTTTGGCAAGATTGCCAATTTTACTATATTTATCCAACACTCACTTATATATATCGAAATTATATATAGGGCAAAGTACTACTAGCCTACAATCTACACCTCCAGAGAAGTTAGAAAACAAGACCCTAAGAGTTACAATCAGGGTCCCCTTGAGTAGGGAAAAAGGACAAGATTTCCTAAGCAATTTGGGAGCACAGGGTCAGGGAAGAGGGAGTTAGTAGATAGGAGAAGGGGAGAAGAGGAGGGTGGAGGAGGACATGAGGGAGCAGGAAGTTTGAGTTGGGTGAAGAATAGAGGAGAACAAGAAATGATAGAGATAGAGGGAGCCATTATAGCTATAAAGAGAAATCTAGCACTAGGAAAATGTCCAGAGAGCTACAAGAATTACCCCAACTAAGAAACTAAGCAGTAGTGGAGAGGCTACCTTAAATGTCCTTCCCCTATAATGAGATTTATGACTACCTTATATGCCATCCTAGAGCCTTCAGCGAGTAGCTGATGTAAGCTAAGCACTGAGCTGAACTTTTGGAATCCAGTTGTAGAGAGGGAGGAGTGATGAACAAAAGGGTCAAGACCAGGCTCAGAATACCCACAGAAACAGCTGACCTAAACAAGTGGGAGCTCATGGCCCCCAGACTGAAAGCTGGGAAACCAGCACAGGACTGAAAAAGGCTCCCTGAATGTGGATGTCAGCTATGAGCCCTGGAGAGTCCGTGGGGCCTCTGGTATTGGAAGAGTATTTATCCATAGCGTACTAATGGAATTTGGGAGCCCACTCCACATAGAGAGATACTATCTCATCCTAGAAACACAGGGGAGGATGTAGGCTCTGTCCTGAATGATGTGATAGCCTTTGATAATCCCACAAGGAAGGCCTCACCCACTCTGGGGAGCAGAAGGGAAATGGGATGGTAGGTTGCTGGGGAGGACGGGAGGGAGAGGAAAATGGGATTGGTATGCAAAAGAAGATTGTTTCTAATTTAAATTTAAAAATCCAGGAAAATAAGTAAAATAAATATTAAACATCATAAAACTCAAAAAAGTATTAATTTTACTGAGCATCACTAAAACTGCAATTTTCTTGGGAAATTAGTACACATGCATTCTTCCTCAAATATAGTGACTTTTCTCTTAAGGTAGTTGAGATCAGTAATTCCTGATACTTTATCATCTTCCATTTTCTCAGAGAGACAGGCATAAGCAACAGAGAAATGTTAAAAGCCTATACCACACACAAATCAACACAATGTCTAGAGGTAACAGTACTGGAACTGGAATCACAGATTTTTTTAAAGGTATTGAGTTTGAAGAAGGAGTACATTGACCTTTCATTGGTTTGTGTTATGGCTTTAAAAATGGTTTAGAACACAAATAAATTAAACCAGGAGCAAAACCTAAGTAACCTATTGCCTTTTTAAGTCCTCTTGAAATTGTCACTATCAAGGTCGGCAATGTCCACCAAGTTATAGCAGGCTATAGCTGACTTTCAGCTCTCAGTTTACTCATGATCATAAATTAATCTGCGGAATTCCTTTTTCTTCATGAAAGTAATCATTGTTTTGCTTTGTAAATTAGTAACATGCATAACTTTCCTATCACTTCAAGAGTACCTATACCTGATATTAGTCTCTGGTACCTGTCCATATCTTTCAGCAATAGCTTTCAATCACTGAATCTACATATCTTAAATTAACTTAATCAGGCCAAATCTCAAGAAACTTTTAATGAGCTTAAAACATTTCTTCATTTATTTTTTCCTCACACAAACTGCACATTTAAGAAATAAGGAAATCTTGTTGGTTTTAGAATGGGATATCTCACTGTAAGGGTATTTGTCTAGTAGGAATTAGGCCCCATGTTTAAGCTCTATCAATGTAAATAATTCTTATCAACACAAATACACTCCATCTGTCTGTCATCTATCTATCTATCTATCTATCTATCTATCTATCTGTCTCCTGTTAGTTTTAATATCAAAGCATATCCAAATAAAAGGTTAATTTTACTATTTTCATTATTGCTACAACAATCAAAGCACAATATTTCTAAGAGAGATGTGTATTTTGAAATTTAATATTAATATCTAGCGATGTAGTTATTGGTAAATGCTAAATCTATCATATGCAAAGCCTGGGTTTTATCTAAAATACTACAAAATACAAAACATACACACTGTTAAAAGACAAACAGACACACACACACACACACACACACATATATATATATGATAATATCAAGGGCCAAGCTCAACACTCTATGTCTCAGTAAATACTCAAGTAAATACTCAAGCCCTGACTAATATTAATTTCTTGAAACTTTTAGAATTTGTTTTCTGTCACTAAGTCCCTTGATTATTTTGCTCAAGGAACATACTTTCTTTTCAGCAGATACAAAAGGCATGTTCTTAGTTCAGAAATATACACTGAATCTTCTGCTGCACTCACACATGAACAAACAGATACACACTGACACACAAACACAAAACACACACACACATATACAGACAGACATATATACAATTACTGCCTAATCCTCATTTCTAATCTACTTTTTTCTATGACATGTATCACCAAAAACATTTATTTTATAAATGTTTGTCCTTTTTTTTAAAATTCCTCATGATGGGCAGTGTTTTTTTTTAAAGATTAATTTATTTATTACATATACAGTGCTCTGCCTACATGCCAGAAGAGGGCACCAGATTGAATTGTAGATGGTTGTGAGCCACCATGTGGTTGCTGGGAATTGAACTCAGGACCTCTGGAAGAGCAGTCAGTGCTCTTAATTTGCTGAGCTATAAATTATATGATTCCAGGCATTCTCATCTGTCTTCTTGCATAAGCTACCTCCAATATCTAGAATACCACTAGACATATATTTAATGTATAATAAAAACTATCATGGAGAGCCTGGCAGTGGTGCCGCATGCATTTGGTGACTGTATTCGGGAGGCAGAAGCAGGTGGATCTCTGTGAGTTTGAGGCCAGCTTGGTTCCACTGAGTTCCAGGATGGCCTCCAAAGCTACAGAGAAAACCTGTCTCAAAAAAACCAAAAAAAAAAAAAGCGATCATACAGTTTTTTTTCTGAAATTTTATAATTTTTTAAACTTTCTGCTATTAAGCACTGATGTGAAAAGTACACATTTTGGGCCACACATTTAGGGAAATATTACTTTTTTACCACTTACTTTTCTCTAGAAGATAAGTTCTGCTTTTACGTATGCTACTTTTGATATGTTTGATCTGTTTGCATATATACATATAATTATTTTAATATTAAAATCACTAGTATATTACAATAGAGTATTTTCAAACCATTTATTGAGACAAAGATTAGCAAATGTTTTGTTTAATATTGTCCTACATGTAAAATGAATTCTAAATTATTTACTATAATAGGTTCAATTTCAAGTCAAGAACAGAATAATCCAAAAGGCAATGTGAGTCATTCCATCAATAATGTAAAATAAAAGATAGGCTCAAAAAAGTTCTTAAGAAATCATCATCAAATTATGAACTCTAAAATGCATAACTCAGTGTGCAAAATAAAAGGTAAATGCATATTATGAAATTAAGACTATAATACAAGTTTGACGTTAGCTGTTGGTTTACTTCATAATGCTTTTATTATGTTCAGGTATGTTCCTGTTATCCCTGATATCTCTAGTACATTTATCATGAAGGGGTGCTGGATTTTCTCAAAGGCTTTTTCAGCATCTAGTGAGATGATCATGTGGTTTTCCTTTGCAGTTTGTTTATATGGTGGATTACATCGATAGATTTTCGTATGTTGAGCCATCCCTGAATTCCTGGGGTGAAGCCTATTTGGTTATGGTGGATGATTTTTTCTGAAGTGTTCTTGAATCCAGTCTGCTAGTATTTTATTGAGTATTTTTGCATCAATGTTCATGAGGGATATTAGTCTGAAGTTCTCTTTCTTAGTTGTGCCTTTGTTTGACTTGGGTACCAAGGTAATTGTAACCTCATAAACAAAGTTTGTCAGTGAGCCTCCTGCTTCTATTGTGTGAAACACCTTGAGGAATACTGGAATTAGCTCTTCTTTGAATTTCTGGTAGAATTCTACACTGAAGCCATCTGGGCCTGGGCTTTTTTTGGTTGAGAGACTCTTGATGACTGCTTCCATTTCATTAAGGGTTATAGGTCTGTTTAGATTGTTTATCTGTTCTTGATTTAGTTTTGGCAAGTGATATCTATCCAGGAAATTGTCCATTTCCTTTAAATTTTTGAATATTGTGGAGTACAGGTTTTCAAAGTATGCCCTGATGATTCTCTGGATTTCCTCAGTGTCCGTTTTTATTTCCCCCTTTTCATTTCTGATTTGCTAACTAGCATGCTCTCTCTCTATCCCAGCACTACAGAGGCAGAGGCAGATATATGTCTGTGAGTTCAAGATTAGCCTGGTCTATAGAGTAAGTTCCAGGACAGCCAGAGCTACATGAAGAAACCCTGTCTTGGAAAAAAATAAGAAAAAAGATGGAAAGAAAGAAAAAAAACATAAATTATCAAAGCAACAAGCCATCCAGGTGGAAAATAGTCGCAGCAACTTGAACTAGAAATGTGGGCTTAGGGAGGGGAAGGGAGAGATGGCGCTGCAGTTGAGAGTGCTTCTTGCTCTTGCAGAAGACCAAAGCTTGATTCTCAGCACCTACATCAGGTGGTTCACAACTGCCTGTAACTCAGTTCCAAGGAGATTCTAATGCTCTCTGACCTCTATGGGACCCTGCATGCCCATGGTGCATGTAAATTTATTCAGGCACACACCAATACACATAAATAAAAAAGTCATTTTTCCTAGTGTTTGTCATTGCGTGCCCCTTCTCTCTGCCCCAGGCTCCACTGGATCTGGAGACTGCTGCAGCTTCGACCATGAAAACGGCAGGGTTACAATGTCCTCTCCTCAAATAAAGTCGCTTAACTTAAAAAAACAAAACAACAACAAAAGAATATAATGCAAGAATGAAATATTGTAAAATTACACATAAAGGGAAATTTACTGATTAATAAGCAGCTTAAAACTCAGGGCATTTATTTCTCCTTCTTTGTGGCATTTCTTAAAAGCTTCCTACATCAGTGCTTTTTCTGTATTAATATAAAAGTAAGTTCTACATTCCCAAAGGCCCTATCTTCTCTTTAGAAGCAATTAATTTTCTATTCACTTAGCATTCTGTAATGAAGTTTTGTACTTTGACAAAGAATTAATATCCACTCAAATGTTTATTCAGAAGTTGTAGCATCTTGCATATCTGTAAAAGAACTTGTATTTAAATAACCTGTATAGCTTTAAAATATTTTTGTATTAATGTGTTTATTGGTTTAAGTACCAATTTCTTTCTTTACTTTGGAAATCCAAAATAAATTCAATAAACAGACCAGCATAGGCTAAATAAACACAGAAGTAAGTTCCATATCCTACTTTCTATAAACCAACAATTAAATCTAAATGATAATGACTCTGACCTATTTGTAAAACTAATATGGGAACAGATTATGCTAGGCGTCATCAAAGCACCTGGGAGATGTTGACCTTGTCAAAAGTTTTCATTCAAAGACCACTAGGAACAGATGAGCATACTATGTTAGGATGCTTTTTATTTTTCAAATAGACCTTTTATTTTTCAAGTAACATGCAAAACGAGAACCTGAAAAGTTTCAAGGTGTTAATATTAAATTGTAACTTGAGGTAGATGGCGAGGAAGCAATGAAATGTAATTGCTTTTTGTGTAATTGATGGTGTAAATTGCTAGGAGTAATTGACACTCAGTTTTCCTACTTTTTAAAATCTTGTGAAGAAAGTAGAATTACTAAATCCATGATTTTTTCTAAAGAATACTTATGCATATTAGAGAAGATGAGGGATACCTGATTGTTTAGGGTAGCTTTTAATTACCTGTTCTGAGAAGTGATTAGGTTTAGTGGCTTTCTCTAATGTTGGAGTTCTTAGAAACTATTCAATGGGGATGAAAAAATCATAGATGGACAGTAAGTCACAAGACAGCAGCATCTAAGGACTCAAAGACCTAACTGATAAGCCAAGGTAGCTACTGCTGCTGCTTGTAGTTTTCAAATTTCTATAAACAGAAACACATCAATATCATATTTTAATCATAGTGAGTCTGGTTTAGCAGAGGTGATATGAAAAATTCAAAGGGAATATAATGTTAATAACAAGGTGAACCAGCTAAAGTATTGTTACCTCATGCAATGAACACAATGGTCCTTGTTAGACATAATTCTCACCGTCATAAAGAATTACAGAGGAATAAATGGGATGAGAATGCACAATGTGAAATTTCCAAAGAATCAATAAAAATTACATTAATAAAAATTAATAAAATTAAAAAACACTTTAGGTATAAGTGGAGAAAACCAGCAAAATAAGAAAATAGCAAGTAAAGTTTCATCATTAAAATGGGTATCTATAAATGAATTAATACCAGGCACTTTTATGATAATGGCCTTTCCTGAGCTCAAAATAACTTACATAATCTGACAAGTGAAGAAATTAAGAAAATTAGTCTACACCCAAAGTGAATATCCATCATCAGTTTTCTCAAGGTTCTTTAAAATATATACATTATATATAGCTTGAGGGAGATTTCTAAGCACATCATTTCATGACCTATTTTAGCAAGCATTTAAAGTGATGTTGCTATTTCTGAATATGAAAGTTAAACTTGATAAATGTGATTCAGAAGGTATCAGAAAATGACTTATAGAATATTGTACTTTTCAGTACTTTCATTCTATCATGTTGACATTACTTATTTTTTTTGACATTTGCTTTTATGTGGCCAAAATGATAAGAGGAAATTTTAATACACAGATAACTACACAAAGTAATTCAAAATTTACCTCTATTAAATAATAAAATTACAAGGTAATTCATACATATGTTGTTGAATATAACATGAACTCTGGAACTTAGAGGATAACCTTTCTAGATAATTTTCTACTCACAGATTTTTTTTTTGGTTTTTACGAGACAGGGTTTCTCTGTATTGTTTCGGAGGCTATCGGTCCAGCCCGGCCTCGAACTCACAGAGATCCACCTGCCTCTGCCTCCCGAGTGCTGGTGATGCGCCACCACCGCCCGGCTACTCACAAAATTTTTATATTCATTATTTTTTAAGCCCAAATTATAAAAAGCAATCACAGGTTGTATGAAAGGAAAAGCATGGTACTGATAACTTTGAGTTTGGATCTGAGCAAGAAGACAGAGGAGACTGAGAGCTATAGAATGGATTAACTAAAACTAAAGATGTATGATGAAGCCCTATAGAAATCTTCTAGTTGGTAAACCGTAAAAAGAAGATTAAATATATCTACATCTATATCTATCTATCTATCTATATCTGCAAATATTTTAGGTGAGTTGCTATAATACATAAGCATCTTGATTCAATTAATATGTTATAATTCATGACAGGTATTGATCCCTATAAAATAATTTTTGAGTCTGCATAAATAGGGTACTCTATCATCTTGTCTTACTTTATTGTATTATACAATATTATACTCTATAAACATTGTAAGTTCTAGAAAAACAGTGCATGGAAAAGAATTTGTAAGCAGCACAAAATAAGAATAAACATATAAGGCAAAACATACATTAACTTTTTCTTTCAAGTCTGAGAAGTTGCCTTCTTTCCGAAAGACTGCAAATTCAGGACTCTGCAATACAGCTTCTGAACGAGTAATCCAACTGTGAAGTTCAGTTATATCCACATCCAACCTAAGAGGGCAAAGAATAAGGAAGAATAAGGCTTATTATTTCTTTGTTTTCTCTGTCTTCTGTATAGAAAAAGAAAAGGAATTTATTCACATTTACCACACTCCTTCTAATATGATGCTCCAATTATTGTTAACAACATCAATATCTCCCTAGGTAGGTAGACTCAAACTTTGTAGTCAAGTTTGATCTTGTCTTATGATCATGGTGTTAATTTTATTCAACTCAATGCAGCAATCCTCTGTAAAGTATCTCCTCCAAGTTACTAGACTCTGCTTGAAAGTTTTACTCCATGAAAAACTACAACCTCTGCAAATGACTGTTGGCCCCAAGTGAACCATAATAAAGATACTCGTGTTCTCATGCGGTATCCAAAACTTATTTCTGAGCTTTTCTGTGTAATGTTTAAAGAAAAAAAGGGGCATCAGTAAGATTAACACAAGTAGTCTTAGCAAATGTTTTCATGCTATAATCTTTCCTCTTTTAGCACACATTCTGGAAACTCATTTATAAAGCAAGGAGTCCAACTTGTTGTCTATGCTTAAATAAGTCTCTATTATCAATAAAGAAGTACAAAGCAATACTTTTGTGAATACTTTTTTTTACCTTCTGAAACATCTCCATATGTCTTGAGGTGACTGACATGCATACTCCAACTGACACTCTGAATAACCCAAGGAATCATCAATGTACCAATTTCTGTCTTAGTTAATCAAGGTTACTATTGCTGTGATGAAACACCATGAACAAAGCAACATGGAGAGGGAGGGGTTTATTTGTCTTTAGTTTCCACATCACTAATCATTATCGAGGAAGTGAGGACAGGAACTAAAGCAGGCAAGAACATGGAGGCAGAAGCTGATGCACAGACCATGGAAGTATGCTGTTTACTGATTTATTCCATGTGGCTTACTCAACCTCCTTTCTAATAGAACCCAGGATCCCAAGCCAGAATTAGCACCATACACAATGGAGTGAACCTTCCCATTTCGACCACAAATTAAGAAAATGTCCTACAGGCTTGCCTGTAGCCAGATCTAATGGAGCCATTTTTTCAGTTGGGGTTCCCTCATCTCAGATGAATTTAGCTTGTATCAAATTGACATAAAAGTAGCCAGCACAGGAGGTATGAGAAATGGCCAATGTTGGTTTGGATTACTAAATTTTTGTTAAGGTCATTCTGATGCAAATAATAAATTAAAATAAATTCTTCTATGGGACACAATGTGAGGTGCACTCTCACCCTGAACTCTTGGGGAAGGGTCTAGGCCCTGCCCTATATGAAATGACAGACTATGGACACCCCCATGGAGGGCCTCACCCTCCCTGGGGGAATGAGGGGATAACGGGGGGGGATGGGGGGGGAGGGCACGGGAGGAGGGGAGGGAAAGGGAGAGGGACCTCGTACTGACTTGTGAAGCAACCTTGTTTCTTATCTAAATTTAAAATGGAAAATAAAAAAATATTAATAAAAAAACCATAAAAAAAGAAAAAAAAAATAAATTCTTACTATCTACCTGGTTACTTCTTTTTTATTTTTTTGGTTTTACGAGACAGGGTTTCTCTGAATGTTTTGGAGGCTGTTGGTCCAGCCTGGCATCGAACTCATAGAGATCTGCCTGCCTCTGCCTCCCGAGTGCTGGGATTAAAGGCATGCGCCACCACCGCGTGGCCTACCTAGTTACTTCTAAACATATCTTTCCTGGGATCATTGAACTTCCTGGGAATATTGAATCTAAAAAAATCATACTATTAAGTCAAACTATCTGTTCTTCAGCAGATGAATGGATCAATATACACGGTAGGCAGTGGTGGCACACAACTTTAATCCTAGCACTCGGAAGGAAGAAGTAGGCAGGTCTCTCTGGCCTACAGAGTGAGTTCCTGGACAGGTTCTAAACTACACAGGGAAACCATGACTCAGAAAACAAAAACATACAAACAAAAATATACAGGATAGGCATGCATACCATGAAATATTAAGCTTTTAAAAATCCGTATATTCATTTATGAAGTTTCCCCTTTTAATTACCAATTTTCAATAAAATATACAGTCCTCTTTTATGCAAAAATTCTGCCTTTCAGCTTAATTTATAATTATTTATTAAATTTATTTCTATTTTACTTTTTAAAAATTAATTTATCCACTATATCAATACTTTTGGGCTGTGGTCAATTCATTGCACATAGAGTCCCAGTGAATAATCTTGGCTTCCTATCAATATTTCTTCAGGCTCAATAGCAGAACGTCCTAGGAAAGTATGATTCAGGTCTCTGTTTTTGTTTTTGGAGGGGCTTGTTTTTTTGTTTCTGCTTGTCTGTTTGTTTATTTTTTCCCCAAAATAAAATTCGCTGTCTCTGCTTGCAGGTTTTCACTTGCAAGTGATCAGGAAAGATCAGAAATACTATGAGGATAATCATTCACAAGTGTTAAAGAGGGAATAGTTAGAGTTAGTACTTAGGCATCCTGGAAGCAATGCCACTCAGCTGAATACTCATGGAATGTTTTATACATTGTATATCAAAAGCTCCCTGTAGGTCTGAACCCAGTTGACCACAGCAATAACCTTAGTTATATTCATGCAGTATCTTCTATTTGTCTCATTTTTTTCCTTATGTCACTATATAATATGCCTTGGGAATGCTTTCCAAATGAACTCCTTGAACTTTGGGGTCTCCAGAACTTCAAAGAGGGTCAATACCATGACATTGTGTACCTTAAGTCCACAATTCTGCTATTAATATCTTTTCAACTTTAATTAGACTTACAACATGGTGTATTTAAGGGCTTTTTCCAAAGTACTCAAAGCTCTGGGCAACTTTAGTTTCCTAGCTTTCTTAGGACCTCATAGTTTTCTTCTTTACAGAAAAAACTACAAATAATATGCAAAAAATGCTTCTCCTTTCTATGTGGAAAGATTTAATCTTACCAGGTACAGCCATTTCTTAGTTTCTTTTCCAAAGTTTTTCCTACTTCAGCTTTTTCATTAAGTATGCTCACATTTTCATTATGGACATCATTCTATCATTTCACAAACATGAGAGTCTCAGTTTGCAATTATCTATGACAGAAATTCAACCATACCCTCTGAAATCATTTAATATAGAAATCATTACAATTACTTAAAGTCTAGTATACTATCTTCACTCATAAAAACAAGGACACCTAATTTTTCATAGGATGATCACCAAAATTTTTAACTTTATTTTTTATTATTTGGGAATTTCACATCATGTACCCCAAAATTACCCATCTCCCAGTCCCTCCATATCTGATCCTTACCCTTGGAATGCCCCCTAAAGGAAAACTAAAAAAGAAATAATAAACCTAAGATAAAGAAAAGAAGAAACAATAATAAATTAATAAAATAAATAAATACAAATAATCTCAATTGCAGTAAAAATCCAACAAGATGTTGACTCAGTTGGTAAAGGTGCTTGCAGCATAATGCTAGGAACCTGAGTTTGATTCCTGGGACCATGAATGAGAGAAATGACTTCACAAAGTACTCCTCTGACCTCTATGCCTTCACTGTGGCAATATACACACATTAACAGTGATAATAATAATAATAATAATAATAAGTGGAAAACCTATCATCAAGTTAGTATTGACATTAACATAAAACACTTTAAAAGTATTTCATAGAAATAAGCTTACTTATATTCACTGTTGAAGAGATTTTTTGATTTGAGATACAGAACTGAAGTTAGATTTGCTTGCATTGTCGTTTTCATATCTCTAATATTAATTTACTCATCTGTCAACATTAACATTCCCATCAAGCATCCTATTCCTTGAGACCTGGAATGTATTTGTAGTTTTAGATATGTAAATTTAACCGCAGTCTGCATAAAACTATATGTTTCAATAAAATAAAATTTAATGATCTATGGATTGCAATTAAATGCATCACTGAAAGATACTAAAATATCCATTTCTGTATAGCCTACTTTGTTCTGAGATATGCCCATTCACTGTGATTAATTTGAAGTCCTGTCCAAACATAAAATATTGTTTACCAAATTGTGTTTTCTGTATTGTTTAATTATGGATATTAAATTACACATGATTAGTTTTTTGTGATGATATAACATTGAAAAAATACCAGGGCTTTAATATCATGCCTTATTCAGGGTTGGAATGTCCATGAGTTAACAGGCATTGATGTTCACATCTGTATGTCTAGAACTCTGATTACCCTAAACAGACTCAAACTTTTGCTGAAAATTGCTTCTCTGAAATAGGTAAGACTTAATAAAGAATTTCATTATCAGGTAGATAAAAACCTCTTTAAAATAATCTCACTATCGACATTTAATATTAAATCTTAATCACTTAAAATCCTACCCTGATGTGCACTTCTCTCATGTGACATGATGGTAAGAAGTCACTTTCCATCTTCTATTCATATAACATTGAGGGAAACTATCTGAAATGTTCAAAACTAAAGGAAACTCCTAAACTCTAAATGTTGAAGCCAGCTGGAACAAAAGAATTCATCATACTGTAAAGGAATTTAAAACTAATATGAAAAAATTGTGTGCTCCAGAGAATTAAATAGAAAATGTTGGTAAGCCACAGGTGCCTCAAGACTAGTTTTCATCATTCATAAGTTGAAAGTCCCTATAAAATACAATTCTGCAGAAAAAAATCACCTCAACAAGAGTTACCAGGAGTAATCTCTGATATGATCGATATAGATGAAATGCTGTCATAGTATTGAATCCATGGTCATGCACTATAATACACTCATATTGAACCTATTAAATCTACTAATCAAACTACTACCTTAAAATCAAATTGGAAATTTATTTAAAATGATAAAACCAGAAAGAAAAGCTAGAGGGCACACCCTCTCTGGTAAAGGTTGCTAATTCTTAAGTTTATCTTCTCTTTCATTTTCTTATCTCCATAAGTGTTATATGGTGACAAATGGATTTTTCATGGAGGCGTTCTTACCCAGAAACATAAAATATCCAAAGATAAAGATAAAATTCTATACAGAGAACATGCTAGTAAGGCACCCTCAGCTATAGAGCTAAAATGCTTTTAGGCATTTCGGGAAACAAAATTGTCTTGAAGTCCTAAGTCATATGATACCTCCAGAAATTACTGTGACATAATTTCCACATATGCACATATGTAACAAAATATTATTATTGCAAATAATGCGCTGCTGTTTTGTGGACTTTGTAAACAAGTAACATCTTACGTCATTGATTTACTTATTCTGTAAACATTTTACAAATAAAGGGATTATCTATGAGCCTTTCACAACAATATACCCTAATATATATATATATATATTATGAAAGTTAAGACTTTTCAATGGTATATGTAAGATATATTAATTTAAGGAGTAAAGAAAAGAAAAATAGAACTTCAAGAATGAAGAACCAAGTTATATGCTTTCATAAAGAAAAAGATTGCTTTTATGTTAAAACTTGTGCGATTTGAATTCCCATATGAAACCTTGGATATTACTCATTACAGTTTTCATATAGTAAGAGATAAATGTGATGAATGTATACACACACACATACAAACACACACACACACACACACACACACACACTAGGTTATGAGCTGAGTTCTTGGTTGGGATTAAATTACACCTTTTGGGTCACTTACCTAAACTATCATATCATCTGCAAATAGTGAAAGTTTGCCCTCTTCCTTTCCAATTTGTATTCCCTTGATCTCCTTTTGTTGTCATATTGCTCTAGCTAGAATTTCATGTACAATATTGAAGAGGTATGGAGAGAGTGGACAGTCTTGTCTTGTTCCTGATCTTAGAGGAATTGGGTTGAGTTTCTGTCCATTTAGTTTGATGTTGGCTGTTGGTTTGCTGTATATAGCTTTTATTATGTTGAGGTAAGTTCCTGTTATCCCAGATCTCTCCAAGACCTTCATCATGAAGGGGTGTTGGATTTTGTCAAAGGCTTTTTCAACATGCAGTGAGATGATCATGTGATTTTTGTTTCTCAGCATGTTTATATGGTGGATTACATTGATGGATTTTCATATGTTGAACCAGCCCTGCATGTCTGGGATGAAGCCTAATTGATCATGGTGGATTAGTTTTTTGATGTGTTCTTGGGTCCAATTTGCCAGTATATTATTTAGTATTTTTGCATCAATGTTCATGAGGGATATTTGTCTGAAGTTCCCTTTTTTAGTTGTGTCTTTGTGTAGCTTTGGTATCAAGGTTATTGAAGCCACACAGAAAGAGTTTGGCAAGGACCCTTTTGCTTCCATTGCATAGAATACTTTGAGAAGGATTGGTATAAACTGTTCTTTGAATTTCTGGTAGAATTCTGCACTGAGGCCATCTGGCCCTGGGATTCTTTTAGTTGGGAGACTTTTGATGACTGCTTCTATTTCTTTAGAGTTTATAGGTATATTAAAATTGCTTATCTGGTCTTGATTTAAATTTGGAAAGTGATATCTATCCAGAAAATTGTCCATTTCCTATGAATTTTCAAATTGTGTGGAGTACAGGTTTTCAAAGTATGACCTGATGATTCTCTGGATTTCCTCAGTGTTCATTGTTATGTCCACCTTTTCATTTTTAATTTTGTTAATTTGCATGTTCACACTCTGTTGTTTGGTAAGTTTGGATATAGGTTTGTCTATCTTGTTGATTTTCTCAAAGAACCAACTCTTCATTACATTGATTTTTTGTATTGTTTTACTAGTCTCTGCTTTATTGACTTCAGGCCTTATTGGTTATTCTCTGGCATCTACTCCTCCTGGGTGAATTTGCTTTTTTGTGTTCTAGAGCTTTCAGTTGTGTTGTTAATTCCCTAGTGTAACTATCCTCCAGTTTCTTCATGTGGCCACTTAGTGCTATGAACTTCCCCCATAGCACTGCTTTCAAAGTGTCCCATAGGTTTGGGTATGTTGTGTCTTCATTCTCATTGAATACTAGGAAGCCATTAGTTTCTCTTTTTTATTTCTTCATTGACCCAGAAGTGGTCCAATTGTGCATTATTCAACTTCTATGATTTTTTAGGGTTTCTGAAATTTGTGTTGTTGTTGAATTCTAATTTTAACGCATGGTCATCTGATAAGGTGCATGGAATTATTCCAATTTTTTTGTACCTGTTGAGATTTGATATGTTGCCAAGTATGTGGTCGATTTTTGAGGAGGTTCCATGTGGCGCTGAGAAGAAGGTATATTATTTTTTATTTGGATGGAATGTTCTATAGATGTCTGTTAATCCCAGTTGTGTCATAACTTCTATTAGCTGCTTTGCTTCTTTGTTAAGTTTCTGTCTGGTAGTCCTGTCTAGAGGTGAGGATGGGGTGTTGAAGTCTCCCACTATAAGTGTTTGGGGATTTATATGTGATTTGAGGTTAAGTAATGCTTCTTTTATGAATGTGGGTGCCTTTGTATTTGGGGCATAGATGTTCAAAATTGAAACTTCATCTTGGTGGATCTCTCCTGTGATGAGTATGAAGTGCCCTCCTTCATCTCTTTTGATTGATTTTATTTTGAAATCTAATTTTTTAGATATTAAGATTGCTACCTCGGTTTGTTTCTTGGGTCCATTTGATTGGAAAATCTTTTCCCAACCCTTAACTCTGAGGTAATGTGTCTTTGAGGCTGAGGTATGTTTCTTGTATGAAGCAGAAGGATGGGTTCTGTCTTCAAATCCATTCTGTTGGCCTGTGTCTCTTTATGGGCGAGTTAAGACCATTAATACTGAGGATATTAATGACCATTGATTGCTCATTCTTGTTTTTTTTGAATAGTTGATGGTGGTGGAATTATATGTGGATTTCTACCTCTTTTCTTTGGCTGTTGGTAAAGTGGGATTATCTATTGCCTATGTTTTTCTGGTTGTAGTTAACTCCCTTGGGTTGGGGTTTTACTTCCAGAACTTACTGTAGGGCTAGGTTAGTAGATAAGTATTGTTTAAATCTGGTTTTGTCATGGAATATCTTGTTTTCTCCATCTATAGTGATTGAAAGTTTTGCTGTGTATAGCAATTTGGGCTGGCATTCATGGTCTCTTAGTGTTGGTAGAATATCTATCCAGGACCTTCTGGCTTTCAGAGTTTTCATGGAGAAGTCAGGTGTGATTCTGATAGGTTTGCCTTTGTATGTTACTCGGCCTTTTTCCTTTGCTGCTATTCATATTCTTTCTTTATTCTGTATGTTCGTGGCTTTTACTATTATGTGGCAAGGGGATTTCCTTTTGTGGTCCACTCTATTTGGTGTTCTATAGGCTTCTTGTACTTTCATTGGCATGCCTTTCTTTAAGTTGGGAAAGTTGCCTTCTATGATTTTGTTGAATTTGTTTTCTGACCCTTTGAGGTAGGTTTCTTCACCTTCTTCTATTCCTACTATTCTTAGGTTTGATCTTTTCCTGCAGCTGATAAATACTTTCAGCAAAGTGGCAGGATACAAGATCAACTCTGGAAAATCAGTACCTCTTCTATATACACACGATAAAAGTGCTGAGGAAGAAATCAGAGAAACATTGCCCTTTACAATAGCCACAAACAATATAAAATACCTTGGGGTAATGCTACTTAAACAAGTGAAGGACCTGTATAGCAAGAACTTTGAGTCTTTAAAGAAAGAAATCAAAGAAGACACCAGAAGGTGGAAAGATCTCCCATGTTCTTGGATAAGTATGATCAACATAGTAAAAATGGCAATCTTATCGAAAGCAATATACAGATTTAATGCAGTCCCCATTAAAATCCCAGCACAATTCATCACAGACCTTGAAAGAAAAATAATCAACTTTGTATGGAAAAACAAAAGACCCAGGATAGCCAAAAAAATCTTATTAAAAAAAAGCAACATCTGGAAGCATCACCATCCCTGACATCAAGCTCTATTATAGACCTATAGTCCTGAAAACAGCTTGGTATTGGCACAAAATAGTCACCTAGACCAAAGGAATCAAATAGAACACCGTGATATTAACCCGTACATGTATGAATATCTGATTTTCAACAAAGAAGCTAAAATATAAAATGGAAAAAAGAAAGCATCTTCAACAAATGGTGCTGGCATTACTGGATCCTGGCATGTAGAAGAATGCAGGTTGATCCATGTCTATCACCATGCACAAAACTTAAGTCCAAATAGATCAAAGACCTCAACATATATCCAGCTACACTGAACCTGTTAGAAGAGAAACTGGGAGGCACCCTTGAACGAATTGGTACAGGAGACAGCTTCCTTATCATAACTCCAGTAGCACAGACACTAAGATCGACAATTAATAAATGGGACCTCTTGAAACAGAGAAGAGTCTGTAAGGCAAAGGACACAGTCAACAAGACAAAAAGGCAACCCCCAGATTGGGAAAAGATATTAACTAACCCCACATCTTACAGAGGGCTTGTCTCCTAAATTTACAAAGAACACAAGAAACAAATCTCCAAAACACCAAAGGACCCAATCAAAATTGGGGTATAAAACTAAATAGAGAATTCTTAATAGAGGAGAATAAAATGGCTGAGAGACACTTGAGAAAGTGCTCAACATCCCTAGCCATTTGGGAAATGCAAATCAAAACAACTCTGAGATAACATATCACTCCTGTCAGAATGACTAAAACAAAATATCCTATGGCAGTTATGCTGGAGAAGATGTGGAGAAAGTGGAACACTCCTCCACTGCTGTTGGGAGTGCTGACTTGTACAGCCACTTTGGAAATCAGTATGGAGATTCCTCAGGAAAATGGGAATCAGTCTACTACCAGACCCAGCAATGGCACTCTTAGGCATATACCCAAAAGATGCACATTCATACAACAAGGATGGCTGATACACTACATTCATAGCAGCATTATTTGTAATAGCCAGAACCAGGAAGCAACCTAGATGCCCCTAAACTGATGAGTGGATAGAGAAAATGTGGTACATTTACCCAATGGAGTACTATTCAATGGAAAAAAAACAATGGAATCTTGAAATTTGCAGGCAAATGGAAGGCACTAGAAGCAACCATCCTGAGTGAGGTAACCCAGTCACAAAAAGAGAAACATTGTATGTACTCACTCATTTATGGATTTTAGACACGAATCAGGGGAGTGCCAGCATATAGTCACACTGCCAGAGAATCTAGGAAACAGAACTCTCATCCAGTGACTGAAGAAAACATAGGCAGATACCCACAGACAAACACTGAACTGAAATCCTAGAATCCAGTGTCAGAAAGAAAGAACTGAATGGCAAAGGAGTTAAGAGCGGACTGGTTTAATCCACAGAAACAGCTGACCTGAACAAGGGGGAGCTCTTCAACTCCAGGTTGATGGCTGTGTGGAAAGCATGGGACTGACTCAGACCCCCTGTATGTGGGTGTCAGTGAGGAGGCCTAGGCAATATATGAGGCCTTGGGTAGTATTTATTCCTAGTGTACAAATAGTCTTTGAGTGCCCATGCCAAAATATGGGAGGCTCTCTCAGCCAGGACTCTTGTGGGAGGGCCTAGACCCTGCCCTGGATGAAATGACAGTTTTTAAAGATCTACCATGGAGCCGGGCGTTGGTGGCGCACGCCTTTAATCCCAGCACTCGGGAGGCAGAGGCAGGCGTATCACTGTGAGTTCGAGACCAGCCTGGTCTACCGAGTGAGTTCCAGGACAGCCTCCAAAGCCACAGAGAAACCCTGTCTCGAAAAACCAAAAAAAAAAAAAAAAAAGATCTACCATGGAGTTCCTCACCCTCCTTGGGGATCAGACTGGATATTGGCTGAGGTACTGGGGAACCTGTTCGGGATGGAGTTATAGGAGGGGAGGGAGAGGTAGCTGGGATTGACATGTGAAACAAGATTGTTTCTAACCTAAATTTAAAAAAAAAGAAAAAATTACTGATACTACTGAAGACTTTTGTTTTTGACAAATGTGACATTTCATCCATTGCACATCAATTATTAAATATACCAATACAGTTGTTACTCCGATTAAATTAATGCTAAACAAAAGATAAATTTTATTTTAAAAATTCGGAAAAAATTACTCCTTTGCTGTTCTTACTACCTTATGTGTCATGGTAGTTGTATTTATTTCAGTTTTAGTTAAAGGTTGATAAGATAAAAAGTCATTGGTTTAACAGAAACAGCAGCAAAGCAAAACAACCACAAAAACATAAAACTAAAAATCAGTAAAGCCAACATTTATACAAAATCATAGTAATCTCATCCATTTTACCCTTTAGTGTAAGAATCCATAGGACACCACTTTTTTCAAATAAGATTAATTGGAGTACATCCATGTTCATCATTTTTGTAGACTTCTTGGCTACATTTGAAATACTTCCTAACTACTGGAGCTAGGTTGAACAGTTTTAACATAAAGATTGGCATGCAAACTCCCAAAATATTTCGCTGGCCCTTCAGAGTAAAGGAAATACTGACTCTCTACTGCTTTGTGTAGTGCTGGATGGAGGGCTTCCCCCTAAATTTCTGGGAAATGACAAGTATTTATTTCTTGGACAGCAGTGGAAGTTGTGGGTCAACGCACATGTGGAGGTGAGGGGACAACTTGTGGATTATCTCTTACAACCAGGTGGGTTCCAGCAACTTTAGACCTTTTATACATAAATGAGATGGAAGGAGTGAAAATGAATGGAAGTGATTGCATATCCCAGAACATAGGTTTTGCAACAAGCATGTTTAAAATTGAGGGGCTGACAACATCCATACTGCAATGCTTCCTTTCAAATTACTTATGGGTTCCCAATAATCAGAAGATTCAAATCTTGCATTTAGTCTTTTTTAAATCTTTTACACTGGAAATTTACTCTACTTTTTAATGTCGTCACCACATTTTCTTCTTCATATCAAAGCTCACAAAATCACCTAAAACCATGTGTAAGGGCTGTCCCTTCATTTGAAATGTAATTTTCCATTAACTTGAATTCAATGTTTCCCTATTCTTTAATTCAGAACTAATTTCCCCATGTGTGGTCTATGTCCAAAGTAGGAAGGAAGCGTTTTCAACTCTAAACTTTTTAGAAGTCATTTTCCCCTGCATGAGTGGGTTTGTTCTAGAATGCAAGCTTCCTGCGAGAATAATTAAGTATGATTTGTAGTGATAGCAAGGATAATGCTTCCCAAATCATGAGATCCCAGTTGAATAAATAGTGACCTTATCATTAAAACTAATGTTACAGTCACTTCCCTCCTGAGTGGTTATGGCTCATACAGTCTACAGGAGTAGTCAAAGAAAGCTTCACGTCCTGAGCATATCTTAGACCCTATGGGAGGCAATTTAAACTTTAAACACTCTCAGTGTGAAAGCTCACTGAGTTTAAAGGACTTCAACATGCTTTTATGTTGTGGGTCTTTATAGTTTAAATAACTTCTAGTCAGGGTTCAGAAACTATCTAGTATAATGTAGAAAGCCATTTAAGTCTGACATGTTCTTCCTGCCCCAATGGTCTTTCCACAGCATCATGACCTGTTTTAAACCATTTACTTCTTATAGTGAGCATCTGTATGAACTTTAGTTAAGTACAAAATAGATCTCACTGATTTACAAACCCAGTCCTTTGCTTGCCTCCCATCATAAATTTCTATAGATGCAATGAAGTATGCAACCTCTTTTTCCACACAGCTGTGTTGTCTTATAAGATCACCGAGTCTGAAGGGTGAGCTCTGGGAATATCTCTCCTCCTACATATAGACTTATAGGCTGCCTCATTGAAAACTCAGTTTCTGATATTCCTTCATATAAGTATATTAGCATTTTATGGTAGCCCCATCCCCAGAAGTCTGTCTCCAAAAATGCATGTCTAAGTACTATGGCATTAAAGGTTGAAACATCAATATAGAAATTTAGAAAGCCCACATTTTGGTCCAAAGTAGCTTCTCATTATATATTAGCATGATATGTGTGTTAACGTAAACAGACAATAGGTTTCTCATTAGAAAAGAGTTCAATGGTAGTCATAGAATTTGCCAGAATGAGAATCCCTTCTATTAGAACACATATGTGTTAACGGGAAGACAATGGTTCTAAGTCAATAATTGGAAAATCAAACATTTTCATTTTTTCTACATATTTCACAAGTCAAATTTCCTGCATAGAAATCAGATGTGGTTTGTGTTAGAAGATCCAGCTCCCGGGCTGTTATCACATAAGTCACATACATTGTTCCTCTACCTTAGTATTAGTAGCTTCTAAATGGTACTTGTGTTTTCATTTGCTCTATCATGTGTGTGTGTGTATGTGTGTGTGTGTGTGTTTGTGTGAGAATGTTGCTTCTAACCTCTATCATCTGGTTAATCAATACAAGATATTAAACCACTTCTCTTTGAACCACATAGAGGACTTCTGTTTCTGAACCAAGAACATAAGAAATATCTGCAAATACCCCCTCAACATTCACGAATATTTACTGACTATTCAATTTGTTCTGAAGTCTAGGTAAAACACTGTAAATAGAAAAATAAGATGTTTACTTTCTTCAAGAAGGCTGCAATAAATATAAATATGCAAAACTAAGGCACTTACAAGTTAGTGATTTAATTAAAGTATTTTTAATATCTCTGTAAAATTATAGAGATTCAAGTTCGTTCATTTATAAATAATGTATGAGAAAGTAAGAAAAGCCTAGATATTCTGAGAAATGTTATAGGAAGACTACAGTAGGCACAAAGAAACTGGAGCTTAAGAGAATAGTAACTCCTGGGAAATTAAACTAAGAGTACTTAAGGGAAGCTCAAGTTCATGGCAGTGCCACTAGATTGTGCCAGTTTGTGAATTACATATTGTACTCTTGTGTTAGGATAAGAGATTTTGCTAATAATCAATTAAGTAAAAAATCCTATTGTTTCAACTGATTTTATATTTGCGAGAATTTCGTGAAAAAGATGTGGTACACTAATTTCTTTGCTAGGTAAAGCTCTTCATGTAATTATGAACTGGCAAGAATTTGTAGGCAATGAAGAGTAACATTGGTATATAAATATTGGGCAGAGAATGAACCTAGAGATTAGACATAAAGGAATTCCTATGATATATTTCAAGAATTATGGGCAAAAGAATTACCTTATTCAATATGAATTTTGAGATATTCTTCCAGGAGACTGTGAAGCACATAGAAGATCAAAATCAGAGGCAGGGAAAAGGCAGCACCGAAGAGAAAGTAAGACACTGACAATAATTTATGATGTACATTTTGAAAGAATTTGGTGATGTGGCAGTTACAGAGACCACTGTGACTTGTTGCATGGATTGCTAGCTATTTTACTCTCCAAGGGCAGACATTGCCAATCTTTGAGGATACAGTGTAAATGATATCATTCAGACTTGCAGAATCTAAATCACAGAAATGCACTTGAAATTCTCATTAGAAATCTAAATTTCCATAACTAGTAAGTGTTTGATTTATACAAGTAGGAATATCAGGGCAGACAGTGAGCTAAAATATTACTTTGAAAACATAAGATAAAGATAATCGACAAAGTCAGGAATGTAAGAAAGAAAATCCAAGCAATGAAAACATTTTAGAAGAAAGTAAAATGAAAAATTTTAGTTGAGAAAACTGACCTTAAAGGGATAAAAGCAGATTGACAAGATATAGTCAGAAAGCCAGGGGAAAAAGAATTAGGAAAGAACAATGTCCCAGAAACTGAGAGTAAAAAACTTTCAGAAGGGACTAATCATCACTGTCAGGCACAGCACAAAGGTCAGGAAGGATAAGAACTGAAGAGTGACCTTTGAAGCTGGCAATTAAGGAGCTTTCTGCTGACCTTGCTGGGAGTGGTGCAAAGCCTGATGTAGCGAATTCGCTGGTGAAAGAAAGTATTTGGAAGTAAAGCATTATGGATTCTCTGATGAGAGATAGACTATGCACTCAATTCTAGTTCCTCTTATATTTGGAGAAGCAAATGTGTTTATGTTCTTTTCCACTTATAAAACAAACAGAACTCCATGTCACAGTTCTGGAGATGAGAAATTGGCATAAATTCTAACATAGTGTATATTCATGCAGCTTCTAGAGTGAGATATCTGGACCTACATATACTCTATTGCAGAACCAATTTAAATTCTCATCTATTTCGTTAAAACTCATTAATTAACAGATAACATTACTCATAGTGATGAACATAACTTCCTATTTCCAAACATGAAATGTATTTAGTGATGATCACATAAGGGTGATATACATCTTGTCAAACATTTGTCATTTTCTGGAAAGAAGACAAAATCTTTTCTATTTTGAAACAATGCATTATTATTTGCTAGATACCCTGTTATATAAGAGAATGTCAGACATTTTTTGCTCCTGATAAAAAATATCTTTTAGATATCTGACAGACAGAAGACCATTTATAAGAATATGTAGTTTGTGTCTCAAAATGGATCAAGAGCATCACGTAGTTTAGCTTAAAGTAAATTGTGTCTTTTATAAAAAAGAAAATTACAATTGGTAATGAACTAATTGCACCAATTTCTTTGTTTTAAATTAAAATTTGTGTATATCTTCTTAGATCTAATGAATGAAATAAAAATGTAGGAGGAGAGTTAGTGTTCTTCATGGGTGTACCCTTGTGAGTTGACCATTCTCCTATGAAGCCCATACTTCCAGAAGTATGTGGGCAGCACAACCTATACTGATTTTATTTTAATGCAAAGGGTGCAAAGTTGGGTGTGTAGGAAAGGGGGTATAGATATATGGTAAGAGGGAAAGCAACTGAAATTGCCATCTTTGGTACACAGATAATGCTTTCAATGGTAGGTGTGAGTTGAGCTCTTGGCCAATTAGGACCCATGGAGATTCAGAAACAATCCAGGCTGATCCTAGGACAGAAGGTCACTTTCTAGAATGAGCGAGCTCATTGCTGAGGACAACTTCCACACAGCTCAGTTAATGTAGAGTGGTCTAGCTGGTGCATGCTTTGAGCTTCATCCCTACAATCTAGTATCTTTGTGTTGACCAAGTGCTCTGTAGGCTACAGAAAGAGAAACCTGACATGAAAACCTTTACCTACAATCTTCCCTGCCAATAAGATGTGTTGGGACATGGTGGCAGAACCTGAAGGGGTAGCCAATCAATGTTTAGTTTAACTTGAGGCCAACACCAGGAAAAGTTTCTTGTGCTGTATAATTCCTGGATGGACAGAAACCATAGAATGGATAGCTATAGACATAGGGTAGGATCAAAAAGACCTGGCAAAATAATCAATGAAATAATTCCTAATTATATTCTGCTCTAAGAATAGACTTGTTCCTTTTCCAGTAATCATCAGGGAGGCTTCCTCTGGAGGCACATGGGAGCAGACGCAGAGTCCGACAGACTCTCTTATCATGAGAAAGTTTAAATTGAATGTCCCCATCAAGTTCTTCTACTTGGAAATGGGGAATCTCAAGGAATAAAGGGGAAGAATGATTGTAGGAATTCAGGGGTGGAGGATACCAGGAGAAAATGGCTTGCTAAGTCAATAAGCAGGACCCACATGGACTCACAGAGACAGAAACAGTGAGCATGGTGCCTGACGGGGTCTGCACCAGGTCTTCTGTGTATGTCTTTTAGCTGTTATTTTCATGTATTTGTGATGTTGCTTACAGTGGGAGCAGGTGTATCTGACTCTTTGGCCTGTTCTTGGGACCGTTTTACTCCTACTGGGTTGCCTTTTCCACCCTCCACATGAGGGCTTTTACCTTGTCTTATTGTATCTTGTTTAGTCCCGTTTTACTGGTGTCTCTTGGATGCCTGATCATTTCTGAAGTGGAGTGGATCTGAAGGAGATGGAAGTTGGGGATATCTGGGAGAAGTGGAGGTAGGGGAAAATGTTCTTGAGATGTACTGTATAAGAGGAGAATCTATTTTCAATAACATTGAAAGCACTAGATTCAGGGGATTCTTTATCTCCACTGTGGTTGATGATGTAAAAATGTTGAGTTTGATGAATAAGTCTTAAGTAATTTTACAAAAGTCATATTCTGACACTGAAACAGGCAAATTTCAAACTTTAGTAGATTTGTATTAAAATTTTCTACTCATTTGAACAAACAGATCATGTATTACAACTAAATACATGGGAAAATACAATTGTAGACACTAAAAATGGAAACTGAGATTATACAATGGATAAAAGGAAGCATCTTCAATAAATGGTGCTGGCATAACTGGATGCTGTCATGTGGAAGACTGCAGATAGATCCATATTTATTGCCATGCACAAAACTGAAGTCCAAATGGATCAAAGACCTCAACATAAATCCAGCCACACTGAACCTCTTAGAAGAGAAAGTAGGAGGTACCCTAGAATGAATTGGTGAAGGAGACTGCTTCCTGAATGGAACACCAGTAGCTCAGAGACTGAGATCAATAATTAATAAATGGAACCTTTTGAAACTGAGAAGCTACTGTAAATCAATGAACACAGTCAACAAGACAAAAAGGCAACCCCCAGATTGGGAGAAGATCTTTACCAAGCCCATATCTGACAGAGGACTGCTTTCCAATATATACAAAGAATTCAAGAAGCTAGTCTCCAAAACACCAAATAATCTAATTAAAAAGTGGGGTACAAAGCTAAATGGAGAATTCTCAATAGAGGGATCTGAAAGGGCTGAAAGACACTTAAGAAATTGCTCAACATCCTTAGCCATCAGGGAAATGCAAATCAAAACAACTCTGAGATACCATCTTACTCCTGTCAGACTGGCTAAATTCAAAACAGCAATGACAGTTTATGCTGGAGAAGATGTGGAGAAAGGGGAACACTCCTCCACTGCTGGTGGAGTACAAACATGTACAGCTACTTTGGAAATCAGTAAGGTAGTTCCTTAGGAAAATAGGAATCAGTTTACCACAAGATCCAGCAATGCCACTCTTAGGCATATACCTAAAAATGCACACTCATACATAAGGACATCAGTTCAACTATGTTTATAGCAGCATTATTTGTAATAGCCAGAATCTGGGAGCAACCTAGATGCCCCTCAACTGAAGAATGTATAAAGAAAATATGGTGCATTTACACAATGGAGTACAAATCAGTAGACCAAAAACCAATGGAATCTTGAAATTTGCAGGCAAATAATCGGACTAGAAGAAACCATCCTGAGTAAGGTAACACAGTCACAAAAAGACAAACATGGTATGTACTCACTCATATATGGATTTTAGACATAGAGCAAATGTTTACCATCTTACAATACACACCGCCAGAGAAGCTAGGGAATCAAAGACAACCCTAAGGGACACATACATGGTCCCCCCAAGAAGAGGAAAGGGGCAAGATCTCCTGAGCAGTTTGCGAGCATGAGGGAGGGTAGAGAGTGTTAGCAGAAAGAGAAGTGGAGAAAAGAAAGGGAGAGGATGACATGAGGGAGCAGGAAGAATGAGTCAGGGGAAGAATAGAGGAGAGTAAGAAAAGAAATACCATAATATAGGGAGTCATTACAGGTTTAAAGAGAAACCTGGCATTAGGGAAATGTCCAGAAGTATACAAGGATGACCCCAGCTAACAATCTAAGCAATAATGGTGAGGCTACCTTAAATGATCTTCTGTGATAATGAGATTTATGACTCCATTATATGCCATCCTAGAACCTTCATCCAGCAGCTGACTGAAGCAAAAGCAGAGACCCACAGCTAAGCACTGAGCTGAACCCCTAGAAACCAGTTGCAGAGAGAGAATCCAGTTGCAGAGAGGGACTAGTTATGAGCAAAGGGGCCAAGACCAGGCTGGAGAAACCCACATAAACAGCTGACCTGAGCAAGGGGGACCTCATGGACCCCAGACTGATAGCTAGGAAACCAGCATAGGATTGATCCATATTCCCTGAAAGAGGGTGTTAGTGAGGAGGCCTGGGCAATCTATGGGGCCTCTGGCAGTGGATCAGTATTTATCCCTAGTATATGAATAGAATTTTGGAGCCCACTCCACATAGAGGGATACTCTCTCAGGCTAGACACACAGGGGATGTCCTAGGCCCTAGTGCAAATGATATAACACACTTTGAAGGTCCCCCATAGAAGGCTTTATCCTCCCTGTGGAGCAGAAAAGGGATGGGATAGAGGGTTGGTGGGGGCCAGGGGAGTAGGGGTGGGAGAGGGTACTGGGATTGACATGTAAAAGAAGCTTGTTTTCAATTTAAATAAAAAATGGAAATTGAGTCACTGGCTGGGTTCACATGTAGAAAACTCATCATCAAGGCATTATATATAAAAAGGTGTATTTTAGGGAGGAGGTCATGTATGCAGTAACATGATTTTGTAGTCCTTAATTCATAGGACCACAAATCCATGAGAGACAACCATTGAGATAAGTCACTAAGGCAAAAAGATTTGGTTTGTTAGACATTCTCATAGGAATTAGGCAAAAAAGAAAACACATCGTGTGGCAGTGGATGAGCCACTGTTAATCATAGATATGGAACAAGGACATTTTTTAAAAAAGGTGTTAATAGAACACAAGTACAAGTTTACAATGAAATGTATTTCAAATATGGAATGAGAGAGCGAGAAACACATTGGCTAGCATGAAGTTTACAGTCATAATTTCATGAAAATTCTGTAACAGTATTCCATGTGGTAAATCATTATTAATTACTTATTTTAATTGCTTCAAATGTTTCTTCTTTTGTTCTTTTTGTGCAGCCAACATTTTAGAGTCCTTATAGTCTATCTATATCATAATGCTGTTCAAAGCAGGACACCTATAGAGTGCATTCTAGAGCTAAGCATATTTATGCTAGAACAACAACTATAATTAAACAGTTTTAGGCAAACCATGATGTAATATCGCCTCTATATTCTACCTAGTAAAGAGATATGCTGCTATGCACTCCATGTTGAAATGTCATCTCAGGTACTTGGAATCTCTGTATAGTAATAATAATACCGATACCTATCTTGGAAAGTTATTGGGAAGAATTAATGTCTTTCATTTCAAGAATAGAATATTGTTCTAAGAAAATGATGAAGTCCATAATAATGGCTAGGTTTTATTTAAACCATTTGTATGTTCCTCATTTATCCTGTCACCCTAGACAATTACAGTGACTATGGGGGGAATGTACATTAAAAACAGAGTTTAGGTGGCTAATTGCTCAGCCACTACACATTCTTTTATAAAACAAAAGAAATGAAACATAATTACAAAAAGTACTGTCTCCAGATAAAAACTGGAAATAAATCTTTGAAGACAGATTGATATAGATTAACTTATTTTGCTACTTTTTGTTTCTGAAGACATTTCAAGGATTGGGAAGCATGTGCCCATAAGTAATGAGCCTATTAAGCATCATCTATAGACAAATATTTACTATTACATTAAATCAGTGGACATGCAATTAGGAAAAACTGAATAAAAATTGAGAGACTTACTCATTTATTTGTGTCATTATTTTTTCTTCTACACCAATGAATAGTAATATTTCCACTCCTGTAGTGATGAGACTATGTGGAATTTGCTGCCCAAAATGGTTGTGCAAATTCATTCAGAGTTTGCAAACCATTTGATTGGATCAAAGTTAAACAAACGTATTTTTCTGATGTGTCAGATAGGTTTGTGAGGAGTCACAGAGTCATAACTATATTTTTTAACACCTGCCCTTGTGATGTGAAAGAAGTCATAGATGATAAATGTTTAAATAAATGGGCTGTGTTATATTAATGAACACTCTTAACTTTGAAATTTATATAATTGTAAGTCATTACATATTATTCCTCTGATTATTTCAATTAATTAAAATGTAATATCAGGTCTGGAGAGATGTTTCAGTGTGTAAAACACTTGCTGTAGAGTCATGGGAATTAGAGTTTAAATGCCCAGGGCACACATAAAAGCTGGGCATAGTAATCTACCTCTGTACTACCAGTGCTCCTAATATGAGATCAGAAGCAGAAACAGGATTAGTGAGAATCTCACATTTCAGTTGTCTAGGGAGTGGTGGCTAATGACAACAACAGACGCAGAAACAATAAGAAAAACAAGAACCTGCCCCAAAAATTGAACTTCAAGAACCTGATGCCAATGTCTTCCTCTTCCATCCATACACACACTGTGGAATACACATGTCCATGCTTACACAAATAATATGTAATACACACATTATACACATATACACACACCCCACCCATATAGACAAATAACATACACATATATACAAAAGATAAAAAGTGTATTAATACTGATTTTTAGTTCATAACTCATAAAATATAGCTGTTGCATAAAGGCCTTACCTATTTCAACTATATAGTTAACTCAGAAAAATATACATTTTAAAGATGAAGAAGATTTCATTTGGAATTTTAATATCAGGCTATAAGTAATGAATGAATGAATAAAATGTACCAAATAATGTATTCAAATAACTTCTAGATGTTTCTTTTCCTTTGCTAAGAACATCTGACATACTATTTTTAGGTATGTATTCTCCCCATACTTCTATATGCTGGTATATGCAAATTCTAATGTCAAGTGTTCTATACATTATTGAGCATATGCTACTTAGAAACGTGAGGCATATTGCAATGTACTTTCTTAATCTTGAAATTACAATAATGGATATAGGATGGAAATTGTACTATTTTATGATTTTCATGCCAGTTCTGCCTTTATGAAGTTTTATTGCCATGATTTTAATACATTCACTGATTTACATAATACCTAAATTATCTACAATGTCTACTAAGAATACTCACAAAAAGATCAGTTAGAAATTCCAGCACCTTCAAGATAAGACTTTATAAATATCAAAGAACAGGAAATCTGTTTGCAATTACTTCTGAATTAGGATGTGCAGATTGAGCCATTATGTTCTCATAAAACAGCAGAATGGATCTAACCTATTAGAGGTGTACTTCTTCATGAAATTGCACTTCCCATTACTAGAAAAAAGTCATTTAATACAAAGCTAACGCCTGAACAGAAAGGCCCTTTATGATGAAACTAAACAAAACTGGACATTTTCGGTATTAAAATGTGTCATGGCTGTTCATTACTTGTAGTTTCTTCTTTCAATCCAGAAAATAGCATTTTCATTAAGTCTTCAGTTACTGACAAAATGATTTTTGAGTATATTTAAAACTTGTCTCATTATTTTTCCTCACTATTTAACTGACATTACAAAATACCCAAGCTTCAAGAGATATGAGGCAAGTATAAAACAAGACTCGTGTAAATGAGTTTCCCTGCATAAAAATGAATCTTCCTCTGTGAATAAAGTCATGAATACGATGCTCTCACCTTTTCCTAATTTCAGAATCCACAGTAATCTGCCTCTTCTTTTGAGGGGGTGGTGGTGGAAGTTCCTCTTGGGCATGTTTTACCAGGATTTCTTCCCTGGTGGTCACCATAGTTACCGTTTCCATTACAGTTGTCTGTGTTAGTGATGGCTGAATGGTGGTGACAGTCTGTGAAATCTGTGGGAAATATTGAAACAGAGGTCAGACACCACTCAAAAGACTTTGGTAAAGAGTGCTTGGAGTGGTGAGGGAAAATAATAAGAATCTGTTCCTGCTTGTTGGTAGATTGACCTTAAGATCAAACTAACACCATATTAAACCTGAATCAAATTATTTTATCTGACTTAAGTTATGTTGACTGAAATAGAAAAGCTAGGTAATCTCAAAATCAGATGTAAGCAGTGACTGCTGGGTGTATTGGAAAGAAACTGTAGGAAGTAAAGGAAGCTAATAAGAATTAGAATGCCCCTGTATCATTAAGGCATGCTGATTAAAATCTTCACAACATTAAGAGAAATTTTACTAAAGTATCTCAGCCCAGTTTCTAACACCTGGGACATTTCATAAGCCTGGTAAAATTTTATAATTATTTCAAATAAGAAAACATTTGAATGAAGACAAACATGTAAATAATAAATATATTAAATACAGTTTTAAAATGAAATTTTGATTTCATAATGACTAGTTTGTTCAGTACATATTGAAAAAGATAGTTGAATTTTGGAATAAAACACTATTTAATAATAAGTGGCATCTTTTGCAATTTCAGTAAAATGTTAATATAAAGTACTGATTAATTCATAAGCATTTTTGAGGTTCATATTATTCAAAAGTTGCTGAATATGTTAAAATGAGTACCTGAATTTATAATTAAAGACTTTGATTCTATGATTACACTCACCTTCAGATAAGACAGTTGTAGAGAGACATAATTCACAAATTTGTCCTACTATAATATATGATACACATAATGACAGTTGTCAGCTCCATATGAAAGATAATACCATATAGACAAGTTGTAAAAAATTACATATTCCATCCTTTTAAATTCTCCCCTTATCTTTCTCACAGTGTTCACTTTATTATGACCATAAGTTACCTCTGGCATGTTAACTAGAGTCATCTATAACCAATTTATTTGGAAGATTTATTGTGAAAAGGGCCAAAGAATGCCTGCATTAGTTCTTTTGGCTAGTAACAGAAGAACAGGTATTTGGCTTCACCAACAATTGTTTTTGAATTTTCCTTAAGCTCCTAATGTGAGAATGTGAGAAATGTTTAGTGTATAATCTCTTGATAACTATGTGTTGACTGATTCTTTCCATGGGAAGAAACAGGTTAAGAGTCAGGATATTTATTTCATCTTCCAAACTGGCCCCAAAAGAATGGACTCCTACAACAAATTATCATCTACAAAAATTTGTTCAATTATACACATTTAAAACACTAGCCTTTAGACAAACATCTTTGGACATGTTGAAGCCTTCTATTTCTCTATTTCTGTAGCCTCTTTATGCAAACTATGCAAGTATACAACTACAACAATAACAAAAAATATCCAACATACACCAAGAGGTACTGAATGCTTACATGTGTCAAAAGTAAGTTAACTTTTCTAAGCCCTTCATAAATTCATTATACAGAATCAATCACAGAGCTTTGAACAACTCTAATTACATACTCCAATGACAGGTTATATTAAGATTAAAGCAAAAGGCAATAGTTTTAATGTTGCTCATGATATAAACTCAAATATAATTGCACCTAACACAGAAAGAACATCAAACGAAAAATTGAAGTTTGTCTTTATTCTGAAAGAAATGTAATTTTATCAGGATTCCAAGAATCATTTTATTGCGATATTTTTAAGTCACAAGGAAAGATTATTTTACATATAATAACTAACTGTATATAGGAATATTTTTCCTAAGAAAAATATTTATAAGTACTCTGATTATAGACAATAGGAAAATTTAAAGCTTTTCTTTTAAACTTCTATGCAATATTTTGGTATTATGTTTTTAACTATGTAATTGACTTCTGTTATGTTAATATCTATTTTTCATTCTTGTTATAAAATTAAATACATTAGAACATGCAGGTTTAAAAGAATATGATTGTGCTACCATATATTAATAATGAAATTGTATTTTAAGAATATACACAATCAAGGCAGACTATATTATTGTATCTTATTTTGTCCTCTTTGGCTTTCATGTCTTGGAGGTCTGTTCTTTTCTGGAGAGGAAATGGAGGAGGAATGAACCTGGGGAAGAGGGGTGGTGGCAGGAAGCTATAAGAAGTGGAACGAGGGGAAACTGTGGTTGGGATGTATTGTAAGATAGAAGAATCTATTTTCAATAATAAAAATATTGTAGATACCCATGTAGATAAGCACAATGAATCACTTTCAAAAACGAACAATATTAATATATGAAACTATGATGCCTATATACTATCTTTACTACAGCACCATGATTGACAATGCCATTTCATTTCAGTTGAAACAAAGAAACAAAAAACTCAAACATTTACCCTAAAAATTAGAACAGAACACATTATGTATAAAAATTAATAATTACTCTCCAAACCTACTACATGCAAATAGACCATAAAACTAAATTCATATACTAAGTTCTTCCATGGTTTTTAGCAATTGAATATACTTAATTATTTATTAGAATCATTATAATTAAAACAGGAGAGAGATTATCGAAGTCAATTAATTTTACTCTAGGATTTGTTCTACCTGAAGTTGAAAACTCCTTCCTTAGTATGACAGTAAAACTTCCAAATTATCAAGAATTTTCTTAACTCCTAAAAACAAACTATCTTATTATGACTTTTCTATGTCAATTTTTCTTTGAACTCTGAACAAGCACAGGGTAACTTGGGTTTTGTTTATAAACATCAATTTAAAAGACTGAAAACAATAATCATGACTCTATTAAATCTCATTTTGAAGGTCTGAAATGTTAGGAAATTGCGCAAACTGAAATTAATGGGGTTGAGAAGTCAAAATGAAGATTTTCTGTTTTTGGACACCACATCCAATTAAAGCAATCTATAATTACTTGTTGTTTAGTAGATACACATTAATATTTCAAATATGTTCAATACTTATCAAATATGTATCTCCTACAGGACATTTTGAAATGGATAAAATGGAATCATCTTCAATATTTTATACTGTATCAGGAAATGTGAAAATTAATAATTGTGAAATACAAAGAGTGCTTCATGAAAAATAGAACTATGCAAAACAAAACACGCAGTAGTGAAGGACATTTTATTTTACACAATATAAAACTACACTTCCCTCAATTAACATCTTAAGATACAAATTTGTTTTAGTGCCAAGGTTCAAATATAAACTTCTGTGTGTCATGAATGAATACTGAGTAACTATCATAGATTACAGGAACCAACCAGTAAGCACTAGCAGTAGTTGGGTAACCAAATTTATTTTTAATATTAACTACTATTCTGTTTCGTCACCAATAATATGGTAACAAAACTTCTTGGATAGGAACTGACATTGGGATTATGAGAACAATTAATGTGAAATACTCAGAGGATATCATACAAGAAGCCATCCTTGACTTTGAAGTAAAACACTTCATAATATAATTAAGAAGGTTCTTTCTGTGAAGTTGTCTCTCCAGTTTTATGCATTTTGTTCTTCACTTCAGTTTGCCTTCAGTACAAAAATATAATAGAAAGAAAATATACACAATGATTTCTGGATTAATATTAGAATTAGAACAATTGTGTTAGCACCTGTAAAAATTGAAAAGCAATGACATTTACGTTTTTCTGATTCTCCTGACCTTCTATTATATATCATCTAAGATAGAAGTGATAAAGTATTTTATAACTAGTGATTATGAAGCATATAGCTAGGAACCATTTATTTGCATGTCATTTCATTTATTTTCAGTAGGCAATAAATGAATACTATAGATAATAAGCATTTTAAAGATAAATTCATGGTAAATAAAATATGTTAATTACATAAGTCAGTCTAATTTCAGTAGAATGGAAATTTTATCTTTATGCTTCTCTTCCATCTGCCTCTGACATACATGCAAATAAGATAATATATAAATTGCTTCACTAATTCATATATTTATACAGAATTTCGAGCAAAAAGGAAGATACTGCAGATATTAGAGACTACAAGGTTACTGTAGCGATCAAATTGGCTTATATTTTTATTTTATAAATAAATGAATTATTGCAAATATTAACTGAGCCTTGCTTGATCAAATTTCAGTGCTTACAGTATTTTCAGGTACTATAGGTAATGAAAGGACAATGCAAGACTGACTGCAGTCATAGCCAAAGCCTTCGCTAAATTCCTACTTTCATTGGTAGTATAAAAATGATACTTGATTTCTAGAGTAACTTGAGGCATAACTTCACAGTTTTCAAAGAAAATCTTTAACCTGCAGTATTAGCCAAAAGAAGCACTAAAATTTGAAATGATGCATTTAAACAAGATGAAATCCTAAAACAAGTGATGTAACTGAAGTAATTTAATTGTACTGATCATTTATCATAAAATATTTATCTATTTTTAAAATTATTGGTTGAATCATTAGTTTTGGATAGCTCTTGTACAAATAAAAAGTGCTCTCAAAAGAAAAGGCCTTAAGTACTTTTAATTAAAATTCCTCGAAAAGGCTAACCAACCCTAAACATATCACCTGTATCCACAGGTCTACATGGGATTAAGGGTTTCCTGATAATTGGTGATAGGAAGCAAATGGGAATTCTGCAGGAGCACTATGCACTCAGAACCCCTGAGCCACCTCACAGCTGTAATCTTCTCATTTGTATTGCGGGCTCACTGGAAAAAAAAAACTGTCTTATGTTTAGTCATGATCTCTGTTACCTAAATGACCATCAAAAGTGTTAAATCAGTCACAAAGACATACAATGACACAGAATATGCACATAAAATGCTGTTTTCTCTCTTTGAAAGGATAAAAGATTGCAAAAATTAACTCAGCTAAAATTTTGAATGCAGGCACATACATAACGTAGCATGGACATCTACTGACATCTCCAAAGACAGGTGAATTCCAAATGCTCTAGTTTTAGCTTAAGGGTATTCATGCTCACAATTGAAATTCTCTCAAATGTGGTCATTAGCTGAGTAGAAACAAAATAAACTGATATCAAAATTCTTGAGTCACAGCATCTTTTATTCCAATGGAGAAAGTTACCTTGTTAAAAAATAGAACAGAAACTTTTGGATTTAACAGGGTAGATATATTCACACATCAAGTCATCAGATTTCAACTTTTAATATATTTTACCATATTAATTAGTCACTTATCTTTTGCAGCATATATGCTTTTAGATAAGTGGCTATGATAATGCTTTATCTCAGTTAAATTTTATTAAATTTCCTTTATTAATGACACAGAAATGCTAATTATATTTCATAATTAAAATAAAGACAACAATACATTCATTAGGGTTATGACATTTAGAAAACAAACTGCATAGCTCAGCATGCATAGTTGTAAAAGCATTAGTTGAAGACATAATCATTATAGTTTTCCAGAAATCAATCCACGGTGTTTTTGTTTTTTTTGGTCTCCTTTCCCATGTTAAGTATTCACACAACAAAAAGGTTTCTATCCTTCCAATTATGGGGAACAGAAAGCACCCTATTTTGCTGAACTTCTTTTTCATCAAGCTTAACATGACAAGGATGTGTTCAGGTATTATTCAAGCCAAAGCTGACTTTAAAATGCAAGATAGAAGCTCTTATTCCTGAGGTTTTTCACCCCATGTTTTGTTCTTTTGCCATGGAACAGCTTCTTAAGGTCAAAATATCTCAAAGCTTTGACCTGAAATGATGTCAAAGTTACAGGTACGTGACAGTTCTTTATGTGAACACAATGAATTTCCTGTAGTCTCCATCACAATCCTATATCTTACTTCCCAATAATGAATTGTAACTGTTACTAAATTTTGCTCATTCTTTTTGTTTGTTTGTTTGTTTGTTTTTCAAGACAGTGTCTCTTTGGGTAGCTTTGGCTGTACTGGAATTCACTCTGTAGAGCAGACTTCCTTAAGCTCACAGAGATTTGCCTGCCACTGCCTGCCAATTGCTGGGATTAAAGGCATGTGCCATTATTGCCCAGGAACTTTGCTCATTCTTAACAGCAATCTACCAAAAAAGCATTTCCCATAATCCTGCATTGAGTGTGAGTTATTAATGAGATTATTTACTTCCCTTGTAACAGAAGAAAAATGTACAAATTTGAGCGAATCTGTTTAAAGTTAAAATCTTAACCTCAATTTTTCTTAGAGTCATTAAACAATTTTGGTCAAGCTGAATTTGTGGTTAGATAAAAAGCAATTAATTTTCAGGAAAAGCTGTTATTTCTTCATTCCCATCTTTTAATTTCTGTTTCCTTGTATTGCTCTTTTTTTCCATTCCTACAAAGTAATAACCTTAAGCAAAAACTGAATCTGTGACTGCATGGTTTGGGGAAAGTTCTTGCAGAAAAAGAAAAACATGAATATATGAACAGTTTTAGGCTTATTATTGTTATGGGATAAATCAAAAAGTTTTTGGGCAAAATCATACTTCCAAAAATGTATTTATGAGAAGTTATATCTTCCAAACTGGTTTATTAAATGATACTGACATTTACAATACATTGTCTAAGAATTCTATTGTCATAATAATTTATGGAACCAATGAGAACATACAAGAATGACAGAGCACTTCTGAATTAAAACTTTTCATAGTTACTAATGCATCATATTCTCAGATACCTACAATACTGCAAAATATCCATAGGCAGGTAGTTAACAATAAATAATCTAGTAATAAAATTGTACTACCCATCTAATGAAGTGTATCAAATGAAATTTTTATTATATAATGACATGAGAAATTTTAAATATGAATTTCAATTTGAAAGGAGATGTAAACATAATTGGAAATCATGAATGAAAGACAATATTTTTCTTCATGTGTATTTCTGGATACAGTATCTTAATGTTTCTTCATCTTTCAACAAATATTTGTAAGTTCTACATATCAGTTATCAAGTCAGGAAGACAAACTCTCTGTTCTTAACTCATAATAGAAGAAACAGCTGCCTAAAATATTAAGTGCAGTCATTATTTTAATAGTTATGTATATGATGTAATGAGCTATGAATGTGATCAATTATCAAGAAATTTTATGACTGAATATAATGGGAAAGATTATATTAAATATTATCATACATATTTTTGAATACCCATTTCTTATACAATTATCTAACCACAACAGCAACATACTTTCAAAACACCAGTATTTCCTAAAATTAGGAAAATAGTGAAAACTCACAACATAAACTCATATTTTTTATCTAAATATATATTTGTGTTAACTTAGCCACAGTGATGACACAGTGGCCAGTGATGATACAGTTCACTAGTATATTGTTTAATTATTTCAACATTCCTTTCACAAGTAGGGCAGCAATAAGTTCATCTGACTGGCACTCATACATCTGCCTCTCCCCAATTCTCCAATTCCAGTATAAGCAAGGGAACCATGTTTCGGATTCAACTGTCCACTGGGAACAGATTAAACCCATGGCATACTTTGAGGGAAGTAAAGTATTTTTGTCTTAATGTAGTATTCCAATATATCCAGCATAATTAACAATATAATATTTAAAATCACTTACTTGTGCTGAACTCTTTTCAAGTTTTTGGGCTAAATTATCCCAACGCTGTGCAAAGTTTTCCATCCAGAGTTCCATCTTTTGAGTCACTGACTTATTTTTCAGTGCTGAAAGGAGATCTTCGTTAAGTGAACTGAGTTTTTCCATGGTTTGCCTTTTCTTTTCCAGATCTATTTTTAACATCTGTTAAAACAAGAAAAACCATGGCAGTAAGGCTGGGCCTGAAAGTACTATAATTCAGTCCATTTGCATGTATTTGCTCCTTTGTATAGCTGAGAAATTGTTGTAAATGCAGCTGCACAGTATAGAAGGTCCATAAATCTCTAGGTAGAAAAATGCCATCTAAATACACTCTTAGAAATCTGAAGACTAAAAATAAAACATCAGATATAGACTAAACATCTGAAAGGTCACTTTAACATATTTGAAGTAATGCCAAATGAAAGGATACAGTCACCCCAGAAAGAATTCAACGTGTACACACTTTTTTTTTTAGCATTTGAAGATGCATGGCTCTTAGACACTCCATAATTTCTTAATTGTTGATCATATTCAAATGAATGCTATCATTTGTCAGGACCATTGATGAGTAGAGACAACATGAATTGTTAAAGGGCCTTTAAATTCAGAAATCTAATTTTCATTTTGCCAAAACTGAAGTGTTTTTTATCACAATTTTAACACTCCTTTATCCGTTAGTAGAAAATGTATTATTGTTCTATGGTTGCTTAAATTTAATGTTTGTTTGTAACCATTATTTAGTTACAATGTGGCTATTTGTGTTATTATTTGCTTTTTCCTTTTGTAGATATGGTCCTGAGGATTGAACCTGGCTTCTATTTTTTGGACATGTGCTCTACCACTGCTTCAGCTTCTCAGTCCTTGAGTTACTATTTTCTAAAATATTTTAAACCCAAACAAATAAACTAAGTCACCAAATATGAATCAAATCCTTGAGGATGTCTTTGCTTATTTTCTAAATACTTGTATATTATATTAAATAATTGCTATACTTTTCATAGTTTCAGAATTCATAGAGATGTTTATATTTGCCTTTGGGTTTCTATAAAATAGATAAACAAAGTGTAAAATCAGTAGATTATCTACTAATGTCACCCTTCACATACAGGATTCAGATTTCCAGTTACCAAATGTTAGTCAGAGTCTTTGTAAACACAGAAAGGAAAAAGAAAGATAAAATCATTTTACAGTCTTTTAACAGCCCATTCTTCTGGCAGTAGCAAGTATAGTGAATATAAACTAGATTATGATATGTTTCTAAATCAAATACAGCTTTGTTTAAGAACAAGTAACATTATATGTGACACAAAAATTATCATGAAACAGATATACCTAATGTCACAGTCCAAAGTGTCATGGACAGAGTAATCAATAAAACTCCCTACAAGGAACATTTTATGCAGTTTATTTTGGCATGCCACCTGCATTGATAGCTATGAAGTGCAGAATGTTCTAGTGTTTCCTTCAATTAGTTTGCCCTTTTGTTAGAAGTTGTGCTTGCAGAATTTTATGTTTTAGGCTTCATGACATATTTCTGGAGGGATACAAGTTGTAAAATTCATTTCTAATTTTCTCAATAATTACTATTTTCTCATTGAAAATTGTTATATCCTGAAATATGATTTGAGATATAAACTGAGTTTATATCAAAGCCTGCAATGTCATAGTGTAGTCTTACATAGGGTTGGGGAATTTTCTTTGAAAAAAAATCACCTTATATTTCCATTAAATTTAAGTACATTCTTATAATAGTAAGAAAAATGTAGTTCATGTTGCCTGCCTCAAACTGAAAGCCACATTTGAAATCTACTGTAAATCCTTCCAAGTATTCTGTGAAAGGAGCCTCATTTTTGTTGTTTATCTTAATTAACTTTACGTATGTATTCATTCTATTGTAAGAAACTATAGCTTCTTACTTTTTATGACACATTCTTAATGTTATGTTTAATTTCTTTCTGGAATAGGCATGATATATATATATATATACATATATATACACTTAAAATGGAAAAATATAAACATACTCATATTTGCTTATTTTTCAAAGCTTAAGGAATAATTTTAAATACCTATATTGTAGACATAGAAGATACACCTACTATTAAAGCTACAATGCAATGATATAACATTTTATAAGGGGAATCTGAAAGTCATGCTTAAAGGAGACTGTGATATACATATATATATCTACATATATATATATATGTATGTCTTTAACAGTGGGTGTACTTTCTATCTGAATATACATGGCTACATAAATTCTCCCTTAAGCTTTGACAAAAATACAACCCAGTTCTGCCTAAATAAATGTAACTAAGATTCCCAGGGTTAACATTTAAGCAAATAAAAGAGCTTTTAACAAACATCACAAAAATTAAAGTAAAGTAACTTTTAAAGTACAAATACAGAGAGGACCCAAAGGGTAAAATGTAAGCAGTAATTATGAATACATTTTGTTATTATGTAATCAACAATTTTGATGTAGATCCATATGACAAAAGTACAATTTAAACCAAAATTGATTTAGTAAATTTTAGATGAGTTTAACTGTTTATTTTTACTTATTTATTTATGTATGTTTCTATGTATGAAGATGTGCTACAGATTGAATGCGGAAGTTCAGAGGACAATTTGTAGAAATGGTTTCTTTCCTTCTACCATGTATGTTATAAGGATTAATCTTCAGGCTAGGCAGCAGCATCTTTACCTTGTAATCCATATAACCAGCCCTTATTGAGTTTTGGAATTTGACTGTGGCAAATCCGTTATTTAGACACAATTTCATCTTCTTCCCCTGTCTATCTCTGTTCTTCCCCACTCTCTCGCTCCTTTCCGCTTGTTTTATTTTTGATACCCCCCAGTTTTGGAAGGACTCCTTTACTATACTTAGTAATTGAAGTAAAAATATATCTAGAACAATACCAGATGTGTTTGGTCATAAGTACTAAATTATCTTCTTCTGTGTATCCTTGAGGTGAATTGCTTTGTTCATATGAGTACTACACTTATTGCTCTGTGTGATTCTATTTGAATTTTATGTTCAGAGCCTCCCTATTTGGTTCTGGTCTATAATTCACTATGTAAACTATAGTACCCTAGAACTTGAAGTGATCGTATCACTTCCTCCCATGTGGTAGTATTAGAAATATGATATACCATGCCTGGCTTTTATGTCATTTTGATCTTGAATCTAATGTGTATATCCTAAATAGCTATGCTTTAATCTTCCCTAATTAATACCAGCAAAAGAACATTTATAAATAAGCAGTCAAAGTTAAGTCTGTGATTGCTGAGGACATATAGAGTACTTCCTGAACATTTGTTCAGGACAGCTGTGAATATGAACTTGATCTCAGAAGCCCACATAAAACAGAAAGAAAGATCCAACTTTACAAATTGTCCTCTCATCATCACATGCAAGCTGTGCCATATGCCTGTATATATACATACACACACGCATGGGTGCATATGCACACAAAGAACAGTATTTTAAATATTAAGGAATCAAAAGAAAACTGGAAAACTTACACAAGGCTAGGACAATAAAAGAAGATAAATATTTCACTTTCACAAAAGTCCAGCACCTAGAACTGCCTTTAAGACAAACAGGAAGTAAAGCTGGTTGAGTCACTAGTAAATGTAGAAAAGGACAGATTATGCTGTTCAGTAAGATGAGAGTATATAAGTTCTCCCTGGTCAAGGTTAGAAGATGAATTGAATTCGAAACAAGATATACAATTACAAAAGGCACAGGAAACCTTCACCCTCTTCTCATCAGGAGTATGCACAGGAGGATAGTGCCTGCACAATTTCTCTTACACTGAAGAAATTGAATAATGCATGTATTTTTCTGCAGTGATTTATCAAAATACATGAAGTAGACCGTTACATTCCAATCACCATTTTCTGTACTAAAGTAGGTTGGTTGATTACAGGCTTTCTCAACTTCGGAGATTATAAGAATCATATAGAATGCTCATTTAAAATACAGATTACTGCTCCCTCCTTGTAGAACGTACAAGTCAGCACACCTAGGAAGAACCTAAGAATTTATATTTCTTTATATCTGTAAGAATACAAAGGTAGAAGAGATGCTGAAACCGCTGTCCTAAGAAACACATTTTTGACAGCATTGATTTTATTAAGATGAATTCATTGAGGGTCATCAGATGAGTTGTTATCAGGGTACCAAATTAGTATAAAACAGAATGTTTCACAAACACTTTCTGGGCCTTCATACACATGGCATTCCTGTCATTTGATACAATAGCACAGGAAAATAAACAGTCTTTCTGGAAACCTTATATGATATACTCTTGGATCTCCATATTTCCCAGTGCTGTCCTTCCCTGACAAACAGCAACAGTCTCCAGAGCAGATTTCTTCTTGAGATGGGTTTTCCTTGGATAATTTATACATTTTTGTAAGTTTTGGAATTCACCTCATCATGCCTGAATAATCTTTTCTCTTTAGTTTTTAATCTTTGAATCAGAAAATTACAGTTTTATTTTTATATATCACAAATCTGGAGGAAAAAAATAGCAAACTTCTCAGATAACAACCATAACAAAAAGTATTCAAAATTACATTAATTATTAGTGGTAATATCTCAAAAGAAATTACACTAATTGTGAAGAAAAAAGAATTTTGGAACGCCGAATCTATACCTAGGCATGAAGTATGAACTGGTAACAGATGGCACCTGCTTTAGGTCTCAGATTGTGACATATTTTAATGAACATTAAATTCTTATTCACTGCCTGAGTCAGCAGGGGAATTTTACCTCCAATTCTAGACCAGCTGTCAGGTTTTGATAATTGGCTTAAACTATCAAATGGTGAGACTTATACAAAACATATTTTCATTTTGTTCATAGCTAAGGTTAAATAATAAGAATTTTAATCACATTGAGAATTTATTGAGGCTTCACTAAGACAGAATTTTCATGGTCCTTAGTCTGGGAAAGGCTTTTATTCACACAATGCAACATAGTAGCACATGGTTGTTGAAAATGACAATTTGGAATCACAGCCAATTTGTTTCTAATAAACGCTAGGAGGAGTCTGGAAATAGCTTGAGAGGCCTCAGCCTGAGTCTAGATGGCTTAGTGCTCATTTCCACTCAGCTACTAATGTTATATAATACCTGCTGTATGTCATGCCTACTTTTCCTAGACCTCAATTACTTCTTCTAAAACAAACTAAGTAGCCTATCCAAAGAACTTTCAGCATGTGATTCAATTGAGGATACCTTAGCTTTAAGGTGTTTGGACTTTGTCACTCTGTTGCTTCCTAACAACAATTTTATTTATTGGTAAACCTAATCAGAGGTATAGATAGTAACCAGTATTAGCCATTAGAACTGGTATCTATTATTATGTAAAATAAACGTGTAATATTCTGACATATAATGCATTCTGGATATGACTGTCAAATAAAACTGTCTTGGATACTCTGCCATCATTTGACCTTGATGCTTCTTAATAAATAGATAAAATATATTTGCTTTACATAAGATCTGCACAGATTTATGACTTCCTCAATCCAGTAGCAATGATAAATAAAGTTTTTGGTTAAGTGTCAGTTGCAGAAATGCTCTCTCTGTGAATTCTTACTACAGAAAGCATTTGTGTTATGATGACAGCAAACACAATACGGCAAAGAGTTTTATCCAGAAACCACAGATTTCAAAGCATCCTAGCTGAGGTACCAGAAGGTATTAATGAAATAGCACTTCCAGGTTGTTCTAGTTCTTACTCAGTTAGATACTGAGAGTCTAAATATTGAGAAACAGAGATGAATCATTCCATGAAGATAATATAATATTCACATATATAAAACAATTTCAAGCTATTTGCTGTATAGTATTAGTGACTCTAAGGAAAATCAACCCACATTTTCAATGTTCTAAATTAAGTGATCTATACTCTTTCTTCCTTATAGACATTTCTCTGACTGGTACTATATAGTAACTATTTATTGAATGATTAATATGTGTGAGTCAACATTCTGAATGCTGATTGCATGACAGTAAAACAAACTGAGCACCGATATTCACAGGGTTTGTCAACTTGCCACAAACCTACACCATTAATGGGAAGAGAGTATCTCATTTGAGGAAGTGATTCCATTAGGAAGGCCTGGATACATGTCCGTGAAACATTTTCTTGACTGATAATTGGTGTGGGGAGTCCCAATACTGGGTGGGTTATCCTAGGTACTGCAATGAAGGTGACAGTACTTGAGCCTGGAAGAAAGCCAGTACGAAGCATTCTTCCATCCTCTTATTCTCATCTGAGTGCATGACTAAATTATCGTAATTAGTTGTCACCAATTTATTGAATCAAAGGATCCATCTTGTGTTTCAAAAGAATAATTTTCATAAATTTCCTGTTGAGGGATATGGAGACCATACTTCCTTTCCTCTGGAAAATGTGTAATCTTTGTTCGATAGACTCATCTGTCTTGGCAGCAAATGGCAATGTATACCTCTCTCTTCTTTCTAATGTTTATTTTCCCCATGTTCTTTTGAAAAGGTCTCATGTGTACAAGTCTAACCTGGAACTCTCACTATGTTGTGAAGGATAAGCTTGAGATTCTGGTGCCCTTTGGCTCCACCTCCTAAGTTCTGGCATTTTAGGTGTGTATCAACAGGCTCAGTTTATGTAGTGATAGGTTTCTAACAGAGGAAATCCTGCATGTTAGGCAAGAACTCCACAAAATGAGCTATAGCTACAGACTTCTGACTCTTACAATGTCATTTTCTCTCTTCTCCTTACATTCTTGAATTCTACAGTTAATTATACACTTGTTAAGATTTCTTTGTCCTCTGTCCTTCACTCAATTTTACATATACCCTGAATTTCTGCCTTTTATTTATGATTTCCCACTACCCAGTCTCTCTGTAGTATGTTTATTTGTCCTCAATGAATTAATTAGTTAGGTATTAATTTTGGGGAGTCTGGTGCACTGTTGATAAGTAGGTGTTTTCATATAAATGTGACATTTCATCTTAGCATATGTGAATCTAAATTACCATTCTTTTCATGCAAGTATTTTGTTTCTCATGCTATTAGGCTACCTAAAGTTGAATCCAGTCTCCTACCTGAAAAGGTTTTGTACTATCCTACAACATTTGATTTTTGTTAATCGAATTAATGCTTGAGCCCATAGATAGTTGGATAAATATGATGTGTTCTTTTTATGTATTATTCTGAGAATTACCTTTAAGTCAATAACTTTTAAAATATGTTGCTTAAAATATATATGGAATTTAAACAAATACTTAATGTTGATTTTAATTTAACTGAATATTTACTCTGGTTATGTCTATAAAAAGTGTCTTGCTTAAAAATAGTTTTAATTTATACCTATAAAATTTTCAACTTTGATTAGTAAAATACAAAATAACAACTTTGAATAATCTGTAAACTAAACACAAACAATGACTATGTGGTTTAAGTCAAGACAGAATAGACAATGTTCAAAAAATGATAATTATATTATTGAGTTTTAAAAATGATTGAAAGCAAAATATACCTACAGATATTTTTTGAAGACTTGATACCATTTCATTTTGATTCTTAAAGCCACTTGTTTGAATCTTCTTCATTGCATCTTCTTTTTCTGAAAGCCATGTACTAAAACGGTACTGAAAGGGATCAAAGAAGAATTCTTTAAAATAGATCCTATTGTTACTTGTCCAATTTAACCTCTTCACTTTCTTGACAGCCCCAATTACCTCCTACAAAAACGCACCTGTTCTTCAGTAAAACGCTGCCATTTTAGAAGAATGTCTTGTAAAAGAACCCAGCGTTCTTCAGTCCACCGGCAGATATTTGCCCATCGATCTCCCAATACCTGAAGATGGGGGAAATCAATCACATTATCAAACAATTGCAAAACCATCTCATTTAAAATGGCAAGAATACTTTCCCAAAGAATCCTATTTTGAATATCCTATAAAGAATACATTTCCTGTGTCTGCTCATAATTAGGTAAGCAATGTGCCTTTTGTATACTTTCAAATGATTTCCCTCTTTCTTCCAACTTTCATTCTAAAGCAGAGATATTTGAATGCAATATAACAAAGCTATCCAAGCATTTTCGACTGTCTCTATAAGTGTAAAATAGAAAAGATAAAATGGAGAATTATAAAGATCAATATACAATATAAAACTTACCAAAATATTACACTAAGCCCCATATAGATGTACAACTCTTATGTGTCAATAGAAAAAGGCAGGAAAGATTTTCCAATGAGAACATCTAAAATAATGTCTCCTTTAGACCTGAAAATAACCCTTTAAAGATGCAAAGTAAAACTAAAAAGTTTTTTTAATAATTTATCAGTAATTAGAGCTGCCCAAAGAATATTTTTAGTAATTTCTCCGTGCATTGATTGCTTATACTATTTTGATTATAATAATTTTCTTTGTTATTAGAAAGGTATCAACAGTGAGAAAATACTGGTGATTCCTGAGAAATAACTGTCATATATTTATGTGTTTCTTTTGACTATGTGTACACATTACTTTAATATGTAACAAATACCAAAATCACTGACAATATTGTTGAACTAAGGAGTAAATATTATAATGAATTTTATGCTACAAAATGTACAATTTACCTTAAAAACTTCAGGGTCTAAAGTTTTTAACTTTTTACTCTTTTTCATATAAATAATATTTTCTTTCTGTTTTTTGTTTGTTTTTGAGACTAGACAGGGTTTCTCTGTATTGCTTTTTTTGGAGCCTGTCCTGGAGCTTGCTCTGTAGACCAGGCTGTTTTCAAACTCACAGAGATCCACCTGCCTCTGTCTCCTAGGTGCTGGGATTAAAGGCATGCACCACCAATGCCTGGCTGAATAGTATTTTCTTATATCTACTGTATTACTAAAGCAAGACATATCACAAAATCACTTATAGTTTATATACTCAGAGTAATGCAAAGTATAATTCCTATTTTAAACAATGTAACTAATATGTGTAGAAGTTATTGCTTCCTGATAATTTCTTAGTTACACAAGGTGCCCTTAGATTATTTCACAATTCTTTCTTCTTTCATTCAAAAGTGTTCCATATTTTGAAATAATGTTACAATTTGTACAGTTTTGTATCAATTTACTCAGTTTATAAATATTGATGTTTGCATAGTATTAAGGCTATATTAAATACACTTGTCTGATAACGAGATTGATGACTACCTTATATGCCATCCTAGAACCCTCATCCAGTGGCTGATGGAAGCAGAGGCAAACACCCACAGCTAAACACTGAACTGAACTCCTGGAACCAAGTTCCAAAGAGGACTGATGAGCAAAGGAATTAAGACCAGGCTGGCAAAACCCACAGAGGCAGCTGACCTAAACAAGGGGGAATACATGGATCCCAGACTGATGACTGAGAGACCAGTATGGGACTGATCCTGACAACTCCCTCCCAAACTTGGGTGTCAGAGAAGAGGCCTCGGCAATTTATGGGACCTTGGAGAGTAAATCAGTATTTATGGACTCTGGGAGCCCATTCCACATGGAGGGATGCTCTTTCAGCCTGGACACATGAGGGAGGACCTAAGCCCTGCCCGGGTTATATAACAGACTCTGAAAATCCCTCATGGAAGGACTTACTCTCCCTGGGGAGTGGAAGGGAGATGGAATGGGATGGGGGATTGGGAAAATATAGTGCAATCTAGAAATTTGAAGGCAAATGGATGGAACTAGAAGATTTCATCCTAATTGAGGTAACTCAGTCACAGAAAGACAAACATGGTATGTACTCACACATAAATGGATATTAAACATATAGAAATGGATTGCTAGCTTACAATCCACACCTCCAGAGAAGCTAGGATACAAGGAGGACCATAAGAGAGACAGAAATAGTCCCCCATTGAAGCAGAAAGGGAAAAGAGATCTTGAAGAAATTGGGAACATGGGGGAAGGGGGCAGAAGGAGAAAGAGGAGAGGAGAAGAGGAGTGGGGAGTAGAACATGAGGGATCAGAAAAATTGAGTGGGGAGATGAATAGAGGAGACCAAGAAAAGAGACACATAAATAGAAGGAACCAATACAGGTTTAAACAGAAATCTGGCACTATGGAATTGTACAGAGATCTACAACAATGACCCCAAACAGGAACCCAAGCAATACTGGAGATGCTATCTTAAATGCTCTTCTCCTATAATGAGAATGATGACTACCTTAAATGACTTCCTACAGCCTTCATTTTGTAGTTGATGGAAGCAGAAGCAGACATCCACAGCTAAGCACTAAGCCAAATTCCTGGAATCCAGTTTCAGAGGGGAAGGAGTGACAAACAAATGTGTCAAGACCATGTTGGGGAAACCCACAGGAACAGCTGACCTGTGCAAGTGGGAACTCATGGATCCCAATCTGGCAGCTGGGGACCCAACATAGGACCAAATCAGGCCCCCTGAACACCAAATAAGGTGTCAGCTAGGAGTACTGGGCAGTCTATGGTATCTCTGGCAGTGGAATCAGGATGTATCCCTAGTGTATGAATGGACTTTGGGAGCCCATTTCCCATGGAGGGATACTCTCTTAGAACTAGATACACAGGGGAGGGCCTAGGCCCCGTCCCAAATCATTTGACAGATTTTGATAATCTCTCATGTAAAGCCTCACTCTCTCAGAGGAGTGAATGGGAGATGGGATGGGGGGTCGCTGGAGGAGCATTGGAGAATGGGAGGGATAGGGAACTGCGATTGATATGTAAAATAAGATTGCTTCTAATTTAAATAAATTTATAAAAATTTTGATGTTTGATTCAAACATTGCAAACATATATAATACCATGAAAATATTTATATATGGGTAAGTGGGTTGAAGATCCAAATACTTTTAAAATTGTTTCATCTACTGTTATTTCTTATAGTTTGGTTGTGAGCCCAGCCTTTCGAAGCTGAGCCATCTCTCTAGGCCTCTACTGTTACTTCTAAACGGAAAATCCATTAATGAGGAAGCAGTAATCAGTAAACACTGAACAGTTTACTATATTATTATAGCTGTTCAGTAGGAAGTGTGATTTCAAAATTTCCTGCAGAAATTCCAATGAAAATTTTATTGCCATCAACATAATACAACTTATTTTCTTTGCTTTATAGTTTCATTGCTAGTCAACTCCTTTTGAATTACATGTGTTGATTATAGAAACTGTATAACTGAAAAAGTAATGCAAATGAACCATAGAAAATATGCCAACTTAAATAAATTACATCAAATACTTTAACAAATAAATTATTACAGAGATGCATTGGGGGTTTTCGATTATTATGATTATTTGAAATAATAATTATTTTAATTATAGTCATTTCTAAAACTAAAGTGTTTAATGATATGTTGTGATCTTTTCTCTACCTATCTCAGGAGTGCTACAAGTAAAACAATGATAGCAGTATGAAGGAACATTTTCAAATTATATCTTTATAAATTAATATTTGGTTTATTGATTATAGCAGGACAGCTTATATTATCCAGTAAAGACTTTCATCATTAAAATTGCCTAAAATTTTTGGATATATTTCAAAAATAAAAGAAATACATTTTATACAATTAGTTATACATCTTATGAATTCTAAAACACTGAAAATTAAACACTCTTTTAGGTAACTAACAACTAATTATCACAACTATTTTAAGAATGTCATTTAAAGTATTATTTGTGCCCAAGTAATGATGCAATTGATAATTCATTTCTGTAGGTTTGATTTATTCAGTATGTGACTTACAGTTTATAATTTCCAAGATATTTATTCATCATTTATGAATTTATTAATTTTTATTGAAAACATAATGCACCAAAAAGCAAAGCTATGCATTGAATTATTCCTCCAAAATTTTGTTGAAACATTATATCCTACATTTGTCTTAATCTATATCACTATTCATCAATACCTTATTTAAAGCATAAATTAATTGAAAATGGATCTACATGGGTGTATTCTAAATCATTTTTACTCGTGTCCTTAAGAGAAGGAATTCTGCAAAGAAAGATCAGGCATGTACACATAGAAGAGAGATCATATAAGGAGATAATAAGATGGCAGTCCCCTGAAATTCAGACTTATAGACTCCAATTATTCTTGATCTTAGACTTCTTGAATAACGAACAATAAGAAAATAAATTAACTACATTAAAATAGCCTCTGGGAATAGTTTTTTAATATGGATTTCTCACTAACATAAAGCATATATGAGATATATGCAATTGTTTTTGAAGAAATATATAACTTAATCATTTAAATATTTTTTTAAAAAACTGGTAACTATGAAATAGTATTACGGACTGTGCAGTGTTTCACCTTCAAAATTACATGATAGCATCACAAATTTTTAGATTTTGCTTAGAATTGCTTTTGCTTCAAATCTTTATAAGTTCCCTATTGTTACATATATTACTCTTTTGTCTTTGAAATGCAATTAGAAGACATTGTAAAAAGATGTTCTATCTTGAATTGTTTTATTTAAATACTTTTAGTAGCATATTCCATGGCTTAAATCTATCTTACTTTTGGTAATTATCAATAAACTAACTTAAATAATTTATTTGAATATATTTTTGTAATATATATACATATATATATATATATTTAAAGATAGACTTCTGTAACTGTATATGTACAAATATCCCAAGATATTGTTGAAATTTATAGATCTTTCTGTGCTATACTTTCAAATATTAACCTTCATTAAAATTTGCATGTTGCAACTAAAGAGTGGGAAAATTATCATTCATCTTTAGAATCTATCAAAATCACTTATTTCTGTCATTGCTTGAATGACTGCAACAAGTTTATTAAGCAAGTATAAAATTTGATCGACTTGAATGATGAATAGGTTGCTAAATGATTTTCAAATAACAACTTCATAAGAAATGAAATAGTCTGTAGAGGAAAATGATGTAATTTTACTTAGTGTTTCTCTAATGTCCCTTTTTAATGTAAGAATCCATTAAGGTTTTAGAAATAATGCATGTGTCTGTGGTGCAAGATAAACATTATAAACATTAAACATAAATGCAAAAACACTGAATCATAACATCTTATGAAGTGAGAAAAAGAAATTAAGTTCTGTTTACATTCTCATTTAGCCTCAGCCACAGTAAGATATAATGTCAGTTCCCTTTATCTAACATTTTCATGGACTACATAATAGCTCCACTGCTAGTTATACCCAAATTCAAATTTGGAAGGATTTTCCCCTCTCATTTTATTCACATCTTATACTGTTATCCAAATCAAGAACATTTGTTTTCTGGATCCCTTTTTTTTATTGAGTTGCTTTTTCAAAGTACATGTGAAAAAATGGCCAACAAAAGAGCATTTGGATAAGTGAAATGGACACAAATTTGACAAGCCTGGGAGGTAAAACTTAAGTACCACAATCCTTGAAATTAAGGATGTCTGAGACAGAATGGAAGTGCTCAATTGTGTCTGATGTGTTTGGCAGTAAGAAGTAAACTGATGCCAGGAATATGCCTACTAAAGAAGACACAGTCATACACCATGAACCACAGAATGGAGGAGTCACAATGGAGTAGGCTTCGTACAAGAGGGAGGCAACAAGCAGCCTGACTTCTTTTATTTCACTTGAAGACTCGATAAGACACCCCCAGCTAAATGAATTTTGTATGTAATGGGCATACAGAAAAATAACTCTTTTCTTGAATTTGAATTTTCACTTTATAAGGAAACATGCATTTACAAATATAAGCTACTCCATCTTACCAGTGGTAAGACAGTAATCTTATCAAGTAACTTATTGAAAGAAAGAATGAAAAACCATTATGAAGCAAGAAATGTGTCAGTCTTCCTGAATAATGTTTTATCAATTTTTCTCAAATTAAAATTTTTAAGTACTGATGGGGGAAGTCCTATGTATATGTCAATAAAGCATTGCTGGCCAATAGGGAATCAAGATAGGTGGGACAAGGAGTCCAGAAGGACTCTGGGAAGGAGAAACACAGAGAGTCAAGATGTAACGCCATGGGGTAGGAAGCCTGAAACTATTCTCCGGTAAGAGAAATACTTAGATTAACAAGTACGGGTAATTACTTAAGTCAGAGCTAGCCAGTAAGAAACAAGCAAGGCCAACAGCTTCATAATTAATACAACCTCCTGTGTGTTTATATGGGATTGATGCAGCTCTGGAACCAGGCTGGTGGGAAGGCTTCTCTCAAGGAAAAGGCTTCCCTTTACAAAGTACTATTAACTGAAGGAAGGTGAATATTTAAAATGGCAATCTTATACCTTCCTTAAAATATGATCTAGGATAGAAAAAGGCAGAAGTATCAAGAAACGCTTATTGTAAGTTTCTCAAAAAACTTGTCTCAGCTGTCTTTAAATGATTTTGTGCTAGCAGCTGCATATATATAGGAAAACGTTTTATGGTTAATCCAAGGGATGCAAAATACAGATGAAGACACTGGCATCTCATTTAGCTAGTCTAGGAACATGGAACATGGAGGTCACTGTACTAGGTGTCTGGGATTTGACTTCAAGTCCATCTGGCTCTTTCATGAATCCATGCACTCAACAGAACATTCAGCATAAAAGATATAATTTCAATTTTGTGCTAATTTACTGTTGAAGAGTTATCAGATCTTGAGATTTTCACATTTCTTTGAGTTTTCCACAGTGTGTTTATTAGAAGTTTGATACATTTATCTACATATTTAATCTAACCCACTTAAGAATTTTAAGCTGAATACTACAATCTCATCTGAGACAAAACTGACATTATAACTGCACATTGGTTTAATCACATGAAAAACACAGAAAACACTTGCATTTTTAGATGAAGATTGTGTAGTGTTTGGTGGGACTCATTTTTAAGAAGAAATTGTAATTGTCATATATATTAATGTAATTTTGCATTGGTGACTATACTGGAAATTTAATGACAGAGTCTTTGTTTACAATTCCATTCAGTTACATACATTATTTCCTTTGTGAATTTTAAGAGTCTAGATTACTGTCTTACAAACCTTTCTCTTTCTTCTTTACTAAATAACTATCTTAATAGTAATTTGTAGTAAGTTTGAAGGCCTAAAGAAGAAAATGTTTTATGTCAGTGCTTCTCAACCTTCCTAATGCCTCTACCTTTTAATACAGTGCCTCATGTTGTGGTGAGCCATCAACTATATAATTTTGCTGTTACTTCATAACTGTAATTTTGCTACTGTTTTAAATCATGATTCAATTATATGATGTGCAGGATATCTGACATGTGACCCCAGTGAAAGGGACTTTAAACCCCCAAAAGGGACATGAATCACAGGCTGAGAACCACTGTTTTATGTGCCATTATGAGCTATCCACCTCAGAAAACAGGTGGTTAAAATGTCCTGTGATTATTAATAATACAGAAAAATATTTGAAAGTAATAATATGATCAGCTCTAATCTTAATATATAGATGGCATAAAAAGTTCTGTGCTTGCTCAATTCAGTGGCATCTGTTTGGAAACTCAATCAGGGCACAAGCTCTGTTTCAGTTACATACCCCTTTTTACTAAAGCAGAAAATATTATCTGTCCGTGTGGTCTTGAATTCATCTTATTGTTAAGGTCAGACAAGGCTACATATATGGAAATATTCTGAAAAGTTGTGATCAGTTATTTCATTGACAGTGATTGGTAAAATTTGCAGTTCAGCTGACAGAAAATCAGCCATTTTTCAAATGTGAAAATTCTGATATTATACAAACTATTAAGAAATGACATATCAAATATATTTATAGGAAATAAAATTACAAATTTTCATATTTTCTTTGGAGATTATATCATATAAACTTTGCAAAAAGAGTCAAAAGACCCTATCCCCACTTCCTTCCACATAGGGGGATATCCAGAGTTGAGCAGGAAGAGAGGAGGGTGAGGGTACTGGGATTGACATGTGAATCAAGTAAAATTAAAGTAATGAAAAATTTTTTAAAAAAGAGTTAAAAGACCTCCCACTTTCCCATTTTAAACAGGACTGTGCTTCAATATATACTGTATTTGAAAGGAAATTACAGACAGAATGTAACTCCTGTCCTCCATTCTAAATATTGTCATTGAAACAGTCTACATTTTATAGGAAATTACTCATTTTTTTTGGTTTTTCAAGACAGGGTTTCTCTGTATTGTTTTGGAGGCTGTCCTGGAAGTCACTCTGTAGAACAGGCTGGCCTCGAACTCACAGAGATCTGCCTGCCTCTGCCTTCCGAGTGCTGGGATTAAAGGCGTTTGTCACCACCACCTGGATGAAATTGCTCATTTTTATCTTTTAAAAATCTCATTATCTTCCTGTCCCAGTTTCTCATTATTTGGATAACAGATACACACCACTACATTTGGAAAAAAACTCATCATTTTTGAAATACATTACGTTGAAAAAGAGGGAGAGAATGGAGGATTGAAGGGGATGAACAAAATTTAAAATTATGTTCATTTCTCCTGAAGACAATATGAGGGTAAATTTATTATAAAATGTTATGGGTGCCAAATATAACATTATATGACTATGCTGTCATTTTGGAAGCTTGATTGATAAAAACATATAATATGGGAACTGCTTAAACTTAAACTTAAACATAACTAAAAAATCTGGAAAGTGAAAATAAAAAGGAAAATGAAAAAAAACAGAAATTGTATACCAACTAATATAGTTAACCTTTCATTTGGCACTTTACTCCTTGTGAATTCCACCTATAAGCCAAATTCTCAAACTTGCATCATCAGTAACTTAAATGCAATTAGCATATTTCTGAGAAAAATGTCACTTTCTGTCTCAGGTGTGGTTATTATTACTGTGGTAAAATAAGTAAAACAATTTCTGGAGGAAAACAAACAAACAAACAAAACAAAAAAAACAGATATCTCAATTAAACGGATATAATGAGAAAATGTTAATCATGTATTAACAAATAAAAATTCGCAGGGAAATGGATAGCACTGGAAGAAACCATCCTGAGTGAGGTAACCCAGTCGCAAAAAGACAAACATGGTATGTTCTCACTCATATATGGATTTTAGACATGGATCAGGATAGTGCCAGTTTGCACTTACACTGATAGAGAGTCTGGGAAACAGGAAAGAACCTAAAAGATATGCATATATGCATAGTACCCAAGAGAAGAGGATGGAGACAAGATCCTCTGAATGGATGGGGAACACGGCAAGGAGTGGGGGGGGAGTGGGACCTGGGAAGAAGAGAGGGGGCGAAAATGAAGAGAGTTGGTCATGGGGGAAAAGGAAGTTGAGGGGGTGGGGGTAGAATAGGGGGAAGAGGGAATCATAGGATCGAATACAGATCAGGCACCAGAGCGACCTCGAGTGATCTAAAGGGATAACACCAATTAGCAAGCTAAGCAATAGTGGAGAGACCACCTCGAATGCCCATTCCTGATAATGAACTTGATGTCTATAACCATCCGGGAGCCTTCATCCTGTGACTGATGGAAGCAGAGGCAAACACACACAATTAATCACTGAACTGAACCCAAGGAACCCAGTGACAGAGAGAGAGCAGTGATGACCAAATCGGCAAAGAATGGGCTGGCAAAACCAGCAGAGACAGCTGATCTGAACAGGGGAGAGCTCTTGGATCCCAGACTGACAGTGAGGAGGCCAGTATGGGACTGATCTGGACCCCCCCAAATGTGAGTGTCAGCGAGAAGGCCTGGGCAACCTATGGGGCCCTGAGCTGTGGATCAGTGTCTATCCCTGATATACAAACAGTCTTCGTGTGCCTATAGCACAAAGAGGGATGCTCTCTCAGCCTGGACTCTTAGGGGAGTGCCTGGACCCTACCCACAGTAAAATGACAGACTCTGATATCCCCTATGTGGAAGGATTTGGCAATAGGGTGGGAGGGTGGGGGGGAAAGGGGAGTGGGGGAGGAGGGGAGGGAGAGGGGACTGGGATTGACATGTAAAACATGCTATTTAAAATAAAAATATTAAAAAAATACACTAGAATATTTATATAGCACAGCTACATTTAAGTAGTTGTAAACAAAGTTATTTTATCACAAAATTTAGGAATGTCTTCTGTTATATTAATAGAATTGACTTCCAAACCAGTTTTGTTAATAAAATATCTTAGAACACTAATGATAACAGGCACCTACAACAATCCTACAGATTAGTAACCTTACCTGTGACACCTAAAAGGAGGACTCACTATCCACTTAGGTGAGTAAAACTGATAACATGAATAATGGTTAGAAGGAGAGAAACAAAATGGCCATCACTCACAAACAACCTATGTACATATCTACACTCTTTCCATAAATAAATTAATAAGTAAATTTATCATAATCTCTCAATGCAAATCCCCCAAAAAACTTAGTTGTATTCTTCCAAATCAGAAAAAGCAAGCTTAAAATGAAATATTTCTATTGTACTAATTACAACAAAAATAACACATCATCACATAACATCTTTAAAAAACTCAAGACCTTCTAACTTGAAAACTTATAAAAGTATTGAAGAGAAATAACAAGATACTAACTATATGGAAGCTATTTTACATCTATGAACTGTAAGATGTTAATAAAATATTCTTTACAAATTCACCTATGATTTCAATATAATATTGTTTGTAGTACAATATAATTTATAATATCAGCTAAATGCTGGTTTTCAAAATTATATTGAAATACAAGGGACCCAATAATACTTAAATTGAAAGAAAATATGTACAAATTGTTTTTATTGGCCAACTGGTTAAGAAGAAAAGAATCGGTGCTTCCCCCAGATTCCTTATATTATACATGGTGAAATCCCTTTTCTTATAAAGATTGCTTTTGAAACTTGTAACTGTAGATTAATTACCCACTTCAATGGGCCATCAATCTTATCTACCTCAGATATGTATTGAAGACTGACTTAAGACCCGTCTTTGTGAAACCTCATCAAAAAGTACATCTATCTCCTTGTCTCTCTTGTATGTTAGAAGCCTCCTTTTAGTAAGCACTTGACAACAAATCTCCTAAATCCTTAATCATCTAATATACTAACTCTCCATTATTCATCGTCTGTTCAATCCAGTTTTATAAGTATATCATTGCATTTCATCCAGAGGATCTGAGTTCAAATGGTATTCCAAATCACAATAATATTGTTCCATTGTGTGATAACCTTCAATATTTTCTTTTTTCTTTATTATTGCTTTACAGGATATATATATATATATATATATATAATTACATTATTTTCCCTTCCCCTTTTTCCATCAGTCCCTTCCATGTACCTCCCTACGATTCCTCTCAAAACCATGGTCTCTTCTTCCCTACTTATTAATGTTACACACACACACACACACACACACACACACACACACAAACCCCCTCTCTAGTGCTACTTGAATGTATATGTATTCAGGGCTGACCATTTGATATTGGAGAAACAATAATACTAGGAGTGTTTAACTCTTTCATATCATCTTTCATGCTAAAACTATTATCAATGTTAACACTAAACACATCTGTAGTGGTCTAAATGACTGGTTGAAAATTCAGCTGCTTAGAGTTAACTTATCTGACCTAGGTCTATATACAATCTTTTGAGGATATTTATACAAAAATTGATACTAATTATCACTGATAAAAGAGTACATTTTTCAATAAATAGTGATGTCTTGATAAAATATGTATTGAATATATGGGTATCCATATCTTCCTCTCAAAACAGTGCCAGGTGATATATGTTTAAAGTATACATAATTAATGCTTCTAGAGAGTGATCAACAAAAGGCTTCAGACTTGAGAATAAAGATTTTTTTCACTTTAAATAAACACATAGCCACTGTAAAGGCAACATTAACTAGAATACAGTTATTTCAAACCTGCATTTATTAAAATTCATCATTAATTAATAAAATGTTGAACAACTATTAAAACAGAAATTATAACCTAAAAAGGACTTATGGCCAGAACATTTATTTAAAATACCTGTAATTAATTACTAAAATATAAGTAGATCATTCAATACAATAACATGTATCACACAAAAGGAGACACTTAGATGCCCAATAACCAACTGAAATGGCACTTAAATGCATTAGTTGTCAAAATATATGAATGAAAAGCCTGATAATCACTATATACTCAACAGAAGTTTTAAATTAACAAGTATGTTGATCAAATATCAAAGAAATTAGATGAAATACATATGATCATTGGCTATTAGAGACCATATAACTTTCTGCGTAAAATTTGAAGGATTGTCTGTAATGCTATAAAGGTAAAGTCATGTATGTCCCACTCTCCAAAATGTTTATACCATGTATAATCTTAATATAAATGCACATTTATGTTCACATAATGATGGTTAAAATATAAGTCTGTAACAATGTCATATGTAATGCTTCTGAATTGGAATCAAACCATGATTTTGAACAGCATAATTTATAGTAAGTATTTGAATATATTTATATAAATCACTACTATTCAGCAATGAAAATCAATGACTACTGTTTTGCAACATAAATTTATATCACAAGTACAAGGTGTAAAAAATGTAGCTAGGAAGAAGTATTTGCTATGAAACTTCATTTACCTTAATTTGGGTATATAGCAAAAGTAGCCAGAAGTACTTCACTCAGATAGATGTTACATTTGAGGAGGCAGGAAGTATATTATTTTAATAAAATTTTATAGGAAGTTAAAGACTATTGAATATATTCTGAATATGGCAACATTGGTATATCATCTTTGCAAAATCCTTCATGATCCAACTATGTGTGCACTTTTCTGAGGACTGGAGGAAAAACTATTTGTTAATGTCAAAACATGAATATGGGGTGTTTTCTGGAGACAAAACACCACAATTCTCTTTAGGCTATATTTGAATTATGACTATTATCAACCAAACTATTATTGTCACAATATATTTGGTTATATTTCTCCTGTAACTTTATATGGTTAGAATTATTTTCATTCTCCTCGAGTTCAGTTAATAAATTGAACATAGCAGTTTATGAGTCAACTAAAAAGTTATAAACTCAAGATTGAGGTGAGCTCTAAAAATCTAAAAACTGTTTTTTCAGCTTATGTAGCATATGGATATTAAAATAAATTACTTCAAGTTACATATCCATGAAATCATTTGAAAGCTAGCATGCATTTTCTCTTTACTAAATTTCTTATATTTATGTTCAATTTTCATGATAAAGATTTGAAACGTATTAGTTCATAAAAGTTGCATTAAAAAATACTTTCAGATATCCAATCTATCCAAAATATATTTTTACAACTAAATAATGTATCGCTTTCACATTTAAATTTAAAAGAATTAAATTTACTCTCTAGTTCCTCATATATACCAACCATACCCCAAGTGCCCCAAACAGCTTTACATACACAGTGACTTCCCTATGAGGCAGTATTGATCTAGGAGAGGAAAGTTTTCAAATATTTTTAATAATTTCAATAGTGTAGAGGTGGTATGTTTATATGCTGTATTTTGTATGATCTGCCTATAACATATAGATATAAATAATAAATATGCACTAATGATTTAAGTTGAGGATAGTACATGACTGTGCTAATGGAATTCCTTATCACTTTTTGCTGATGGGTAACTCAGAATTGTGACAAATTGCAAAAGTTTAAGGTCAAATAGCAATTTTATTCTATGAAATTGTGAGTTTATGTCCAAATGGAGGCATTATACACATCTGGGTACCAACCTAAGTTCTCTCATTTACAAGCATTATGCTCCTAAACTTAACTTCGTTATGTATTGATTTTCCTATAAAGTATATAAAGTTATTTCAGAACAATAAGCACAGAAAGGTTATAGTATTACAATTACTGTTTTATGGACCATCCAGTTTGTTTTCCTGGCATCACACTTTAAAGGGTCTTTTAGTATTCAAGGATTATTTTATGTTAAAAATAGAAATAGAAAAGAAACATGATTTTTCATACATATTGCCATATATAATGTTTACTGCTTTATTATACAGAGCTAAAAATTAAGAGAATTACCTCTCCCCTATTTCATGTTCTTGTGCTCACAGATAAGCATGAGTGAAACCAGGGATGTTAAGCACACAATTGGTCTCTTAAAGAATGACACATAAAACCTGTTTTCCACCATGAGGCTTGAACTGGATGTGGTTAACAGACTGGTGATCTATGTGTTATCTCTTGGTCCAGGTTCACAACTGGCTTTCTCGGACTTTTATGTTTATCCCAGACTCTTCCTTCCTATGTCTTTATATTGAGGACTGCTTCTCAGTCAATAGAACATATCATTATAGGAGATGTCACATGTAATTTGCAAATTGAGACGATGTGGTTAATTAATATCATGGTGAACACTGCACTATCTAGCCAAACCTATTCCCATGAATGCAAAAGTGTTCTTCTCTGTGTGTGTGTGTGTGTTGTACATGTGCATATGTATGTGCATATGCATATATACACTTTCTGTTAGTAATAATAATGAATGTTCAGTAAGTCAAGAGCAGAAAGAAAAGTACTGAATGTTGTCATTCACATATATTAGAAATACTTAGCGTTATATACTTTACTCATTAGGCTTGGTAAAGAATAACATTGTCTTTCTGTACAAATATGATTAATATAGTTTTTTCTTCCAAATATCTTTCTTCATTCATTTCTTTTAAACATTTAATATTATCTAATTTATGACACATTTCTTCTGTAATCTTCACAGTGTCTACATATTTAATTTGTTAAAATGATAACTAACAATAACAAGTAAAAAAGATGTCATTAAATGCTTGAGATTCTTTTCTTTGTAACTCTGCATTAAGGCTGTCTCTTCTGAAAAATGTAAAATTACTTGGAAAAATCAATTGTACAACTTCTTTATATACTGTCATTACTGTCATGGCTCTTCCCTCTTCAAATCATATTTAAAGATCTTGCTTTTTAATCTAAACTTCCCTGTAGAATGACAGAAAATTATGCTTCTACTTGATTAGGTTGGAAGAATACTGAGCATGTACATGCATTCTAGTTGTATAATTTTTTTTGGCAGAAGGCACACTGGAGGGCATACTCAGAAAAGGACTTCTTTTAAAACAATTAAACACATAGCATTCCTGTCTGAACTCAATATTTGCAAAAAGATCTTGATACTTCCTAGACCTCCTTTGCCAATCTAAGAATTTACTAGTATAATAATAATAATTAAAATAAATGAACCAAGGACAGAAAAAAGAGTATTGCAAGTTGTCACTCACATTGGAAAATATGAAGTTGGTTTACAAAATCACAGAGTAGATCTGTGGTCAACAGAGGATAAGAAGAATAATGCAATAAGGAAAAAACATGTTGCATAACAAAAAATTTAGAGGAATAAATATATTAATATTCTACTAAATGGCTATGGTTTTCAAATTTTTTCTTTTTTGTTTTTTCATATTTTATTTTTTTATTTTTAAATTTAAATTTAAATTAGAAACAAGGTGGCTTCAAATGTCAATTCCGGGTCCCTCTCCCTTTCCCTCCCCTCCTTATGTGCCCTCCCACCAATTCCCCCTCATTTCCCTAGGGAAGGTGAGGCCCTCCATGGGGGTGTCCATAGTCTGTCATTTCATCCAGGGGAAGGCCTATACACTCCCACAAGAGTCCAGGGTTAGAGTGCATCTCTCACTGTTGAATGGGAGCCCAAAGTCCATTTTTATACCTGAGATAAATACTGATCTACTCCCCATGGCTCAATAGATTACCTAGGCCACCTCACTGACACCTACATTCAGGGGGTCTTGACCAGTCCCATGCTGGATTCCCAGGCATAAGTCTGGGATTCAAGAGCTAACCCTTGTCAGGTCAGCTGTTTCTGGGAGTTAAACCAGCCCAGTCATAACCCCTGTGTTCATCAGTCCTCCCTCTGTCACTGGATTCCTTGAGTTCAGCTCAGTGTTTAGCTGTGGGAGTCTGACTCTGCTTCTAACGGCCACTGAATGAAGGTTCTGTTTCCCAGACTCACTGGCCATAGGACTGTAGGCTGGCACTCCCCAGATCTATGTCTAAAATCCATATATGAGAGAGTACATGCCATGTTTCTCTTTTTGTGACTGAGTTACATTGCTCAGGATGGTTTCTAGTGTCATCCATTTGCCTGAAGATTTCAGGACTCCATTGTTTTTTCTGTGAATAGTACTCCATTATGTAAATGTACCACATTTTCTCTATCCATTCTACAGTTGATGGGCATCTAGGTTGCTTCCAAGTTCTGGCTATTACAAATAATGGTGCTATGAACATAGTGGAACAGACATCCTTGTTGTATGAATGGGCATCTTTTGGATATATGCCTAAGAGTGGAGTTGCTGGGTCTTGTGGTAGGTTTATTCCCATTTTTCTGAGGAATCTCCATACTGATTTCCAAAGTGGCTATACAAGTTGGCATTCCCACCAGCAGTGGAGGAGTGTTCCCCTTTCAGCACAACTTCTCCAGCATAAATTGTCTTCTGTGTTTTTGATTTTAGCCATTCTGACAGGAGTAATAAGGTATCACAGAGTTGTTATGATTTGCATTTCCCAGATAGCTAAGGATGTTGAGCACTTGCTTAATTGCCTCCCAGCCATTTTAAACTCCTCTATTGAGAATTCTCTATTTAGTTCTGTAGCCCACTTTTTAATTGGATCATTTGGCGTTTTGGAGACTTGCTTCTTGAGTTCTTTGTAAATTTTGGAGATCAGCTCTCTGTCAGATGTGGGGTTAGTGAATATTTTTCCCATTCTGTGGGCTGCCTTTTTGTCTTGTTGACTGTGTCCTTTGCCTTACAAAAGCTTCACAGTTTCAGGAGGTCCCATTTATTAATTGTTGATCTCACTGTCTGTACTACTGGAGTTATGTTCAGGAAGTTGTCTCCTGTACCAATAGGTTCAAGGGTACAACCCACTTTCTCTTCTAACAGGTTCAGTATGGCTGGATTTATGTTGAGGTCTTTGATCCATTTGGACTTAAGTTTTGTGCACTGAAATAGACATGCATCTATCCATATTCTTCTTCATGCCAGCATTCAGTTATGCCAGCACCATTTGTTAAAGATGCTTTCTTTTTTCCATTGTATATTTTTAGCTTCTCTGTTGAAGACCAAATGTTCATACATGTATGGGTTAATATCAGGGTGTTCAATTCAATTCCATTTGTTTACCTGTTTATTTTTGTGCCAATACCAAACTGTTTTCAGGACTATAGCTCTATAATAGAGCTTGATGTCAGGGATGGTGATGCCTCCAGATGATGCTTTGTTGAGTAAGGTTGTTTTGCCTATCCTGGGTCTTTTGTTTTTCCATGCAAAATTGATTATTATTCTTTCAAGGTCAGTGAAGAATTGTGCTGGCATTTTAATGGGGATTGCATTGAATCTGTAGATTGCTTTTGGCAGGAGCGGGATTGAATTTCCACGTAGAGTATCAAAAGCTTTAAAGGAATTTTAGAAACAGAAGAACTGAGAGAAGCACAGATTTTTGGTAGCAGCATTTTCTCAGGCGTGCTCTGTTTTGTTAGCAGCAAGCAGAGACTCGCGGCTGGCTTAAGTTAGTCTTCCTAACTCGGCATTAAAAGAAAAAAAAAGCAACAAGGTTCTTTTAAGAGGCTTTGCTAACGATTTAAAAGTTGTACATACAGCTGGAAGTGGCAGTGACCACATCCCCAAGCCGGCAGCTGGAGTCATGCTTATGCCCGCCATCTTGGGAAAAAACGTCAGTTTAAAACAGCCGCGGTATTAACAGATAATACACGTGGCCAGAAAAACATAAAAATTTACAGTAAAGTCAGACTTAGATGAACAAAACCTCTAAAGGTTTACAGTGTGTTTAAAAATATACTTGAGATTGATAGAGAAAATGAGACGGCAAACTGGTATATAAATACAAAAGCCGGCATTGTGGTGGCACACGCCGGTAGCATTTGCTGCAGAGGCAGAGGCAGGCAGGTTTCCAAAGAGAAACCCTGTCTCAGAGAAAAATAAATAAAAGTGAAAGAAATAAAGTAATAATAGATAAATAAATAAGCCACGTAAAGATGGAAAATACACAGAGAGTCTGGATACTGTATGCTATTGTATTTTTCAGTTTTTTGATTGCTCATGAAGGAACAGATGCTAAAGTACACTTGATTATAAATGCTGCTGAATTAATCCAACTTCTATCTTTTGAAAATGCCTTGACTTCAAATTTTAAGTATAAGGATATGTTACTTGGGAAAGGAGACTTTGCTTATGTTTCTACAGAAAATGAAAAGCTGAGGATTCCTTCCAGGCTTCTGTGGTTTGATGAACCAAGACCCCCCAGAAACAGTGAGCCAGGTGTTCCAACAATTGAGACAGCTAAGATGATGGAGCTTCACAGATCCTGAAAATAAGGACGTATACAGGTTTCTGAGTTTTGTCATGATCCCCATGGTATGAACAGCGCCCCCTTCCAGCAGGAAGCAGTTTGGAATGAGCAACATCCTAATTCCCATCTTGTTTATAAATCTTTGTTTTCATTTAAATGGGGTTGTTTATTATTGGTTAATGATCACAACCAATCTCCTTTTAATGGTAAAAAGGGGAATTATGGTATGGGTATTGTTTTTCATTTATTGATACAAATTCAAGGTCAATTTTGTGATGTGTATATTTCTCCTCTTGATTAAGTATTGTGCTTATACTGATCTTTTAAAATGTAATGCATAATTGAATACAGACTATAGATAGCTACTTATAATAGAATTTATAGTTAGGTAAGTTAGGTTTTCTAGATATACAGAAATATATTTGAGATAGATAGTCTTCAAACCTTTCAAAGACCTTCAGAAAATGCCATTTAAAATGGTTTAGGGTTTTTCTTGACAATGAGAAATGTCTGCTCCTGGCAGCACCAATTATGTCTGAGATGGGCATCGAAGAAATTCTTTATGGAGTTTGCTTTCAACATGGCAAGATTAGCCATTTGGGCAAGAAACTGCTCTTGCCTGTACTGCTTGGCTGTTTTGGTATAATCTGGACATGCAGGACCCACAGGAAAGTGAATGCTGAGCTCAGTCTTACAGGGTTCCTGCTTCATGGAAGAGTCTACGAGACTTTCTACAGGACAAAGAAAAATGACTGACAGACTGCCAATGCAGACGGCCAGTTTGAAATTTCCTGCTTTGCTGAGAAGTGTTCCAGACACATTGTGGCCTATGGGCTGAAGATGGATGCCCCAACGTTAGAGAGGAACTTCGGGTGACTGTCCAGGCAGTAAGATAACTCTGTCAATCCTAGTGTTTATATATTATCCTTCTCTGGTCTTTGATGGAGTTGAAGACAGATAGTTATAATTATAGTTTTCCTTAGTTATGATAAAAGATAAGCTACATATAGAACTTTGGACTCACAAGGATGGGATGGATGATATTTTCTTTAAATCTTGCTAAAATATTGTAACTATGTTCTTACTTGATAACTGTTCTGTTGTATACAATTATAGTTAAAGTTAAGACCTTTCTTTTTGTTTAAACAGAAAAGAGGAGATGTTGGGGAAGTCCTTTGTCAATAAAGCACTGTTGAGCCAATAGGAATCTAGATAGGTGGGACTAGGAGTCCAGGAGGATTCTGGGAAGGAGAAACAAAAGAGAGTTTGAGATGTAACGCCATGGGGTAGGAGGCCCGGAAATTTCTCCAGTAAGAGACATACTTAGATTAACAATTATGGGGTAATTACTTAAGTCAGAGCTAGCCAGTAAGAAAAGAGCAAGGCTAACAGCTTCATAATTAATACAGCGTCTTGTGTGTTATTTGGGGACTACAAAGCGGCAGAGCCGAGGAGACTGGCAGGTGATAAACCAAAGCGGCTAGCAAGGAAAAAGCTTCTCATAACACAAGAGCATGGGAGATCTTCCCATTTTCTGAGGGCTTCTTCAATTTCTTTCTTTAAATCTCAAATTTCTTGCGATACAGGTCTTTCACTTGTTTGGTTAGCATTACCCCAAGGTATTTTATGTTGTTTGTGGCAATTGTAAAGGGGGATATTTCTCTGATTTCATTCTCAGCCCTTTTATCATATGTATATAGTAGGGCTACTGATTTTCCTTAGTAGATCCTGTAGCCTGGCACTTTGCTGAAGGTGTTAATCAGCTGTAAGTGTTCCCTTTTGTTTTCCTATGGCTCTGGTTAGAACTTCAAGTACAACATTGAAAAGGTATAGAGAGAGTGGACAGTCTTTTCTTGTTCCTGATTTTAGAGGAATTGTGTTGAGGTTCTGTCCATTTAGTTTGATGTTGGCTGTTGGTTTTCTGTATATTGCTTTTCTTATGTTTAGGTATGTGGCTGTTATCCCAGATCTCTCCAAGACCTTTATCATGAAGGGCTGTTGGATTTTGTCAAAGGCTTTTACTGCATCTAGTGAGTTGATCATGTGATTTTTTTTTTCAGCTTGTTTATGTGGTGGATTACATTGATGGATTTTCATATGTTGAACCATCCCTGCGTCCCTGGGATGAAACCTACTTGATCATGATTAATGTTTGTTTTGATGTGTTCTTGGGTCCGAATTGCTAGTATTTTATTGAGTATTTTTGCATCAATGTTCATGAATGATATTGGTCTGAAGTTCTCTTTCTTAGTTGTGTCTTTATGTGTCTTGGTGATCAAGGTTATTGTAGTCTCGTAGCAAGAGTTTGGCAAACACCCTTCTGCTTCTATTGTGTGGAATACCTTGAGAACAATTGGTATAAGCTGTTCTTTGAATTTCTGGAAGAATTCTGCACTGCGGCACTCTGGACCTGGGCTTTTTTGGATGGGAGACTTTTGATGACAGCTTCTATTTCCATAGGGGTTATAGGTCTATTTAAATTGCTTATCTGTTTTTGATTTAATTTTGGCAAGTGATAGCTATCCAGGAAGTTGTCCATTTCTTTAAATTTTCGAGTTTTGTGGAGTACAGGTTTTCAAAGTATGACCTGATGATTCTCTGAATTTCCTCATAGTCCGTTGTTATGTCCCCCTTTTCATTTCTGATTTTGTTAATTTGCATGTTCACTTTCTGCTGTTTTGTAAGTTTGGACAAAGGTTTGTCTATCTTGTTGGTTTTCTCAAAGAACCAACTCTTCATTGCATTGATTCTTTGTATTCTTTTCCTAGTTTCTACTTTATTGATTTTAGCCCTCAGTTTGATAATTTCCTGGCATCCACTCCTCCTCGGGGAGTTTGCTTCTTTGTGTTTTAGAGCTTTCAGCTGTGCTGTTAATTCTCTAGTATAACTATTCTCCAGTTTCTTCATGTGGGCACTTAGTGCTATGAACTTCCCCCATAGCACTGCTTTCAAAGTCTCCCATAGGTTTGGGTATGTTGTGTCTTCATTCTCATTGAATTCTAGGAAGTCTTTAATTTCTTTTTTGACCAAGGAATGGTGCAGGTAGCATTATTCAATTTCCATGAGTTTGTAGTGTTTCTGTAATTTGTATTGTTGAATTCTAATTTTAATGCATGGTAGTCTGATAAGATGCATGGAGTTATTCCAATTATTTGGAATTGCTGAGGTTTGATAAGTTACCAAGTATGTGGTTGATTTTTGAGAAAGTTCCATGTGGTGGTGAGAAGAAGGTATACTCTTTTTATGTGGATGGAATGTTCTATAGATGTCTGTTAATCCCATTTAAGTCATTACTTCTATTAGACCCTTGGATTTCTTTGTTGAGTTTCTGTCTGATATTCCTTTCTAGTGGTGAGAGTGGGGTGCTGAAATCTCCCACTATAAGTGTGTGGGGCTTTATATGTGATTTAATTTTAGTAATGTTTCTTTTACGAACATGGTTGCCTTTGTGTTTGGGGCATAGATATTCATAATTGAAACTTCTTCTTGATGGATTTTGCCTGTGATGAGTATGTAATGACCTCCTTCATCTCTTTTGATTGATTTCATTTTAAAGTCTAAATTATCAGGATTGCTACCCCTGCTTGTTTCTTGGGTCCATGTGATTAGAAAATCTTTTCCCAAACTTTAACTCTCAGGTTATGTGTGTCTTTGAGGGTGAGGTGTATTTCTTGTATGCAGTAGAAGGATGGGGCTCTGTCTTCAAATCCATTCTGTTAGCCTGTGTCTTTTTATGGGTGAGTTAAGGCCATTAATATTGAGGGATATTAATGACCATTGATTGCTCATTCTTCTTTGATTTGGAATGGTTTTTGGTGGTGGAATTATGTTTGGAATTCCCCTCCCCTTTTTCCGCTGGCTGTTGGTAAAGTGGGATTATCTAATGCCTATGTTTTTCTGGTGTAGTTAAGTTCCTTGGGTTGGAATTTTTTCCAGAACTTTCGGTAGGGCTGGGTTAGGGGATATGTATTGCTTGAATCTAGTTTTGTCATGGAATATCTTGACATCTATAGTGATTGAGAGTTTTGCTGGTTATAGTAATCTCGGCTGGCATCCATAGTCTCTTAGTGTTGGTAGAATATCTATCCAGGACTTTCTGGGTTTCAGAGTTTCCATGGAGAAGTCAGATGTAATTCTGATAGGTTTGCCTTTATATGTTACTTGGCCTTTTTCCTTAGCTGCTCTTAATACTCTTTCTTTATTCTGTATATTTGGGGTCTTGATTATTATGTGGCAGGGGACTTTTTTGTGATCCACTGTATTTGGTGTTCTGTAAGCTTCTTGTACCTTCATTGGCATGACTTTCTTTAGGTTGGGAAAGCTTTCTCTATGATTTTTTAATGTTTTCTGCCCCTTTGAAGTGATTTTCTTCACCTTCTTCTATACCTATTATTCTTAGGTTTGGTCTTTTCATGGTCTCCTATATTTCCTGGATGTTTTGGGTTAGGGTTTTGTTGGACTTAAGATTTTCTTTGGTTGATGACTCCATTTCCCCTAGTGTATCTTCAACACCTGAGATTCTTTTTTCCATCTCTTGTAATCTGTTGGTAATGCTTGTTTATAGTACGTGACCATTTGCTCAGCTTTTCTATTTCCAGTCGTTCTTCAGATTGTGATTTTTTTATTGTCTCTATTTCAGTTTTCAACCCTTGCACTGTTTGAATTGTTTCTTGCAGTTTTCGGTTTATCTTTTCTTCCATTTGTTGCATTTTATGAATTGTTTGGTTTGTTCTTTCTTCCATTTCTTGCATTTTTGGTTTGTTTTTTCTTCCATTTCTTGCATTTTTGGCTTGTTTTTTCCTCCATTTCTTTAAGGGGTTTTCCTATACCCTCTTTTTGGGCCTCTATCATTTTCATGAAGTTGTTTTTAAGGTCATTCTCATTCTCTTCTGCTTCATTTGCATTGGAATGTTGTAGTCTTGCTGGTTTGGAGTCTCTAGAATCTGTTAATGTCATATTTGTTTTTCTGTTGATGAGTGTGCTTTTCTATTGTCTCTTTCCCATCTCTTCTTCTAGTGGGTGGAGAAAGAGTCCCTTATTGGTCTGGTGGTTAGGGTCCAGCGTTCCCTTTCGGTGGGTACAAACAAGTCCAATACTCTGGTAGTTCTTCTATTCCTCCTCCTAGTTCTGGTCCCCTGTGTGAAGAAGTCCAGGAATCTGTGGTGCATAATCTCCCACCCGGTCCCCTGGTCCCTTTGGTGGAAGAAAAGACCTGGGATCTGGGGTGCTTGGCCCCTGCCGGAATGTGAAGCTCTGTGGCAGTCCCCAGGCAATCCCCAGGCACTGGAATGCAGGCCTGGATGCAGGGCCTGTTTTACCTAGTCCTGCAGGACCCGCTGGTCCCCTGGTCTAGCTGGTGGAAGAGAAGCCCTGGGATCTGGGGTACTTGGCTCCCGCAGGGGTGGGAAGCTCTGTGGCAGTCCCCAGGCAATCCCCAGGCACTGGAATTGGTTTTCAAATTTTAATCATATACTGTAAGCTACTTGAATGTAGGATTTTAAAATTTCTTGATAGAGATGATAAATTTTTAATGGGTGGAAAATATTTACCACCCTTATTTTGTCTTTATGCATCTATACATCACACACACACACACACACACACACACGTGTGCACAAATTTCCATACCTCAAGCCTTGGATATAAAATACTAATATTGCCATTGTTTAATAGACTTGAAACATTTTACAAAGTTATGCTTCACTCCACTTAATTCCACATAGCACTGTCCTTTCACGCATTAGTCTAGAGTACCCAAAAATGAAATAAGGCTATGTGATATAGAAACAAAATGATGATTTAAAGAAGGAAGAGGACTTGATCAGGGTTCTGGAAGATAATTGTCATTGGTTAATTAATGGAAAAGGCAATCACAGGTAAGTAGGTATACATTATATTTCTGCATATAAAAGATATATAAGACATCCACATCTATTTTGTTAGAACTTTCTGTGTTAATGAAATAAAAACAAAAAATAATAAATTCAAATGTCTTTCTTTCATTACTTTAGCATGTGGATTTGTTTTTGTGTCTCTATAAGTGTATGCACACATATACACATGTACAGATGTCAAAGGAGGGTATGGGGTTTTCTTCTCATTTACTCTTACCCACTACGTTAAGGCAGAATTTATTTCTCTAAATAGGGCTCCCACACTTGACTAAAGGCAAGCAAGCCTAATGATTCTCCTCTCTCTTGGGCCCTCATCGAGCTGGGTTTCAGGTATGCTTTATGTGGGTGCTGTGATCAAAACTCCAATGTATATAACTGAGAATCAATCAGTTTTAAACTCTGGGTAATCTCTCCAGGCTCAGAAAATAGCTTTCTAGATGACTACATTAAACCTTAGGCTCAGTACTCCTAATTTTCCTTATATATAGTGTAACCTAGTTTTTATTTATGAGTTCTATGGACTTTCTCAGGCTGCTTCTATCCCAAAGACATCACCTTAAATAATTATATCATAATGTTATTTGTTTTAAGTCAGCTGAAGTCAATGAGTTTCTAGTATCTGGACATATTCTTTGTCTTATAAAATGTTCCACTGTATTTATTAACCAGTCACCATTCAGAAGGTATTCTGCCTTAGAGGTTTTAAAAATATCTTCTGCAAAGTTATGGGGAAATGATGAGTATTGCAATTTTGCCTCCCAACACTTAGTCATATTCTCATTAGAAGATTGGAGCTCTTTAAAATTTAGTGTCTTATTTTGTCAGCAGTATGTGTGTGTGCAGCACAAAATTGACCCTATATTTCATGATATATTACCATATATTAAAACACAAGCATTTCCAGATCTCAGCAATTTTATTACAATGTGAGTAAGTAACATAGTTTGAAGCAGATAGTTTGAAGCAGATAGTGATGCTTTGCGGTAAAAGTATTCAATCTGTTACAAACTGTTTGCCCCTTTGTCACTTAATAACAGAAAATGAGATAGCATTGTTGTAGATTGTCATTCTAAAGTAGTAACCCAAGGACATGACATTTCACTGGAATGAAAAAAATTCACACAACAGACAACAAAAAAGATAAGATTTTAAGAAACTGTGTCATAGGTTAGCTTGGAGATACAGTTAAGAACTACTTTATACTGATAAAGTCATTTAAACTTTTAATGGAGGTATCCTTTGAGATATTAGATTTGTGGTACATATCTGTTACAAAGAAGGACAGGCCTTTCTTGGGCCCAATGAACCTTACAAGCAACAGAGTAGAAATAGAGCTCGGTACATAAAGTGCTTCTCATGAAATTAAGAGCACCACGGTGTGATCCTCAGGCAACCATGTAAAAAGAAAGGAACTGTGGTGCATACCTGTAATCCCAGTACTCAGGATTGGAGACCTGAGACAGGGGGATCACTGGGGCTTGCTGCCCAGCCAATCTGACAAAATTTGTGAGTTCCAAGTTGAGAGAGAAACCCTATTCTCAAAAACTGAGGTTGAGAGTGGTTAAGGAGGACACCACACCCATTTCCATCTTTCCATCCCTGGTTCCATATGTACACACACACACACACACACACACACACACACACACACACACATCTGCCCATATTTGGGCATGCACATATACAACAGAACTTTGAAATATCCACATTATCACTTCAGTACACTTTTGTTCATATATATATGCCCGAGTATATTTCTGTGACCATGTGTTTGCAGGAGAACCCTCGAGATAAAAAGTGTCAGAACCCTTTTGTCTAGATATGGATAATTGTGGGTTGCCATGTGGATACTGGTGCTCTGCTAAAGCAGCAGCTGCACTAACTTTTGAACCTTCCCTGCATCCCTTTTTTGGGGAGGAGGGGAAACATGTTCTCATTTAACCAAAGCAGATTATTGTGCAGCTGAGGCTGACCTTGAACTTCCAATCCTCATTACTCTACCACTGAAGTACTCGAATTACAGGCATTTGCTAGCATACTTCACATATTTCTAAAATCACAAATTCCTTAAATTGTTTGAAAAGGGAGTTTAAATGTCTGAGTATCTAATATAACTAAGTTCTATCATTGGATGTCTAAAACATCCAATGTTTACATTAGAACAAATACTGAAAGCTTATACGAATACACCAAAGGTACTTGCATTTTCATAATTTATTAAATTTCAATTAATTTTTCCCCACAGGGGAAGATTGTAGTTTTGAAGCATAAATAAACAGCATTGTTTGGATATTTCTCTAATGTATACATTTCAAATATAATAAAAAGTTATTAGATATGAATTTGTGGATTTCTTCAAAGTCAAGGATACTTTTGTGAGCAAATGTCATTAGTTAATGAAAGTGAGAATGAACAAATGGAGAATGATTTGAATGTGAATGATTAATAGATTTCATTACCACTGTTGAGTAAATTACATTCTTAAATTTTAAAATACATTTCTAAACTGGAATTCAATGTTCAAAAGGGCATATTAAGTTTTAAAAAATCTGACCTTAAGTCGTTCTTCCAAAGCAGCTGTTACATGATCGCCACTAGATTCATCAACCACTACTACCATGTGGGTCAGAGAGTTGACCCTAACTTGTTCCTGCTCTAGATCTTCTTGAAGCACCTGAAAGAAAATAATGCAAAAGTAAATATTATAAACATCTCTCCCAACGTGCATGGGAGTTATTTCTCCCATATATGGGGTAATACAATCACTCATTAAACGAGACTGATTTCAAAACAAAACAATTTTCTGTTGGTGAATTATATTTTCTATTTCATTTGTACTCCAAAGTATGATGGAAGGTCAGACATTGTGAAGCATATAGTTAGCATGCATTTCTTTTCACATACTCTCCACCTTTTCAAGGACTTTGTTTTAATTATTTGTATTTCTATCATCCTCAGCATTTTCTGCTTTACTATAATTTCCTATTAGCCCAGAAAGGAATAATCACTTTTGACCCAACCGTCTGGATGTTCTATTTAATATGTTTATCTTCATTAGAAATATTATATTTTTATATTATGTTTTTACAGTGATTCTCTATGCTTAGTTAACCTGACCTTCAGTGCCCATTATTACAACAAAGAATTTCTTGCAAAGGTTGCTAAATCAAATAAACATTTTCACACCACCTCATTTCATATTATTAATTATCTCATGTCTGAAGAGATATTTCCTTACTAGTTTTCTCTAGTTATAGCATTTGTTTACTTATGTCTATTGATTTCTTACTGCATGTTTCAAATTATAAAGATGTACAAATATTTGGCACAAACATCCTTAGCTGGAGGTGCAGTCCCACAAATCCTCAATATAGTACACTATTATGGAGTTTAGCTCTAATTAGTATTCAACACTTCTTGATAACTAGTTTTTGTCTCAAAGCATTTTATTATATAACACAAAAAGGGAAAGATACATTGGGAATATGACCTTTTATTTTCTGGGAATCTTACTGCCTATACACACAAAGTAATACTAACTGGGACCTATCAGTCTGTTTCTTAGTTATTCCAATGTTATGAAAGACATAGGAGGACTTATTAGGATGGAGGAACCACAATTTCAAATGCATGAATACTTTAAACATAGGACTTTAATTTTTCAAGCCTCAATATTTGAAATTAGTGTGAGATCACTTGCATTTCTCTCTAGATTTCCATGTTACATTTTCAAGTGGGGAAATTTATGATAAAATAACCATGCTCCCACTTTTGTGTGATATGTATACTGCACATCACTCATTTGACATTCTAGGGATTGCACAAGTTAATAAAACTCACTTTTCCATGAGAAGGAATTTGGAAACATTAACATTCAAAGTTGTCCTTGAAGAAGATGTTAAGTATCCCTTTGCACACCATCTCTTTCTTTGAGTTAGATAAGCTAAGATTTTCATCTTGTCATGCAGGAAATTTTTGAACAATTGAAGTGATTATCAGTTTGCAAGAATATTATAATCTGGCTTCTATAGCTTTAGAAAATTATTTTTCTGATATTTCCACATGAAATTACATATATGTACATATATGCATATGTATATAATCATATATGCAAAAGTAAAAGTTATTAGGAAATAATTCCAGATTGATTATCATTTTACACATAAAGTCAGTGTTTTAATACCATAGTGAAGGAACATATACAACTCATTATTTGATTCATAAAATACACTAATGGAGCAAATACTTATAAATTATGTATGATAAATGTATTGTTGATTTTTCTACTAGGAAACTGATTATTTATTGTGCACTTTTTATAAAATTGGATATTTGTTTTCTGTCACTTGATCAATGATGTACATTTCATTCTTTCAAAAATATTAATACAACATACTACTGAAACTAACGGTAATTAGAAAACTTTACAGTGATGTCCCTGTTTGATTGGAATGACAAGAGGGATTTGAAGAAACATTGGAAAGGCTAACCATATTGGGTTACTGAGCACATAGCACTGGATTAGACTCCACGTATGGTTTACTTTCATGTCCAATAGCTTTTCCTATATTATGTGACTTTTTAATATTATATCTCTGGTTCAAATAGATAAAAGTTGAGCAAACTTTCCTGAGTAAGTTCAGTAGTTACAAAATAGAAACCCTTGTAAAATTCCTTGTTTTCAACACTCAAAATAATTAAGTATGGTTATCACAGCACTAATGCTTTCCAATATGATTAATAAACAAAAAATTATAAAACATGCAATGTCTGGGTTCTACTTTTGAAAGTTAATTCTTATAATTAGCAAAATGTTATACACAATTTGCATTATTTTCTTCCTACTTATTTTTGAAGATAAAACAAAATGCTTGCCTGGCTTCCTGGTTGATATTGACTACCAATTTTTGGTTAAAATATTTTAATTAAGTTTTACTTAAATATTGATTTGTTATGGAATTTAATTTCTCATAGTTAGATTTATAGAATAGAAAGAAGCTTACTGTTGTGCTCATTAAGCATGACATATGAGCCAAGTTATTTCTAAATACAGACATGTCCCCAGAGTAGAACTTCGAAGATTGACTATTCAAAACTTTATCTACAAGTCAAAATCCTGGATTATGTAATTACCAAATTGGTTCTCATTAACAAAAATTATAATTTACATGTATATGTCTTTTATGGTCTATTTGTTGCTATTATTTTATTAAAGTGATGCTTTTGTCATATAGGTCAGGCTAATAATCTGTCATGCTCCCAATTAAATTTCTATACCATTATTAGATGCAAATGTCAGTGATATTTGTTCTCTAATGTCAAATAGCAATCTTTTCTTCCTTATGACGAGAAAAGGGCAACAGCGAAATACATTAAAAACCCTAGATTTGACAAAATGAAGTTTTGTTACCTCTCTTTTTTCTAAAAATGCTCTAATCAAATTGCTTTACAAAATTTTAATGTCTTAGTACTGGATCTTAATATTAGGATTGAGAGATGATCTTTTTCTGTACTTCCTTTTAATATCACCAATGGAACTAACTCTTTTGTTCTCACCTGGCCAAGCAGCTTGGGAACAATCATTTGAAAAAGTAACTTCAGTGATCTACAACCATACTATCATATTAATTCTCAATTTGGATATAGACAATGCTTAAATAATGAACACAAGGAAGTATATAGGGTAGAAAAGCTTTGAATTTACACTTAGATGTAAATATCTATTCATATGTAAAGGTAAATATAGTAGAACCCAAAAGCAAGGTGGAATGTCCTGCTTGTTCAATAATTTTGCACTGGTTCCTTTGGTCACAACACATATTCAGTATACCTGAATTCAAAAGTGCAGTGGTTACCTTTGTGTACACTTTCTTTCAGTCCTCCTGCTATAATCTTTAGAAAATTGCAAGCATTCTCAGAATGTTGACACAAATACAAGCACATATACCCACTGAAAAACAACATATATAATATTTCTGTATAGAGTAGAAGCTTCTTCCCCCAAATCAATTTTAATGTATGGTTAAATATAAATATTAGTTTAAAAAACTTTACAGCATTTTAGGTGAATAACTGTGCAAATAACAAGATTGTTAAAGCATCCTATCTACCAAACATATCACTTGCAAAGAATCTTTCAAACTCAGATGACTTCTAGGAACAGACAGTCAGTAGGAATGTAAATTTTTTAAAATAAAAACCGCATAAGAAACAAAATACCCATGATGTTTATGATTAATTAACGAATTCAACAATCTGGATCCATATTTGCTTAAAATTCAAATCACAACATTTTATGCTTTCACTGAAATGATGGAGAAATGGCCCATTTATTTTTGTTCTTTTTCTTCTAACCACTCATAATTCCCCGTTTTCATAAACTCTATGCTGGACTAGCTTCTATATCCCTAGGTACCCCGAGTGAAATGATCTGGTAATGATTTCCAATTTTATTTTCAGTCAAATATTCACTTTGCTAAGCCTGACTGCCTACAGTATTGTCTATCTCCCTGAGTGGATCTATTTAGGGAACATAAATTGTTGTACATTTGCTGAATATTTTAAATAAACTTCCCTAGCACGTTCTTCTAGAAAAGCCTGTGCTTTGGTCCTCCATTATTCACATAGGACTTTATACTTTTATATCAAATGCCATTATTTTTACCTTTTGTTTATGAAGGAATGTTTTTGTTTCTGCCAAGCATTGAAGCTGCCAAGTGGGAGAAGACTTCTAAAAGACAACTTCCCCAAGCCAATATGAAAGACCACAGAAATACTGATTTTAAACAGCTAAATGTGAGTTCCATTATTAAAAAGTCTTAATACCAGAATTACTATACTCACATATATTTCAGATTGTCAGTGGAGAATAACACACTATGGGGAACAACAACAAAAGTTGTCAAATTTTCAAGATCAGAAGTCAGAGTTCTGAGCTTTGATCCTTGAATCTCTTGCTAAACTAAACTTCAACTAAACTTCTCATTAGTGAAAAAAATGGTATAGCCATACGGTGTAGTTGAGATGGACTAAAGTATAATAGATTGTCATTTTGCCAAACACAACATGAATTATGTAAATATTAACAGTCACTCACCTCTGAATCCCCACATTTGAGCATATTCAGAAGAAAGCTATTAAACCAAGCCACAAGAACCCAGAAGTTACCTGAATTCTGAAGTCTGCCCTCATCTAACCCACTGTGCTGTTCATTGTCCAATAAATGTGTTTCTAGAAATTCATGGAATGACAGTCTGAAGTCACAGCAAACTTTAGGTCTGAAAAATATATAACTGATCTAAAATCTTTAAACATTTAAAAATCTTTCATTTAGTATTTGTGTGTATGAGTGTCTTGGTATAAATGTAAGAGTGTTTGGGTATGTGTGTGTGTGCACATTTGTGCACTGGTGTGAGTATAGATGCATGTGTATATATCAGGTACACACAGAGACTTAAAGAGGATGTAGATGATCCCCTGCATGCAGAGTACTAGGTGTTTGTGTATCACTTGACTTAAGTGTTGAGATATGAATTCTTGTCTTTGTGTGATAGATAAGTAAGAGTTCTTTTCTGCTTATTGATAACCCAGCCCCCTAAAATCATCATTAAGTTTGCATGTTATTTATACATGACTAACAGAAGCAATTCAGAGATTCAAAATCATTTAAAATTAAAGCATAAGTAACTATGAGTGCTCATCTGTGGATGAATCATCTCTTTCCACTACCCATCATGCAAGGCCCAAGGAACATCTTGCAAAGAGGTGGGAGTACATTGAGAATGTAAGAGCCAGCAGGTGGGAAGGAGAGTTATGAAATACTGACATGGCACATATGGTGCACACAGCAACTCAGAGATACTACGGTACTTGCACAAGAAGTGAATAAGTCTGTCAAAATTTCAGTATGGATAGGGGAGGCACCCTTGAAGTCCAAACTTTGGTGGAGGAACTATTGACAATTAATGACTCCTGAGGAGAGAGTCACTTTCCTTTGGGTATGTGGCCACAGGTAGCTTGAATGTGTCCCAATCAATGGCCCTACATACATGGAAATATTGTATAAACAATACTAATTAAACTCAAGGGATTATCGATAAGAAAAACAGGTAGAAAAGACATGAAGCTGGGAAGGAGATGTGGTATGGACACTAAGGGGAGTTGGAAGAGGGAAGTGATTAATGAATATGATCAATCTGCATTGCGTAAGTGTGTGAAATTTTTGATAAATGAATAGAAATATTTTTACAGTAAAAATGCAGTTTTCAGTTAACAGATCTATTTTTGGCTGAGAAATTATCAGCAGGAGACATGTCATAAAGATAAGAACCATAATTACTGAATGGAAGCCCTTAATTTTCTTGCTATTCCCTCTCTCCCTATAATCAATTAATATATATGTCCATATATACTGCATAAAATCCTACCATTAATCTCAGTTAAATAAATCTATTTCTAATTTCCCTTCTCAGATAATAATACAATTAACATTAGGAGTCTATTTCCTCCTTTGTTATTGCCTTACTTGTCCCTTTAGGTCTAATTTACAGAAAAAGCTACAATATGGATATAAAAATACTACTGTCTTAAACTTTTTGATTCTGAGCATGGTATAAACAGCTATCAACAGCATAATTTTCCACCATGGTTCACCCTAAGTTTGCAGGCCTCTATATTTTCAGTCTCTGTCTTTTGTATCTAAAAATTAGCAATACTACCAGAGCACTGCCAAGTCTCGGGGAGACTTTTCTGCATGGTCTCTAAACAATAGGTTCACAGATGGAATCATGGTTTAGTGAAACACCAGAATAGAGGGAAAGTTTCTTTTTTGAATGCAAAAGGATGAAGGTAAAAACCAGGGGTCTTTGTAATTGTAAGTGTATTTTTCAGAAATATATCTGAAGTATAGGCAGGGAGATCTCTTTATGATTCAAACAGCCAGGATAATACTGCAAGGTAAAAAGAACATTGGAATCTACCAGTTGCCTTGTGAAATCCCTTAATAATGATTTGTTTACATGTCAAATTCTCCCTAGCACAAACTTAATTCTGTAGCTAAATGAGATAATATATCAGAATCAGCCAGCAAAGTGTTTAGTGGTACCAAGTGTGGGTAAAGTAATGCATATTTTAATATTTAATACATACATATATTCATACTATTAATAAGCCAAATGCAATGGAAATAGCCGATATGATTAAATTATTTATTCCTGATATCATTGTTAATCATAGTTCATACCTTTTAGTTATTAAATATTCTCAATGTGCTGGAATTATAGAACACACAATCAAAATATGATTCAGTAATTTTGTAATCTTTACTAGAAATAACCTATTGATTTGTTAGGAGAGCATGAGCTATAAAATAAGAACAGGCATTTCATTAGTATTGTTAAAATAATCAAGGGCATTATCTGGAATAGAGCTATCTTTGAAATCTAGCACTTAAAATAGTGATAGAAAACCTAGCCTTTGAAGCTAGATTTGAGAAATTATAAAAGTATTATAAACATATGGTAATATAGAATGCATGAAAATAAGTTTCTTTTACTTTAAATCACATGTATTTATGTGAAGATACCATTAGCATGAAAAATGATTCTACAGAAAATATCAATGAGGGTATTTGCATAAGGAAATCAAGCTCGGATGGGGACAAAGAAGATAACCTAAGAAAGGAATCATGATATAGATCTATGTAAGACACTTTATAGGAATGTTTCCTACTCATCTTTGAATTGCTTTTTGCAGATACACATAATTTTACTGCCTGTTGTGAAATTCTTTTGCCCCTGTCAGAAAGGTAGCAATGATGGCGATAGTTTATGTAATGAAATACTGAAAATTATTAAGACGTGTTCTGATAAATTATTCCCTAAGCAATTATTTCTTAAGTACTCTGCTAGGCACAGTGGAAACATAGGCGAGCTTTGGTTGTCTGGTTATAGAATGATATTTTTGTCCTGAGTGTATTGTTTATCTTTACTTATACAGGCATCAAACTTTCATTAAGCACTTACAGGGGCAAAGGATACAAATTCAAGTGGGACTTCACAGCAGTTAAGAGAAGGTAATTTTAATCATCCCTTGCTTGGAGAGAGGCTGCTCGGCACTAAAAGTGATATTTGATTTTAAGGCATTCACAAGGTTTATATGACTTACTCGTCTTCCTCACAAATTCTGCTTCATTTTTTTATTGTCTACTTTCTTATTTCCAACTCTATTCTTCCAATTGCCTAGTCTCAGAATCTGTTATTTAAAGCTCTTTTCTCATTCTATAATTCTAGGCCTGTTGGCTCAGCTGTTGAGTTCCAAAATGTTTCTTACACCCGTTCATAATTTTTTCAGGTTGTACATGCTTGCTGAAATAGTCTTCTAAGATGTCGTTTTGCCTCCCAATTCCTGTTATATCATTTCTCTTACCACACATATTGTCCACAAAATTAAGGGTTTTTTTCTAAATTACTCTTCATCATACTTTAATTTCAGAGCCAAGGTAATTCCTTATGATCCATGGAAAAACTGATACTGCCTGGGTCCCATTCCCTGAAACTATAATATTTTAGCTCTGGTGATGTAGAACTTTAATGCATGATCCAGACAAAACACACTCCTTTCTTTCCAACCTCATTTCATTTATTCCAACAGATCACTAACTTCAACCCCCACGCCATTTTTTTCATTTTGCCTTATGTATGGCCCCTTGTTTTCTGTCTCTGGTATACTGAACTGTGAGATGCTTGAGAAGGATCTCAGAAACAGTTGGTCTCTGTATTCCGCACTGCACCCAGAAGCTTTAATGAGTGTTTGTTCAGAGCTACTGGGATGCAGTGGAATGAAATGAAAGGTCAGTTCCTTGGGCGGGATTACACCAAGCCTTCTCTGTTACACGAACATCTAGATCATTTTAAAGGTCATCAGTTGTGGATATTTCACAACTTTGGCAATCCAAATGTTTGAAATTATCTTCAAGGAAAGGATAGGTGACTGACCTTCTAATGGGTTATTTGGTTTGTATTAATTAGCATTTAACACAAAACATCCACTGGAGTCTGAGCATGGTGCATGTTACATTTTATAGTTTCATATTCTAATGACCTGTGAGGATTTTGTTGATGCTGTCTTCAAGACAATGTTCAAAAATCTAGGACTGAAAAGATGGAAACCTATCTGAGTATCTGAAACTCCATGTCACTCTGATTACTACGGAACGCAATTCCATAGTGACACTTTTCTACTTTTGATGTGTTTTTGTTCAAATAATAAATTCCTTTACAATTAATGAAATCTCCAACCCACAGAAGGCACTTCCTTCCTAAAAGAGTCCCTACTAACTTAAGATATATTTCCTTATTAGTATCACTAAAGCATGCCACCTCCCCGACAGTGACTCTAAACCAGAATGATTTCTGATATTTCAATATATTCAGTGCCCAAAGTAATCCCCTAAATGCTCTCTTCAAAGCAACAGCTAGGATGATTGAATAGGAAGGGATTTTTATTGTTGTTGCTGTTGTTACTGTTTGTTTTACTAGTTTCCAAAATTTGCAACCAACTGCAGTATTCACAGCAATCCAGCAGAGATTGAAATCAGGTGGATGCAGGTGGGAGGAGAGGCAGGGAGGAACTGGGAGGAGTAGAGGGAGGGGAAACCATCATCAGGGTATATTATGTGTGAAAAAATACACTTTCAATAGAAGGAAGACAATTTTAAAACAACAACAAACCTAGAAATAGTTCAAAAATTTCAGACCGTTGGCTTATAGATAAATACTCTAAATATTATTAATGGAAGGAAATGTTACAATGCTGAAAGAGGGAAGTTAACGATTCAATTTGCTGTCAAAAGGAATTTTTTTCATTTTCTTTGATTTATAATTTTTTAACGTAAGTCTAAAATTCATTATTTCTATTATCCATTTATTTGAACTAATTTACCTAAAATATAAAGCATGGAAGTCTAACACAAATTATTTCATTTTTCACTTTAAATTTAAAGTAACATGTTTCTTTCCAGTGATTTAAATCTATAACCACAAATCTGTCCAAGAAGTACATAAATGCCTAAAACTAAGAAATGGCTTTATTCTGAGCCAATGGGACTATGTTTTTCTATTTTCATTATGCATTGTGCATGAATATGTCTGAGACATAACATGTTGCATAATCAACTTTCATATAATCCTTTTTAATTTTGCTTCAAATTATTTTCATGAAGACTTTTCATGCTCACTGGAAATGGCATATTTTGCAGTAATGGACAATCTATTCAGATTTTATTATTACAATATTAGTCAAATATCTTACATTCCACTCACTTTATATCTTCAAAATAAAAGTGTAAAACGCTTCAGGTAATTATCATATCGATGAAATGAGTAATGGTGATGAAAAATCTGTTCAAAACACCAAGCTCGGGCTCTTGCTAAGGTTAACTAGACCCACGATAACCCTAACGTGCTTCCCTATGAATTTTGGAGCCTCCCCCCTTCCTGTTTTGTTTTCTGTTTTTACACTCAAGCCAGTCAGGACCAGTGTTTTTCTTTTGATGCTATATCCTACAGGACTTGTATTTCAGTCATTTAAAAATAATTAGATTTCAAAACTATTGAACATGGTGGAATTCTAAGTGGAAACAATACAAAAACATCATCTATATCCAAAGAAAATATATAGGAACTACAACAGTTCCAATGTGTTCTGGAAAAAAACCCATAAATTTAGTAAATGACAGAATTATAACTTTGCTGCCCAAGACAAAATATATATGTTAGTTCCTCTCACCAAAGAGCATATCCTGATCAAAAGATACTCTGTAGGGGCAAAAGTTCACTTAGGAAGTGATTCCATAATATGCTAGGAATGTGTGAGAATATGAAGTCCTATATTCTGCTTGAGAATCTGATACTTGATACTAGGTATCTTCTAGAATGTTTTCCTTCAGAGGACAAGCCATTTTAGTTAGTAGCATGCACTAATTTTACATTCTGTCCAATCTCACTGCCTGAGATGCTTCTGGAGCCAACTAACTCTGTCAGATGAAATGGAACTTTTTTTAATACACATTCTCTGCACATAATATCCAGTATAGTCCCAAGGAAAAAAGCTATATAAAGGGTCCATCAGAAGAATACGTGTCTCTACAGTAGCATTGGCACAGTTAGAAATTTAACAGTTAAGGTAACTTTTGTTTCATATGTTCAATTAATTTGTTTGTAGCAAGTTTTGTCATGGGATTATATGGTAATTGTAATACAGTTGATAATTTGAGTGCTCCTGGTGGTAGTGGATGGACATTATCAGAATCCTTAAATATCTGATCATAAACCACAATAGTAGTACTTGAGATATGGCTCAGAGTTTAAGTGCGCATACAGCTATTGCAGAGGCCTTGAGTTCCAATACCAGCACCGATGCCAGGAGGCTCAGAACTGCCTGTAACTCCAATTACAAATAGATATGACATTTATGACCTACATACACACACACACACACACACACACACACACACATATATATATATATATATATATATATATCAGCAAGGATCAGATTCACTTGTTAGTCAATATTAAAGCTTATTCCACAGGAATAATCATTTTGACTCATAGAAAGTAAAGAATCCTTTAACTGCATAGAACTGTGATATTTGGTCTGGGAAACTGTTAGAAACAAAGAGTGAATTTGGGCACAATACAGATCTAGGAAGCATGAGTTGAGAGAACAGATATGTCCTTACCAATTAACAGACAAAAGAAATGCAGATCCTGGGAGTACCAGAAAAGGTGTTCAGACTCCAGTGATTACTTAGTGGCTAAACACATTTAGTGTTTTTGTTGATGATATGATTGCAATTCTGAGAATCCACGTGTGGTGGCTCTTCTATAACTCCAGTTCCAAAGGACCTGATAGCTTCCTTTGTGTGCACCTGTACTCACATGTATGAACTCCCCTACATGTGTGTGCGCGCACACACACACACAAAAACACACAATAAATCTTTAAAAATAGAGAGCCAAAAATGTGATTTCAAATAAAAATAAAAAATAAATGGAGATATACTTATTAAAATATGAGTTGCTAATCTAAAAACTTGAGCTTACTGAGGTTTCTTGTGTTTCTATTTGCTATCTGCTGTGGCTCTGGTCTTGGATTATTTACAAAGGCTTCTGGCTATATTTCTGCACTAATGGAACGACAAAGTTCCTACTATAACCACAAAACTCACAAGTTTTCACATTGATTAGTCCATGCTGGTATGAACAACACTTGAATTCTGAACCAAAATTGTGTTGATAAGCACAAAATCATAGGGTTTCAATCGCAGTAAGGAGAAGCCAACAAAAACAACAAAAGATTTCCATCAATGAAAAAGAGAAGTCCAAATGTATAAGCAATAAAAACTCTTACAATTAAAAAAACTGTATGTTATATAAATACACTTTTCTAACATTCACTTTTTAACCAAGTTTGCTCTATTTGAAGTCACTATGATATAGAGGTGAACATACACAGATTGCAGCATTAGACATAATGTTTCAATGTATACTTTGGGTGATCCCTGAAAAAGCTGTCTCACAGGAAAACACAGTTTTATTATTTAAAACACTATGTGTGGCTCTCTTCAAGAAATAAGTGTGAATATTTTTCAAATAAAAAATTCTAATTACATGTTATTTGATACCGAAAACATGCTTTAGTCTATTTTGGCTTCTACAATAAAAATAATTGAGATAGGGTTACTATAAATAACACAAAGTATTTTTTCTGAGCTTTAGAGGCTTGGCATCTCTTATATTCTTCTTGCTTGGTTCTTGTATGGATGGTAAAAAGATAGCCAAATGCTTCATGACACCTCTTTTTACAAGGGCCTTAATCTTTCCTATGTGGGAAGAATTTACATGACTTAATTAACTCTTAAAATCCCACCACTTTAAATTATCACATTGGCAACACACAATTCTTGGAGGGATATCTAGTCAAAGCAGTGCAATAATGAATGAAATGTTACAGGTCAACTTATTTTATATTATTGACTACAATCTTCCTGTAACATCTAAAATTGTCACATATATTCATATTTATATATAATATGCATACACAAAGTGTTTTATAGACTACAAATCAAATAATGTAATGTTTACAAACCTTATGTTGGTGTACTTGGCACTTTAGGTCTTCAAGATCAGGTCCAAAGGGCTCTCTCTCCATTTTCTTTGTTCTCTCTTCTGTTTGTGTTAGCCAGTCATCTAGCTCTTTTAATTTCTGATTCTGGAGATCCATTAGAACTTTGTGTAAGCTAAAATATAAAAAATTATTACTCCCTCTAATTAAGCAGTTTATTTTTAATAAACCTATACTTACATAAAAACAGACATAACTGCTGGCCTATCCTATTTTTTGGCATTTTAAATATAAAAACTACAGGAAGAACAATTCTAATGGTATTACTTCCTCTGGACCCACTAAAGCTATTTTATTCCCTCAGAAATATGTATGTATGTATGTATCTATAATATCAGAGTTTGTAGAGAACTTCACATAGCTAACTAAATGTTAATACACTAAATAAAACAAACGGAGATAATGATGTAGCTCAGTGGGTAAAGGTGTTTGACCTGAAAATATGGTAACCCATATTTAAATTCCAGAACCCACTGAAAGTTTGAAGAAGAAAACTAAGTTAATAAGACTGCTCTCTGGCTTCAAAACACATTCTCTTAGATACATACCCACCTACACATGCATGAGTACAGAGACACACACATATTCACGAATGTATGTATGCACATAAAAATGCACTAATAATAATAAATAATTGATAATAACACTTAATAAAAATTAAAGTCAAGTAGAAATCATAATAGCTAAATTAATGATATCATGTTCATGAGGTTTATATTCCTATGATTTAGTATATACAATAAATACCACAAATAATTTTCTTTCTTTAATTTGTGGGATACATAGCAACATGTACATTATGTGTATTTTTGAGGTTGCAAATGGTGCTTCAACACATGTGTAAATTGTGTAATGTCTAAACATGGTTGAACATTTTATTTCCTTATATATTTTATGTCTTATAACACAAAACTCAAATTCCTTTTTTCAAGCACTTTTAAATATATAGTATGTTACTTTAAACAGTAGTCACATGGGTATACAATAGCGAACCAGAAATTATTTCTCCTACTGAACTAAAATTTAGTGCTCACTGATCAGCTCTACCATGCCCTTCTAATTACCAGTTCTAAGTTCAGGAAGAAAGAGAATGAAAGTTTTTTTGCCTTGGATTTCCACTCCACAAGATTACAGGCTAAACTACTAAACAATTAATATCATGTCTAAAAAAAGACACTAAAGTGTAGAATGCTATAAAAAACTAGATGTCCCAGCAGAATACAGTCCATAGAATGAACTAGTTATATCATTTGATATAACATATGTAGTAGGCATTTGTGAAATTATCAGCTATTTTGAACCATTAATTTTTTTAATATTTTGTTGTGCCTAAATAGACACATAAATGAATGTTTTCCTTCAAAGTCATATGGAATAATAGACTGAGTAGTAGATTTATAGTTCAAAGGCACAGGTTCACTTGCGTACACTTACCCTACAACCAAGGTCTTAGACATTTTTACTTCCATTTCCAGTTTGAGGAACATGAGTTAATACCTTGATCATAACTAGACAACTGTATGGTGGAGATGAAAATACTTTTTGACAGGATTTCATCTGTTAATTCATTAAAAGCTTGCAACTCAAATGTAAGTATTTAAGATAAGCATCCTTTAAAAAATCTATTTTTAAAGTGGTTATGAAAACAAAAAGTGCTGAACTCTAAGTTTAGTTAGCAATTTAGTATTTTGATTTAATGCAATATTTACCAGACATTTTTTATTATTATCATTTTTTATTTTAATTTTAAATAGCTTGTTTTACATGTCAATCCCAGTTCCCTCTCCCTCCCCTCCTCCCGCACTCCCCTTCCCCCCCCCCCCCCTCCCACCCTATTACCAAATCCTTCCACATAGGGGATATCTAGAGTCTGTCATTTTACTCTTGGTAGGGTCAAGGTACTCCCCTAAGAGTCCAGGCTGAGAGAGCACCTCTCTTTGTGCTATAGGCACATGAAGACAGTTTGTATACCAGGGATAGACACTGATCCACAGCTCAGGGCACCATAGGTTGCCCAGGCCTTATCACTGACACTCACATTTGGGGGGGTCCAGATCAGTCCCATGCTGGCCTCCCCACTGTCGGTCTGGGGTCCAAGAGCACTCCCCTGTTCAGATCAGCTGTCTCTGCTGGTTTTGCCAGCCCATTCTTTGCCAATTTGCTCATCACTGCTCTCTCTCTGTCACTGGGTTCCTTGGGTTCAGTTCAGTGCTTAGTTGTGTGTTTGCCTCTGCTTCCATCAGTCACAGGATGAAGGCTCCCGGATGGTTATAGACATCAAGTTCATTATCAGGAATGGGCATTCGAGGTGGTCCCTCCACTATTGCTTAGCTTGCCAATTGATGTTATACCTTTAGATCACTCGAGGTCACTCTGGTGCCTGATCTGTCTTCGATCCTATGATTCCCTCTTCCCCCATTCTACCTCCACCCCCTCAACTTCCTGTTCCCCCATGACCAACTCCCTTCCTCTTTACCCCCTCTATTCTTCCCGGGTCCCACTCCCCCCCACCCCTCGCCGTGTTCCCCATCCATTTTTATGTATAAACCCAAAATATACATATCATTGGGTTTTGAAGATGATTTAGTCTATACAATCTATTGACCTTTAGCATTTCAAATGTACATTTATCCAATTATATTGAATCTGAAAGCTATAAGAATCAACTCCTATTCATCAGATAAAAATTTACATTTTTGTTTTATGGGAAACAGATGAGACAGATATTTTGGTAAAAGGAAATTGAACTTTGCTTGTTAAACCTCTTAGACAACAAAAACCATGTCACCACTGAAAAGTATAAAATATAAATCTTTCACTTTCTTGTTGTAGTCTCATTTTTGAGAACTGACCAGATAATATGATTTTATGAGAATTGTCTGCAGTATCATTCCTTTATTTTTCTGTTTGTTCCTGTTAATTTGTCAGTTTAAAGACCTCAAAAATTGAACAAAATGCCCTAAAAATGAGTTCTGACCTAAGCTCCTGAAGATAGTAATTTCATGTGTCAAAAATAGAAACCAACTTCACAATAAATCAAGAACATAAACAAACAAATGTTACGGTGAGACAATACTATAGACATGCATAAAACATAGAATAATGTGTAACATAATTGAAAGTGTTCTAATACACTTGTTTTAACTGTGTACTCATTTTTTCTTTACCACATGTCTGGGATTGATATTGGAAGTACTAGTTTATGTATCTGATTTTGACTCATTAATAGAAAATAAAGCCAATTCTTGCCAATAGTTAAAAATCTTTAGATACGATGCATAAATTTAAGACCTGACTACTATTGGTAATAACTATGTTGAGAAACCCCAAACTTTCCTACCCACATAACAACAATCTTTCAATTTAAATCTTAACTATATTTTACATACCGATCCTAAATTCTCAATGTACCAGCTTCTCCACTACAATTTTGCTTCTTCATACCCAACTCCCCTTATTCCATTATGCAATTTTCATCAATCCTACACACAGACATTTATATTTGCTGTCCCATGATCTTTGGTATGGCATCTTAAACTTATATACACAAACCAGAATGCTACCTTAAATTCATAGGTTGGATGAGGCAGACTTCCTGGAATTCTGCAGAAGAGAGCAAGGTAGGATTATAGGAGCCAAGGGCACCACAAGGAAATAGCCCAAAGAATCAACTAACCAGGGCCTTTAGAGAATCAGAGACTGTATGGATCTGACTTAGGACCTCTGTATATATGCTATGACTGTGTAACTTGGAGACTTTGTGGGACTCCTAATAGTGGGAACAGGGGCTGTTTGACTCTTTGGGGACCCTTTCCCTCCTGTTGAGTTGCCTTGTCTAGTCTTATTAAGGGGGTGTGTCCCTAGTCTTCTCTTCTTATGTCATGTTTGGTAGATATCCCTGGGAGGGCTGCCCATTTCGGAAGAGAAGTGGGTCTGGTGTAGAGGGGAGTTTGGTGGGGGACTAACAGTAGATCAAGGAAGGAAAACTGCAGTTGTGATATAATGTATGAGAGAAGAATAAAGAAATAAGGATTGAGCTTGAAATATAACAAGCTTCTCTTGGTGAGTCCAGTGTTGTCATCTCATAAACTGCACTCTGCATAAAAAGGTACAGGTAAACTTTCTTACTGAAAATCATTGCAACTCCTTTTTAAGGTGAGATCTAGAGAAATTATTTACCAATTTCTCAAAATCTGGATGAGTAAGAAGAAAGATTCAAAAAGGACAAGGGTCCTTGCCTGAAGTGACATTTTGTCAGAAAATGGCAGTTTTTTGTTACCTACTTCTACACACTTAACGTTGAATTATTTTACTCTGTTATGGGCAAAATTTTTTTGTAATTTGAACCACATAAAATTGTTGATATTTGAGTCTTTTGCCCATGGAAATTACAATCACACTATGGATCATTTAAAAGCATGATTGCAGGCCAGAAAAGGGCACCAGATCTCATTATAGATGGTTGTGAGCCACCATGTGGGTGCTGGGAATTGAACTCAGGACCTCTGGAAGAACAGCCAGGACTCTTAACCTCTGAGCCATCTCTCCAGCAAGAAGCAAGTCTCCAAAACACCAAAGGACCCTATTAAAAAGTGGGCTGCAGAACTAAATAGAGAGTTTTCAATAGAGGAGTCGAAAATGGCTGAGAGGCACTAGAGAAAGTGCTCAACATCCTTAGCCATCCGGGAAATGCAAATCAAAACAACTCTCAGATACCATCTCACTCCTGTCAGAATGGCTAAAATCAAAAACACCAATGACAATTTATGCTGGAGAGGATGTGGTGAAAGGGGGACACTCCTCCATTGCTGGTGGGAGTGCCAACTGGTTCAGCCACTTTGGAAATCAGTATGGAGATTCCTCAGAAAAATGGGAATAAACCTACCACAAGACCCAGCAACTCCACTCTTAGGCATATATCCAAAAGATGCCCATTCATACAACAAAGATGTCTGTTCCACTATGTTCATAGCAGCTTTATTTGTAATTGCCAGAACTTGGAAGCAACCTAGATGTCCCTCACCTGAAGAGTGGATAGAGAAAATGTGGTACATCTACACAATGGAGTACTATTCAGCAGAAAAAAATAATGGAATCATGAGATTCGCAGGCAAATGGATGACACTAGAAGAAACCATCCTGAGTGAGGTAACCCAGTCACAAAAAGAGAAACATGGCATGTACTCTCTCATATATGGATTTTAGACATAGATCTGGGGAGTGCCAGCCTTCAACCCTATGGCCAGAGAGTCTGGGAAACAGAAACTTTATTTAGTGGCTGATCGAAGAAGAGGCAGACTCCTTTGGTTAAGTACTGAGCTGAACTCAAGAAAGCCAGTAACAGAGAGGGAGGACTGATGATCAAAGGGATTAAGACTGGGCTGGTTTAACCCCCAGAAACAGCTGACCAGACAAAGGTTAACTCTTGAATCCCAGGCATCAGCCTGGGAAGCCAGCATGGGACTGATCAAGACCCCCTGAATGTGGGTGTTAGTGAGGAGGCCTAGGGAATCTATTGAGCCTTGGGCAGCAGATCAGTACCCATCCCAAGTATACACATGGACTTTGGACTCCCATAGAACAATGTGAGGTGCACTCTCACCCCGAACTCTTGGGGAAGGGTCTAGGCCCTGCCCTATATGAAATGACAGACTATGCACACCCCCATGGAGGGCCTCACCCTCCCTGGGGAAATGAGGGGATAACGGGGATGGGGGAGGGCTCGGGAGGGAGGGAGGGAATAGGAGAGGGACCTGGAACTGACTTGTGAAGCAACCTTGTTTCTTATCTAAATTTAAACTGGAAAATAAAATTTAAAAAAATAAAAAAAATAAAAGCATGATTGCAATGAGACACTTTTATATTTTCAAGTAACTTTCTAAAGACAGGGATATATTTAAGAAAACTGTCAAATTCAGAAGGTGAAAATCTATCACTCACAGAAAAGTTTTCATTATCCTGACTTTCATTCTTTTTCAAATTATCATTTAGAAAGTGTAGTAAAAGTCAAAGGAAGATTAAACATACATATCTAAGAAGATATTGGAGCTACTATAAAATTATGAAAACAAAAATATGATTTGTTGGATAATCTTTTGGATTAATTTTGTAATATTTTATTGAGAATTGTTGAACATGTTCTCATAAGCAATATTTTTCTGTAAATTTCCATCATTATTTGATCTTAGTTGAGTTCAAATATCAGGGTAATTGTGGCCTCAAATATTGACATCTACTTGCTAAGGAAAAAATAGTTCTCTCCAGTGAATTCTGATTGGTTACATAACAACTCTTAAAATTAAACCCTGTGTGCAGCAGCAGTAGCTCAACACAGAGTAACCACAATAATGTTATTGCAGACTTATGGTTTCATATTTTTATGGGGGAGTATTTTTGTCATACTTGCCATTTGTTTGCATATTCTTGCTTCAAATTTTGTGATATTTTGTAAAAGTTTTTTATGTATATTGATTTTTTGTGCTTTTTCTTTACTTTTAATTCTTGTTAGGTAGATTTTTTTCTAAAAAAAAGAGTAAAAAGAATATGGGGTTGGTTGGGTAGGAGGGTAGGAGAGGGCCTGGGAGGAGTTGGGTGAGAAGTAACTGGCATCATATTATATTGTATGAAAAATGCGTTATATGTGTATATAATCATTAGATATAATGCATATACATAATATATAATATTAAATATTTAATAATTTAATAATTAAGGACTTAATGAAATTAATATAGTAGTTAGATTAGAAATTCTGGAGGTTTGCTAGGCAGCATAGAATTGCAGATTTAATGGACTCTAAAATCAGTCCTGAGTGTATATTTTTCTATAAGATAAACAAAATCAACTTCAGAGTATACTTAGGAATGTATGTCAAAGTACACATTCTAATTCAGAAGTTAAGTGATGAGGCCTTAAATTTAACATTTCTGCTAAATACCAAGCAAAGGATTGCTAAGTTGTTGATCCTTAGATCAAACATTGAAAATAACTTCCTCATTGTTGAATTTCTTCTTTGAATTAATAAGCAATCCAGGGTCCTAATTGTTAACATTTTACTACAGTCAGGAGAGAAATTGAGTGTAGTAACATACACACGTGGCAAAGGCAGGAGGCTTGTAATTTAAGGGTAGCCTAATATATACTTCAAGACCTTGCCTTAGCAAAACACCAGTTGTAGGATATGTCTAAGTGATGAGGTTTTGTCTAGTATGTGCACAAATCTGGGTTTGAACTATAGTACTCCAAAAATAGATTAGAGATTGTTCTCTTGCCTCATACAGTATTCTGGGAGTTTTGCACAGAATGAACCCAAAGGAAATTAATGGGGACACTTGGATTGCCCAACAGAAACTCTGGTAGAATGTAGGAATTCAATATTGTTAAGCAGAATTTACTGAAATGCCATAAATTTTCTACGTTTTGACTACCTAATACGATAGCCACTAGCCATAAAGGGCCACTAAATAATCTTAATATGGCTAGTGTGACTGAGAATTTGAATTTGTATATGTAGTTACTACCTGCAATAGTGGACAGACTAGGGATTCATTGACAGATGATTAGAATGAGATCAATCATAAACTATTATTTCGATGTCCTTACCCATATATTATTTTACTGTGTCATGGAATAATTTTAAGGGATGCTATCCTGAAGTTAAGTGTGTAGCAGTCTAGGAATTTTAATTTCCATTTCTGGGAGGTCTTATAAATAAAAATGATACCTCTTATTTCAATCATTGCCTATTTTTCATGACAATGATAGCATTTGTCTTGATTTACAAATATCCATTGGGAGCACGGGGAGAGAGGGAGGGAAGTAGGAAGAAAGGGAGGAGTGAAGAGAACATGAGGCCTCTTGCACCTTCTTATTTTAATAAGAATATCCTCTTTCTTCTAAGTCCTTGCCATTCTTTATATCATCTATTACCAATGAGTGGCACAGGGTCTATAGAGAGCACTATTTCAGGAGTTTTGTTAGGGAATGAAATGAGGCAAGGCTACCATAAATTCATATTTTGATTTTGTTTTCTTCAGAAACTGATGTTCTGTCTTCATATTTATAGTAGCAACTCTTCTACCAGTGGATACATGACAATTTTGATACACAGAAAAAAATGGAGAACAGGCCATGTATAGTCCTCAAACACACTGATACTTGTCATTGTATTATACCATGAAATGGTCTACTGTTTATTGTAAAGCCTTACTAAAGATATTTATAAAAGAACCTACTTTGACTGTTCCCCCTTCAAACAAGTGAAAATGAAGACTTAAACCTAAACATAATAGATGAAATTCAGATATTTCATAGCTCATTTAAGATTTAATTTATTAAATATTTTAGTTCTTCTATATCTGATCCTCCTGATCAGCACATTAATTTAACTTGAATATCTATTAGTTATAAATCACACTACGATCCATTTACCTCAAGACAAATGGACACATGTATCTCCTCTACATCTAATTTACTTCTTCTTTAGGATGTTTTTCCTTCTTTGTTTCCATTGACTGAGATATTTTCATAACTCATATATCACAATTCTTTGTTTAGTATTCATAACTAACATTCTGTCTGAAAGGTGTCCACTATTTAAAAAAAACAAGTGTTTCACTCTCTGAATACACTCCATGTCTACTTTTCCTTTTTATCATATGTCAGCATCATATGACAATATATAGCTTCATATTCATTAGACAGAGTTGTGTTACCCAGAAATAAGTTAGTGCTGGGAATACAGTAGATAATAAATGTTATTTAGATGAATGAATGCATGAATATACTTAGTTTCCTGGTTAGTGTTATTTATCTTCCAAAAATGCTATACTCTAGTTTGTATATGCTCTAGAGATTCAGATTTTCGGTTTGTAATTAAAATTCTATGAGTGGCACACTTTATATTAGTATAATGAGGGATGTCCATATTTTGCTTCAATAGTTTATGTCATTTTAATAGTTGTCAGAAAAACACATCATGGCCACATGTACCTGGCCTCATTTGACATTAAAATGTGTTAGAAACTTGTTTATAATCTAACCAATAAGTTATTGATACTCAAATTATCCCTATTGCTCTTTTAGAGTCTTTATTTCAGTAATCATCTATGGAAGAAAGCGTTAACATTTAAGGTATGAGCTAAACATTAGCAACAGCATTTTTAAACTTTGAAGGAACTTAAATTCTTTTTGCATGTGAATTGATACACATATGGAGACAGTGATGTAATTTATAACAATGTCAACAAAGGAGTGTGGATATATTTTTCAAATTATTTAAGTTAGAACAGTGATTCACAGGTATACTTTTAAATAACCTGGGATCTTGTTAAATTGCAGATTCTGATTTTACATATGAGACTCAGAAAAAAAACATGTACTTTTCAGCAAGTTCTCTGGTTATTCATTTGCTTCTGGTCCTTGGAACACCAAGATCTGAGAGGACATCACATCAGCACCATGGGGTGAAGTAATAAAAGAGGTATTTTACCAAGCTGTGATGTAAAATGAAAACCAGGAGTCTGACATCATACATTTCATGATATTCATTGCTTGGAAATTCAATTCAAAGTTTACAACTCAACTGTCTGCATAATCTATTTTAAATATGCAATATGTTAGTTACTCAATTTTTGAGAAAACACACCTATCCACTGTCTCAAATGTTATTGAATTTTCTGATTGAGACAAATACTTGGAAAAACAAGAACCATATTTGTAAAGATATATTTTTTCTCTTCATTGAAAGCATTTAAGATAATTCATAACAACTTTTTTATGTTATGTTTTGTGTTTAATCCAGATACTATTCATATCTCTCCTGCTGATTATGTGAACTGTAACATAAATTCACATGGCCTTCTTAATGATTAGCTTTCATTTTCCATTAACTATCACAAAGGTTTTAGTTTACCCTGCATGTCATAATCACAATTATCATAGAAGTTGAAGGGAATCTCTGTGCTTATCTTTATTAGTCCTCACAGAAATATCAGTAAATCTCCTTTGCTCTCTACAGGTTGCATTTTTCAATAAAACTAATCATTTTATTCTCAGAGGTTAAAAATCTTCTGTTGTCCATGTGCCAATTGTCTTTCTGTACTTCTACAGTTGGAGGTTTTGACTTTTTCTTCTCCCTTTTTCTCATCTCCAACCACCCTCAGGGTATAACACAGTAGAAAAACCAAACAAAACTCAGATCATTTAGCTTATGTTTCAACAGATTTCTAGCTCAAGAATGTCAGCATGTAGTATCTTATTTCATTTTGAAATCAGTGCCATGCTGTTCTCTCATCTGAATCCTAAAGGTATTGTTAGAGATTTGCACTGGAAAAATATCAGACTACTATTAATTAAATACTTTATAACCATACATGTCTTACCATATATTGCTGTGTGGCTTTCACAGAGTCATTATATAGCCATGAAAGCTGAAATTTGGAGAAGTAATTACTAAGTAAAGTATCAAATAATAATAATAATAAAAGAATGTGGAGATAAATATCTGTATTTATTGACTGGTATTCCTCTGTAACCATATTTTTCAATGTTCCAATTGATTAAACATATTTTCTAATATAATGTTAATTACTCTTATGTTTCCCAGACCTCATAGAAGAGATTGCAATATATTTTTCCTAAATATCAGTGAAGAAATTAAGGACTTACAAAATAATTTAGAAAACAATAAAATTATATACTACATAAAGTAATATGGTGCAGTTAAAAAATAGTTAGCTTTTTCATGACTGCATCATTCTTCATTAATACTGTATCATATTCAATGTTGTTTAGAGAGGTATATGTGAAGGATTTGTGATTATTGCATGAATCAGGAAACCAAGTATCATAGAAATAAAGTATATTTCTTTATTTTAAATAAATAAACATTGAAGGTTCTATATTCTTTAGGTAAAGTGGATTCAATTTTAGATAAGGTAGACATTTTCGTTTTTTTTTCTTCAGATTGGCAGTAATGGTTGGTATTTTGTGGAATAGTTTCTACTAGGTAAATCGTATAGAAAGGTAATATCTGTGTAAAACGTCAGCCATAATAAGGTGAAAACAAAACACACGCAAAAAACAAGTCTTACTATCTAATAGCATAACATGAAGTAAGAAATTGCATATAATGTAAGTTCATGCCTAAGACAGTAGACTACACTCATAGTACAATTCCTTCCTAGTCTAAGATACTAAGATCTCTTTATTGACTTGTTGTTCCAGACAAGTATGTGTCTACTCTCTTTTTTAGTAGCCTGATAATACATATTTTTCCCTGTTTCTCCACTGCATAAACTTTTGTGTAGCATATAAATGATTTCAGCCTATGTGGAGGTTTGATTAAGAATTATCAAAATTGCCAATCCCATGAATCTTTTGATTCCACCAATGAGTCATATTGTCCCTATTTTAGGACTCTTGTATCAGCTGTTTCCAGTGGTCAAATTTTCTAACTCATCGTGTCTTCTTATTCAAACTAAAGCAGACCAACTATGAATATCTTACTTGGACCAAAATGTCTAACCTTTCAATGATTCCCTAGCACATCCTTTTATAACATCATCAAATACAGTATTATTGGATATTTCCATCATGGTCTTTTTTATTGGATGTCAGCTACTCTAGAATAGAACAAGGCTCATGAGGACACTGCAATATTTTACATTTGTGAAAATTAGACTATCCTCAGGATTTTTACCAATTAGGCAAATTGAAGCACACCAAGAATGTTCATGACATACATTTTTTACAAATGTTCATATATCTATATTTATTTTCTTAAACAAAACAAGATAATATGCATTGTAAGAAATTATCTAAAATTGCTGTGTGATACAAGTGTTTCCATATTATTGTCTCATTTTTAAAACTATGTAAAATCTTCTGTAAAACCCTATTCTGCCAAAAATAGTTTTTGCTTTTTTATAGTCATACTAAAAGTTGAACCACAAACAGAAGCCCTAAAATATTACCTAAAATTAAAATAATGCTGTTTTGTTGTTCTTGTTTCCAATTATTGTTGACACTTGAGGATTCAAATCATCCAGAAAGATACAAATGAGCACTTTTTAAATGCTATAATAAAATATGTGGAATTTTAATTCTAGGTTGAGTTTACAATTTCTTTCAAGTCAGACTCAAAGTATAATTAATTAATTATTAGAAATAGCATAGATCACATTGTTTACTACTTGAAAAAAAACACTTAGAAAAGATACATAAAAGATAGATATGTGTCTATAGGGAAGGTAGTAAATCGGACAGTTGCTTTTTCAGATGAGTAATTTCTTGATGCTACAATGGTTAAGTTGCAAATAGAATCCCTACCCTATAAACTGTGGACATCTGACTAAAATTTGACGGCACTATGCTTTATGACTTATGGTGAAAAATGTGTGGAATAAAAATATTTTCATGTGGGGATTTAGGAAAAGCTGGCTAAATAATTATAATCTTCACTTCTAGTGTTAGTTAAAATTATTGCACTGATAATAACAGGACAATCATGTCAATGTGAAGATACTAGTATATTCTGGCTTGGAATATATAGTTGTGAAAATTCTCTCATGATTTATGACTTACTTTTCTTTAAAAAATTTGAGCATAAAAATGTGTTCTCTCCCTCCCTGTTGCCACACTATAATTTAGTACCAGCACAGCAATCCTCCCAGCATATCTAATGAGTTTCTTGGTCCTATTTTAGGGCTTTAAATCTTGATAAATAATAGCTAAGTAAACTTAAGGCACTTGGACAATTTCTTTAGCTTTATGTATTCAAATGCACCACTGGCACTTCATTTCTTTCCATTCAAATATAAATCTATATTGTCTCGCTAGGTTCTACATGAATATACATACTTAACAATATAAATCAAAGCAACACATGCAGAATGATGAAATCTGCTTGTTGCCTGTGTAAGAAATAGGCCATTTTCAGAAATGTCTCAAAATCTTTTTTTAATAAGTCAATATCTATTTTTAAACAAATTCACAGCCACACTATTCGAATGAGGATTTTTCACACAAAATTGAGAAACTTTTCTCCCTGAGTGTATTCATAAAGAGATGAGTAATACTTTGAAAGCTTCCTTAGAAGAGAAGTTTCCTGTCACCCATTACTCATCAAGGATTTTATGCACATGAGTTTTCATATGGTTCTACGGCTGCTACCTTCATGCTGTAACTTTTGTAGAAAGTCTTAACATATTACAAAGAATAAAATTTTGACAGTTACCAAAAGCTTAGTTAATTAGTCTTCTAACCTACCCAGCATCTCTACTTCAGTTGCTAAAGTGTAAATAGTTATATTATAGGCTTAAAATTCAGCTATAACATTTCAGAAAACAAACCTAAACAAAACTAAAATATCCTTCATGATTTGGGTTAACAATCTAGATTAAGGTATCAAGCTATGCCAAAAATAGCAAAGAACCTAAAACCTGACTTTTTAATAAGATGGACCTTCACAGGGCTTGAAGTCCCTGATGGCTCAGTGGTTAGAAGAATTTGTTGCTGTTCTTGTAGAGGATCAGGGTTCAGTTCTCAGGACCCCTAAGGCAGCTTACAATCATATATAACTCTATTTCTAGTGGTTCTGATGCCCCTTGCTGCCCTCTAAAGGCATCAAGTGTAGACCTGGTTCACATAAACTCATACAAACACTCATATACATAAAATAAAATACAAAACTACATAAAATATAATTTCAAAGACAGAATATCATTATGTTGCTCATGATCACCACTTGCCTTGGCCATGCAGTTATCTAATATTTCAGGCATGTGATACTAGTTAATTATAAATCAATAATAATTCACCTGGAGGCAGTATTTAGGGGTTTAAATTTATAATCCTAGCTACTATGGAGGTTGAGGGAGAAGATTGCAATTTCAATATCAAATTGGGCTTCATACTTCATAACAAGTTCAAGGCTAGATCCTGTCTCAAAATGCAAAAATGCAGGGGATATTGCTCAAAGGTAAAATCCTTGTCTAGAATGTAGCTGTGTTCAAAACACACACACACACACACACTTACTTGCTTTGCTTTTCCATACTAGCTACCCTGAGGCACTCCCATCTTGAATTTAGGAGATTCATTTGTTCTTGCACTTCAGTTTCTTCATCTTCTGATAATTTTCCTTTTCCAATAATTCGACTTCCTAACTGTAGCACATTCCCGACACGTCCTTGATGGGATGTCAAATCCATCATAAACCCCTGACAAAAAAAGTTAATGATTGTAACTTAAGGAAAACATTGTGAATTTGAATTTGATTATTTGCAATTTTAAACCTGCATCCCATTTAAATGCATATTCTCATTAAGTGTATCTTCATTTATACATCATGGAATTCTGTATCACTTTAAATATGAATTAGGGAAAACTATAATCTTAGGACAACTCTCAAGGTAGAATACCCTATGTGGAGCATTTTAGGGAAAAGTATTTATTAAGAAGCTCACAGGAGTAAATGTAGAAAAATTAAAGAAGCAGGAAGTAGCTGCACATGCTTATTAACCCAGTACAAAAGACAATGAGGCAAGAGGATACCTGTTATGTCAAGGCCGACCTGGGTTATATAGATAGCATCAGGCCTTCTAGAGACGCATGAAAGTCCTGTCTCAAGTAGGAGAAGCAAAGCGTATGCTATATGGGTATTAATCTAAGAAACTGTATAATCTCAGGAAATCTCTCCCTCTAAGGATCCCTCAACTTGCTACCACACATGCACTCATGATGTGTCTTAGAACTGTTATTTATAATGATAAGTAGGTTCTCTGGAATGTCCTTCAGAACAAGGGCTCGGTTTTGCTGTGACACAAAGGAAAAGGCTGTACTTTTTTGTTCTTTTAAGTGTTATTGCAAAGCCACTATCAATACCTCATAGACTTGCCTACTAAAGCAGAACTTCAAATATTGCTGATTGCTTCCATCCAAAGCAAAAATGTTATTTGTTAACATCTCAAAATTAACATACAGACAAAAACATTTCCCAAATGTAAGTGTCTCGTTTTTTTCAGAATTGCCTACAAAAACACTATAAACCATGGGCTTTAGCTTCATGAATCAGGATTTTGCTTTACCTCATGAGCATGGAATTGTTCTTTCACTTTTTCAACATCATTTGAAATCTCTCCTTGTGCTTGCAAAGTGTCCTCTGCTGACAGAAGCCATGAGAGTACTTCTTCTAAAGCAGTTTGGTAACTATCCAGGTTTACTTCAGTCTCCATCAATGAACTACCAAATGCCTTATCTTCAGGAGATTCCAAACGCTGAATAATAAAATAAGTTTGGGGTTATACAATTAGTGGTTTTGAAGACTGTTTCTGTACGTTAAATTATAAATTGAATAAAATATTTAAAATGCTAGCAATGTCCACCTGCATTAGCATGAATGGCAAACACATAAAATAGTGAGCCTGGATTTTAACATCCTCATGAATACACACATAAATTCTCAAATGAAAGTTGATATCCATGCCAAATTAACATTTTATTAAAGCTTATCTGTATTATACCAAAGAGCAAGCCAGTAGATTATCTTCATCTCTGTATATTGAATCTTAAATGCTATGAAATGGCATCCATTAAGTCCTTTTTCCATATGTATATATATGTATATATATATTTTACATATATGTAATAGTGTATGAAAGCAATTTTAAAAATCTTTGAAGACATATGCAAAGATCCCAAAACTATATCACTTGTATCAAACATTAAATACCAGAATACAATAATTAAACATGAAATATTATAAGAAAAGTATCAAGTATGCTCCATCCAATTTAATTAGACTGATATTCAGCAAGATGTCAAAATGTTTTCTTCAACTACCTGCTAGGCCAGTGAAGCTAAGGAGAAAGATCATTAAATGTACTCATAACTCTAAAGAGAGAATCTTATCATCTGTGAAGTGGTTGGTAGAATGTTATCACAAACTGACCTCAAAAACCTTAATTACTATCCCATTCAATGGCATATACAAAAGCAAAGAGATTAATTATAGATATACAGGGAGAAAGGATTCTGCTGCAGAGGCTGGAGTCTGTTGCCTGGCAATGAATTACCTTCAGCTAAATAGAGATGAGGTAGTTTACAACACAAAATATTGCTCTCTAAATCTGGGATATCTGGGCAGATTCTGCTGTTATACAGTTGATATCCAATGACAGGGATGCTCTCCTGGGATAACCCTTGTGCTGTTTTCTATTAGTCAATACCTACGTACTCTTACACTAGCCCAAAAACAAGTGAAACAATAACAACAAAATCCTGAGTTCGTGAGAATGTCTGCAGATTTGTTTTTTTTCAAATCAAGTGTATGAATAGTAGGTTTCTGTACTTCAAACACCTGAAAAAGAACATACTCCAAAGAGCTCCACCCAGACCTGTGAGACATAGACAACTATGTGATAGATCTAAGCACATGAAAATGAGCATTACCTCTTAGGGTCCTTTTTTTGCAACTTCCTTCTTTAATTTTGACTTGGCACTTAACTGTGGAGAGTGTTTTGAGGGGAAGAGGAACAATAAACCAAGGAGCTGAGCTGGATTTAAGCTGTAAACCTTTCAGAAACTGGCTTGTCTTTGAGTGCTGCCAAACAAATAGTCATGCTTGTACTTAGGATCTGTTTACAGTAGTGAAGCTGAGTACCTTTTACTTATCTGAATGGCCTACATTTCTCAGTTCCTTATTCACAAGAAGCAAGTTCAACATCCATCCAGGTTATCACATCAACAACTACTGTCATCTTAAGTTTAACATGCATAATCAAAGATATCAATCATGTCCTTGATTGCTGAGATTGTATTCCCCAGTTAGCCAACCACTTATGCTGAAATCAACAATACACAAATGAAATGTACAACAATCCACAGTCCCTTTTTGAAACCAGCCCTTCTTTAATCAATGAAGAGAATTATAATATAAACTTAGCAAGAAATTGAATAAAAACAGCTGGGTTCATTTTGTACTTCCACATTCTAATAGGAATAAAATCCATTGGAACACAGTAGCTACAAAATGCAAAATACATAACCTAGCAAGTTTGAACTCATATTTGCTTTCAGAACTCAAATTGTCCAACATAATGGAGACCTGTGAAGATTATGTTAACATTGTAAACTTTAAAATTTTCTTGATTCCCTAATGCTAAGTAGCAAATGAACAATATGTTAAGTTTATGAAGCACTTGTAGAATGCTTAACCTAGTATAAGAACCACATAAATTATGTTATAGCTTTATTTTTGAATTTTATATAAATATTTTTAAAATTACAATCTTATTTAACATCAATCCCAGTTCCCTCTCCCTCCCATACTCGCATGCTCCCCAACGACCCCCCCATCCCATCTGCCATCCACACCCTAGGGAGAGTGAGGCCTTCCATTACAGATAATCAAAATCTGTCAAGTCAATTGGGCAGGACCTAGTCCCTCCCCTGTGTATCTAGGCAAAGAGAGTATCCCAAATTGGGATACTGGGAAATGGGCTCCCAAATTCTGTTTGTGCAATAGGAATCCATCCTGATTCCACTGCCAGAGGCCCCATAGACTGCCCAGTGCTCCTATCTGACACCCACATTCAGGGGGCTATGTTGCTTCCCCAGCTGTCAAACTGGGGTCCATGAGTTCCCACTTGCTCAGATCAACTCTTTCTGTGGGTTTTCCCAGCATTGCTGGAGGGATAGCTCAGTCATTAAAGGCTAGGCTCCCAACCAAAAATATAGTTATAATTATTAATAAGTTTCACAGACATATGTGTAACACTATAAAAATTTATCAATTCTAAATTTACTGTGTTATGTTGCCCAAATTTCAGGGGTCAGAGTATTAATGTATAAAAAATGACCACAAATCTGAGAAGAATATGTATGAATTTAAATCAGTTCTTTGATATTATAAAGTTTGCATTTCAATCTGGAACCTATTACAAAGTTTAAAAAACAAGAAATCTCAGGTTCAAATACTTTCTGTAAATTATAAGCTTATAAAATAATTATTATTAGCTTAACAAACCTACATTTTACCACTGTGGAAATTTTTTCAAAAACTTGAAGCATTTTATGTTTTACTGTTATTTAAAGGCTTGCATTTGGGAAAAATTGAAAAAGCCACATACTTTTGAGATGCCTTTTGAAAATATAGCTAAAACTATAATTCATGAATTTATCTTTTGTGTATGAGAAAGTATATAAAGTAAAAACTTTGCAAAGACAGCATCTTCAAGTTAAATTTAAAAAGGGAAAATGTTTCAAATTACATATGTATAAATCACTAATAATATTCAAAAATTAATCTATACAATCTGTAGATTAATCTCTACACATGGAATTATGATTTAAAACTGTCATCTGAACTTTGATCAATCCTTCCTTTGTATAGATAATTTTGTTTCAAATTACAATCAGTGATTTATAACTTATAAAATTATTCTAGAATGTTATAAATAGAAATATTTAAATAAAGCAAAAATAAAATATTAGTCTGTTAATTACATTAAGAATTAGTATTATTGTCTTGGTTGCTTTTACTATATTTGCATAACATATATATGTCTGTGTAAGTAACACATACAATCATATTTTACGTGAGTCAAGATTTTTTCAGAGTTGATTAAACACAATTTGAAATGATTCTTGTATTTAAAACACCATAAAATGCAAAAAGAAAATTGTTTTAAATAATTATTTATTTGTATGTTTTCAATAGAATAAATGGAATAATATGCAATTCTTAAACTGTATTTCATAGGAGATTTGCAAAAAAATCAATATTTAGAGAAAGCTATCATTTCTGTCTCAACATCTCAGAGTAAGTTTTATCTTCATAGAACTTCATATTTATTGTATCTGAGTTTGTGGAGAGAGTTTAGATATGACATCAATATGAGTTTCCTATAAATGATGATCATCACTTTCTACAGTTACATGCACTGGAAATGCAGACACTAATTATTTCAAGAACCATCATCAACGGGAATGAATTTTCTGTCTAAGTTCCAATCATTTTTGTTTGACTTTTGTCTTTATCACGGTATTTTTCCCTGAACTACATTGTCAAAATTGTAATTAGAAGAAAGTTGTAATAATTAATGAATGAAAAAGGATTTATTGTTTTTAAATCATATGAAGTACTATTTCTACTTGGTCTATATTCTGTATTATGTAAGAAATTAGTATATACAATGTTTGTCTTTTTAGTACTCACTCATATATGGATTTTAGACATGGATCAGGGGAGTGCCAGCCTACAAACCCACTGCCAGAGAGTCTGGGAAACAGAACCGTCATCCAGTGACTGATGGAAGCAGAGGCAGACACCCACAGGTAACCATTGAACTTAACTCCTGGAATGCAGTGACAGGGAGGATTGATGAGCAAAGGGATCAATACGGGGCTGGTTTAACCTAAAGAAACAGCTGACCTGAACAAGGGGGAGCTCTTGGACCCCAGACTAATGGCTGGGGATCCAGCATGGGTCTGATCAAGACCCCCTGAATGTGAGTGTCAGTGAGGAGGCCTAGGTAATCCATGCGGCCTTGGGTAGTATTTATCCCTGGCATACAAATGGACTTTGGGTGCCCATCCCACAATGAGGGATGCTCTCTCAGTCTGAGCTCCTGGGGGAAGGCCTAGGCACTTCCCTGAACTAAATGACAAACTCTGGATAAACCCCATGGCTGGCCTCACCCTCCTTGGTGACCTGAATGGAGAATGAGTAAGGTTTGGGAGGTCTGGGGGTGGGGAGGAGGGGCAGGAGAGGAAGGGGGAGCTGGGATTAACATGTGAAGCAAGCTTATATCTAATTTAAATAAAAATAATTTAAAAAATAAATAAAGACAGACACTCCCCCTTAGGAGTTTATAAATAAAAGGAAATTAATTCTGTAAAAAAGAAATTAGTAGAAATTGTAACCTATGTTCCTTGATGATATAGAGGTGGCAACAGTATAAGAGAAAACAAGTGGATAGCATTTATTACTCTGCAGTGCCTAAAGTCATCATGGGAAACAGATTTGTACTAACAATTTCTATTAATGGAAGTTTCCAGCAATTACTTACATGCTTGGTAACATAATATACTATTATACGAACTTGATAATCAAATATCTTTAAACCCAGCTTACTGTTTCTAAGATTTTAGATAAATCACTTAACCTTTCTATTATCTTATATCTTATTTTGTTCATCTGTGGAAAGGTAATATAAAAATAAATGTCATTAGATTTGTTGGAAAGATTATTAGATAATATGAAATATTTTACACAGTATATATCCCAAGAAATGAAAAGCAGTCCCTACATATGGCAAGTAATATTCAATGAAATGGCAAATGATTTTCATGAGGAAATAGTTGAACAAGCTAAGTATACTTTTAAAACCACTGTTTTGGCAATTTAAACTCATACAAATTTCAAAAGCCTTCATAGACTCCCAGAAACCAAAAAATGCACATGCCTTTATAGCATTAAGAACAACAGAAGGCTGTTTTTAGTGACAGCTATCTACCATTGACAAGTTCCATGCCCCTGTTGAAACTGGTATGTTTTTGCAATGTTCCCAAATACAAACCTCACAAAAAACTACCTTTCTGGTTATTTATTGCATACACTTTGAAATTGTTTGTTCTTAGTACATTAAATGTGTTGTAATTCTTTTTATGTGATCTAAGTCAGTGCATACATTGTAAATTTTTTTGTTTTCATAATCTTTTGATCCCACTGTGAAATATTAATTCAGAGCTAAAGAATTACAGATGGATAACCAAGTACAGCTTTTAATAAATAAGAGAGGCACAGTTCAGAAGAATGATGATTCATATCTAGAGATATTCTTACCACATCTCCCTCTTTTTCTTCAGAGGTAAAATATAAAAACCAGGGCTTTTTTTGAAATATGAAAATTGATTACAGAAGTAATTCATGAGAATTTAATCCATCATACAACATGTGCACAACATTCTATCTAATGCTACCAAAAATAGGCAGTTTTAGTAGTGCTTTTGTTTGCATGTAGTTAAAAGTTAAGTCATAATGAGCATTTAGGAAAAACATGACATGCTTTAAGACAATATTAAACCACAATAAAACAGCTACTACATATATAATAGCAATAAAAACAGCTTGCACTATTTTTGAGCACTTAGTATCACTCAATTTGCCAATGATGTAATGTGCATATATACTTTTTCATAGTAATATATCAGGTTGGGAAAGAAGAGTAGAATGAGGAAACAGGAGTAGAAAAATCACATAAGTGGCTTAAGGTACAAAAGGTAAACCTGGAAGTTCTTTAACTTAAAATAGTATGCTTTGAATGCAAGGCATATATCTTGCCACAATCTAAAAATATGCCTTAACGAAGGAAATACATTTAAAATCTGTAAATGAATACCCTTATAAAACATTTCAATAAAACTTCTGAATGATAATGTGTGCATATATGTAGTTTTTCTGCAAATTCAGAGTCAATGGGTTTCAAGCGACTGAGAAAATAGCTGCTTTAAAATATATGAGCATCACAAACCTAGAAAATGTTCAAAACTTGTTTGATAGTCACACATATTGAATCACACTGAGAAAGCCAAGAGCAGGCATAATAAATAGCCAAGCTGATGATGGGCATCTTCCATTATTGAGACAGAGGTGATAAACAAAAACTAAGGCTTTGAAGTTATGTAACTTCCAATCAACTCAAATTCTATACCTTTTATTAAGGCAAATATTTTGTTCTTGATATTTGTTGTCAACACACTGAGATTCTTCAATATTACAAGTTTCTTACAGAAATGTCTTAGTGTAATAAGTATCTTCTGGTTAATAAGAAAACACAAATTTTAATGCATGTGTTTGTACATAAATGAATATATTCTATTTTTAAATTTCATTCAAAGTCTATTAAACAGAATGTTCTATAGTCAAAAATATTAGTTCTGATATCCAAGAATGCTGGACAACATGAATGTTATTCCTCTGTTTGTTATACTCTATGTCTCAGACATTAATAAAATTTAGGAGACTTTTAGACATTATAGGATATAAATAACTCCCCCGCTTTGCTTGCAGCTGTAACATGTGATCATTTACTAACTAATGGGATAAAAGTTTTGAAAATCAGTGAGACATAAAGGAAATGGATATGATCTCCTCTTTGCCTTCTCTTTCTTTCCAAATGCCTTAATGCAAGCATGGTGATCTTTGATCATTGATCAGAGATGTAAAGGCAATTGTCACAGAGTATCATAGAACAGAAGGCAAAGTACACTTTGGGTCCTGAATGAGCAAAGATTTAAGCATATTTAACTACATAGAGTTTAAGAAAAATAATTTTGAAAAAGAAACTTAGTTTTAACCTAACTCAACATTATATTTTTCATTAAAGAAACAAAATGCATGTTCCATATAACATATTAACACTAATCTAAGACAGGACGAAGTTGGATTCCAATATTGAATCTACTTGTAAAAACTAATGTTTAAAAATTAATTCGTAAACTTCAAATTAGTTACTTTTCTGATACAATCCCTCTTAGTCATACTTCTAATGGGTAGGTCACTTAACTTCATTATCTTTTAATCATTATTGCAGAACTCCTCTTCTCTCTCTCTCTCTCTCTCTCTCTCTCTCTCTCTCTCTCTCTCTCTCCATATACATATGTTCAAGCGTTAATTTGTAAATAATGAATAGAAAAACAAAAGAAATAATACTAAACACAAAATAGAGCAGCCACAATAATATACCTTTACATGAATTTGCTCTCTTTCAGTGTCATACTGTATCATAATTTTCTTCTTGTGATGATGAGAAATTGTGCACTATTTGCTTGATGAGATGAAGCATGGTGCATGATGTGCACATTGTGACATGTCTACCTTGTAAGATATACTTCAGTATAAGCACTATGATGTAACAATGACTCATGAATACGGAACTTATTAACTGAGTAATTAAAGGACAGTGCATGGATAACCTTTACAAAAAAGTAATTCACATCTTAGATGGAATGGAACAGAACAATACTAGATTTTATCACACTACTCAAAGCAGAATATAGTTTAAAATCTTAGGAATGATTTTTTCTGAAAGTTTACATTCCATATGTCTCAGAATAAAGTTCAGTATGTATAGGTGACACTACTAAAAGCAAAGCTGTGCACAAAGGAAGGAAACTACTATACCTTTAGATATATACTAATCTTTATTAATCTGCTTCTCTACCTAATAGCAGGTAGAGCAAAAAGAGAAATAGCAAACATTTCTAAATTAAGTTGTTTAGTATAGTTAGTTACTGTTACCTTAAAAAACACCTATGTTCATTTATTAATTTGAATATGGCATTATTTACAATATTGTATTTTGGAATGTATGCAAATATTCATACTTATATGGAACCTACATGTACATATGCTTATTTTACTTAATTTGTTTAAGTCTTCTTTTCTATCATTCAGTATACATTTAATTAATTTGTCTGCCATTTATGTATTTGTATCCTATTTTCTTGTCTTCTTCCTAAGAATTTTTATGAGCTATTGTAATTCAGAACATTATGGAATACTTTCCATACAATTGAGAAGGGGAAGGAATAAGTTTTGTAAAGGGAAACTCTTCTAAGCATCAAAAAAAAACTAACATCACAGAAAAAGCCTTTTTTATAAGAAATATCTAGAACAGTTTAATAATATAATATAAAAAAATGCCAACTTCAAAAAAGTCACATATATCAATATCTGACAAATGCAACCAGAGGAAGACCTAAAGTTTGGTCTTGTACAAAATGTTGGATAACACAATCTATTATTATTATGAGTGATCATTTACTCAATATTTTATTAAGCCCAATATGTTACAACAGCCTACAATGACTTACAGCTAACTGTGTTTATGCAAACTTACTAAACCCTAACCTTCCTAATGCTGTGATCCTTTAATACTCTTCCTCATTGTGTGGTGACCCCCAACCATAAAATTATTTCATTGCTGCTTCATAACTGTAATTTTGCTAATGTTTTGAACAATAAGGAAAACATCTGTGTTTTCTAATGGTCTTAGGTGACCCCTGTAAAATGATCATGAGCCCCCCAAAAGAGTCAAGAACTAGTCAAAGCTGTCCAGCTTTACACAACATGGAAGGTGGCAATGAAGTTCTATGCAGAAGAACTTAAGGGACATTTTTAATTTACCAATTAAACCTCAACTTTTTATTTTCCTAGATTTTAATTTAAATTAGAAACAATATTATTTTACACATGAATATCAGTTCCCTCTCACTCCCATGTCCCCTGACAACACTCCCATCCCATCCTCCATCTATTCCCCAGGGAGTGTGAAGCCTTCCATGAGGGATCATCAAAATCTGTCAAGTCATTTGGTGCAAGGCCTAGAACCTCACCTGTGTATCTATGCTAAGAGAGTATCCCTCCATGGGAAGTGGGCTTCAGAAGTCCATTCATGCATTAGAGATACATCCTGATTCCACTCCCAGAGGCTGCATAAACTTCCCAGTGCTCCTAGCTGACACCGACGTTCAAGGGGCCTGGTTTGGTCCTATGCTGGTTCCTCAGCTGTCAGTCTGGGGACCATGAGCTACCCCCTTAAAACTCAACTTTAAACAGCAAACAATATGAGGCCACCCAAATTGTCTTGTTATGGAAGCTGTATTATGTCCCAGTGGGTTACACAGATCATACTTTAGTACTTTCATCTGCAATTAAGTATTCATTGCCACAAGCCATTGGTCTGGATCGAGGTCTTTGGCCTCTACTACACCATCAATGATGGGTTCTCAATGGCTCTCCCCTTGTATATTCTGTTGTTGTCCTGTGTCTTGGATTTCCTGAATTTTGGTGTCTGTAGGTTTATCCCCTTCACACACTCTGACAGTTTATATGAAGTGGATATTGTTCTGAGCTAACTGTTAGCCTTGGTTCTGGGCATGGATGGTAGCTGGATTGTGCAGCCCATCAGTTTTCCCCCATCTTTACCACCCAGGAGAGATCCAGTACTGCCTTAGACAGCCTACCCAATGCAACAGGCAGTAACGATCTGGGTCAGTTCTCTTGTTCTCAAGCCTTTGAGTCCGGCTAACCCAAACTCACACCACCAGGGCCAGCTCCACTGTCTTTCCCATGTAAGGTGCATGGTCCTCCCTCTGGATTGCTGTAGGGTGCATAAATGTGGGATCGGGGTCAGCCCTCCTGCTCTCACACTGTAAGGGTACCAGGACTAACAAAGTCAGCTTTAGCATACTACACAGGCAGGTGTATAGTTAGCTCTTCCATGTGCTGCGGCTAGTGAAGGGGTAAGGGACAAGGCTAGTTCACCAACTCTTCTGATCTTGGGGCCATTTATCTCACCACTGTTGGAAGCAAGGGTTAGGGGTTGGGGGAAAGGTATCTTTATTTCACTCATGCTACCACATTAGAGATGAGGGGTGGAGCAAGTTCAGGTTGTTGCTCTCCAGCCCTCAGGGCCAGCTCAATTGCATCCTTGCCAACAGAGTTAGTTCTAGTGTGCTGACTAGGTAAGGTTCACAACTTTGATGAGGATGGGTCCATCTTTCCAAAGTGTGGAGGGGATGTGGGGTGTGGGGGATGACAGAGATCTCCTACTGCAGTATCCTGATCTCTCAGGGCCAGTGAGGTATGAGTCCAGCTTACCAATGCCCCCAGATTTCAATATGCATTATTACTATGAACCCTTGTGGTAATATGGTAACACAGGCCATGGATATCAACATAGACCCCAACTACAGCAGGACAATGGATGCAGATATGGTCCTTGGCATCAATCAGTCCCAGGCAGGATGTCACCATGGCACTTGTGTCAGCAATAGCCACTCAGATCAATATGGTGTTAGTGGCAGCATGGCTCTCAGATACCACCATGATCTCAGATGGCTGAGTAGATTCTGGGGATCTTCATGGACACATATGGTATCAGGGGACATGGATATCAACACAGACCCTGGGTACTGCAGGACCACAGACCAAGATATGACCTCTGGCATCATCCCAGGCAAAGATGTTTCCATGATCCCAGGTGGGACCTCAGGCCACTCTGATCAGCATGGCTCCCATGACAACATGGCCCTCCAACACCAACATGGCCCCAGGTGACAGCCCTGACCACTGACATTGGCATGGCCTTGATGGTATCAGGAGCCACAGATGTTAATACTGACCCTGGCAACAATAGGCCTGAGGACCCAGAATTGGACCTTAGCAGTAGCCTTGGCCCAGAAGACACTATAGTCCCAGGTGAGAACACAGGCCATTCAGATATGTATAGCCCCATCTATAGCATGACTCTCAGATCCCTACCTAGCCTCAGGTGATAGGTTAGACCATGGTATTTGCATGATTTTTGGTAGTATCAGGAGCCACAGATATTAACCCAGATCCTGGCTGTCGTAGGCCATGGACCCATATATGGCCTTACTCATTACCCATGGCCAGGACAAATAAATGACCCTGGCTGATAGCACAGGTCACTCAGATCACCATGGTCCTCACTTTGGCATGGCCTTTAGACACCCACATGGTCACATGTTATTGCCTAGATTCCAAGGTAACAACATGGCCTTTGGTGGCAACATGGGCTTAAGACATCAGCTGGGGTTGAACCATCGACACAGACATGGTCCTATGCAGGTGATGCTTGCTTTGTTAGAATTAAAATTTATGACTTAAATTTTTTCCTCCTTTGATGCGCCTGCCTTTGACTCCTGAATGCTGGGATTAAAGGCATGTGCCACCGTTGCTTGGCAGTTTAAAGTATTTTATATAGTGGGATAACCTCATATTTAATAAGGAAGGAAAGAGAATTACTGTGATATTTGTGAATTAATAGGGTGATTTGACTTCAAATATTAAACTTAGGCAGCAACTGAAAATCTTAACATGCTGAGGATATCATACAGATTAAGTTTAAAATGGCAGAGAGAGATATGTTTGTTTGCTTTGGAAAAAAGTAAATCCATAAAAGGAAACCAAATTTAGGCAGAATGGAAATAGTAACCATTTATTTAGAATCTTGTGATTTGGAAATGCTAGGACACACTACAATCTGACCTATAATGTCTTTCTGATAATCAAATTGTGCCTAGTCCTGAAGGCACACGAATGACATTTGTATGAAAGGATTGAAATTGCCCTGTAAACTTCTTTTAGGCCTTAATAACTCATGTTGTTCCATATACTCAGCCAACTCTGCTTAATTTCCCTCAGTCCTAGAAGAACTGTCAACTGTCAATTATCATGTGAACAGTTTATCAGCCTATGGATTAACTGAAGGCCTTATTTATCTTCCATTGGGTCTTTTCACAGCTCATTAGCACATCAACAAGAAAGTTAAGGCAAGTAAGAAGGGGCTGCAATAATTCTAAACAAATGAAATGGATCCTTGACAGGTGCATATCTAAGAAAGTACTTGAAAGTGCTAGAAGAATAACCAAAAGGGAATGAATAAAAGAGTAATCTATAAGGTAATAATTTGCTTTAATTGACTTATTCTCACTTTAGTTTTTAAATATTGAATTAATTGACTAGAGGTTTTGACAACAAACAAGACTGAAAATTCTTTTTTTCATGTAAGGACATCTTTATAGTTAACACTATGACTGAACAACATATAGTACTCCCTGCCAATATATTTATCACTTCTCTATGTGAAGAAAATAAACTGAAAACTAGATTTCCAAAGGAAGGTTTGTCATTACTAAATTCTATTTGGCAGGTGTGTGATGGGAATGAATTAGGATGAGCAGAAAGATTTTTATTTGTTATTTATTTTCAATAAATACATCAATAATTTTCAATAGAGATGCTTGATTCTGAAACTTCATGAGATTAAGGGAATAAGACAGGATAACTGCAGATCTTCACCTTTCCCTCCTCTTCTCCACATTCATTCCTCCAGTCTTATCCTCAGCTCTGTTGAAGAACACCTAGTACAGTCTTCCCTTCCTCTCTGAACCCATATACAAAGTATCATGTATACCTTCTCCTCCATCCCACCTACCACTCATCCCATTATCACATTCTACAACACCAACACACATTCCCTGGGAACTGGCTTCGCAAGCCAGGGAAACAGGTAGCCAACTACATATCTTCACCTCTCCCTCCTACCAAATTCAACCCCCCTTTCACACAGACCAACTTCTGCAGCCCCAACTCCCTCCCTGACCCCATCTCTAATTGAAAGCACTGATTTTCTCCTCCAAATTTATCCTATTATTCTACCCTAACACCAGCAGGCATTCCCTGGGAACCTAGCATCCAAATTTGACAGAGAAGCAGGTAAGCCAATGAAGTATAAGCAAGCTACAGAATTTCATTCTCCCACTTATCCCCAACACCTAAGCTCTGTAATAGACTGCCTCTTGTACCCTACCCTCATGGTCTGCTTCCTTACCCAGGTATCTAAGTAAATTCTTGTGGAACACCCTGCTTTTTCTGTGGAACACCTCACAACCACAGCCTATCCCCATTGTTAAGTGTCAGTTCCCAATACCTAGCAACATATTTTACCTGGAACACCAAGTGGCCACACCTACAATGATCCCACACACTCTTCTAAATACCACAGAATACAACATACGCCAAGGAACAAAACACCTACTCAAAAATACAAGGGCAGATATTATCACCTAGAATTAAAACCTTCCCAAACCCAGATGTGTATGTGATAGCATAAAAATACCATCAATAACATCCAGGACCATATGTCTCCACTAGAGATATAACACATTGGGTTCAGAGTATTATAACATAGCTGAAGTATAAGACACAGACCTTAAAATAACTTTTATGAATATGACAGAACTCCCTAAAGAGTAGATAAATAAATCCTGTAAAATCTATGAAATAAATGAAGAATTGAAAGTGGAAAGAGAATCAATGAATAATATTCAAAAGGAGAGAAATTTGGAAATGAAAAACAGTAGGAATTTGAACAGGAACTACAGAGGCAAGCTTCCTGAAAACAGAGTACAAGAGATGGAAGAAAGAATTATAGGCAATGAAGACACGAAAGAAGAAATCGATCAGTCAAAGAAAATGTTAACTTGATAATAATCTGAAACAAAACATGTAGAATATCTGGTACACTATGAAAATACCAAGTCTTAGAATAATACCATTAAGGAATGTAGAAGAATCCCAGGTCAAAGGCCCAGAAATATCTTTTCAGCACATTCATAGAAGGAGATTTTCCTAACCTAAAGGTGATGGTTATAAAAGTATAGGAAACATGCATAAAATAAAATAGACAGGAGGACAAAAGATATTTCTCTTGACATATAATAATCAAGACATGAAAATTAAAAAAAACAGAGAAATAAATTTAAAAGCTAGAAGGGAAAAATACAAGCACCATACAAAGCAGACCTATTAGAACTATACAAAGACAGACCTACTAGAACCAGTGAGTCTAAAACTCAGATGAGTGTGAACAGATAGTGTATGGACTATAAGAGACCACAAATAACAGTTCACACTATTATATATAACAAGCAAAATGTTCAGTCACAATATATGAATAAATAAATAAACCATTCCTTAATAAAAACACAATATCTATCTGCAAATGCAGCCCTACAGAAGGCAGTTGAAGGAACTTCATACTAAGGACATTAACCACACCCCCTAAAAGGAATAAATAATCCCAGACTAATAAATCAAAAGAACACACACACACACACACACACACACACACACACCAATAGTCCCCAAAATAAGAATTAACAATGAGTACTCATTGATATCTCTCAAAATCAATGGTATGTATCCCCAAAGTAAAAAGATATAGACTAACAGAATGGATTTGAAAGTAGGATTCAACTTTCTGCTGCATCAAAGAAACACATATTAACATTAAGGCTAGAAATCACTTCAGCATAGAAGAATTGAACAAGACATTCTAAGAAAAGGCACTTTAGAACCAAACTGGTATAGAAATTTTTATATCTAACAAAGTAGAAAGGAAAGAACAGCACATACTCAAGAAAGAAAAGATTCACTAAGAGGACATTGCAATTCTTAATATCTATGCACCAAACAAAAGGACACACAAGTTCATTAAAGAACACTACTACCATACAGCTTACATATTGACTGGCACACACTGATTGATAGTAGGAGACTGGAATACCCTACTCTTAACAAGAATGAAAGTTTCTTCCAAGGGAATTTCAGTGGGGAAACAAACTACTCCTAAAACAGGTTATATTCCCCAACAGAAGATGCTCAATTGAAAAGAAACTCAAAGGTATCTTTGGACATTCTTTGTCTCCTAATGTTATGCTAAGGTTCTTCCATGGTTTTGCTGTTTAATTTATTTTTTAATCATTTCTTTAAAATTTTATTTTTATGTTATTTATATATTTTTCTTCTTTTTTATCCTACAGGCCCTTTGTGTATTTATTATGGCTTTCAATTCAACGTTTTTATGGGTTTCCTGACTGTACAAATAACTGGGTCAATGTTTCTTATTCTTTTTTTCAGACTATTTTCCTTCTGTGTGTTGAATTTTATTTTATTTTATTCTTATCCAATAGAAGCCTGGGTGTTTTCTAATGAGAGATAGCAATAGGTGGATCCACATGGGAGAGGAGATGGTGAAGAACTGAGTGGAATAAAGTGTAGGGACACACTTATCAGTATATATTGTGGGGGAAAAATATCTTATTGTCAATATAACAACAGCAAAAAAATTCTTAGGGGATAATGCTATGACACCATTTTCAGTGATAATCAATTCATGGTTCTGATCTGATAAATGGATCAATCACTATTTGTGTGTGTGTGTTGTACTGAGGATTGGTCCCAAGCACTTGTGATTATTAGGCTCTATCACAAAACTTAGGTTAATCCCTTGCTGGGACTTATAATACCAACTCCAAAAGTGGCATGTTGAAGAAAATAAGGCCTATGTAGAGAAAGAAAGTCACTGGAGCCATGTCTTTTGTGTTTATATCTACCATTGACTCTTATATTCCTAGGAATTTGTTCTTTTCTGTTCCAAGGAGATGAAGAATCTCTTCAACCAAATGTTGCTAGTGCCATTTTGCTCTGTATAAGCTTGTAGAGCTAAGCAATCATGGACTGAAACTATTGAAAGCATGGGTAAAAAAAAAGTAAATCCTCTTTTAGGTATTTTTGAAGGTGGTATTTGGTAATAGTGGCACAAATTTTAAAGCAAAAATAATTGGTACTAAGTTTGGTATAATTGTTGTCACTACTTGAAAAAATAGTTCTTGAATCTGTAGAAGTAATTCTGAAAAGTAATTTGGAAGTTTTTGAGGGTCTAAGTTAGAGAAGTACTAGAATGCTGAAAGCAGAGCTTAATTTGTGATTATGGTCTGATCTTAGATGGCCAGGATTTTGACAGAAATTGGATAGGAAAATATTGGTTGCAAATAGCCTGTCAATTTGTAAACACAGATTATGAATCCCCCAGTGAAGTGCTAGGTAATCCCTCTCCCAATTTCACCACACTGACACTTTTCTAAAATTGCTGTTTTCCCTAGATCAATATATCAAATTTGGCCAACAAAAGTAGACCACCACTTTCTTTTAGTGATTATTACACGGATTTGACAGTTGATCTGCTAAAACAATTTTGAGTTTTCATCTTACACCAATCATGATGTCAAAGATTTATAAAACTAATGATATCAGAAACCATCAAGGATGTGGGAAAAAGAACACTTATTCATTGGTGATGGGAATGAAAACTGTTAGAGTCATTAGGAAAATCACTGTGGATAGAGAAGGGAATAAACAAAGAAGAAGAGGGGATGAGGGAAAAAACAGTAAGTGTGCTAGCTACATTTGTGTCAACTTGCCATAGGCCAGAGTTATCTGCATGGAGAGAACCTGAACTGAGAACATGCCTCTGTAGGATCTGACTGCAGGCAACCCTGTAAGACATCTTCTTAATTAGAGATTGATGTTGGTGAAACTTCTCCAAAGTAGGTGGGCTCACCCAAAGCATGGAGATCCTGGGTTCTTTAAGAAAGCAGGCTGAGCAAGGCATGTAAAACAAGCCAGTAAATATCACCTCTTCATGGCCTCTGTACCAGGTCCTGCTGCAAGGCTCCACCACTGCTTGAGTTCCTACTCAAGTAATTTAGAAGATTAGACCATATTAACCCTTTCCTCCCCACATTGATTTGGTCATTGTGTTTTATCACATCAATACTAACCCTAACTAAGACAATAAAGACACCTAAAACAGTCATAAAATAATACTATTATCTATCTAAAATAACTACAATGCAAATAAATCAGTGTATGATTACACAGATAAGATTACAGATTACAGATAAGATTTCCAAAAGCCATAGAGAATCTAACAGATCTCAGAAAACCAGCCATGCGAACTCATTTGAGTTACAGATCAGGGTTGTCCCAGAGATCTCCAGAATACTAAAGGCTACTGCAATTCCCTTGTCTTGCATCTCTGAGGTGGAAGATAAGTCTCTATTACTGAAGGCAACATGCATTTAATATGCAGAGTCTAGTGGTCCAGGGTCTACAGTGATCTGAAGCCTCCTTCCTGATTACTAGCATTCACAGTACCAGAATGCACCATGTAAACTGCCAGGAAACAATCAACAGTCCTACCCATAATACCTATGAACCATAGTAGCCGGCAATATAGCACAATTAACTTAGGGGTACAGTACTGACATACATATCTTTCCAGTAACCAAGAGCTCCCTATTTTTATTTAAGACCTTCTCATCAAGCATAACTCTATGTCTGGTTCTGGCAACCCAGGGTTAGTAAAGTCAAAGATCTTGGAGGAAAACATGTCACAGCCATTTTACTAAACCAGGTTAATTCCTAAATATATTTTAAATATTTGTCCTTATGCCCATAAAAAAGTGGAGTTACCACTCCTTACCAAGGAACCTTACCTTTACGAAACAGAGACCAATACAGAAAACCGCAGAGTTGTGGATCCCAGTCCCACTTGATAAATCTACATCACATCTATGGCAACTAAGTGTCAGATATAATTACAGAAGACATGTGGAAAAGACTGTGAAAAGCAAAGAAGCAGGGAGTTTGATGTGAGGTAGTTGCTCCTAGAAATGTCTGGAGCTGCATTCATAAAGATTCAACAACATGGCTGCCTAAACATGACCAGAGAAAGGATGACACCAGTAAACATTCTAATGTGGCAGAGGAGCCTTAGTCTGCACAAAGAACTACACACAAGGAAATGCTCAAAGTAGAAGAAATACATCTTCCCAAGGGAAGAACAAACCAATTAGTTATGCCATACCAAATGGCCAAGCTTAGAAACATACAGAAGTACCAATATATGAACTCAGTATACTGTATTTCTATATTTAAAGGAGAGAAACAATAATTAAAGAAAAAGAGACCTGAATTTTTTGAATTTGAAAGAAAATAATAGGGTACATAGGAGTATTGGGAGGGAGGAAAAGGAAAGGAGAACTGAAACAAGTATATTGCAATTTCAAAAATAATTCTAAAAGAAATTTAAAAGCTAAAAATAGAACTACCACACAATCAAGCTATACTGCTTCTTAGCATATACCCAAAGACTCTCCATCTTTCTGCATCTTACTTTTTAATACAAGCTCACTGATATCCTATTCATAAAATCAAGAAATTGCAAACAACCAAGATATCCATCAACTGATGATTAGATAATGAAAATGGGGTACACATTAAGAAAAATGAAAATATGAAAGCTGTAGGTAAATATATGAGGCTGGGAACAATTATCCTAAGTGAGATAATCTAAAGCTAGGAATACAAACATTGTATAATTTATTTTACAAGTGCATGGTACCTTTTATGTGTTAAGGATGTATGCTTCATTTTCAATATTCACAGAAAGTAGATGGCTAGTAAAGGACTAGGATGCAGAAGGGGATGCTATTATTTTAATAAAGAGGAAAATATGTGGAGATTTCAAGGGATTCCAAAAGGATCAATACTAATAATAATAACTTAGTATAAATTAGTATAAACAACATTAGTATAAATACTAATGTAAAACGTGTTTTTAGGATATGTCATGATATTTCATATGCTTGTTTGGTCAGAAAATAAAAGTTTATATGTGTTATTATCTCTTATACACAATACATTGTATAATGCATACCACGTACAATACATTTGATAGCACAGAGTGTATCAGAACCCTCACTAACACATCTGCCCAACCCTATCATCCTTCAGTACATTATCCCATTTCCTACTTATATTCATCAAACCATTTCATAATCATCTTTGCTTTTTCAAATATGCAATCATCAATCCTAAATTTTATGCATTTTTGGCAATTTCCTATCTTTGAAATGTTGCTTTCAAGAACAAAAGACTACTTCTAAAATACCAGGTATAGCTCTCTTTCCCCCATCTTCACCCCTTCTGATACCTTCACAACATTTGACACTGTTGAATTTGTCTACAATATCATCCTTTGATCTGTGTCTAATATATATGTATGCATTACATATTTCATCCAAAATGCTTTTCTTTGAACATCGTCAATCCTGTTGTTTTGTCTGCTTTGTGGAAACTCATCTTACAGTAAAGAAGCTATATAAATAAAGCCCAAGTTACAACTGTAATTAGTCATCTGCTTCTAGAGGTGGTACTGGCATGACCATTTCATTTCTTTGCTTTTTATAATTTGTTTTGAGAATCTTACATTTGAGTAATGTATTTATACCATTTCCCTCCTTTCAAATTTCTCCTATGCACCATCACTTCTCAAATTAATGTCTTCTTGTTCTTTAATTATTATCATAACACACATACACATTATATGACATAAACTTATCAATGCAACCTCCTGAGATTTTTCTTTTCTTTTTTGTTTGGTTTTGTTTGGCTTTTGAGACAGGGCTTCTCTGTATTGCTTTGGAGAATATCCTGGAACTTGCTCTGGATACCAGGGTGGCCTTGAACTCACAGAGATTTGCCTGCCTCTGCCTACCAAGTGCTGGGATTAGAGGTAAGCACAACTAATGCCTGGTCCTCCTGAATCTCATTAGTGCTATCATATACATATATGTTTTGGGATATTATTTTAGGACTCAATAATTTAATGGATTTTGTCTCTGACAGATTTACTTTTTCTCTGTCAGCAGCCATATTGTTAAATTTTCATAGGTACAGTTTCCCTGTCATTTGTACAAGAAATTATCTCAAGGGAGATGTCCTGGTCCTATGGCTTTTAAACTCTTTATAACACCTGTTCCATGATGTTTCCTAGACCTTCGGTATAGGGATTTTGCTTATAATCATTTCTATAAATACTTCCTAATGTCAAACAAAATGCCTTTAGATTCTAATCTTTATACCCTGGCATGGCTCATTATATTTATATATTATATTCAAAATGTGTTAAGACCTTATGTCCCATGAGATAAAATACATCTTCTCTAACATAGTATTCATAATCCTCTACAATTAATCATCAAACTACCTGTCTCATTGTCTATTTTTCTCTTTGATCATATGCACAACATATCATTCAGAAAACTCACGCTTCTGTCTTTTCTTCACTAATTTCACATGACACTTACCCCCATTGAATACCAGTTTGGTCACAAAACTTTGTCATTCATTTATACCTCATAATTTGCTTAGTTCAGATTTATGAATCCAGGGTTTATGCACCTATATGATTTATGTGGTCTTATATACACTTCTTAATTCTGTCACAGTTCTTCTACTCTGTAAGAATATGAAGACAAGTTGAATAAAACCTAAGAGGTAGCACAAATTTGTCAATCGAAAAAAATGGTGGATTTTTTCTATAATTGTTTGAACACAATAAACCACATTCTTGTGTAATTTTTAAGCATATCATGGTGAACTGAAACTAAATTTAAAAGAAAACTCAGAAGCTATAATTTTTAAATCCAAGGATTAGGATCTAGGATGCCTATGTTACATTTTGATCTGCCTTCTAACTAACTTTGTGGCCTTCAGCAAGTCTTTAAACTTAATCTGTAAACTGGGAAGATTTATTGGTGATAAACATTATATACACTTTCTTTGAAATGCCTCTCTAATGTACCTGCCTCAAATTATACAACACAAGATCACACACACACACACACACACACACACAATATTATATGTGTGTATTTATGCATTTAGAAAATGTTGATAAATATTTAATTTCAAAATCATAAATATCATAAAGTCTCACTATGAAAATCAATAAAGATTTAGTGATTTTATTTACTTAGTGAATAAATGAAGTTCTCATGATAACTTGTTAGAATTATTTGCATGAAATTATTTAAAAATAAAAGCTATAAAACTACAGCCTCTCCTGCAATTGCATTAGTGAACACTGTTAATATGAACAGATTTTGTCAGGGCTAAAACCATTATAATATTAAGGTAAATGTGTCCTTATAAAATACTAAGGATGTATGTGGTTAGTGGGAGAATAATGTATACACAGAATATTGCCTAGGACTTATTTAGGTTTTCTTTAGTCTAAACAAAGGATTTCAAAGATTAGCAAGTGTGGATGAAAGTTCATGTCTACGAAGAGTTTAAGGGAATATTCTCAGTTACAAGTAAGAAGGGAGAAATGGTCAGTATCACAGTATCAATTATTCTCATAGCTATATACGATTCCAAGATGTTTTCATTCTTCCTTGGGTCATATGGTTCCATAAAATTGTTTTTGGCTAATAAACATCTCTCAACTGCAAGACGAAACAATTTATATCAAATCCAATTTCTTCCTATTAAAAAATCTGTGTTTAAACTTACAATTTTCATACACCTACAGGTTATACCAGGCTTACTTATATTAAAAATTTACTTCCCCTATATGAATATTTCATGAACATTATGCCTTTCAAATAATAGTAATTTTAAAAGAGTACTTCATGATGTGTTTGGAACATTATGTTTTCTAGAAATTAAACAATTTCTATATACCATACTCTTATTACATTCCACTCATTATAATCTACCATGTCCTTCTACCTCCCAACATATCCCTTCTCCTTCCCAATTTTGTTTGTTTGTGGCCAATTGAATCTAGAGTTGTGTTCATGAGCATGAGTGGGGAGTCAGTACTTGAGTGAAAGAACTTGCCATAAAGATTATTTTTCACAAACATAGACTACTTTGAACTTTCTAAATACAATATATTTAATTTCTGACTAGAATATTCATTTTCCACTAAAATTCATAAATCAATAAAATGTATTCAGTAAAATACTAAATCATTTTGTTTACCAGAGAGTTCTCCCTACTCTTGTACCTCAAAGCACTGTCTCAAAGACTTCACTTATCAAGAATTATCCAACCTGTATTAAGCATGGTTTAATGGGTATACACTGCATGTCATGTAGGAAAATAATACAATTAAATTTTATATAAAATAACATAATGGGTTCTTAATATAACACTAATATATTGTGGTTAGAGGATTTAGAATTCAAAGCTCACATTTCACTTCTACAACAAAAATGTATGAGAGAAACCATTTGGCTCTTACATGAAGTATTAAATCTCACTCCCTTATTTCTGAACTTTTTACTTTTTCATATATAAACTAGCTCATATCACCTTGATTGATTTTCCATCTTTAATTATCAATTGGCTCATCAGTTATGTCTTAGTAAATATTTTATGACTGAAACATATGACAGACCTTATCCAATTGTGACAAAACTGAACTTACTAATACTATAATTTATAGAACTTTAATTTGTGTAATAAATCAAGTGCTCTTCATACCTTTTCTATCCACATCTTTTTCTAGGTGAGCATAGAAGAATAAAAAGAAACCAGAGAGATTGAAGGCAGACTGAACAGAACAAGGGCATTGTAGAATCAATGTTTAACCTGGTGTTAATTGGAGAGTTTATGAAGAGTAATGTATGTACATGAAATGGAGACAGATAGTGTTGCAAGGCTTTGAGAGGAGATGGGATGGAAGTGAAAATGATCAATACGCATCCTATAAATGTTTGATATTCTCAAAGAACAAAAATACACTCTTAAAAAAACTTCAATTGCCTATAAAGCTTTAATTTGGGAGCCTTAAATAACTTTTCATGCAATCAGGATCACATTTCTACCAGGAGGAAAAGCTCACATGCACTCTGTGTTCAATTGGCGAGCTAGCTGTAACTCTTACCACAAACCTTCTCTATACATTGCCTACATCAAGGAGATGCATACAGCATAGAAAAGTAAAATGACAAAATGTTTCACATTTGAAGATGTAAATTATGAAGATAATATCATTTATTAGGTCACAGACATGTTGAAAAGCAAAAGCTAAAAGAAAAGACTTGGTTTACAAAGAACAACCAAGTCTAAGTAAATACATCCCCATATTTTCAGCCCTAGGACAAACACAAACACCAAGTTTCCCAAATAACACAGTAAATAGAATACTAGCTTCTTGAGTTCCTTGCATATTTTGGAAATCAGCACTCTGTCAGATGTGGGGTTGGTGAAGATCTTTTCCCATAGCACTGGAGTTGACTTTTCCATAATACAATAGCAGGTGTCATTATAAAGGCAACTAATAGACAGGATTCTTAATGACCCAAAGAATAAATAAGCAGGAACTCTCTCAAAATAAAAGATATAAGGATTACTTATTTTTAACTATCTTTTAAAGTATGTAGTCCGACTTTTAAACTTAGGATTTCCAGTTGTCTTTCTACCTCTTTAGTTTAGGCATAATGGAAATTAATCATGTTTTATTTTATTTAAAACGCATTGGATCATAGAGTACTCTCCTGAGGTTTCATTGAAGGATTCTGTCTGTCACCCAAATATATCAACTTGAGATCTGAAAACCTTCACTAAAAATATCTTCGACTATATTTATAGTATACTGTTACTTGCAATGTAAATAAAACACTATGGAAAGTATGCCACAAATTTGACTATTTAAAGAGGACTGTAGCAGATACTGCAACTGCATGGTCCATATGTTACTACCATGTCTCGACTGGATGAAATCTATAGGATTGATTGCACCATTAGTTCTTATTGTGAGATAGGTTTTGAGCAAGCCCTAGGTATTGTTTAACCTATATTGCTACAGTGAGATTCTCAGAGAAAATATGATCTGAGAAATATAGTAAGAAAAAAATCAGTTCTTTGGTTTACTATCTTTATAATACATAGTCTCTGCATCTGTATGGAAAAGATGCCAGGAGTAAGACATGCTGAAAACAGCCAGTCTTTATTACCATGGCAATTTTGAAGGGTATGACTAATAGGTTAACAGCAAAACAGGTTTATCCTTACTCCATATTAAAATTGTGTCAAACCCTTGAGCAAACATTGAACTTACTGTTCATTAACCCAATAAATTGTCTGTGTGAATTATGTAGGTTTGAAACAAGTTGCATCCCATGTAATACAGGACATAATACATCTTAATGCTTTTCATGGATTAATAAATGTTTAAATAACCAACAATCAATTAAAATGTATTCACAGCAGCTTCAGTGCCAAATGTTCTGATTTCAAATTTAATCCTGTATTGCCCAGTTCACCAAATCTAGTTAATTGCTCTTAGTCAAAAAGCATTATCATTAATGACACTGATGCTATAATCAATAAAAGGAAGGATTTTGAATTGGTTCAATTGGTCATCAAAGTGAAATTTTTTTAGACAAGCTGTAATATTTTATTATAATCAGAGTACCAAATGGAAATTTAATGTGCCATCTTCCACAGACTGACTATTAAATCAAAAAAAGAAAGACAGACAGGAAGAAAGAAAGAAAAGGTAAAAGTCATGGGAATTTCTAACAAACAAGAAATATCACTTAACTCCTTAGTTGATATATTTACTACAACTATTCTCCATAATTACCAACCACCTAACACTTCAGTTTTTTATATTAATCTTAAATGTTTTGCATTTCACTTCTTTATTCTCAAAGTACATGACTTGTAGCGTCTGTCATTAAAATATTTATAATTTCTTTCACTCTGTATGAATATAACTGTTTATGAAAACATAAACTTTTTACTGACTACAGAAATCATTTATGTCAGTTTAACAGGATGTATGATATTGTAGAATTGCATATGTTCAAATCCATACTCAGATACTTTCTGTCTGCAAGAAGATGGGAAGTTTCCTTAATAACTCAGTTTCTTTAAAGAAAAATGCATATGATAATGAGTTAATACACGAAAAGTATGTGGAATGAAACTTGGCATATATGTATTGTGCGATAATGAATATCATTTAACCTATTTGATTCATGATTTTACATGTAAGTACTACATTTTATCTAATTTAGAATACAATTTATTTTTCTTTGTTCAACTATCTTTTACTGTTTTTTACATTATATCCTGATTCATATACATTTTCTTATTCAACTCTAGATGCTCTTTTTGTTCATTTCACAGATGAAAAAATAATAGAAGAACAGTTTATATGTATATATATGTATGTATATATATAATGTTAAGATAGTATAAAACTAGAATTTAACAGTGCTGTTTATTCCATAGTAAATAATTCATGAAGTTTTGAAATATTCCTTTTAAAGGTCAAAAAATTTAAGTAAATTTCTTGTCTTCAGTTTGGATTATAGAATTTTGGCTTTCAGAAGTATATCACTACTCATTTTATTATCTGGACTTTATTTTAATCAACCTATGCTTGAGATTTATACTTATCAAAACTTTTCAATTGGATATAGTTTAAAATAATGTATTTTCCATGAAGAAAAACAACTCTGAACTTCTAAAGACATAAAATCTCAATTAAAATGTTTGAAATCAATTTTGTTTGACTATCTTGAAGATAGGTATGTTAAATGAGAGCATATAAAATAAGACTCATATATTAGATGTTTTCATAATATCTCATAATATGGTTTCAGTTAATTTTTTACACATTTAATGCATTCTATATCTTTGAACCTAATATACCTTAAAGATCTACTTTAAGTCATTAATTTGCTGATTTTTTTCAGACAACACAAACTTTAAGAGGTAGGATGCCATGGCATGTTTTATATCAATATACATGTGACTGGCAAGGGGACTGTGAGATGCTTTCTGTTTTCTATTTTTATTTCCAGGCATGAAATAAGAATCTTTCTCCTATTCAGCATTTCTCCCCATAATGAGCTGCTTTGTCACAGGTCCGCAACTCATGGGGCTAAATGATCACATACTGGAACTCCAAGACTATAAATGAGCTCAAAGCCTTTTCTCTTTATAGGCTGATCCATGCTATTTGTTACAGTAATATAAGTTGACTAGGACTCTACTATTATTTAAAAAGCTCTAACAGAAAATCATGTTTTATGCCTTGTTCTTAGTACTTCTGTAATAACATGTCATTTGTAAATATATTGATGTACATAATAATGCTATCAGAATATATTTAACATGCACATTTGTCTTAAAAAGACATTAATTTCACAATAAAATGAAATATAAATATAAGGTCTCAGAAAATAATCTATAAACTCTAAGTAATGTGAGTTTTAAGATAATCCAATAGCTGGAGAGATAGCTTAGCAGTTAAGAGCACTGGCTACGTTTCCAGAAGATCTAGGTCCAATTCCCAGCATCTACATGGCAGTTCACAACTGTCTTTGATTCAAGTTCCAGGGGATCTGAAACCCTCCTATAGTCACACATGCAAGTAAAACACCATTACACATAAAATAAGAATAAATAAATCACTAAAAATTTTTAAATGTTATCCTTTAAAAAGAATAATCAATAATCTCATTTTATCCTCAAATTATTATACAAAAGGGAAACAGTAGAAACATAGCTAAATTTTCTTAATGAGGCCACAGTCACAGTGATAACCAAACCACATAAATGGCTCAAAGAAGGAGAATTATAGACCATTAGCCCTCATTAACATACATCCAAAAATACTCAATACCATATTCACAAACCAAATCAAAGAACACATCAAAAAATCATCCACCACAATCAAGCAGGCTTTATCACAGTGACACAGGAATGGCTCAACATATGAAAAGGTGTCATTGAAATACAACATAAAAATAAACTGAGAGAAAAATACCACATTATCACCTCATTCAAATTTAAAAATATTTTCACAAATTCCAACACTCTCTCATGATAAAAGACCTGCAGAGACAAGGGATACAGGAATATAACTAAACAAAATAAAGGCAATATATAGGGAGTTAAGTCAGCATGAAATTAAATGGAGAGAAACTTAAAGCAATTCCACTACAATCAGGAACAAGATGAGGATTGTCCACTGTCTCCATACATATACAATATATTAACAGAAGTTCTAGCTAGAGCAATAAGACAACTGAAGCAAATCCAAGGGATAGAATTTAGAAGGGAAGAAGTCAATGCGATCCTGAAATTCTACCACGGAAATCCCATAGATGATAAACACCTTTAGTGGAGTTGCTGGATACAAGATTAACTAACAAATATCAGTAGCCCTCCTTTATAAAAAATGACATACAGAATAAGAAAGAAATAAGGGAAACAACACCCATCACAGTAGCCACAAACTACATAAAATATCTTGGGGTAACTCTTATCAAGCAAGTGCAAATCAAAATGACTCTGAGATACCATCTAACACTAGTCAGAACGGCCAAGATCAAAATCACAAGTGACATGTTAGAGAGGATGTGAGACAAAGGGAACACTCCTCCATTGCTGGTTTAAGTGGAAACATATACAGCCATTTTGGAAGACACTATTTCAGCAGTTACTCAGAAAATTGGGAATCAATCTACATTAAAACTCAGCTATACATGTAACAAAGAAAAATGTCAATGAAATGATTCTTATACTCATAGGCTGGAGTTTAGCACAATAGTCATCAGACAGGCTTCATCCTGTGGAGGAGAGGGAAGAAGGTTTGTAGGTGCCTGTGGGGTCAAGAACACCACATGAAAACCCACAGAATTAACTAACTTGGGCTTAGGGTGTCACAGAGACTGAAGTGGCAACCAGGGAACCTGCATATGACTGACCTACCTCCTCTGCATGTATGTTATAGTTATGCAATTTGGTCTTCTTGTGGGTCTCCTAACAGAGGGAAGAGGGGCTATCTCTGACTCTGTGACCTGATTTTGGAACCCTTCCCACCTACCAGATTGCCTCATCCAGCCTTAATAGAAGAGGAGGTAGGTGCCTAGTCTCACTGAAATTTGCTAAAACATGGCTGGCTGATATTCATGGAAGACCTGTTCTTTTCTGAAGAGAAAACAAAGGAGGAAGAATGTTTTCCTGAGTGGATGGGAGGACAGAGAAGGAAATCTTTGGCAGGGATATAAAAATATAAACTACTTAAAATAAATTAAATAATAAAATTAAACTAATTAAAAATAAATTTACAAATATAAGTTAAAATATGTTTTTTAAATCATTACTTTTTCCATCTTCCAGACTCAAAAAGTTATCTACAAAAGCAAAACTCATTAGTTAAATACAAGGTAACTCATTCCAGTTTCTAGAATTTATACTTTTATATGAAGATTTTGTTTTAATGCACAGCTGCAGATATTAATAATGTATAGTTATAAAGAAGATAAAAATTTCCTTGCAGCAAATATGTATTACTGAATCTGTTTTAAAAATACTTGATAATTTTGAGTGGTCATGTGTAGTTATTCTCACAAGTAATAATACTCACTCAACTGTCTTATAGAATATGTATTATAGTGGATAAATTGGCATATAAAATACATATATTATGTCTTTATTTATCCAAGTAGTGTCTTTAGTATTTTTCTAAAGCCATGCCTTTACTCTTACAGGCTTCACTCATTGGAAGATAACACCTGCAAATTTGTACACTACACAGTATTAAGGAAGCCAGTTTTTGTTTGTTTGCTTTGTCTTTTGTTTTTCTGAAGCTCATATAAGTAAGTATGTCACGTTATTACTTAGGAAGTCAACCTCAACCTGCAGAGCTTGATACATTACTAATTCCTCAAATGAGAATTAGGTTACCTAAACTACTTCCCAGATTATTGTAACTACTCAATAATTGCTAACTCAATGCAGAAATGCATGTACATATATATTTAATAGAAAGCTATTAAAACTTACTGCCTCAATATTTCAAGGACTGTTGAGTAATAATGACTTGCTTCCTTAAAAATTAAGAAGATAAAATATCTAGTTAGTGGGGTGGAGTGATGGCTCTGAGGTTAAGAGCCCTTGCTGTTCTTTCAGAGGTCCTGAGTTCGATTCCAAGAAACCACATGGTGGCTCACAACCATCTGTAATGAGATCTGGTGCCCTCTTCTGATCTGCACGAATATATGCTGCAGGCAGGACACTGTATACATAATAAATAAAGAAATCTTAAAAAAAAAAACAGCCCTGGCAAAGGACAAGGGTACTGGCTAAAAAAAAATATCTAGTTAGTAAGTTGTTAAATTTACAATGAAAACTGTCACAAACTAAACGCTGAAAGTAAGATGTTAATGCCCACATTCATGGAAATAATAAAATATCAAGTTATTTACCTCATGGAATTGTGAATGATTTGCATGATGTATCTAGTAAATATATGCAAACATATTAACCTGTATTTTTGTATATAATACATTTTTCCGACTTAAAATGGATGGACTAAGGAAATCATCACCAAGGGAAAATTATTTCAATAGTGGCTCTTATGTATTAGTTAGAACAGGATACAAATCCTATATTGGTATTTGATATTGTTAATAGACTTATGCTGTAATATACATGTCTATATAAATGTATGTAATACACAATTACATATCATTTATTTTAGGAGTCCACTTTTAACAACAATTTTTAAGCTAACTTAACAGCAAAAATAAAAGCATTTATCAATTCAGAGATTTAGAGGTTTTTATTTCAGTAATCCCAAGATTTTTAAATTTTGTTAAGTTGAATATTTAATATTAACCAAAATTTCACACATTAAAATGTATCAACTATTTCTAATATTGTAATGCTCATCAGATCTAGAGGTATCTATATACAAAATTTTAAATACTTTATTGTAATCTATTGAAAAATATGCAACATAGTGTCAGTATGAACTTATTTGATAATCAGTATTGTAACTCTTGGTGTTTCCCCTATAGTGAATAGGTAAAAATAATTTATTTGCCTTATTCTGTATATCTTTTATTATTAATTAGATAGAATGTCTTTTTGTATACTCTCCTGGCTAGTTTAATGCCAACTTGACACAAACTGGAGTCATCAGTGAGGGGGGAAATGATCAGCCTGGGAGGGCCCAGCCCATTGTTGGTGATACCATCCCTGGGATGGTGATCTTGGTTCTATAACAAATCAGGCTGAGCAAGTCATTGGGAGGAAGCCAGTAACCAACACCCCACCATGACCTCTGCATCATCTGCTGCCTATAGGTTCCTGTCCTGCTGCAGTTCTTGTCCTGACATCCTTCAATGATGGACTGTAATGTGGAACTGTAAGATAAATAAATCCTTTACTTGTATTTTTGATTGTGAGCCTAGGCTTTAATGGCTGAGCCAACTCGGCTTGTATAACTGGATGCTAGCATGTAGAAGATTACAGACAGATTCATGTCTATCACCACGCACAAAACTTAAGTCCAAATGAATCAAAGACCTCGACATAAAACCAACCACACTGAAACTCTTAGAAGAGAAAGTGAGAAGTACCCTTGAACTAGTTGGTACAGGAGAGAGCTTTCTGAAGATAACACCAGTAGCATAGACACTAAGATCGACTATTAATAAATGGGACCTCCTGAAACTGAGAAGCTTCTGCAAGGCAAGGGACACAGTCAACAAGACAAAATGGCAGCCCATAGAATAGTAAAAGATCTTCACCAACCCCACATCTGACCGAGGGCTGATTTCCAAAATATACAAAGAACTTAATAAGCTAGTCACCAAAACACCAAAATATCCAATTAAAAGAGTAGGGAACAGAATTAAATAGAGAATTCTCAATAGAGGAAGCTAAAATAACTGAAAGACACTTAAGAAAGTGCTCAACATCCTAGACATCAGGGACATACAAATCAAAACAACTCTGAGATACTATCTTGCTCCTGTAAGAATGGTTAAAATAAAAACATCAATTACAGTTTATGCTGGGGAGGATGTGGAGAAAGGGGACCACTCCTTCACTGCTGGTTGGAGTGCAAGCTTGTATAGCCACTTTGGAAATCATGGTGGTTCCTCAGGAAAATGGGAATCAGTCTTTCTCAAGATCCAGCAATTCCACTCTTAGGCACATACCCAAAGGATGCACTTTCATAAAATATGACATTTGTTCAACTATGTTCATAGCAGCATTATTTGTAATAGCCAGAACCTGGAGGCAAACTAGATGCCCCTGAACTGAAGATGGATCTGGCAGAAGGTGAGAGAAGGAGAAGAAATATGATCAGAACACATTGTATGGAATCCTCAAAGACCTAACAAACTGTCAATTTTGCCCTATAATTGGCTATTCACCATGAAGTGATCAGCTACATTGTGATGTATATACATGTAATATTATATAAACTAAACATGCATACATATATATTACAGATATATAATAGGTGTGTATGTTTATATGTGACTATAATTAAATAAATACCATAAATTTGAGAGAAAACAAGAATGGGCAGAGTAGAGAACTGTTGCAATCATTTTACATTCTCAAAATTAAAAATAAAGTATCAATTATATAAATTTTTTTATTTAAAATATGTCTCTGTTAAAATCATGGCGAATAAAAATGGAGTCATACTTTGCCTGGAGCTTCACATCAGGTGTATATTTGTTCATGCCACAGAAGGTAATACAATGCACACTATCCAATAACTTTTAGTAGCCTTTTCTCAGTGATCATATTTCAGTGTAATTTCAAAGGCACTTAAGTTTTTATGACTGGGAGATGGCTCAGTGGATAAAAGCACTTGCTGTGCAAGTATGAGGGCCTGAGTTTAGATCCACCAAATTCACACAAACTAACCTCAATAATAAGAATCTGCATATGGAGACAGGAGACAGCTCGGAGACCTTGGGTCAGCTATCATTGCGTTAGCAGAAGAAAAACAAGCTAGAAAATGATGACCAATACTCAAAGTAGTCCTCTGACCTCACCCCATTCACATACATAAATGTATTCACATGTGTTCATGCAAGCGTGCACACACACACACACACACACATCACATCACATATATATGCTTTGCATATATACACAAAAAGTATGTGTGTTTGTTTGTATGTGTGTTTTTGCCTGTGTTTCTCTGCGTTTTTCATGTGTGTATTGTGTAAGTTTCTGTATTATGAGGCTAATTTAGAAAGTAAGTAAGGTGCTATCTACTCTGTTTGTTGTCTAGGAATTACATTAGTGTATGTGTATCTTAGTATAAAGCCTGTGATACATATTGGTTTTCAGACATACAGTAAAGTTTGTATTGGAGAAAGCATCATATCGTAAATGTATTACTTAATATCATATAAATTGCCTCCATCTATGTTCTAAAAATTTCTTTCCCATCTTACTACAGGAAGGATATCTCAGAATTCCAGTATTTATCTGAAAAAATATGTAATAAAAATATTTGATGGATAGAAAAAAGGCTTTCTGATACTTTTAAAATATAATAACACAATAATATGGCAGTTTAAATATTTCTAAAATTCAAAGACAATTTAACATTTTGGATATACCTGTCTCATAATTAGAAGTCAATAAATCCTTTTGAATAAATAATAACACAGTTTCATTTAAAACTATCACATAACTCAATGTCTCTCTGGAGCAATAAATCAAGTCAATATAATTTATATTAAGGGTTTTAAGAACCTCAACAACAATGATACTAATTTCCTTTCATCCTTACTTATCTCACTAATATTGTCTCAAAAAAATTTATAGTCATTTTCAATTTAATTTAAACATTTTACCTCTGTTCTCATCTATAAATTAGGATTATCAAAGTGTGCCATATTTCCACATTACTCAATAAATAACTGCAGAACATAAGAAAGTTGTTTCATATAGTCTGTGGTCAAAATTTAACGACTAAGAAGCATCTGGAAAGTACTGAACTCATTTCCTACTTTAAAAAGAAAAGTTGGACCTGGTGCTACTGACTCTAATTGTAACAGTCAAGAGACTGAGACAAAAAGATAATATTTCTTAGCCAGATTTGGCTGAATAACAAGACAGTGATTCTAGTCTTTATTGGGAAGGGAGGTATAGTGAGTTAGAGAACAAGATAAGACAGACTATAAATAATACTTCAAAGAATTAGAACAAGAGCATAAAAGATCACATTTTCAAATGAAGAAACATTAAAACTAAAGCAAAAAGAAATAAAATAAACAATAGAGAAAATCACACATGAAATACGTGTTTTTAAAAGGGCACACAAAAGAAGTAAATGTTTATCTCAACTACTGAGAAGAAAAAAACTAAAATTATAAATAAAGGAGGTAGGACTGGAGAGATGGGTAAGCCATTAAAGAGTAGGCTCACAAGCAAAAGGAACAACTAGGGCTACATAAATACAAAAGATCTTAAAAAGTATTTGCCAACACATGAAATAATCCAGGATAAATGAGTAGACTCCTAAGTATATGGCGTCTTATAAAGCTGAATAACAAAATAAATAAATAAATAAAACTAAGTCTTAAAAACAAAAAAAAAAATCAAGAGGTTAATTAATCAACAACACTCTAAACTGGCATAGCACCAAGCTGCTAAATATCTGTTTATGCCCATACATAAATGCTATGCTCAGTCTTAATCAAAGAAATTTCTATTTGCAATGATTTCAGCAAAAGCAGAGATGCACGATTACTCAGGACACTGAGAATAAGTGAGAGTACTCAACCACAAGAGTACATTGTCTTTTGTTGCCTATTCTCTGGTAAGCTCAGCATGAATGCTCTGGTGAATACTCACAAGCCCATGGTTATACAGTCTTAGTTAAACTCAGTGGGTCACAAAACAAAACACAAAATCATGGATGTAGGAGAGATACTTCAGGTGGGAAGTAACAGGACTAGGATACAAGTAAGAAAAGCTAAGTGTGATAATCACCAGAATGCACTGTATATGAAATTGTCAAAAGAACAAATTTAATGAAAGAAAAGAAAAAATAAATTACTCAATAAAAAGACTATGGCATCTCCTTATGCCCTCCCCCCTCCCCAGCCCCACTCCCAATCCAATTAGGAGATCTCATCCCATAAGCCTTCTCCCAGTTACCATGCATATCTCTCTTAGGGTCCTCCCTGCTTCCCAGACTCTCTGGCATTCCCCTGATCCATGTCTAAATCCATATATGAGTGAGTACATACCATGTTTGTCTTTTTGCGACTGGGTTACCTCACTCAGGATGGTTTCTTCTAGTGCCATCCATTTGCCTGCAAATTTCAAGATTCCATTTTTTTTTCTGCTGAATAGTACTTCATTGTGTAAATGTAGCACATTTTCTCTATCCACTCTTCAGTTGAGAGGCATCTAGGTTGCTTCCAGGTTCTGGCTATTACAAATAATGCTGCTATGAACATAGCTGAGCAGATGTCCTTATTGTATGAGTGTACATCTTTTGGGTATATGCCTAAGAGTGGAATTGCTGGGTCTTGTGGTAGACTGATTTCCATTTTACTGAGGAATCTCCATAACAATCTCCCAAGTGGCTGCAAAGGTTGGCATTCCCACCAGCAGTGGAGGAGTATTCCCCTTTCTCCACATCCTCTCCAGCATAAACTTGTTAGTGTTTTTGATTTTAGCTATTCTGATGGGAGTGAGATGGTATCTCAGAGTTGTTTTGAGTTGTATTTCCCTGATGGTTAAATATGTTGAGCACTTTCTCATGTGTCCCTTGGCCATTTTAGACTCCTCTATTGAGAATTCTCTATTTAGTTCTGTATCCCACTTTTTAATTGAATACTTTGGAGTTGTAGAGACTTGTTTCTTGAGTTCTTTGCAAATTTTGGAGATTAGCCCTCTGTCAGATGAGGGGCTTATGAATATCTTTTCCCATTCTGTGGGCTGTCGTTAAGAGAGAGGGAAAACAGAGCAGGAAGGTTGAGTCAGGGTAAGAATAGAGGAGAGAATAATGAGAGATACCATAATAGAGGGAGCCATTATAAGTTGGAGGAGAGATCTGGCTCTAGTGAGATCTTCACAGATCTACAAGAATGACACCAACTGGCATTAAGGCTACCTGAAATGCCCTCCCATAATAATGAGATTGATGACTACCTTATATGCCATCCTAGAACCCTCATCCAGTGGCTGATGGAAGCATAGGCAGACACCCACAGCTAAAAACCGAATTGAACTCCTGGAACCCAGTTGCAAAGAGGAGTTATTTGCAAAAGAATCAAGATCAAGCTGGTGAAACCTACAGAGGCAGCTGACTTAAACAAGGGGGAACGCATGGACCCCAGACTGATGACTGAGAGGCCAGCATGGGAATGATTCAGACACCACTCCCCTGAACCTGGATGTCAGAGAAGAGGCCTTGGCAACCTGTGGGACCTTGGAGAGTAGAGCAGTATTTATTCCTGGCATACAAACAGACTCTGGGAGCCCATTCCACATGGAGGGATGCTCTTTCAGCCTGGATACATGGAGGAGGACCTAGGCCCTGCTTGGGATGATATGACAGACTCTAAAAATTCCTCATGGCAGTCTTTATCCTCCCTGAGGAGTGGAGGGGGAATGGGGTGGGGTGGGTGTTTGGGATGATTGGGGGTTCAGGGGAGGAGGGGAGGGAGAGGGACCTGAGAGTAACATGTGTAAAAAGTTAAATAAAAAAATAAGTGCTAAGCAAGTATACAATATCTAAACTACAATCACACACAAAAAGTCTATGACTAGATGATCTTAGTAACTATTTACCATACATCTAAAAATAATTAACACTAATTTATCTTGATTTATTCCAAAATATTTTACACAGAAGAATGCTTCCAAATTCATTTTATGAGATATTGATACCAAATATTTTAAAAGATATTACAAGCAAAGTATAGACCATAATATCAGAGTAATATGTAATACAAAATTCTCAACAACTCAGATTCCTGAATGGCAAAATTAGAGTAGTAAGATAACTTGCCCAGCTTCCCCCAGGTTTTAGAATTGCTTTAAAGTTTTCAGTAAATCTACCAGTGTATGGAACTGATTTTAAACTTGGTCATTCTGTTTCTAAGTTATTTCCTTAGTCAAATCAAGATGAATAAACGCTTTTTAAATCAGACCAATGATTATTTTAATGGAAGGAGTGCTCTCCATTAATGGCCATGTATTCCCTGTTCATCATTTTATTTAATATTCACGTAATTTGAGGTACAAGTTGAGCTAAGAGGAACCTATGATAAAAACAAGATGAAATATCTCCTCTTCCTTTTATATAATGCACCCACATATAGGATTCTAAGACACAGAAACATAAGAGGTTTTTTTAATAAGGAAGCATGACTATATTCTGCTTTGCGTGGCCCTAAGACTGCTCCTCAGCAACTTCAGAACTAAAAAGAGTGTCCTTTACATTAGAATCCTTTACGTGACAGTATTAACTCATAAAACTGCCCAATTCTATACAGGTCAAGATTAAAAATTTACAAGTTTTACAGCTCAGTAATTACGAAACTGTTTATCAAAGTATAATAAAGACCATTTCAGATCAGAAGCACTTACCTAACCCCTGATTTTTGAAATAGTAATGATATGATTGCCATTTTTGAGAAACTACAATGTTTTCACATCCTAGAATAGTCTTCATATAGTTTACCTCATCAAATCTGCTTAATAGCTCCATAAATTATATAGAAATCAATAACAAACATGAGAAAATTGAGGCCAGGATCATACTGGAAACTATCAAAAGGCTACATGGCTAGAAAGTGATGAGGATTAAATATGAACCTTTTTCACTCTGATGTCATTATTAGTCCTCCCATGCTCAACTAGTATACTTCCTCCTCAAGAACAGATGCTCCTCTAAGAAAATATTAATTTAATGTAGGTTTTCAGAAATGCATAACTTCCTGCTTCTGGATCATCTAATGCATGCCTCTGCAAACAGATGCATCCAGAATAAGAATGAAATTCTATCATTGAACTCAACAAATTCCATAAATTCCTAGGGGAGTTTATCACAAACTACTAGCTGCTGATTTATTTTTCCATCTTTCCTATCTGTCTATTTCCTAATATAATGTGGTGTGACTCAGAAAATACATTTTCCATCTGTCCAGATGACTATAATGTGGCCAACACTTTGCAGTCAACCGTAGTAGTCAACTATGTTTCCCCCTTTTTTCAGGTAAGGAGAAATGACATATTTTTCTAGGAAGATTATGGAGAAATATTCTGAGAGTAACTTCTGATATATATTCTTTTAGCAATTTGATTATGGTCAATGCAACTTAATCAATATGTGGTATTCACATCAGTATAGCTTCTCTGAATCAATTATAAAATTGTTCTTAATGTGGATACTTAGACAAGATGGAGTAGGACCAAAGATTTTTTAATTAACTATAAGAAACTATTGAGTAATTTTAAGAGTCTTTGCATAAGTTCTTTAAAATCTATTTTATAAAACTGTAATAACAACAAAAGATATAATAAAACTGAAAACCAAAGAATTCACAACTATAATAAAATCATCTCATCTCTAATGAAGATAAATAGCTCACCAAATTAAAAATACAACAAACATATGGTGAAAATTATGTGTCTACCATATCACACAAAAGCTATTTTAATTAATATAAAAATAATACTGGAAAGTTAATAAGAAAAATGATAAGACAGGCAAACAAAAATGTTCAAATGGGAAAAAATACTCCGTATTTTTGAGTAAACCTATGCTCAATTTCTTTCATAGGAAAAGAAAATACAAGTGCTTGTCAGTGTATATTTACACTGATAGACACACATATCAATACCCAAATTCAATATATCCATATCCTGCAATGGCAAATATAAATGAAATAGAATTGATATATACAAATTCTGATGAAATGACTTCCTCTAATGTTGCATTCAAATCCTAAAACTTGCCATTTAGTGTGAGATGAATCATAATCACAGAGAGAATCCCAGTGCAGCTGTAGATAACATGTGAAGTATAGAAATAACAAGAAACAAGGAGAAGGGAAAAGGAAGTAAAATGTTTGAATGGGATAAATTAAAAATACAGTTATCTCTTAGTGCTCACAGAGCTTGATTCCATTTTGTACCCAGAAACAAAATCATATAAACTCAAATCCCTTAGATAAAATGGCATTATATTCACATATAACATACACATCCCTTCTAATACAGTTAAAATAATATACATACTTATTAATGGTCATTGTTGTGAATGTTTTATATAAATAGTCGTGATATTATCTGGGTAACGAGAAGATTTCCCAATATTTTCAGATACATCTGACCAGTACTGATACATATTTTATTAGGTGTTTTTGATTGAAAATTGAATGAATCCTTTCATGAAAAACATGTATACATAGAGAGCTGAATGTGAACATAGAATTCAGGTTTGATGAAGAGCATTTTATAGAAAAGGATGACATACTGCTGAGATTTTCCAGACATATCATAACGAGTCTTAAAATAGGAGCTGAGAGACAGCAAAGGAAACATGGCAGAAATGATTGAAAGGAGTAACAAGAGTTGGAGGAGGCTTCTAAGAAAGGAGAAGTTCCATATGAATTTGTTGGACATGAAGGTATGAGGGTGTGTGTGTGTACTCCTACATAGTGAGTAGATGAAAACTTAGAGCTGGTTAAGCTCTGAAGTACAGATAAAGCCCTGAGGAAAAATGAACTGTGTTTAAAGAGACCAATAATGAGAACATGCACATCATTTTATGATGGGTGCCTTCTTTGTAGTATTTCTTTTGTTTTTGAATATATAACTCTTATTTAACTGACTAGTAAATGTATCTCAGGCTAATCCTGTACTTTATGAATACCTTCCACCAAAAACCTTAAGAGAAAGCTGTTATGCTTACCTTCAAGCTTAACTGTTTCGAAGAGATCCGTAACAGTAACTATGTATTTGCTATTCCTCTTTTTTTATCCTCCTAATGGTTGTAATTATTAATTTTACGATAAAGATCTTTTCTATTATGGAAAAGCTTCTCTACAATATTTCTATGTACTTTATTCCTAGTATCAACACTTGAAGTGCTTAGTTGTTTCCTGGATTACACATGCATAAATATTTATGTATTCTATTAGTAAAAGGTATACTCTCTAAGGTTAGCAGAAAAAGATGAAAAAAAGATGAAAATATCTTTCTAAATACTTTACAGCATCAACTTATGTTAAAAGATGCAATGGTGATAAGAAAATAGTAAACCTTTTTGTTGTCAAGTTCAGGAACTTGTAGTTATGAAACATCAGAGCTGACATAGAAGTCATGACATTGGGCTTGAATCTCACCTCTGTATGTTACTAGCTGCTTCAACAAATAATCCATCCTATGTAAATTTCCTTTACCTTGTGATTCTGGTAAAAACTGTTTCTGATAAAATCAATTCATGCTTATATTTTATTAGTTAGAGGAGATATCTATTTGAAAGTCTTTGAAAAACTGTGAATGTGAATTAAATCAGATAAATGCTTCCTCTGTTGTTTTGAGTCCCTTTACAGAATATTTATTTATAAAAAATTCAGACAAACTACAAATATCTTTTCAAAGCCTGACTCCTAGGCGTTGTGTGGTATAGAAAAGTAGGTATAGTTAGGGATTGATGGGATTATTAACTGAATATATTTTGAGCTGTGTATAATATACAAACAAAAACATGGTCTTTGTAGTCCTCCAGTATAGGGTATATTTGAGTTTTTCCCATAATATTCTCACACAAAAGTAACCCCACACTCCCTATGGAAGTCGAATGGTCATGCGCCTTCGAGGAAGCAGAAAATGACATGATGAAGAAATCTCTGCCCAAAGAGTCAGAAAGAATGTTGAATCAGCATTATTCAATGGAGAAATGAGATAAAGAAAGGATTGGCTAGATATGTCTCATTATTGAGTACAGGATCAATATAGAGAAGAAAGAGTATGTCTCATAAAGCCATAATAACTGATGAGTCATATCCTCATTACAATAACAAAAAGGACATACAAAAGACTGTGAGCAATGGAGCAAAGTTTACTTGAGGACATATCAAAATGTATAAGCACATACAAAATTATAGAAAATGATCTAGAAATATGTCTGTAACTAGAGACTGAGACTAGTAAGGACATAGATACAGTGGTCATTTACATTTAGATTGAAGACATGGTTAAATCACATTAAAAATAATGGATAGACAGATTAAAATAGGAGACCTTCCTCCAGGTTTCTATGCTAATGGGGGGGATTGGAAGAGAAACAGACATGTTAAAAAAACATACAGAACAGAGACATGAACTTCCTGAGTGTAAAGGTTCTAAAATTTTTCAGTGATAAATGACATATGTTCCAGTTACTAAGAAGATTTCTTTAATGAATAAGCAAAGCAAAGTCCACAGGAGACAGTAGGTAAAAGACATCTATTAACAAGAAAATCATTGTTAGGCTTTTGGGGAGAAAAGGTACATGGCATGTCTGAATGTACAAATATTAGATAGGATAAAGGTCCAGGAGTGAGAACTCAATGATTAAAAGATTATTTTGAATTAAAATAAAGATTAAGAACCAAAGATGTTTGTTGAGCAACATCACAAGAACAGGAGTTGAATACAGATATAAAATACTCTTCATTCATCTATTACAGTAAAGAGATACAATGAAAAAGCTGAGTAGATAGAGAAAATGTGATACATTTACCCAATGGAGTACTACTCATGGGGAAATAAAAACAATGGAATCTTGAAATTTACAGGCAAATTAATGGCACTAGAAGAAACCATCCTGAGTTTGGCAACCCAGTAACAAAAAGACAAACATGGTATGTACTCACTCATATATGGATTTTAGACATGGATTAGGGGAGTGCCAGAGAGTCTGGGAAGCAGGAGGACCCTAAGAGAGATATGCATGGTAACCGGGAGAAGGCTTAAGGGATGAGATATCCTAATTGGATTGAGAGTGGGGCCGGAGACGGGGAGGGCAGAAGGAGATGCCACAGTCTTTTTGTTGAATCAGGGGAGTGCCAGTCTACAATCCCACTGCCAGAGAGCCAGGGAAACAGGGACCCTTAGAGAGACATGCATGGTACCCTAGAGAGGGTGGAATGAGGCAAGATCTCCTGAAAAGATTGGAAACATGGGGGGTGACAGGGAGCCAGGAAAAAGAGAGGGGGGAGAAGAGGAGGTGATAGGAGGACATAGAGGAGCAGGAAGGTTGAGTTGGGGAAGAATAGAGGAGAGCAGGATGAGAAAATCCATAAAAGAGGGAGTCATTCTAGGTTTGCAGTGAGATTTCCAAAGATCTACAAGGAAGACACCAACTGACAAACAAAGCAATAGTTGAGACACTACCTTAAATGCCCTTCCTTGGTAATGATTTTGACCACTACCTTATGTGTCATCCTAGAACATTCATCCAGTAACAGACATAAACAGAGGCATACACCCACAGCAAATCACTGAAATGAATTCCTGGAGCCCAGTGACAGAGAGGGAGGAGTGATGAGCAAAGGAGTCAAGACTGGGCTGGTGAAACACAGAGAAACAGCTGACCTGAACAAGTGGGAGATCTTGGACCCCACACTGATGGGTGAGAGGCCAGCATGGGACAGATCCAGACCCCGTAAATGTATGTGTCAGTGAGGAGGCCTAGGCAATCTATGGGGTTTTGAGTAGTAGATCAGTATATATCCCTGTCACACAAATGGACTTTGGGTGTCCATCCCATAGTGAGGTTGCTCTCTTAATCTGGACACTTGGGGGAGGGCATAGGCCCTCCCAGGAATGAAATGGCTGACTCTGGAGTTCCAACATGGAGGGCCTCACCTTCCCTGGGGAATGGAGTTGGGACTGAGTGAGGGGCTGTGGGGCTGGTGGCGTGGGGGGGGGGAGTTGTGGGGCTGGTGGTGGGGAGCAGTCAAGAAGAGGAGGGGGAGGTAGCTGGGACTGCCATGTGGAGCAAGCTTGTTTCTAAATTAAATATATAACAAAAAGCCAAAAAAAATCCCCCCAAAAAAGAAAAGGCTAAATCACTCGTATTTAGTGTTTCGTATTTGTTTTTTAGAGCTTGGCCAAAATGCTTCAACTCAGTAAGGTAAGCAAAAATTTCAAGGTTAAGCAAGTATAATATTTGTGGTTTCTGAGATACTGAGTCCAGTAAAGATAATTGTTGACATTTATGGTTTCTGTATGGGAAAGTTACTTGCTTATAACTCTCATAAATAAAAAAATTGGTGTTTCCTCACATATATTCAAATATATGTATAAAACCTGGTATGATTTAATACAACTTATTTTGAGTTCACTGTAAGTATAAAAGCTACCACCTGTAGGGAACAGTGTAGTCTCGGTCCTCCAGAGATGTCAGTGAACATTTTGGTAGTGTGAAAACGGAAAATTCTCAGCTTTAACTGTGGGAAACCATCTCCTGATGTGCTTCTTTTAGCAACTGTCAAAATACAGAATTGCTGGTCTCTTCCAGCTTATCTTTCAAAATATGGTGTGCTGATTCTTTTTTTTTTTGCAAGATAAACATTAGGTTTGTTTTAGCATGCTGCGTTACAGAAAACAAATGCACTGAGTATTTTATGTCATATTATGTATTTTAGTAATACTTAGACAAAAGTAAAGTGAGCAAAATGAACCTGCAAATTGTAAGATCGTTTGCAATTATTTCATTAAGGAATCATATCTGAGCAAGGCCTTAATGAAGTGATAATGAGGTAAAGATGTGCTGCCAGAAAAGACATTAGAGAAAACCTAGATAATGTAGCTCAGCAAAGTGATAATGAGGGAGAAAAGTCTTCTATCTTTGTCTTGGCTTATGTTCTTTTGTTTCCCAATGAAGGATATATCCCTTAAATCTTGGTGGTTTCCATGGGAGAGAGTTAAAGCAGTGTTAAGGGGCTGGATGTGTCAGAGAAGGGAGGATAAAATTAAACTTAAAATGGCAATAAAAATAGCATTTCTCATGCCAAAGACATTGACATAAGCCCTCAGTAACAGGTGGGGTAGAATGAATATTTACTGATAAGGAAGAAACTGTTGAAGACGCTTGTTTAAAATTAGTCTTTGTAAAACCTGGGTAGAAAACCAAGTTAAAAAAAGAATCAGAACCATACTTTCTTTTTTAGTCAACTTTCCTCAGCATTGAAAGAAACAAGCCTAGAACAGAGGGCATAACCCTGCCCCAAAACAGATGTTTCCTTTGAATGGAATCTTTCAGGGTATAGAACATTTAGCCTCATTCATCAATTAACTGAAACATAGATTGATATTTAAATGCAGATCACTATCTTGAAAAAAATCATTGAGTCTCCTAAAATGTGTACTTTAAAAAATACCAATAAGTTCATAATGCTAATCTACCTTTCAGTGTAGGTTTGACAAAAGTCACTTCCTTAAGAACTCTTCAAACTGTTCCTCTGAGTAAAATAAAGATTTCTACTCAGAGGTAATCCTGGGAAATTCAGCAACTGTACTATATTTCATTTTCATAACCTCACATATAATACAGGTCATATTTTCTTATATTTTCAGCTTTCCTATAATATTGAGAAGTTAGAATATTACACTAAATCTGAGTTGTTTGCATGACACTTTTTCTTATGATTACTACAAAATTTGTTTTACAATTACATAAGATAATTTCAAGTAGCTTGGGGTTTATATTTTTCTTAAGTAGAATATATATATATATTCTTTAGGGATATTTCATTTACACATAAGATATCTAGGTATTTTTAAAAAATCTCCCCAAACAATAAAGTTAACTTAGTTAGTACTTTTTTTATATGTCCAGAGTTTGAGTTGTATCCATAAGTTTTAATGAGATTTGAATTCTTTACAGACACTGGCAGATTGTGTAAAAGAAAGCCTTGTGCCTAGAATTACATCATGAATATAAAGTTAACTATTATGCGATCTGCCTCTTAGTAAAGTATCAATATTTGTCAAACTGGGTAGATCTCCACGTAGGAGCATTATGTGAGAGAATCTAATAATAGCATGAAAAACAGAACATATCTGAGGGAGAAAATAAAGCACTGAAGACTTTACACAGAAAGGTTTAGATCACCTTGGAAGAATTTCCCTGGTTTGTAAAAGAGAGAGTAAATTTTAACAGACCTGTGAAGGAAAGGGGCTCTGTGAGGAGTCCGATGTTGCAACATAAGCAGCCTGTGTGTAGGCATAGCTCTTGAAGTGAGGCTTAGGAGATGAAGAAGTTTGCTCATAGCCCTGTGCTAGACTGACTGTGATCTGTAGAGAGGTTGGGGAACAGAAGGAGAAAGAAGAGGGAAAATGTGGTAAGTAATTGGGAAGGACTGCTTTCTAAGCAGCTAGAAAACAGAACATTAAACAGAAAGGGTGAGATTAAGCATTTAACATTAAACACATAAAGGATAGGAACTCTGCTACACTCTAAGAGAGGAATACACAGTTTTGGTATTTCTGGAGAGTAGAGAAACTGAGAAGATAATGAGGATAGGATTTAACATTTAGGTTCTATAGAGACACAAATAGAGTAGTTATGTAGCATTATATTCTACACGCTGGCAAAAATGGGTACCCAAAAGCAATTTCATCTGTACCCAAAGTAAATAAAGCCAGAATTAATCAGTCAATAACTTGATATGGTCTAAAGTTGTCATGAACATAAAAATAGAACTAGCCCAGTAGAATGACAAAATAGGCCCAAACTTTCCATTTCTTCAGCAAAATTTTGCTGAAGGTTTTTTCATCATTGGTTTTGTTTAAGAAAATAAACACCTAAGATACCCAGAGCTGAGAAAGATAGAAAACCTAATTCATAGAATCCCTTTGTGCTTTTTACAATGATTCAATAAACAATCCTATCATATACACATATATTGTTGATTTAACTGGTAGTAAATAGGTTTTAAAATATTTTCCTTTAAGCCGGGCGTTGGTGGCGCACGCCTTTAATCCCAGCACTCGGGAGGCAGAGGCAGGCGGATCTCTGTGAGTTGGAGGCCAGCCTGGTCTACAAGAGCTAGTTCCAGGACAGCCTCCAAAGCCACAGAGAAACCCTGTCTCGAAAAACCAAAAAAAAAATATTTTCCTTTAAAAGGAAGAAACTAATAGTCAAAAACTAGTCACAAAATTACCACTAAATATTTTAATTGCTTTTTTTGTGTTTTTTTACAAGACAGGGTTTCTCTGTATTGTTTTGGTTTAATTGCATTTTTGAGTAAAATATTTGCCCTTACTCTTCTTCCAGCTTTTTGCACTTTACAACTGTTGATGGCAAACATAAGTTTAATGTGTATACGAAATTTTCTCTAATTTTATTTTACATTATATAGTAGAAACATATACAATAGAAACACAGTATATTACATACTGTAAACTGATTTAGTATTATAATGCTTATAGAAGTACATATAGCAATGTTTTTAAAATAATGCCAAATGTGTCACATATGATTTAAAAGGTTCATATAGTCTTTGTGTACACATAAAATGGTATACATACACTATACACACACACACACATATATATATACATGTACTGCTACATATATACAAATAAATCTATTATATACATGTGTGTGAAAGTTATACCTATAGATGGACATAAAATTGGAAACCTCTCTCATATTAGTGGTCCTATTTTACCTGTTGAGAATAGTGCATCTGGTGATGTAATTGAAAATGTTCTTCTCTGGTCACTTTTGATGGCCTGGGCAACATTTCTACTTCCTGGATGGCTTCGATGCTCACTTGTTGAGGCAAAACTTGAAAGAGTGATGTGATGTACATTAAGATGGACTTCTTATCTGGATAAGTTGTGGCAACATCTGTAAGCACATTAACAGCACACATCAATTTTTGGTTTCTATATTTGAGACTCTGAAAGGGTAATGAACAAATCGATGTTACAGGAAGAAGACAAATTAATGAGCACTTGTTTGTCCATGAAAGTCCTCTAGAGACTAATTATAACATGATAATCAGGCCTGAAATGTCCTTGCAATTTTGCAAACCAATAAGATGAGCACTAAAGTTAATTTCTTTTTCTTGCTCACATAAAAACTTCATTCTATATTACTTTCTCTTAAGTAAAACTACATAAACTAGGCCATCTAAGTGAGTAGTTTTCATTGGATAATAAAATATATTTAATTACATTTTCCTTTCTATGGAAAGTTACATTTTTATGTTAGTTAAAATGGTGAGTTAGTAATTAAATAATTATAAAAAAAGGTTTATTGCTTGAAACCACCTAATCATTTTTCTAATACAACATAATGTACAGAATGAAATGGCTGTCTTAAATTGAACCATATATTTTCCCAGTAAAATTTAAAGTAACATCAGCCTGTGTGTTTAGGGAACTCCATGGGACCCCATCAGCCTAAAGTTCAACTTAATGCAACAGTTCCAACACTGGAAAACTTGTCTGGCTACAAAGGATATCCAGCTCAGAATCCATATTCTCCATTACTAGGGTCACTCTCATAGATTTCAGGCTGATAGCAAGACAGAAAGTCACTCCCTGAAAACTGACAGCAGGGCCTCATTGCTAAGGACAACTTCCACAAAGCTCATTGAATAGAGAGTATTTTAGCTGGTGCTTGGGTGGAACCTTTACCCCAATTTCCTTGTCTGTTTGCTGTAGGAAGGTACTCTTTAGGCTGCAGAAAGAGAAAACTTGACACCATCCCAGCCACCAAAGCCTCAACCTACAATCTACCCTGCCTATAAAATGTTCTGGGACAAAGATGGCACAGAAAATACGTGAGCAGCCAACCAATATATGGTTTAACTTGAGGCCCACACAATGAGAGAAGGTTCATGCTCTATATTGTCTGGAAAGCCAGGAACCAGGGAATGGATAGTCTAGAGGCAAAAGGCTATAAGGAAACATGGTTGGCCTTAAAAAATCAATGAAATGAGCCGAGCGTTGGTGGCGCATGCCATTAATCCCAGCACTCAGAAGGCAGAGGCAGGCAGATCTCTATGAGTATGAAGCCAGCCTGTTCACCTGAGCGAGTTCCAAGACAGCCTCATAAACAATACAGAGAAACCCTGTCTTGAAATACCAAAAAAACACCCACAAATCAATGAAATGATTCCTAGTGACATTCTGTTATACTCATAGTTTGATGCCTTGCTCAGTTGGTGTCAGAGACACTTTCTCAGGTTGAATGACAAATAACTAGGCATCAGAGGATAGACAGGGATTCTGTGGGGAGAGAGTAACTTAGGGGAAGAATTTGACAGGGGGGATTAGCCTGCCAGACATGGAGAGAGTAGGATGTAAGGCACTAACACCGAGGAAGGGTCACAAGTCATGTGGCAGAATGTAGATTAATATAAACATATTATTTTAAGTTTTAATAACTAGTTGGGAACAAGCCTAAGATAGGATCAAACTTTCATACTTAATAATACGTCTCTGTGTCATTATTTGGGATCTGGAAGTTCAAAGAAAGACCTGTTACTTAACTTTGGTTACCAGCATAAGACCTGTCAATAATCAAGTCATGCAATAGTCCAGCATGGACAGAGGAGGATCTCATGAAGTCCCACATCTAGCTGAGGAAGTATTCACAGTTGCTATCTCATGGGAGAAGGTGAGTTAGATTTCTTCAGAGACATGGCACATGATAGGTTTCTCATATTCCTATAATGACCTTATACTTACTTCCATGAGTGTTACTAATTGGACTAGGTGATATATTATAAAAAACAATGAGTATATGAAGTTGGAATAGGTAACATGTTGAGGGAAGTCAAGAACGAGTTGAAAGAACTGAAGTGGGGACTGGATAAGATCAAAATACATTGTATATATATATGGAATTACTAAATAATATTTTAAATGAGATTAGGAAAAAAGATTTCTTGCTTGTTTTTAATTTTTATTCAATTTACATACTAAACCCAGTTCCCTCTTCTCCTCTCTTCTCAATCCCCTCCTATCAACTCTTCAGAGAGTGTATGCCCTCCCATGGGTAGTCAACAAAGCCTGGCATGTCAAGTTTAGGCAGGACCAAGCCTCTCATTACTTTCATCAAGGCTGAGCAAGGTATCCCACTGTAGGAAATGGGCTCCAAAAAAGCCAGTTTATGTACAAGGGATGAATGCTGGTTCCAGTGCCAGGGGCCCCACAAACAGACCAAGCCATACAGCTGTCACATTCAGAGGGCCTAGTTAGGTCACATGCAGGATCCCCAGCTGTCAAGATCATGATGGGGAAACCCACAGAGACAACTGACCTGAGCTAGTGGGAGGTCACAGACTCTGGACTGACAGCTGGTGAGCTTGCATGGAGAATTACTGTTTTAAACATGTATATTCAAGTTACGATTCTGATTGAGAGTGAAAAAGTCAGGAGTAAAGGGCATTAGTATAAAAGATTGCTGAATAATTCAATTAGTCTTTTGCAAAAATTAATATAAGCAAATATAAAAATATTTTATAAATCAGTTCAAATAAAGCAATAGCAAACATAATACAAAGTGGGGCAAAGTTGAAATTATTCCCTACAATAATCAGGGACAAGATGCAAGTGTCTAATCTCACTATTTTTAAAAAATAAAAGTAGTGCTTAAGATCCCAGCCAGAACAAAAAGGCAAATTCACAAATGGCATGCAAATGGAAAATGAAGAAATCAAATTATTCATATATGTAAATCACATAATCCTTCACTGACATACCTGCAAGACTCTAGGCTTGATTTCTGATAAAAGCATCAGAAAAATAGCAGAATGTGAAGTTTTCAATCACTTTTGAAGGAAAGCAACAGATTTTGAATAAAATGAAGGAAAACTGGCAAGAAGAAAGGTGGGCATTGGGGGTTTTATAGCTATTGTAACAAGAAAGTGCCAAGGAACACCAATTACATGCTTTTTCAATTATTAAGCAGTGTTTCCTAACATGTGTTTCCTAAGCTGTGGCAACTCTCCCTTCGAGAATTCAGCTACTTGTAAGTTTTCTCAAATAAACCTTAGATTTAGAATGGAAATCCATTAAGAAGGGAACTAGTGTCTGAGTAATCATGTTTGTAAGGTGAACTGAGCCTACCACCTCAAAACCTGGGCATACCATTTTTGCTAGGGAAGCACTTTCCCGTGAGTTACCTGCCTGGCCCTGAAACACTCTGGTTTCAAATATGGCTTCAGCACCATCATTTTTTTTTTCTTATGAGAGTTAAGTAATAAAGTAAGCTTTCTGTTTGTGTTACCTAATCATTTGACGAAATTCAACCAATGAGATTCATCAATACTTTTAAATTAATTAATGAGAATTTGTTAGATAACACTACAGTACATTTAAAGGAGAAAATCTGAATTTAAGCTTAGACTTCTTAACATATACATCTCATGTGTATGTGTGTGTGTGTAAGTCTTCAATATCTTTGGCTTCTATTTCCTCACCTGTGAAGTAAATGTTCACCTTCATTTTATCATAGTACTAGAAATGAAAATGCAGTAATGCTCAGAAAAAAAACATATGGAGTGGTCAGAAATTTAAATAAAGATTCATGTAAATTTGATGAAGATGTAAATAGTTCTTACTAAACAAAAACACTTATTTAAAACCCAGATTAATCCAAATATATTAGTTCAAGAATTTAAAAATTGAATATGTAGCTCAGTGTGAATATTATAGACACAATCAATTGTAATCTTAAAGCAAATTTAATAATATAGTTAGTTATACCAGTACCCTTATCACACCAAGCACATAATTTCTAATTTATGTAGCTTTTTATAACAGCTTTAGAATGAAGATCACCCATTTAATAATATTTCAAGCTATGAATGAAGTGAGTATATTCTTAGATTGAAAGCAATCATCTACTTCAATTTACTACATATTTTAAAATTACTATTAAGAGCACATTAATTTTATACTTATATAATTATATTTTAAATTGCAGTAAAAGAATTTGCAAAGATCGAATGAGAAGAGACAGAGTTGCATAAATTTAATCTTCACTGTGTCTGTACCCTTGAAAAGTCAAATGTAAGTATGTTTGGTATAAAATTGGTGCCTTCAAAAAAACTATTCCTGTCTTGGGCAGTGAAATTCTGGAATGTCTGATTAGCCAGCTGCCTAGCATAACCTTGAAATACATCTGGGAAATCTAAAGAAATGTCCAGACCATCCAAATCAAAGGCCAGATTTCTTCTCAGGGAAAAGCAGAAATTAAAATATCATATTTTAATTCTCATCACATGTAACAGGAAAGAATGATGATTTTAAAGATAACATACGCATAAAAGTGCATGGGTCACCTTTCTTTTAAACAGGTGATTTATTTATTAAATTAGGGAATACCATTCAAACACCATCATGGGAACAAATTTGAAGAATTTTCATAAAAGTTTATGGAAGGAAAAACAAAAACAGCAAATAATTAGTTCACTATTCAAAAGGAATAGATGAACTAGGAACAGCGTATGGTCACAGCCTAGACAGTAAGGTAATCTTAATTCAAAACTATAAGGACATAAATAGTAGCAAAATTTAAATGCGTGGCTGCAAAATTAATCATTCATATGGATATAAAATGCTAAAGAAACTACCAAAGAAAGTTAAATAGCCACTCATTTGAAATTTCCAAATGAATAGCTTGGACTTTAAACGGTATGACCTCTATATGGTAGAGCCGGTAGGTTGTAGAAAACATCAGGGCATTAGCTAAATCATTAAGGGATTCAATTATTTTCAGTTTTCTATTTTATATGTACTGCATCTAAGATATGTGTCTTTTCCATTTTCAAGTCACTATATTACAATATACAAAAAGAAAAAGAAAAGAAATCACTTGTGCAGGTACTCTAATTTTAAATTCCTTAGAATTAAATATTTTGTTTTCACCAGACTAATTAATCTATTTTTCACATTTTATTCACTGATTCTAATAATTTCTTTTCAACCTGTAAAGACAATGCTTCTCATTAGAGAACTACAGAGGATAGTAGTGGAAATAATTTGATGAAGTTGATTCTGTTTCCTAATGACATTAATAAAATTACAGCAATGTTTTTTATTTATTGATGAGGAAGAGTAAATCCTAAACATGTAATTATTCTCTTCAATATGGTCATGATACAGTTAGAAAAAAATGATCACCACACTACTCCTACACATAGGAAATGGTGGCTCAAATTGCACAATGCTTATTTAACAATAGAAAGACAAGAAAACATATGTATTGAAAGTATCTGTATTTCATTTATTGTGAGTGTGTGTGTGTGTGCGTGTGTGTGTGTGTATACACATGTGTATGTGTGCTGTGGGTGCATATGTGTAACTCAAAGGACAACTTAAGGGAGATGATTCTCTCTTAAAACCATGTGGGTAACAGAAATTGAACTCAGGTTCATCAGGCTATTGGCAAGATCTCTGCCCTCTTAGTTGTCTTGCTGAATATAGAGAAGGTTTTGATGTACAAAAATCTATTAAGTATTCTAACCACTGGCAAAAATTTCCTGGTAATCATTAATATACAGGAACAATCAGAATTACACATTTAAATTTACAAATATTGTTAAGTAGGCATCATCTGATTACAAAAGCTATTCTATCGAAATATGAGAAAATATATTCATTGAGTTACATAGTAGGAGGCTAAATCATGAATGTTGAGGATAGTAATATAAATATATGATCACAGAGATAATTCTCATTAGACAATTGTATATTCTTTCTTCCTCCTCTTTCCTTGATGTTTCATGAGCCTAAGAAAGTTGGATGGTAAAGATATCCCATTTAGTTCGCCCAGATTGACTTCTACCAGCCACAGACCTGCCTGGCAGGAACAGGAAGGCAGGTTCCACTTTGATGAATAAGTATGTGGTGGAATAATGGGAAAGGAAAGGCAGAGTGTTTCCTGCATTGTGGAGAGAAGATCTGAGACATCACAGTAGAAATGAACAGGCTGATATGTGTGGCCTATGCAGCCACCTCTGGCTATGTGATGTCCATCCCTGAGGTGCCACTGAGAGTCATGTCTGAATCCACAGCTCTACTGCATCTGAGGTCTGTGTTGATGTCTATGACAGGGAAGTGATGGGGGAAGTCCTTCTGTGTATATGTAAATAAAGCACTGTTGGCCAATAGGGAAGCAAGATAGGTGGGACTAGGAGTATAGGATTCTGGGAAATGTATTGAAGAGAGTCATCACCATGTGACCTCAGGGAAGAAAGGATGGTGTCAGGATGCCATCCTTGGAAAGATAAGTCCTTATAGAAATATTTATTAGTAATTATGGGTTAATAATTAAGTCAGAGCTAGCCATTAAAAAATCATAGCAAACAGTCAACAGCTTCATAATTAATAGTGTTTCATGTGTTATTTGGGGGCTAAGGAGCAATGGAACCCAGGTAGCTGGTGGGAAGAATGTGTGTTACAGTGAAGGACATATGAATGCCCATGGTCTGGGCCCCCACCTAAGGCCATGTTGATGATCATGGCCCATGCTGCATCTGGGGTGATACTAATCTGAGTACCCTATGCTGACATCTAAGACCATGGTTACTTCCAGCACAAGCAGACATTATGTGTGTTTTTCATTTTCTTTTAGGGGAGAGGCTACAAGGGCAGAAGGAAGATATGGAGGTACTTGGAAATAAATTTAGGTACATGTTGTATATTTCCCAAAGAATCAATAAAATTTATGTTAATAAAAATTAAAAAAATAAAATTCACTAACTTTAGTGGTTTATAAAAACAGATACAACTTCCAAACAGACAAAGTCGTTACATTCAGGAGAAAACATTAACAGTCTGTCTACTGGACGTGACATGGCTAACTCACAGCTACTGAGTTTACATGTACAATATCAAACCAACTCAAATTCCAGCTAACTGATGAGTTATTGGATGGCAATAAGGCCTAGGAGGGGGTACCATTATTTGGGCATATGGTCACTGGTAGTATTCCCATGCTAGTTTGAATTCTTTCAGAGAGATTAGAAGGAAGTTCATTATATTACCATATTTCATTGCATATATGCATGAATTACTCATGGACATACTCAACGAAAAATAGCAATGTATTATAGTGGAATGCCAAGCTGCAAATATGCAATATTTATAATAATAACATATAATAAGTGCATATAATTCAAGGAATGGTTATTTCAATATATGTATATAACTTCTACTGATCTAATTGTATTATAACTTACTTCTACTTTATAGAGGTAATTATACAATTATAATTATTATATATGCTATAGTAATATATAATAATTATAATATTAAGTATAGAATAATTGACTTCCATAAATGTTTTGTCTTAGCTGGACTCTTTTTGTTTCCTTAAATAGGAATTAAAATTCTACTTTATTAATTCCAGATATTCTTAGAACAAATAATGCACAGGAGCCAATTAAAGAAATATCAATTAAATGAAAAATGTCACCCAAATGGAAGTTACAAGTTTCATAACCTATCATTAAGTGGAAAAGTGCTTACATGAAGAAATACCTTACATGAGCAAATGATCTAAATGAATTGTGTCTATAAATTTTCAGCTTGATCATAATTTTAATAATTGTATGTTTCCAATGTAGTCACTTTGGGTGTATCCTATTGAATTACATTTAAGTATTTTCAGCTACTTAAAATCTCTAAATAGCTTCTCACTACATACCAACTAAAACTGGAAGAACAGAAAGTAGATTGACCTGACAATTAGAAGCTGATCAGTGTTGGAGACTACAGATAGGAAAATATTTATGCCTGCTGTAGGAAGAACTATTGGAGTTACTATCTGAAAAAGAAGCATTTCTACTTAGTGACATTTAACTCTGCTTCCTTAATTGTCACCTGATGGCTTTGTGCTTTCCTGTGATGTAGCCAAATTTACTTCTTTTTCCCCATTTCTAGAAAAACTGTCATCAATTTCGGTGGTACACAGGTTCAATATTCTTTAGTACAACAAAACATTGTATTTCTCCTCATGAATTTTCTAAGTATTAGAAGCAATAGTTGGAAAATAATAGGGTAATATTGGAGGCGTTTATTTAAAGTGACACAAATTTAATTGATTATTATGGTTCTATCTGTTATGCTTTTGGATTTGGAAATATGTCTTACAGTATAAACATAATTATAAAAGAAATATGCTAATTACCATTAGCTTATTTAGCAGAAACTATATATAAAATTAGTCCTTTCTCAAACTAGTATTGTAAAGTCTTCTTGGCAACATAGTAGATCATATTTATGATGGGTAGTGTTGTGGCATCGGGTGTCACATGCTACATTATTGGAAGTGGTATATAGTTTAGCAAAATGCTGTCATATACATAGTTCACAAATTATAAGATGAAGCATGGTAAATGATACTTTCTTGAACTACTGCCAAGATTTACAACCATCCAACAGAAACATAATCGACTACTGCTGGGATTCACATACTGTGTAGAACATTAGTGGAAGCATGCTGACGAAGCACAGCAAAAAAGTTGCAATCTTTAGCTCATACCAAGTTACAGGGACACATTCTGCTGTTGATAGTATTAACACAATTTTGTTTGAGCATGGTTTGGTGTTTATCAGGCTTCCAGTAATGTAATTGGACATTTTCAATTATAAAGACAATAATATGCATGGATGATAAATTACTTCTAATGTAACATGTAATTTAAACCTCAGAAAAACAGATAATCTAAAGTAGAACAACCGAGAAAAGTACAAGTGCAAGAGAAAGCACTGAAATAATGTAAGAAGCAAAACTGAAGACAATAATATTTTAATAGATGAAAATGAAATCAATAATTTAAAAAAGACACAAAGCATAGTTAAAAACACAGGTTTACCAGCTACATACTATTTTGTTCCAATATATCCTTCCTGCAAGATGTGCTAGAGAAATAGTGACACAATGCTTGTGAGAGTAATCAACTGGCATTTGTTTGGATTTGAGGTCTACTCTGTGAGATGGGACCCATCCCTGACATAGCTCAGGTGGCCAAGAAAGTGAGAACAGACAGACCATGGACCTAGGGGAAAAGAAAATACTGCTGAAGGAACACAGCCATGACATGACTCCTAATGACATTTTGCTGTACTTATAGATCAGTGTTTTGCTCAGCCATCATCAGAGATGCTTCCTTCTACTACAGAAGGGAAAAATACAAAGACCAACAGCTGGACAATGTACACAGAGAGCAACCTTGGAACACTCAATCCTAAATGAAATGTATTCATCAAATCCCTCAACTCAAGGCTCAGTGATCCCTGCAGAAGAGGAGTTAGAAAGATCTTTTTTATGAAGCACATTCTTTTAATTTATTTGTCTTTAAGCCTTTTGATTAAAAAAATCAAAGGAAAAATACATCAAGACAAAGTCTCAATTTTAAACATCTATGCCCCAAATACAAAGGCACCTACATTCGTGAAAGAAACATTACTAAAGCTCAAAATGCACATAAAATGTCACACACTAATAGTAGGAGACTTCAACACTCCGCTCTCACCGCTAGACAGGACCTCCAGACAGAAACTTAACAAAGAAACAAAAGAACTAATAGAAGTTATGACCCAACTGGGTTTAGCAGACATCTATAGAACATTCCACCCAAATGCATAGGGATATACCTTCTTCTCGGCACCACATGGAACCTTCTCTAAAATTGACCACATAATAGGAAACATAGCAAATCTCCACAGATACAAAAAAATTGGAATAACCCCCTGCATCTTTTTTTAAATTTTATTTTCCAGTTTAAATTTAGATAAGAAACAAGGTTGCTTCACAAGTCAGTTCCAGGTCCCTCTCCCATTCCCTCCCTTCCTCCCGAGCCCTCCCCCCCCCTGTTATCCCCTCATTTCCCCAGGGAGGGTGAGGACACTTCCTGAACATAACACCATTGGCACAGACACTGAGATCGACAATTAATAAATGGGACCGCATGAAACTGAAAAGCTTCTGTAAGGCAAAAGACACATTCAACAAGAAAAAAGGCAGTCCACAGAATGGGAAATGATATTCACTAACCCTACATCTGACGGAGGGCTAATCTCCAAAATTTACAAAGAACTCAAAAAGCAAGTCTCCAAACACCAAAGGATCCAATTAAAAGGTGGGGTACAGAACTAAATAGTGAATTCTCAATAGAAGAGGCTAAAATGGCCAAGAGACACTTAAGAAAGTACTCAACATCCTTAGCCATCAGGGAAATGCAAATCAAAACAAATTTGAGATACCATCTCACTCCTGTCAGAATGGCTAAAATAAAAAGCACCGAAGACAATTTATGCTGGAGAGGATTTGGAGAGAGGGGAACACTCCTCCATTTCTGGTTGGAATGCCAACTCGTACAGCCACTCTGGAAGTCAGTATGGAGGTTCCTCAGGAAAATGGGAATCAACCTACCACAAGACACAGCAATTCCACTCTTAGGCATATATGCAAAAGAGGCAAATTCATACAACAAGGGCATCTGCTCCACTATATTCATTGCATCATTATTTGTAATAGCCAGAACTTGGAAGCAACCTAGATGCCCCTCAACTGAAAAGTTGATAGTGAAAATGTGGTAAATTTACACAATGGAGTATTACTCAGCAGAAAAAAAGACAATGGAATCTTGAAGTTCTCAGGTAAATGGATAGCACTGGAAGAAACCATCCTGAGCGAGGTAACCCAGTCAAAAAAGACAAACATGGTATATACTCACTCATATATGGATTTTAGACATGGATCAGTATAGTGCCAGTCTGCACTTCCACTGACAGAGAGTCTGGGAAACAGGAATGAACCTGAAAGATATGCATGCTAACCAAGAGAAGAGGAATGAGGCAAGATCCTCTGAACAGATGGGGAACATGACAAAGGGTGGGGGGGAGTGGGAGCTAGAAAGAAGAGCGGGAGAGAAGAGGAAGAGAGAGTAGGTCATGGGGGAACAGGAAGGTTGAGTGGGGGTGTAAAATAGGGGGAAGAGGGAATCATAGGTTAGAAGATAGATCAGGCACCAGTGTGACCTCTAAGTAATAGTGGAGAGACCACCTCGAATGCCCATTCCTAATAATGAACTTGATGTCTATAACCATCCTGGAACCTTCATCCAGTGACTGATGGAAGCAGAGGCAAACACCCACAGTTAAACACTGAACTGAACCCAAGGAACCCAGTGACAGAGAGAGAGGCGCGATGAGCAACACACACATTTGTACACCCAGGAATCCCATTAAAAATAAAACATGAAGGAAAAAAATACCCTGACAAAGAACCTCCAAAGATGCCATTAAGGAATTTTTTATCTTAATACTATTGTTTTTTTTAAATGATTTTTTATTTTAATTTTAAATAGCTTGTTTTACATATCAATGCCAGTTCCCTCTCCCTCCCCTCCTCCCGCACTCCCCTTCCCCCCCCCCCTCCCTCCCTGTTGCCAAATCCTTCCACATAGGGGATATCTAGAGTCTGTCATTTTACTCTGGGTAGGGTCCAGGCACTCCCCTAAGAGTCCAGGCTGAGAGAGCATCCCTCTTTGTGCTATAGGCACACGAAGACTGTTTGTATACCAGGGATAGACACTGATCCACAGCTCAGGGCCCCATAGGTTGCCCAGGCCTTCTCGCTGACACTCACATTTGGGGGGTCCAGATCAGTCCCATGCTGGCCTCCCCACTGTCAGTCTGGGGTCCAAGAGCTCTCCCCTGTTCAGATCAGCTATCTCTGCTGGTTTTGCCAGCCCATTCTTTGCCAATTTGCTCATCACTCCTCTCTCTCTGTCACTGGGTTCCTTGGTTCAGTTCAGTGATTAATTGTGTATTTGCCTCTGCTTCCATCAGTCACAGGATGAAGGCTCCCGGATGGTTATAGACATCAAGTTCATTATCAGGAATGGGCATTCGAGGTGGTCTCTCCACTATTGCTTAGGTTGCCAATTGGTGTTATCCCTTTAGATCACTCGAGGTCCCTCTGGTGCCTGATCTGTATTCGATCCTATGATTCCCTCTTCCCCCTATTCTACCCCCACCCCCTCAACTTCCTTTTCCCCCATGACCAACTCTCTTCCTCTTCACCCCCTCTCTTCTTCCCAGCTCCCACTCCCCCCCACCCCTCGCCGTGTTCCCCATCCATTCAGGAGATCTTGTCTCCATCCTCTTCTCTTGGGTACTATGCATATATGCATATCTTTTAGGTTCTTTCCTGTTTCCCAGACTCTCTATCAGTGGAAGTGCAGACTGGCACTATCCTGATCCATGTCTAAAATCCATATATGAGTGAGAACATACCATGTTTGTCTTTTTGTGACTGGGTTACCTCACTCAGGATGGTTTCTTCCAGTGCTATCCCTTTCCCTGCGAATTTCAAGATTCCATTGTTTTTTTCTGCTTAATAATACTCCATTGTGTAAATGTACCACATTTTGTCTATCCACTCTTCAGTTGAGGGGCCTCTAGGTTGCTTCCAGGTTCTGGCTATTACAAATAATGCTGCTATGAACATAGTGGAGCAGATGCCCTTGTTGTATGAACTTGCCTCATTTGGATATATGCCTAAGAGTGGAATTTCTGGGTCTAGTGGTATATTAATTCCCATTTTCCTGTGGAATCTCCATACTGATTTCCAAAGAGGCTGTATGAGTCAGCACTCCCACCAGCAGTGGAGGAGTGTTCCTCTCTCTCCACTTCCTCTCCAGCATAAATTGTCTTCGGTGTTTTTGATTCTAGCCATTCTGACAGGAGTAAGATGGTATCTCAGAGTTGTTTTGATTTACATTTCCCTGATGGCTAAGGATGTTGAGCACTTTCTTAAGTGTCTCTTGGCCATTTTAGCCTCCTCTACTCAGAATTCTCTATTTAGCTCTGTACCCCACCTTTTAATTTGATCCTTTGGTGTTTTGGAGACTTGTTTCTTGAGTTCTTTGTAAATTTTGGAGATTAGCCTTCTGTCAGATGTAGGGTTAGTGAATATCTTTTCCCATTATGTGGCCTGCCTTTTTGTCTTTTTGGCTGTGTCCTTTGCCTTACAGAAGCTTTTTAGTTTCAGAAGGTCCCATTTGTTAATTGTCAATCTCAGTGCCTGTGCCACTGGTGTTATGTTTAGGAAGTGGTCTCCTGTACCAACTCGTTGAAGAGTATCTCCCACTTTCTCTTCTAAAAGTTTCAGTGTGGCTGGATTTATGTTGAGATCTTTGATCCATTTGGACTTAAGTTTTGTACAATGCGATAAACATGGATCTATCTGCAGTCTTCTGCATACCAGTACCCAGTTATGCCAGCACCATTTGTTGAAGATGCTTTCTTTTTTCCATTGTATAGTTTTAGCTTCTTTGTCAAAATTCAAGTGTTTATAGGTGTGTGGGTTAAAATTAGAGCTTTCGATTCGGTTCCATTGGTCTACCTGCCTATTTTTGTGCCAATACCAAGCTGTTTTCAGGACAATAGCTCTATAGTAGAGCTTGAAGTCAGGTATGGTGATGCCTCCTGAAGTTCCTTTATTGTATAGGGATATTTTAGCTATCCTGGGCCATTTGTTTTTCCATATAATGTTGATTAATGTTCTTTCCAGGTCCTTGAAGAATTGTGATGGAATTTTGATAGGGATTGCAATGAATCTGTAGACTGCTTTTGGCAAGATTGCCATTTTTATTATGTTGATCCTTCCAATCCAAGAACATGGGAGATCTTTCTATTTTCTGGTATCTTCTTTGATTTCTTTCTTTAAAGACACAAAGTTCTTGATATACAGTTCTTTAATTTCCTTGGTTAACATTATCCCCAGACATTTGATGCTGTTTTTGGCTATTGTAAAGGGTCATGTTTCTCTGATTTCTTTCTCAGTCACTTCATCATCTGTATATAATAGGGCCACTATTTTTTTTTTGAGTTTACCTTGTATCCTGCCACATTACTGAAGGTGTTTATCAGCTCTAGGAGTAACCTTGCGGAGTTTTTTGGGTCACTTATGTAAACTATCATATCATCTGCAAATAGTGAAAGTTTGACTTCTTCTTTTCCTATTTGTATCCCCTTTATCTCCTTTTGTTGTCTTATTGCTGTAGCTAGAACTTCAAGTACAATATTGAAGAGATATGGAGAGAGTGGACAGCCTTGTCTTGTTCCTGATTTTAGAGGAATTGCTTTGAGTTTCTCTCCATTTAGTTTGATGTTAGCTGTTGGTTTACTGTATATTGCTTTTATTATATTCAGGTACATTCCTGTTATCCCTGATCTCTCTAGGACCTTTATCATGAAGGGGTGCTGGATTTTGTCAAAGGCTTTTTCAACATCTAGTGAGATGATCATGTGGTTTTTCTTTCGCTGATTGTTAATATGGTGGATTACATTGATAGATTTTCTAATGTTGAACCATCCCTGCATTCCTGGGATGAAGCCTACTTGATCATGGTGGATGATTTTTCTGATGTGTTCTTGAATCCGGCTTGCGAGTATTTTATTGAGTATTTTTGCATCAATATTCATGAGGGTAATTGGTCTATAGTTCTCATTCTTATGAGTATTTTTTGAAAAATGCTACATGATATGTGTAATACACTGCACAATAATGAGGGCAAGTGAATGGTTAAATTGTTTATACCCCATATTGCCTAAGTTTTTTATGATGTACTTAGCTCCCAGGTTCTGGAAGATGATCATATAGTTATCCATGTTACATCCAAGATTAAACTCCTTGTTCTCTAAAATCATTAATTTTCTGTCTGCCTCCATTTCTACATATGTTTGAGATAATCTGATTTTTTATCATTTCTGAATCTTTTCATTTGGTTTATTAATAAGCTATGCATTTTCTGTATGTAAAAGGATGCATCTGTGTACTTAACTCTATGATCACTATTAGTATCTCACCAAAGTCAGTATTTTCATATTCTGGGACCAATATGCTTCATCCTAACTGATTTCATGTCTCTCAATCTTTTGTGTTCAATAACCATCATTAATTTTTCAAATAACAAATAAAATTTGTTTTTCTGATTTGTTGAGAAAGGTTTCTATGTGTAACAGCCCTGCCTGTCCTGGAACACAATCTTGTAGACCAGTTTAACCTCAAACATACAGCGATCCCTTTGCCTCTTCCTCCCAAGTGCTGAGATTAAATGTGTGTGCTACCACCACCAAGCCACAAATTAATTTTTAATATCCCCATCCTTAAAGCTGTTATGAAGCTCAACAGTTTTTCAGAACAAATTACAACTTCTTCTATACCCTGCTACATGATTAACATCACATACACTGTTGTTTGCAGAGCAATAGTATCCTTCTGAGTCTTTGTTCACTACCTCAGACATATTTACCTTGTTTGGTCTTTTTGTCATAAGAAATGCTCTTTTACATCTCTTTGTTTTTATTCTTATTAATCTTATTTACATATTCATTTAAAAGATTCCCCCATTACTTTTTTACACTTTTGATGTACTGATTTCTATTACATCACAGGTCAAAAGGAAGTTCCTCACAGATGCATTTTCTAATTTTATTATTTCTAGAAGCCTACACCAAAACTTTCCTCTGCCTCATATGGTTTAATTTCCTTTATGACCATTTACATGAGCATAATGTTTATTTCTTCCTTCATGTATTTATTCCTTTTCCCAATAAGAATAAACTTATACATTGAAATAGTGTGTTGTGGTCAATAATTGATGACCTATAATATGGTAGACCCATAAGAATTTCTTCTCATCTATTGGCATTATAGTAGTAATAATATGACAGGAGGTAACCCAGTCACAAAAAGACAAACATGGAATGCAATCACTCATATATGGATTTTAGACATGGATCAGGAGAATGCCAGCTTACATTCCCACAGCCAGAGAGTCTGGGAAACAGAACCTTCATGCAGCAACTGATGGAAGCAGAGGCAGACACCCACAGCTAAACACTGAACTGAACTCTTGGAATCCAGTGACAGGGAGGGAGGACTGATGAGCAAAGGGGTCAAGACTGAGCTGGTTTAACTCATAGAAATAGCTGACTTGAACAAGGGGGAGCTCTTGGATCCCGGACTGATGGCTGGGAGGCTAGTATGGGACTGATCCAGACCCCAGAATATGGGTGCCAGTGAGGAGGTCTAGGCAATCTATGGCATCTTGGGTAGTAGATCAGTATTTATCTCTGGCACACAAGTGGACTCTGGGTGCCCATCCTACAATGAGGGATGTTCTCTCAGACTGAACTCTTGGTGGAGGGTCTAGACCCTGCCTGAATTAAATTACAGACTCTGGAGATTGCGCATGGTGGGCCTCACCCTACCTGGGAAATGGAGTGGGGATTGGGTGGGGGCTGGAGGGCCTGGTGGGGGATGGAGGAGGAGAGGAGGGAGAGGGAGCTGGGATTGACATGTGAAGCAAGCTTGTTTCTAATTTAAATTTAAAAAAGAAAAAATAATAACATGACAGGACAGCACATGGTTCTTACACATGCGGTGATGCTTGTATAAAGAAAGCAACTTCACTGCCAGTGGCATTAAAGAACACCACACACAATTATGGATATTATATTTTATAACGACACACGTTTATGCCACGTGTTTGCATATTTGCTATATGCTGTCATTAGATTGTGTTATCAATTTGATGTGACCTTGCATATGGAACCCCAACAGAAGAATCAGTCGACTCAAGTAGATTAGCCTGCAATTATCTCTGTAAGAGACTATGTTGACTGATGTTTAATGTAGGAGGGCCTATGGTATTGTGGTGGCATTCTCCAAAAGCAGGAGGGCCTGGACTACATAAGAAAGATGAGTAAGCATGAGCACGCCAGCAAACATCATAGTTCCAGCCTTGAGGTCCTGAACAGATTCACATCAATGATAGAGAGCAAGGGAAATCAATGATGACACTTCATTATACTTTTTGGAGTTTATTCCTTCTATTTAGCTATTCAGTTAAAATTATGGAGTGACAGGCAAAATATGAAAAATGTAGCATTAAATAAACATTATATTTTAAATACTTTTCATGAATTAGATACATGACTTGTAAAAGAGTATTTAGTTGGTAGAATCAGCCAAGGAAATGATATACCCTTTATGTTTTCTATTACAAAAATAAACTCACATTTGTGATAATAAAATATTATAAATATATTGTTAAAATTTTAACAAACATGGTATTCAAAATTAACCCAATGAGAAAAACTTGTGAACTAGAGGATAGACTGGTACTAGAATACGTATTCCTTCTATTTAAATTAAACTTTACTGTAAAACAGTATTCCACATATTTCTGGCAGCAGATTCATATGTACTGTATACATGGCATCTCTGAATTGTAACAATAGACCAACTTTCAGTGACATACATACACTATCTAAGTTTGCACACTTATATCATCTATCCCACATTAACAAAATCACTTATCAATGCATAGATCAGAAAGTATCATCATAATTATCTTGGAAATAGCTATTGTAAGCACCAGAAATGCAGGAACTTTCTCTGAATGATTTTTACAAATTTTTGGTGAATAGGAAGGAATGAATATTCCTTATATTAAAACAGTAAATGAGTGAATAAAGTTAGTTATCACTTGCTGGGAATGAAGATTCACAATTTGACAATTTATCTGTGGGTATAAAGTAATATGTGTACTGAAAATTACGAACTAGTGAAGTGGAAGAATGCACAAGAACAAGCAGTATTTATCTCCCTACACAGTTATGTGAAAGAGACTGCTTAATATTTAATCAATTTCTATTGAACATCAGTTACAGACAAGGAATTTTTATAGCCTTTCCTCATTTAACTAAGAACACTGTCCAAGGTCATACAGCCAGTCAGCAATCGTCTGATCAAAGATGAAAATAATAGGCTCTTGCATTCCTATTCAAGTTTTCTAATCTTGTGACTATATAAAAGGCTAACTAGTGAGAGCCTCTGCTTTGTACTGCATCTCAAAGCTTTTTCTTAAATTATTGATCACATTCTCAAAAAATGAGATTTCATTTGAAGAATAATCCATGTTCTATGAAATTGGTCGTATTTTTGTGAGAAGCAAACATACATTAATTTCTAAATTTGAGTACACTATCAGTTTAATGAATATACCTATGAGTGATGATTAAGTCAGAATATTTTAAACATACATTGAAAATACTCAAGTTCAAATTGAAGACACAGGTTATTGCTATCTTATTCATTTTCTTAAGCTTCACCCTCCCTGGGGAAATGAGGGGATATTGGGGGGTTTGGGGGAGGGCACGGGAGGAGGGGAGGGAAACAGAGAGGGACCTGGAACTGACTTGTGAAGCAACCTTGTTTCTAATGTAAATTTCAATTTAAAAATAAATAACAAAAAGAAAAAGAAAAAGAAAATACTCGAGTTCAAATTGAAGACACAGGGTATTGCTATCTTATTCATTTTCTTAAGCTTGTTACATTATACATGTTATAAATCAACACAGTGATCTGCATCAAACATTTGTGAAAAAAAATCATATTGACTGATATATACAGAAAAAAGTCTTCAAATACTGTCAGATTCAAGTAGACAGAGTGAACATATTAGAACTGGGGTAAATCATGATTTTCAAGAGCATGCCATTGTGTTCTCATAGCTGGATCTCTGGAGAATTTAATAAGTGTAAGTCATGTTGGATCACTACACCAAAACTGAACAATTGTAGACTTCAAAGAAATACTTTAAGCTGATACATGACAGTAATCAGGGGGCTTATTGAAGAAACATGAAAATTTAAGCAAGAGATATATACTCTGAGAGGCAATTAACATGGTCACTATTATAGTTACAGCTGTACCTAGTTTAAAACTCAAAATCAAAACATTTTGAATAGAGATACTGGTAACATCAAAAGATGTGGAGAGAAATATGTGGAAAGAAAATGAATGGTTTTATTTAATATTTCATTTCTATTTTAATTATTAGATATGCTCTTCACCCTTTTATAGTTTTAAATTTTAAAAATTTTCTCTTTTGTTAGCCAAAGAAGGATTAAATTTGTATTCTTTTTTATTATTATTATTTTAATTTTAAATAGCTTGCTTCACATGTCAATCCCAGTTCCCTCTCCCTCCCTTCCTCCCACATTCCCCCACCAGCCCCCCCCAGCCTCCCACCCTATCGCCATTTCCTTCCACATAGGGGATATCTAGAGTCTGTCATTTCACTCAGGGCAGGGTCCAGGCACTCCCCTAAGAGATCAGGCTGAGAGAGCATCCCTCTTTGTGTTATGGACACACGATATTTGTATTCCAGGGGTAAACACTGACACACTGCCCAGGGCCTAATTATTTCCTTGTAATATAGTTTTTTTTAAATTCCCTTAATTCTTAAAATTCTGCTTCTTCTAAGCACTTTTACCTCTGTTAAAATTCTATTGGCATGGCTTGTTCTCTCCTGATAATCACCAAGTCAAGGGATTGGTATAAGTCTTCAAATCATAATGTCCTACAGAATCTGGCACAGTACTCATAGCTACCACCATCCTATTTATATTCTGGTCATTGAATGACCAAATATGCTGACCTGCTCCTTGAAAAGAAACATCAATGAGAAACATGGTCAGATTGATTGTAGCTCAAAAAGTTAATCTTAAAATCCTTCATTTTTCTCCAAATTTATTTATAATTTCTCATTTTGTAACAATCTATACAATAATAGCAGCACATAATTATTGTCATAAGCAGTTTAAAATGTATACAAATATATAAATAAATACATCACATCTCAGTAGTACAATGTTTCCACAGCCTAGATTTAGAACTTACTTACCAAGTGTTATGCACTCCTTATATCTGTCTATTCAGAAACCTATTTATCCATTTGTATATTAATCTACTTGCCTCTGTAATTGCTCAAGCTAGATTCACACTACCTACATAGGTACTTCTTCACATAACTTCTCACAATATATTCAAGCAGCATAAATTTATGATCCACACCTCACTGACTCTGGAAGCTACAATGAAGAGCTTGTCATATTTTTATGCTCCCATTAGTAAAATTTACTAAGGGTTTTTGAAAAAGATGAATTATTACTGCAAGTATAGCTTTTAAATTGTTTGACAAAGCAAACTTTTAGCAAAATAAAACTTACAAACATCTATATACATATATGCAATCCTTTTGAAGTTAAAGTTTTCCAATATATTCATGTATTTATCCCTTTTCAAATTAAAAAGTTTTAAGGGAGAAAGTAATGCCTTATTTAGCAATGGTATTTAAGAAAGTTACTACAATGTTGTATGTTCATAATATTGTGTATCAAGGGAAATACAATCTAATTGCCTTGTTTAATTCTAAATATTTTATTATCCATTTATGAAACAGAAAACAGGATGATTGTTCCATTGCTAGTGATGTCTATTATTCATAATATTGCCTGAGAGAGTTCCACAAGGTAGATTTCATTGTATAGAAGGAAAAAGATTTCCCATTGCGAATTGACCTATATACCATCTATGTATATGTAACTTTTTAATCTGTGTACCTATCATTTATCAATTTGTCATTTATCATTTTCTATAAATCAATTGTAATATATAACAATTGTTATCCCGTTTACTCTATAATATATAGATAATATATTATTAAATATGTGTGCTTATATGTGGTTTTGATAAATTGTGGTTCCAACACATGCTATGTCTTTAATGGTAAAATTTTCCCTTAGAATGTATTTAATGTTCATTAAATATATTGCCTCCTACTGTTGTGGAGCAATGAACCTCAAATTGAATAATTTTTATCATGGAGAGTTGATGATAAAAACTCAAGATATACCTTACTCACAAGTTTCAGAAACTCTATGAAACTAAAAAAGTTTAACAAGGTCCTTCTCTTTCCAAGGGTATACAAACTGTGGACTGCTGGAGAAACAGAAGACTCCAACCTGCAGAACTGTCTGTTCTCTTCCTGCCTTCCCACCCATTTCCTTCTGCTATCCATCCCTCTTTCTTTCTTTCCTTCCTTTTTTCTCTCTTTCCTTCTTCCTTCCTTTCTTTCTTTCTTCCTTTGTTTATTTCAATATTTAATTTGTTTTATTTCTGTGGATATGTGCATGCCTGTGCATGTGCCATAGATGTCCAACCACAGATATCAGTGAAAGACGTTGGATTCCCTGGAATTGTAATTATAAGCAGGTTTGTCATTTCTGGTTAGCATGCTTGGGAAATAAGTTCAAGTCCTCTGGAAGAAGAGTAAGTTCTATTTGCTACTGAGTCAACTATGTAAGGTCCAGCATTCATGAGGTACCACCTATGCTTAGGAGTTCTTGTTTTGTTGGTTGGTTGGTGATTGGTAGTTTGGGTTTTGTTTGTCTCTTTGTTTGTTTGGTTGTTTGTTTGTATGTGTGTGTGTGTGTGTGTGTGTGTGTGTGTGTGTGTGTGTGTGTGATGTTGTTGCTTATATATCACTCATGCTCCTCTATGTAACCCCCCAAAACCCAATGGTTTACCAAGCTTAATTTTGGTGGAATTGTTTCTTTGATAAGTTACTTCTCTGGGATAAGTGGACAGGCAATTACTCATTTTCCCCAGAAAAAGTCATGCAACATTCATGGTAAATAAGTATTTTGCAAGAATAGTCATATAATTCACCATAAAATTTCATATATTATAGTTAAAGAATCTGCAACCTTATATTTGCACATGATAAATGATACTTCTAAAACCTATTTATGATATCGTGGAATCTCTAATTAGCCAGGATACAAAACCTTACATACTTTATTGATTATATTCATAGTTCGATAGGGAACACAATTGTATATTCATAGTACATCCTCAGTCTATTCCATTATAAGCAAAGTGATGAAATTTTACCTGAGTATAATTCCCTAATCTGCATGTAGTAAAACACATTACAGTAAATATATCCATAAGGACCTCCTGTCTACATCAAATATTGTAAATTTGTCACAGGACTCCCATTTGGACTGTTTCTACCAAGTATCTTTTGCCAAGCACTTGGCTATCAATCAATACAAACACATCATTAATACTAAAATATGATACTATAATAGAAAGAGCAAATCTTACATTTTATAATGAAATCTCACTATGGATATCTTAGTGACACTAATATCAAAATAGGATAAGATTTAAGGGTGACTAACAAACTTTAAACTTGATATTGGAAAGAACACTTGTGAAGACAATGTAGAATCAGAAATTATTCAACTGTGAACTATGAAATTCTTGTTTTACTTATAAGAGGTTCTGGATATAATTCAATTGTCAAACATAGATATAGAATTTAAGAAGCCTTATTTCATTTCTTTGACTACAAAAAAAGAAATCAACCCATAGTATTAATGATTACTAGATATGATCTATAATTCTATGCTAATAAAGGCTACAAAATTAAACCATGGGAGCTAAGGATATAAGTGTTCATATTTGAGATAGTAGCTATATTATCTCTTCAAATGATAGAAGGTAGCTGTGGTTCTTCTATGTAAAAGTTAAAATAATAGGTGAAATTAATTACAAAGATAAACATACTTTGATGGAATAAAGAGGCTTTAGGTAAGATAACCTTAAATAATTAAATAATCCACAAAATACAGAGTTTGTTTCTAGAATATTTCCATATTGTAGAAGCATTCACCTAAGAAAATGCAATAGCCCCTTTTAACTGCATAAGAATGTATTATTTGTGAATGGCTTCTTATACTGGCTTAGATTACATACTGCTATTTGATATATATATATATATATACATATATAATTTCATTTATCTTATTAAAATATGCTACTGACAAAAGAAGAGTTACATGAGAAAATATGAAGGAACAAAAATGACTCCCAAAGACTATTGAGCTTATAACTAACACAGCAGAGCAGAACTACTTATAATTCTAAATTCTGATTAATTTCAAGCAATTAACAAGACCACTTAGTAAATTCACTTTCTAAAGTTCTATTTGTACCTCTATAATCACCTTAATTAATTTTTATATCAGTCATTTTGCTGAACTGATGTGATTGGCTCATGACAATGAATAATAAATATGTATATTAACATGCTGCAATTTGAGACAATTTTTGTTTGGCACAATGTCTGAAAATGAATCTTGATCCATTTAGAATACATGTTTTACACTTTCAAAAGCAAAATGAAAGCCACTACAACCAGGGAATCAGGTGGGCTAACTGCTTAGTTTCAACTTTCCCTCCCTTTCTCTGAATCCATACCCCGTCTCATTCCCCACTGCACTAGACCATGTGTGGTAGCCTCCGGATCCTACATTCATCTACAGTGGTTCACACATATCTTTCTCTCCAAACTTCCCTACTCTATTAATTACTTTATTCAAGTCTCCCAAATAAGTAAGCATTTGTTGGAAAACAATGTACCACCCCCAGTCAGCAATGCAGGTAGCCTAACTAGGGATCTTTACCACTCCATCTTCTCCTCCAAATCCATTCTTCAATTCTTATCCCCATCTCAGTACCCGAAAACCTGCAGCAGCCTTGTATTCCTCCCTATCCTGTACTCCAGTAGAACATACAGACATCCATCTCTGTAATTTCTTCCCACAGTCATCACGTTATCCTAGTTTCCAACTCTAGCAGACATTCATGGGCAATTACAGGTCACTCCAGCCAGGGAAGCAGGTAGTTTGTCTGTGGATCTTCACTACTCCCGCCTCTCTTCCAAATACAATTCCTTAGTCTCACTGTCACCTCTGTAGCTGACCACTTCTTGTTCCCCCTTCCCCCATTTCCAGAGGATTGCTCACATCTTTTCCTCCAAATTTCTTCCAAACCCATCCTGTTCCATTAGTCCCTCACTCAAGCAGGCTTTCTCTGGGATCCCACTGGTGAAACCTGACAAAAATCAAGTAGATCAACAAAGCAGATAGCTGAGATTCAGATCTTTATTCTCCCTATCTATCCCACAGCTTAATCCCCAGTTCTGTAGCAGACTACATGTAGTGACATCTTCTTACTCTCTGCTGCCATTCCCAGAGGGCTAAGAAAATCCCAGCTGAACACCCTACTTTGGTCCCTCTTGTGTATGCCCTCAGCCCCAACTCTTAGCCTATCCCCATTCCAAAATATCATCTCTGACTATGTAGGAAAACATTTTACCCAGAACTGTCAATTATCACACATATCAGAATTCAAAAAGAACTTCCTAACTGGCAGCATACAACCGTGACACTCTCATAACAACAAGAGAGGGAAACAGAAACCAAGGAAAACAACACCTATCCAACAAAAAATTAACAGATAGCAGCACCTAGAATTATAAACTTTTAAAACCCAGATGCAGAGATGCCAGCATAAAAGCAAAACCAAAAACAACCAAGAGAGTATGTCTCTACTAGAGACTACAAAGCTTTAATACAGTAGACTTTAGTATTGCAACATAGCTGAAACACAAGATAAGTACATTAAAATAGCCCATATAAATATTATATAGGTCCTTAAAGGGGGAATAAATGAATTTCTTAAAGAAATCTATGAAAATGCAAATAATCAGTAGAAGGAAATGAATAATACAGTTCAAGGCTGTGGAAGTAGAAATAAAATAAATAAATAAAATACCAAAATAGAGAAATTTGGAAAGGAAAAATTCAGGAACTCAGAGATAAGGGTCACCAACAGAATGAAAGCAATGAAAGAGAGAGTATCAGGCATTGAAGACATGACAGATGAGATAGATACCTCAGCCAAATCAATATTAAATGTAAAGATACCCTAGCATAAAACCTCCAGGAAATCTGTAACACTATGAATAGACCAAATCTAGGAATAATGAGAAGACAGGGGGAGAAAAATCCAAATCAAAGGCACAGAAAATAAACAAAATCATAAAAGAAAATTTAATTATTGTAAAGCAACTCCTATATAACTACAAAAAGCACACAGAATATTAAAAGAGAAGAAATTGTCCTCATAGCATAAAAGTCAAAAGAAGAAACATACAGAAAAAAGAAATAATATTGAAAGCTACAAGGGAAAAACAAGTACCCTATAAAATAGACATATTATAATAAGACCTCACATACCAATGGAGATTCAAAATATCATAAGGGCTTAGACAGATGTTCTACAGATTCTAACAGACTACAGATGTCAACTCAGCCTACTACACCAAGCAAAACTTTTGATCACAATAGATGGAGATTATAAGTCATTCCCTGAATCAACAAAAACAAGAGTCAACAAACACTGTTTATTGATATTTCTCAGCATCAATGAGCTCAACTCCCCAAGGAAAATCACAGACTAATAGAAAGTATGTGAAAAGAAGATCCATCTTTCTGCTGCATTCAAGAAACAGGCTTTAATCTGAAATACAGACAACATCTCAAGGTAAAAAGATGGAAAACTATCTCAAGCAAATAGACCACAGAATCACGGTGATAGAGCAATTTTAACACAACAAAATAGACTTCAAACCAAAACTAATTAAAAGATACAGGGAAGGACCCTACATATTCATCAAAGGAAAAATCCAGCAACAGAATATTGTAATACTTAACATCTGTGCCCAAAATACAAGGGGACCAAAGTTCAAAAAATAAATACTAAAACAGTTAAAGATCATATATTGACCCTTAAGCTCTGTTAGTAGGAGACTTCAATACCCAAATCTAGACAATAGACATCCAGACAAAAACTAAACAGAGAAATGCTAGAGCTAACATATTTTATAAACCAAATGAACATAGCAGATATTTACAGAAAAGTTCATGCAAACACAAAGGAATATACATTTTTTCTCAGAACCTCATGGAATTTCCCACAAAACAGAGCATATATGGAGACAAAAAGCATGTCTCAACAGACAGAAGAATCCTCAGCCCTTCACCCAGATCATTGAGAAGTGCTGTAGCCCTGAACCATTTGCTACAAATGGAGGTTCCACTGAGATCAGGAAAGAAGGGAAATTGATGAAGGATTACACTCGAATGCTGGCCAGTAAGTAAGGTATGAGGACATGTATATTTGGATAGGGGTACCAAGTTAGCGATACTGAGTAAGGCTCCAGTCCTTGCCTGACCCACTGGGGTCAGGATTGTCAGGGATTTTCCTGAGAGTCAGACCCTGCAGAAGGGTAATTTTTGAGTAAGGATCCAGCCCTCATCTGACCCGCTAGGGTTGGGATTGTCAGGGATTTTCCTGAGGGTCAGCACCTGCAGAAAGCCAGTCAACATTCTCATTAAGGTTAGGAGTGAGTGTATTAAACATGGGTGCTACTAGTTCCTACCCTCTTTTGCAGGACAATTTGATCCAATTGCTAAAAAGGCAGGGCATCAATATCAGGCATAAGACAGCTTAAAGACTTCTTAAAAACTATACATAAAATTAGTCCTTGATTTTTGGTCTCTGGTGACCTTAATTTCCTCAATTAAAACTAGGTTAGAGTGGATCTACAAAGAAGTTTACATAAAGAAGGGCCAAATACCATACCAATTGTTACCTTTTCTCTGTGACGTCTCTTTAAGGATGCACTTATTAGTGATAATACGGTAGTAAAAGAGCAAGTCAAAAAAGCTAAAGATGCCTTCACAAAGGCTCAGAACTAAGAGTCTATTAGATCAACTCAAGTTTCCAATGCTTCTTCTTATGGATAACCTCCCTCTTCTTCAGGGGATGAGACCAAGGAACACAAAGAACCTCAGTTTGAGAAGAGTGTCCTCAAATTAAAACATAAACTTAAAAAAAAATGCTCCTTTAAGCTGCATCCCCGGCCTGTAATTCTAAACCTTCTGGTTCTCTCTGTCTGCATCCTTGGGGCCAGGGTAGAAGAGAACATTGCCCTCTTGGCTTTGGGGATGTGGAACGGTTGAAGGAGGTGGTTGTTGCATCTAGGCCTCATGCCCTTTTCAATCTGACCATTTTTGGATCCTTTACAGCCTTAATTTTTGCCTCCAGTGATTGGCAGTGATTATGTCATGTTGTGCTGTTGGGGGGAGATTGTTTGGCCTAGAAGGGTGACTGCTAGGAACTGTGTGGCCAGAGGGCGTGGCATGACTTCCTGTTCCCTTGGTGAGAATTTCAAGGTGATTGCTGGCATGGGAGCCTATGAGGCTCTGGGCCAGCAGGTTCTTTATGACCCGGCTGTTTGTGCGCAGACCTAAATGGCTGCTGACCGCACATTTGGGGATATTCAGACCACCTTAGGATTAGCTGGCTTATAATTAGCACCAGAGAAGGTACAAAAGGAATTTCCATATCAATATCTAGGACATCACTTGCTTCATAATTGGGGTGTGTCCTCAAAAAGTCAGTCTTTGCCTGGACATCCTCAAACGTTAAATGATTTTCAACAACTTCTGGGAGATATAAGTTGGCTCAGACCTAGCTTAAAAATTACTACTGGGAAACTTAAACCTCTTTTTGATATATTACAAGGTGATTTGGATCCCAACTCTCCTAGAGTCCTCACTATGGCAGGATGGGAGTGTATTCATGTGACTGAAAAAGCCTTAGAAAGGACTCATTTGGATTATATAGACTATGCCCAGCCTCTAAAGTTGTTACTGTTTTGTTCTGCTCATGCTCCTACAGGAGTTTTTTGGCGAGAGAGTCCCATTATTTGGGTTCATTCTCTAGCCTACCCATCTAAATCTGTGGTGTCCTACCCCGAGCTATAGTTGTGCTCCTATTTAAAGCACAAAAGGTTGCCTTACAAACCTTTGGCAAGGAGCCAGATCAGGTTTTACACCTTTGTCCTGTCAACAAGTAGAGTGGCTACAAAATAATAACTGTGATTGGGCCATTTTTCTCTCTGCTTCCCAGAGTTATTTTGATAATCATTACCCATCCAATAATTTGGTTTTGTTTTTTAAAATGCATCCTTTGATTTTTCCCCAAAATTGTAGTCTTTCAGCCTATTTCTAAGGGGCGAGTGGTTTTCACCCATGGTTCCTCTAAAGGTACAGCTGTAGTCATATCTTATCCCACCATTAAGACAACCAGAATTCATGTAACTTCTGCCCAAATGGCAGAACTTTCAGCCCTAACCTTGGCTCTACAACTCTTCTCCATGGAAGCACTAAATATTTATGCCGATATTCAGTATATTGCTCATATTATCCAACACTTGGAGACTGCTGCCTATGTCGCTCCCATCTCTAGGATACAAGAGAGCTTATTACAGGTACAAGGTCTGCTTGGCAATGGAGCGAACCTATGTTTGTGGGGCATCTTAGGGCCCACACCCCTTTGCCAGGGCCCCTAAGTGAAGGAAATTGCATGGCTGACAGTTATGCTTAAATCGGTGTAGTTTTACAAGGGCTCACTATAGCACAATCCCTGCATAAGAGTTTTCATCTCAGTGCAGGATCCTTATGATTTCATACTGGGATTACCAAAGAACAGGCTGTTCAAATAATTAAGGATTGCCCTTTTGTGTAGAATTGCTTCCTGTGCCTCACTTGGGAGTAAATCCCCAAGGACTTTTGCCCAATCACATTTGGCAAATGGATGTAACACATGTGCCATCCTTCGGTAAATTATAATTTGTCTATGTTTCTGTAGATACTTTTTCTCACCTCATATTTGCCTTTGCCCACTCTGGTGAAAAAATGAAAGATGTTAAGAGCCACTGTTTACAGGCTTTTGCTTACATGGGGGTTCCAAAACAAATTAAGATCAATAATGGCCCTGCCTATGTCAGCAGTGGTTTCAGTCACTTTTGTCTAGAATTTGATATTTTTACCCAAACTGGAATTCCTTACAACCCTCAAGTGCAGGCTATTGTGGAACTCTGAAACCTAAAGAAAAGAAGGGGGGCCTTGGGGGCCACCTTGGCTCCCCTCACTCTACTCTACCACTTATCCTCTATATCTTAAATATTTTAATTGTGCATGCTTCTGGCAACTCCTCAGCAGGCTGTCATTGTCAGTCGCTGTACAGCAAAAACCTCTGGTTAAATGGAAAGACCTAACCTAGGGTCTTTGGAAAGGACCAGATCCAGTTTTGGTATAGGCCCAGGGGTCTGTTTGTGTCTTCTCACAGGATGGTGAGTCCCCAATTTGGGTTCCAGATCATTGTGTGCACTGTTCCTGCTGATACACATCAGTCGTCAATAGACCCATTAGGCTTTAACGATGAACCCGCCTGTCCTGATGCTGGTGGGTCTTTGGAGTCAGGTATACCTAGCTACATGGCTGCATTGTTTTAGGCAATTCATCCATTGCTAATTTTTTCCTAATGCCTCTGTTACTGGCCTTTAGATGACCCCCTTTTGCCTGACCCTAGGTGTTGGCAGGACCCATTAAATTGACCCTCTTTTAAGCTGGGTCATGCCAACCTTCAGGCCTTGTGCCTGCTTAGACATTTGCTATATTCAATAACACTCCCTCAGGAGAAATGCTTAATTATTTCCTTCAGGAATGCCGCCTGAGAAGCTGTTGGAATGGTGAAATATCAGCCTTGGTGGTCTGTGTTCCTGGTGTCATGCCTATTCCAGTGGAACACTCAGGAGAAAACCAACTCATCCTTACATGACACGGGAGAGACTTTGACATCACGGTAGCTGCAGTTTCTGGCTTCCCTGTCTCTTAGCCAGTTGCCCTGGAAGGGAAGCTGGATAAACTCTCAGGGTAGGTTGCCTCTACCTTAAGTTCCCAAAATAATATCAATTCTCTAGTACAATTGGGCACTTTAAATCTTACTTAACAAATGACAACTTCATAAATTACATGACTATATTGGTTATTCTACCTAAGACCAGGGTGCCTCCCCTTTAGGGACATCAGCAGACAGGTCTATCACTTAAGGAATGGAGTAGGTTGCTAACCATCAGGATTATGGCCCTGGGCAACACAGTCTTAGTCCTAGTCTGCCTTTGCTGCATGGGAAGACCACAAGCCCAGCGCCATTTTTATACAAAGCAGATCATGCATTCCTTGGCACAGATAACCCCCTCAGTGCAGGCCTGGTTGACCCAGCAAGACAAATGAGCAATCAATGACAGATAGACTTGGGGAACTTCTGGTAACCTAAAATAGAGGGTCTGTGAGGCCTGGGCATGCTTCTCGATGATGGGTAAGACAGATATTAATGTCCCAGGTAACCTAAGCCAGATGCTTATTTTTACTTACATAAAAAAGGGGGATTTGTTGCACCCTTCCCCCATGGGGGTCTGCTGACCATCTTGCAACTAGGAGCTTGTTGCAAATACCTCTTGTCCTCTCCTTTCAATTAAGCCAGAATGCAAGTTCCTGTTTTCTGCCCATTCATGTTGTCTAAATTCAAGTTCCTGTTGTCTGCCCATCCTTTGCTGGAGGGCCCTTGGAACATGAGCTTCTGACCTTGATAGTTTTCCACCGTGCTTGCTTACGGTATTTGATGCTCGACTCTTGTTACAATAAATGCCATTCTCCTTGCAAGAACGAGCCGCTGTCTTTTGTCTTCATTTAAATCCTCAGCCCTTTGCCTGGATAACTGAGAAGTGTTGTAGCCCAGAACCGTTCAATATACATTCAGGCTTGAGTACACATGGCAGATTCCCGAAGCATCTCCAAGCTGTGTTGTATGCTGCATGGCAGACTTAGCTCTTTACTCACACAGACACAAAAGGTGGAAAGCCTGCTATAGGCTGCTTGGTGGCAGCTTGGACTTACAGCCCCTGAGTTGGGGCTGTAAACAGGGATCCCAAAGCTGGCTGTAAACACACCACCACCATATGTGGGAAAACCCAGCAGGGTAGAGACAGCAGTCAAAGCTACCCCTTTGATCCTAGCCCCACCAGCTTAACAGTTTAAAACATTGATCAGAAAAAAAAAACCATTACCGCTACACAATAAAGACAGATTCAGACAAAAAGAAACCTCTGTATAGCTTACAATGTGTTAAAAAATGTGGAGAGACAGGAAAAAGAGTATAGGCAGATATTAAAAATAATTTTTAAAAAAGTCTTTAAAGAGACAGTAAAAGTAATAAAAGTAAAAAAAGAGATGGAAAATACATGGGAAGTCTGGATTCTGTATACTATTGTGTTGAGTTTGACTATGTGCGCCAAAATACTTTCATATGCTTTTCACAATATTATACTAGAGAAATAATTGTACTTACCTATTTGTTATATAACATGTATCAAATTCCTACAATTTCCTCAGATTTCAGTATTATACTAGATTACAAGTATGGTATGAACAAAAGAATTAATGAGAAAACACGTGTGTTTTAGATCCTTGTCTTTAAGGCTTATGTGTTCATTATCATTTTAATCAGAGCAGTTAAGATTACCAGGTTGATACCCTTACAAGATTAAGCAATAGGAAAAAGATTGATCACATGTAGGAAGCAGTAAGATGTGTGCTTCAGGGAGGGGCACTTTTGAAAGGATTAGAAACTATGACCCTGTTGGAGTAGGTATGATATTGTTGGAGAAAGGGGCACAGAGGGTGGGCTTTATTGTTTCAAAAGCCCAAGTCAGGGCCAGTTGCTCTCCCTGCTGTCTTCAGATACAGATGTAGAATTCTCAGTTACGATGTCTGCCTGCAGGTTACCATACTCCCTACCATGGAGATAATGGACTAAAACTCTGAAACAGTAAGCAAGTCCCAATTAAATGCCTTATTTGTAAGAGTTGTCATGGTCATGGTATCTCTTCACAGCAATAAAACTTGACTAACATATATAAATTTAAATGAACATGAAGGAGACAAAGTGATATAAATGTTATATATCAATGAAATGTATCAAAATGTTTATTGATGGATACAGCCACTTAACATGATTTTTTACTTTTTGATCACTTGGTTTTGAATACAGTTTTTTACATGCTTATTTGAAATGATACAAATACAGAACAGCATCAAACTGTAAGGATAGAATTTGGCTCAGATGTCATTTACTTAAACTGATGAAAAAAAAACCTTAGAAGTCTTAAATTATGAGAGACAGAGATGAGATCAAGAGAAAGAGAGAATGAGAGAGAGAGGGGAGAAGGGAGTGTGTTTACTTTCTTTTTATTGCTAATGAGAATCACTGATTACCATGAATCTACAGAAGTATAAGAACCTTACCTATCTGATGGATTGTTCAACCAGAAATAATTTATCCTTTAAGGAATAATTTTGGATGCTCCTAAAACCATGAATATACTCAGTTCCATGGATCTTCTCTTAATATATGGAAACTGCTTTGGGCTTTGGATTTGTATAAATGTGCATGGCAAAATTTTACATCGTATGTATAATGAATATAACACAAAGCATTTGGATAAAATCCTTGTGAATATGTCAAAATACTAAATTGCATCATTTAGACATTGATATTAGAATTAAAATTTATATTCAGAAATGAGTACTCTAGCTCTAGAACTTTTAAAATAGACATTTTATGTTTTGAACCTTTCTGTATGTACAAAATTTAACTTTGTCACATCCTTCCTCTATACCTTCTCTCCAGCTACCTTGATACTCCCTGCCCAAAGTACATTAAAGCTTTAAGGCTTGGTTTGCCTACTTGTCATCTGTAGAATGTGGGCAATTTGGTAATCCTTTCTGAGATTTCATTTTCAAATTTGTCTAATTGGTATGGTCAATATTTCATTGAATTTGCATTGTAATCCTATAATATATACAGTGTTTTATCAATAATTTTCTAATGAAGAAATCAAGGCCAAAAGAAGATGAACAAATTGTTCAAAATCACATCATTGGCAACTAGTCAGATGGAGATTTGAATCCTACTAGACAGGTAGGTACTGTTAGTAGCTCACATGTACCCTCAACCCTGTACATTCTTCTGCAACTTTCCCACTGCCATATCCTTCCTGTTTTTTCTTTCTAAAGTGTCTTCTTCCTGAATCCAGATAACAAATGAAAACACCAGGAACTGAGTGTGCACACCCCACTATGATTTCTAAATAATGACTGCCATAAACCAGAAGACTAATAATCCAGATCCTTGTCTATTCAGTATATAGGCTTGAGGTATATTACATAAACCATTTCCAAATGTCATCCAGAGATTGAATCCCAGCTGCCGATCATAGTGATTCTTAAACTGTATATTTTATTGTTTTCATTCCCTTCATTTTATTTCTTTGCTTTTTTACTCCTGTTCTCTATGAATTTATCTCAAACATGCCCTATCTGTAGGGTGCACATAAAAGTCATAAAGATACTCAAATTTGAAATGCTGTTATATTTACTACAAATTGCAGTAGTGATGGAAGCAGATAGCCCCTCAGAACCTTCAGGCCATTCTGGCTAATGAAACAAGTAGACTAACTGCAGATCTTCACCTCTCATTTTCCCATTTTCATCTCCATCTCTATAGCAGACCACCTGCTACAGCCTCCTTTTCTCTCTACCCCATCTCCATTAGATCACACAGCTCTTCCTTTCCAAACTTTTTTTCCTACACTCACTAATTTGTTCTAGCCCAAACTATAGCAGGCATCCCCTGAGAACTCCAGGCCACTCTAGTCAGAGAAGCAGGTAGCCTGATTATAGATCTTTACCCCTTTCTTCTTCTGTTTCCCCAAGTCCAATCCCTCTTTCTGGTATCGTTCCCAGCTCTAAAGAAGACCGTTGTTTTCTTCCTCCCCTTCCTATCTTCCCTCATCTGCAAAAGATCACACAAATAGCTCTATTCAACCTTCTTCCTGATCACTTTACCTCAGTTTCCAATCCCAGCAAGCATCCTCCAGCAATCTCATATCTGCTACTACTTGGGTGACCAAGAACCTGAGACTAGATAGCCCGCAAAACTGGATAAAAACAAATAATACCGTTATTTTTAAAGTAGCAATAAAATTACTTCTAGTGGCGTTCTACTACACTTATAGATCAGTGATTTGCTCACCCTAAATCATCAAAGAAGCTTCCTACTGAAGCAGATCAGAACATGGAAATGCCTCTCTACAGGGCCAAAGCAAACTTACAGAAATAGAGGCAGAAAGAGGATAAAAGCAAGAGGGGATGGAGGCTCTCTAAATCAACTCAGTTATGGCACTTATGAGCTCACAGACTGATGCATTATGCTCAGGGCCTGCAAAGTTTTGTATCAGTTGGGATATTAGGGGTGATCAAGAAATGGACATATATTCCTATTCCTAACAGAGACAACCACTTGCAAATGAAAATTAATTTTCCCCCAAGCAAATCTCACTGGAGAAACAAACTACACTAAGGATAGTCTGCATGCCCAGCAGTAGATGGCAAACAGAAAAAGAAGGTTCTTTGTCTCATAATGTCATATCAGGGTTGTTATATTTTTAAAAATGTTTATCTTATTATTTTTATTTGTTTTATTACATTTATTTTTTCTGCTCTCATGTTACTTTACAGGTCTTTTGTTGTATGTATTATGGCTTCTACTACATTAGGAGGATTAAATAGAGAAGGGATGGAAAAGAAACGTAAAGGGCTAAATCTGGAATATGAGTAGATATATACAACACTAAATTTATTTGAAAAACCATATGGAAATTTACTATTGGAAAAGCTTTTTAGAATATGTAAGTATATGAAACAAATATAAATCATATCACCAAATAATTTGTGTATATGTGTGTGGGGGAATGTCAAAACTAGGCTTCTTATGCCAAGTAAAACCTCCAGTGATAGAAATGAATTGCATGTTACCAAATTGTTGGCTTAAGTGTCCCCATGGATACACCCAAACATCACAGAATATTGTCAAATTCATTGGTTACTCTCTGAAACCTGATGGTTAATCCCTGTTGTTGAAAAAAATCAAGATGGTTCTTAACTAGTAGCTTCACCTCTATTGACCAACATTCATGGTACTGGAGGGTCCTCTTCATGGTGCTGGATGAGATAGGTAATCCTCAATATCTCTAATTCTGTGAGCAACAAGAGTGACACGACTGCAAGATATGTTGGTGAAATGCTGATGCAAATGTTACAGGCATAATCAACTACTTTCTGTTGGAATTAAGTCCTACTCTATGAGATTGAAAGTTTTTTGAGACCCCCCACATTCTATATTTATTATTAGGTGTAGCCATAGTAACACATATAGTTTCAGGGAATTTTTTGTTAATTACTTTCAGTAGTTTTATTTTAATTTAAAATAGAAACAAGGTTGCTTCATATGTCAATCCCAGGTCCCTCTCTGTTTCCCTCCCTACTCCCATGCCATCCCAACAACCCCCCAATGCCCCCTCCATTCCACAGGGAGTGTCAGGCCCTCCATGGGGGTGTCCATAGTCTCCCATTTCATCCAGGGCAGGCCATAGAACCTCCCCCAAGAGTCCAGGGTGAGAGTGCATCTCTCATTGTGGTATGGGCACCCAAATTCCATTTGTATGCCAGGGATAAATACTAATCTACTATCCAAAGCCCCAAAATTGCCTAGGCCTCCTCACTGACACCCACATTCAGGGTGTCTTGATCAGTCCCATGCTGGATTTCCAGCCATCAGTCTGGGACTGAAGAACTACCCTTTGATCAGGTTAGCTGTTTCTGGTAGTTAAACCAGCCCAGTCTTAAGCCCTTTGCTCATCAGTTCTCCCTCTCTGTCACTTGGTCTCTTGAATTCAGCTCAGTGTTTAGGTGTGGGTGTCTGATTCTGCTTCCATCAGTCATTGGTTAAAGGTTCTGTTTCCCAGACTCTCTGGACATGGGGTTGTAAGCTGGCACTCCCCAGATCTATGTCTAAAATCCATATATGAGAGAGTACATACCATGTTTGTCTTTTTGTGACTGGGTTACCTCACTCAAGATGGTTTCTTCTAGTGCCATCCATTTGCCTGCAAATTTCAGGATTCCATTTTTTTCTGCTGAATAGTACTCTATTGTATAAATGTACCACATTTTCTCTATCCACTGTTCTGTTGAAGGGCATCTAGGTTGCTTCCAGGTTCTGGCTATTACAAATAATGCTGCTTGTCCTTGTTGTATGAATGTGCATCTTTTGGATATATGCCTAAGAGTGGAATTGCTGGGTCTTGTGGTAGGCTGATTCCCATTTTTCTGAGGAATCTCCATACTGATTTACAAAGTGGCTGTATAAGTTTGCACTCCCACCAGCAATGGACAAGTGTTCCCCTTTCTCCACATCCTCTCCAGCATAAACTGTCCTTAGTGTTTTTGATTTTAGCCATTCTGACAGGAGTAAGATGGTATCTCAGAGTTGTTTTGCTTTGCATTTACCTGATGGCTAGGGATTTTGAGCACTTTCTCAAGTGCCTCTCAGCCATTTTAGACTCCTCTATTGAGAATTCTCTATAGCCCAATTTTTAATTGGAAACTTTGGTGTTTTGGAGACTTGCTTCTCGAGTTCTTTGTAAATTTTGGAGATAAGCCCTCTGTCAGATGTGGGGTTAGTGAATATCTATTCCCATTCTGTGGGCTGACATTTTGTCTTGTTGACTGTGCCCATTGACTTACAGAAGCTTCTCAGTTTCAAGAGGTCCCATGTATTAACTGTTGACCTTAGTATCTGTGCTACTGGTGTTATGTTCAGGAAGTGTTCTCCTGTACCAATTCGTTCAAGGGTACCACCCACTTTCTCTTCTAAGAGGCTCAGTGTGGCTGGACTTATGTTGAGGTCTTTGATCCAATTGGACTTAAGTTTTGTGCATGGTGATTGACATGGATCTATCTGCATTCTTCTACATGCCAGCATCCTCCAGTTATGCCAGCACCATTTGTTGAAGATGCTTTCTTTTTTCCAATGTATATTTTTGCTTCTTTGTCAAAGATCAGATGTTCATGCATGTATGGGTTAATATCAGGGTGTTCTATTCTATTCCATTGGTCTACCTGTCTATTTTTGTGCCAATGCCAAACAGTTTTCAGGACTATAGCTCACTCTATAATAGAGCTTGAAGTCAGGAATGGTGATGGCTCCAGAGGTTGCTTTGTTGATTAAGGTTGTTTTGGCTATCCTGGGTCTTTTGTCTTTCCCTACAAAGTTGATTATTGATCTTTCAAAGTCTGTGAAGAATTGTGCTACATACCTGATACTGTTAAAGTGTCCAAGAACATGAAACTAGATAAGTCATGAGCCAATGGTTAAATATTCTGCTATTATTTTCATAAGGGACTAAGGGAACCAATAATTATATGACTCCTAAAGATACAATGTTGTACCCAAAGACTCATGCCTTGCTTAGTAGACCTCATCAGAAAAAAACAAAACCAAAAAACATCTTGCAGTAAACAGGAATTAATCGAAGGATGACAGGGCAGAGAGTGAGAAACTAAGGTGTACTCAGTCATAAATGGGATATCTTCATCCAAGTCCTGTACCCAAGGCTCAGGGATTTATGTGAAAGAAAATGAAGAAAGATATTAATAGCCAGAGGTAATGGCTGACTCCAAGGAATCACATCTTCCAGATACAACAGAGCAGATGAACATATGAAAGCACACAGAATTTATTAGCATGCACAATCCAGTGTGATGGATAATTTTATGTCAACTTGACACAAGCTGAAGTCATTTGAGAGGAGGGACCCTTTACTGAGAAAATGCCTCCATAAGATCAAGTTGCATGCAACCCTATATAGCATTTTCTGAGTTAGTATTTGGTGAGGGCATTTTAAGTCCATCATGATTGGTGCTCTATTTGAGATCGCATCTTGAGTTCCTTTGATCATGAACAGTGCTATGGAAAAGTTAGCAAAAAAACCCCTTTCCTCCCCAAGTTGCTTTGGTCATGGTGTTTTATCACAGCAATAATGACCCTAACTAAAACAGGACTTTACAGTTTCATGGCAAATGGGTCTCAGCCCTGAAATGGAGAAGTTGACTTAGGTCCCTACTCCTAAACAAGAAGCTATCTGTAAATGAAGCCTATGGACAAGAGAAAAATCAGTTGTTTTTCAGTATTTTCTAATTGGGTATATTAACCACAGTTTGGGGTAGAACCCATGCCCAAGAATATTCAGTAAACATAAAACTCAATGGTATATTTTAGACATTTTTTCATATTACTTTCTTTGTAGATTTTTGTTTTATTGGTCTTTTCCTTGTTTATATTGATTTCCACTGTTGTGTTGGTGGTGGTGGTTTTCTGTGTATGTGTGTGTGTGTGTGTGTGTGTGTGTGTGTATGTGTGTGTTTCTTGGGACATTCTTTGATTTTTTTATACTTGTTCTGAGGGGGGATAATAAATTGGGTGGGTATGGAGGTGAGAGGACCTTGGAGGAAGTAGGAGAAAAGAAAAAAATGAATAAAATGTACTATACAAAAACTTTTTCAATAAAAAATAAAAGTTTTAGACTCATACACACAAATGGACTAATTGACATTTTGTCATAGGCATATTAAAACTGAACCATTCTCCTGAATCTTCTCCAAATCCTTGTTCCCACTTGTCAGAAAATTTCCTCCTTCCTCTATCAGATCTACTTAGCCTTGTTCCCATCAGTAAATACTATTCATTGCAACCACTACTGTTCATATGCCTTTAATTATCCTAGTTCCGAATATAGGCACCTCCTGTATAGTTACATGCCATGTCTGACTATGTCACTTTTGGCTCAAATAGGTCAAAATCTAGAAGAAATGTTTACACAAATCAATGACTCACAAGATCCAGAGTGGTGAAGGATAAGAGCTATTCACTATCCTATTCATATGTACATATATATACATATATATATCATATACCATATATATGAGTGCTGGATATGTAGAGGAACAATTGTGTAGTATAAATTAATAATCACTCTAATACATTTGTTTCATGATTAATTTCATATGTGTGCATATGTATGTATGTATGAATGCATGTATATGAAATATAATATGAGCATACACACACACACACACATACACAGAGTTTCTGACCTTGTTCTGTACCAACAGAGAACACACAAAATCAGGAAATTCTTAGAGCCACCTTAGCTTCCAGATTTCTCTTATCTTTTGAAATCCTTTAAAGTGCAAAGCAATGTTTTCAGGCAAAAGTAAAACTAAGTTTACAGATGATGGTTTTGCTGATAGGGAGTCCTGAATGACAATACAATTCCTACAGTGAGACACTGTAATGAGATCAAAGTGTTTACTACTTCAATACTGCCAGTCAAAAACTCCCATAAGTGAAATGAATTCTGGGCCACAAGCCACACATGTGCTTTGAGAAATTTAAAGCATGTGAATACATTGGTGTTTTTATTATTGTCCTGAATGAGTGAGATATTTCACTTATCACTTTGAATAAAACATAAAATGTTCAAGATATTCATAATTTCAAAAATATTAAGAGCAACAAATTACATAAATGTTTAGAGTTTAGGTATCGTTAGAATTTGTATAGGCAATATATAATATTGTGAAAGATTTCAAGGATGCTTTATATTCAACCAAATAAACTATATAATTCTGTAATTTCTCCAATAAAATTCTTGGCTTGCTTCCAGAGAATGAGCTTATAAACAGTTTTAGAGAAATAGAAATAGAGGGGAGAATCTGATCATTATACATATGCATGAAAATGTCATAATGAACCTAATTATTTCACACAATTAATGGACATCAAAATAATACAAATAAGATAAACAACCAACAGATAGCACAGAATACAAACTTATAAATATTCAAAATATACTTTAACCGTATTTTCACAAAACTTCAAATTGCATTCCTAAACTTTGTAAAACTGAGTGTTCATCGTTAGGTTTCACATTACTAATCATAGTGAATTATTAGTAAGGCATGCTTACATTTTTAGAATGAGTTTCAAATATCTCCAAATAATCACATCCCTAAACTGGGTTGTTTTACTTAACAATACTCTGTCTCTTGACAAGACAAATTCCAATGAAGATTCCAATGAGTGATCATACATGATCTTCAGTGGATTCTTGAATACCAAAGACTATATCCAATCTATATTCATGCTGTCTGCTTAATGTTTTATATAATCTACAGCAGTTAGAATTAGGATCTTAGGCTTATCAGAGGGTAGGTCCAGCATCACCAAGGAATAGTTAAAAGTAGATAATCAGGTAATCTCTGGACCTATTTTCCTAGTAATTTTGAGAGTGAGATCTAAGAATCTGTGCTTTATCAAGATCCCATCAGGATTCCAGTGCATAATAAAGTTTGAGAATAACAGTCCTGGGTAAGAGCTTTCAATTGCAGACCTGAAAATATCTTTTCAAGCTTTGGTTCATCACATCTAAGGACATTTCAAGTTATTGATATGATCATGTTCTGCTTTTTAATCTAGGTTCTGGGGATTCAAACAGAGGTTCTGATGCTTATACAGCAAGGGCACTTACTAACTCACATTTCAGTTTTGACTTTTTCTTTAAGGCTGGTGTTCAAATCAGCACTTAGTGCATTGGAGGCAAACATTCCACCCCTGAGCAAGGAAGGTGCCTTTAGAAACATCCAATGAAAAGAAGCAACAAATGCAGTACTTTTGTGTATTATGGGTATGATTTCTTCTAGAAAAAGTAAAAGTTGAAACTTTTAAGGTGTGATTAAACTACCAAACTACCTACATTCTGAGAATTGTGACTTAGCAGACATCAAAAGAGGAAGCCAATGTCCAATACCTTGATTGTAACTGACACTTCTCAAATTATCTTTTGAGAATCTATTTGGTAGGAATCCAGGATAACTAATCAATCATTTAAATAAAATTCCATATCTATAGGTAAATAATTTATAATGAGAAGATTTCCATTTAACTACATATCTAGAAAGAAGATATCTATATTTATCTCTATGACTTTTAAATAGGCAGCCTTGGTACAATAATAATCTTATCTAGAATTTATCTGGTCAAAATTCAATTACTCACAACGTTATAAACTGTCCGTAATCAGCCTGGTTTCTGCTTGCTTTTGGCTCATTACCATTATATTTCTTATTCAGTTTTTCTTAAGAAATGTAGAATGAGAGAAAATGAAATGAGGAAATATTTCAAGTTCTTAAAATGTATACAACCATAGTACATGAAAATCGTGGCTCATGTAAAGCTTTTGAGTCTATTCTCTTCATAGCCGTGATAAATAATGTAGACAACAGGGAAAATAATTTTATATAAATAATAAATAACAGCTGATTAAATCCACAAAACACATTATATTTGTGAATATTTGTGGTTGATCATAATAATAAACTTAGAATACTTCTTTTAAAATATGTGTAGCCTAATAAGCGTCAAAATAATATGACCTTCAGAAATACAACTTTTATTTGAACCAATGAATCACTTTATCCATTTGCAGACATAATGTATACACATTTCATTGATCTTTTTGGGTGGGACTGTGAGCTCTTTTCATGAGATTAAAAACAAAATTTCAGGGTGTGGTGGCTCATACTTTGAATCCCAGATATGGAAAATATAGCAAGGAGATCTCCATGAGCTTTGGGTAACTAGAGTTACACAGGGAACCCATGCTTTTAAATGCATAGACAAACAATAAATATATCCCACCTGTCTTCATGTGCCTTTCACGTATAGAGCTGCAATTCATGTAGCTAATTTCTTCTGCTACCATCCAGAATTCTTGCTTCCATCTCCAGCAAGCCAGGCTAGAATTACCCCCAAATTAAATTTCTCCCACCTGACCAAGTTCACTCATCATGGCTGCATACACTTTGTTCTGTAGGCAAACACCATCCTTGCACCACAAACCACAGACTACCACAGAACCATTCCTCTAGAGGGAGGGTAAATAAACCCATGCCAGAAATTCCATTCAGCCCTGCAACTGGCCATGGCAACCTACACTTACCTTCCCATACCTCTTCTCTGTCTCTGTCTCTGTCTCTGTCTCTGTCTCTCTCTCTCTTTGTCTCTCTCTCTCCCTCTCCCTCCCTCTCTCTCTCTCTCTCTCTCTCTCTCTCTCTCTCTCTCTCTCCCCCCCCACACACATGCACATATGCACATTTCATTTAGGTAGACCCAACTCATGTCACTAGCCCAATCCACTCTTGCCAAGCCTAGATGGTTATCATAGACTTTTCCCTTGCAACTCTGCTCCACCAAATATTTAAGAGATGCCCAATTGTTTTCGTACTATCAGATACTGACTTGAAATACTTTTAGATATTTTGCTTTCTATTCCTAAAAGGAATTTTATTGAATACATACAATTATCATTATCATTTTACAGATGTTATCTCAATTTTTGATTGATGATTTAAAAATGAATTAGGCATTGGTGAGGTATCTTTTCATATATTCCTACAGGGCCATAGCTTAGGATCTTGAACTAAATAGAAATGGATGAAGGATAAAGTCAGCTGAGAATTAGAATTAGCATTCATAGCATTCCTCCCTCCTCCCTCTCCCCCTCCCTCTCCCCCTCCCTCTCCCCCTCCCTCTCCCTCCTCCCTCCCTCCCTCCCTCCCTCCCTCCCTCCCTCCCTCTCTCTCTCTCTCTCTCTCTCTCTCTCTCTCTCTCTCTCTCTCTCTCTCTCTCTCTGGTTCCTGACCCTCTGAACCCTCTGAAATATAAACACACAGCACCATGTTTCTGCTGCTACACCTGGAAACTGTGTCAACCACTATGCTTTCCTTGATATTATGGAGCATAGCTTCCTCCTGTAACCTAAAATGAATCCTTCCTCCTTTACATTGCTTCTTGTCAGATATTTAGTCATGGTGATAAGGAAAGTAACTAATACAAAGAAAGTGAGGCATAACATATTTGACTTGTTCCAGGCACTCAGCTTTACAATATGAGATTTATGTATAAACCTCACAAGTATTTCTCAAGGGAAAAATACCCTTCCCACACTGCTCTTGTGAGTGCCATGCATATTCTATATATATCACACACTATCACATGAGTCAACTTATTCATTATTTCTCCTGCCAACTCTGTCACAAAGATCACATTTCTCTGTATTATATTTAGAGCTTTGGATCTATGCTCATTGTTTCACTGAAACATAAATAAAACAACAAACATCTCACCTAGTATCTATAGTAAACATATGATACTTAAAATCTGACAGGTCTATCACAACATGTCTCAAATATGCCTTCCTGTGGAACAATGTGTTAATTTATTTCAATGACTCAGAGAGGAGCCAATTTTATATTTAAGGATACAGAAACCTACAGAATAATTTGTTTTATGAGGTCACTGAAATTCTGTCTTGACAATATCATTTGTACTATAGTGCTATTTAAGCTATAGTAGCTACACAGTAGATTACAAGACAGACAAGTAAACATGTGTCCTTGAAATATCCATGAAATTTTCCTTATTGTCTTGTAATTATATATGTCCTTCCTCACAAATATTTTCCAAGTTAGAATCTTATCTTCTATTGTTTATTATTTTGTTGTTGTATGAGGGAGTATGTTGCTATGTAGCCCAGGCTAGTCATGAACTCAAGATTGATCTGCCTCAGCCCCACCAGTGCTGATGTCAAGATGTTAGTCAATATGACAGGAAATCTGATTTTTTATATTACCTTTACTCATCCATGCATTATTTCCCCTCCCTTAATCATACTAATTCACATACTCCTTCAAATTAACAATGAATGTACTCTAATCACTTTTAGTGTTTACTGACAGTATGATTTCAGATAAAAGGTATAGGCTGTGGGACATTCTCAATTTCCCTCATCATATGTAGCTTTCAAATTGGAAAATTCATTATTATTATATATGCACATACATTGAAATACCAAGGTGCACATGTGTAATTAAACTGAAAATATTTTTTCATACAGTGCATTCTGATCACAGTTGACCCTCCCTTATCTTCTTCTAGATTCTCCCCACCACCTCAGCCATCTGACTCGGGGAAAGCTTTCAGGAGTTTGTTCGCTCCATTTTTATGCCTATCTTGTGGCTCCAACATAGGTTGCCAGGCATATATGACAATGAAGTTTACCCACTGAGTCATCATCTCATATTCCCCACATTTATCATTCCTGCAATGAATCTTCCATTAAAATAATGGCAATGTATTTTAACTTTGCATACAAAATATTTGAGAGATCAATCATGGAAGTTCTATAAATATTTTTGTGTTGCTGAAAAATGTGTAAGTATAACTAAATCAATTAGCTATTTCCAAGTGTTCAGCCATATAGAATGAACACATGTAGTTGTGTAGCATTTTATCAACATCTAATATTGACTAACATTTGTGCAGAATTATGGAGTCTTTTGATATTTTAGAGAAAAGACTTTTCTTCCATTTATTGCAAAAACTACTGATTAAGTTTAGCAACAATTTTATATTTGAACCCACATATGTGTATAAGAAGAAGACATGAAGAAAATAATATTTTTGAGTTGGGAAATCTAAAGATCAAGCATGAATCTTCTTCATAATTCATGAATAATAAAATCAAGAACATCTTCTGGACTACTAACAATGAATTATTTTTAGTATACATAAAGTTCAATCTTTGGGAGCACAATGCTCTGTTATGCTTTAAATGAATTGTAATTTTTCATTATTTTCATAAAAAGTCTGAAGAATTATTTCCATCCAATAGGATGAATATGAAAGGGTTACACTTTTCAGATATTTTTTTCTGATGGAAATCTGTAAATTTTTGTCCAAATTAACTCTACCTGTGTTTGGCCAAAAGAATTTTACATTACAGTAGAAACAGCATTACAAATGTTATGTTTAAGGACACAGGAAAGCCTTGGCAGGAGGGAGTCTTGGGAAAGGAAATGTTTCCTAGTAAATCATGGGCTGTATTTGGGAACAACTCCCTCTGAAAATTATATTTAAAATAATCATAGAAAAAGAACACACTCATAACTGTAACATGAGGGCTGGAGGAGGTTGTAGTCAAGTGGTAAATTATTGTCTAGAATGGTCAAGATCCTAGAATTGACTCCTGAATCCCATCAAAATTGTACAATGTGATTAAACCTTATTTGGAAAGAAAACAATGGTCACTATCTCATAGTTCTAAAGTAAAAAAAATGTTAATTTATACCTTTCGGTATTCTAAATTATCACAGGTAGGATCCTTTGACATGTCTTCTGAATTCTAATACATGGAAAGCTACCTGTGGGAAAGTAGTATTTATTCAAACTAGTAGTGGCTGAATATAGTCACCCAGTCTCTTTGATGAAATGTGTTTTATAACTCAATGATATTTATACATTGCTACTTATTTCTTAATTATAAAACTATTTAAATAATATTCAACCCTTAGTTAAATATAAAACATGTTAAACTTAATAGTTATAAACTACCCATGGATTTGATTCAATAATGTGATTTTATTCTTAGAAATATATTTTCTAAGTAGTGTTATGTACTTAATTAAACCTTCTCGAGGCTGGGAAGTAAGGGAGAAATTAGTATAAAAAGACACTGGAAGTTGAAACAAGTTGGTTCCAGAGAGAAACAAGTTTTGGGTTTCACTTCTGCTACATTAACTGCTCCACTGAAGCACACTAAATGATATTTTTATTGCACTATAATCAGAAAGCTTAATCTAGGGAACAGAAGAGTGCAATTGCTATTGCAAGTATTAAAGATCTTCCTACCTGTCATTTAGTTGCAGTAACTAAAAAACCCAGTCACTTTATAATGTTCTCTAGGTATTGGCTTTGTTTCCAGTTGAACATAGTTCTCTTAAATACTCTTAGAAGCAAAAAGTAAATTTGAAAAATATTCCCATATTACATAACTATCGTTATCTCTTATTTGTTCCACAGACGATAGAATTGTCTTATCATATGGACTTAATAAGAACTTCAATTTCAAAATGAAAGAATTTTTTAAAATGTTTCATAAACATTAATCTGGACTTCTTATTGAAGAAATATAGTTGAGAATCTCATGTTTCAGTAACTTCAATACTGGTTTTCTGACTGAATAGCAAATTTTATTACTTTATACTTGCCACTACAATGCAAAATTACAAAAATAAAAATGTGAAAATTTAGTATATCAAAAGAAGAAAAATATGGACTTTAGTGCTATTTTAGATCACTGTGCAATCATCAAACAAGTAAAAGTATATGAAGATCGTAAAAGATCAAACAATAGTCTTCAAATATCCAAATGAGATGTTTGTCCAAGGGTATTGGATTCCAATATTATGTGCCTCATGCATTTGGGTTAAAAATGATCATGAAGAAAAACATATGAGTGATAAGATGGGTAATCTTGTGATTCAACTTGGGAAATACTCTGTCTTTTTATTCTTTTTTATGTCATTTTTCACAGCAGATGCTTTGTGCTTTATACCACATCTCTCGATCCATCTTTCATCAAAGCTCTGCTTTGGACAAAAGCTCAAATTGTCACCATTGCCTATTTCGGCCACTTAAAGTGTGACTGATTAGACTGCATTGACTTTAGGGGCCCCAGGTGTGTCTCATATGAAAAGAAGCTACTCAGCCTCTGTATTATACTGTAATTGTGGAAGAAATTGGTATTTAGAGAAGGGAAATGTAGTAGCATCTCCAAGGTCACATAGCCATAGATAGTATAGAATTTAAACTCTTGTTTTTTTTCCCTGCTGCTTGTATTTGGCTACATGCCAAAGGATTGCCATCTATGACCTTTGAAAGTTCAATATCTGTACACATATCCAAGTGAATACAGCAGGTAGGATTCATCCCATCTACTTGACCCTTGGAGCCTGGACCCTTGGGGCCTGGAGCCTTCTCTCCTTTTTCCATTGTGCTGCAGTTTATACTTGATCTTAGCCAAAAGGTCCAAAAGAACTAGCAAGAACAAAGAAGAGCAACTCAAATAAGAGTTTATAAGAAACCAGATACAAACAGGAAAATCAATCAATTACCTTTATTATTCAGCCTGTATGTTTTTCTTGCATTAGTTTCCCTTTCCTGAATATAAATTCCTTCCTTTCCCACAACCAAGAAGTCTCTCCCCACAGAATTTTTATCTCATCTGTTTCTAAAACATCTTTATGTTTTAGCTTAACTCCTTCCTTTGGATGAGTATTCTGTTTTTCCTTACATCCTTTGTAGTCCATTTCTCTCACAGATTTCTATATTGTAAAATAAAATTTATTACTATGAATATACTACTGAGTTCGCAGTTATATTTCCTACCCATTGCTCTGGTTTGGTTATCCCTGAATCCCAAATTCCACAAGAACTTGCTTAAAGGGGAGGATCATTTCTATTTATTCTCTTGGTTCTCGTGGCACAATAAATAAACAAGTCACCAAGCATTGAAAGCTTGATTTTTTAGAGTGAATATGAAACCAAGAAAGGCTTGAGAAAAGTCTGATTTACTGTCTTCTTCCTCAATCCCTATTTTTAAGTCACATACATATTTCTATATTTCCTTAATTTCCTCATTCCTTCCCTGGCCACAAGCATATAGAACATTGTTTTTACACACTTAGAGACTGCTCTCTTTTATTAAACATCTATGTTTCCTATACCCATTTCTTCTTTATATTTATAAATATCCTCCCAAGGAATTTAGATATACAAAGATTATACATTTAAGCTTCTGAGAGCTAAACCTGCAGGAGAGATAAGCTTGATCTTCGTGAATTTGATACAGCTTACTGGTTCTTATGGATAAACTTCATTCTAGGGCTTTGGAGAAGTGTTGTGGAATATTCTTAAATATGTAAAGATGTGTTGCAGAATATGAATCTGACTATGTAAAGGTATGTTATATTTGTTTATGCTACATTTGTTTAATGGTGTGAAGATGTGTTGCCTTGCCTGCCTAATGCACCTGATGGTGTAATAAAATCTGAATGGCCAATAGCTAGGCAGTAGAGGGATAGGTAGAGGTAGCAAGCAGGGAGAATATGGAAGAGGAGGAATCTAGACTTGAGAAGAGAAACGTGATGAGATTGCGGAAGATAAAGAAAGAGATGCTGGGGCAAGCCAGTCAGGCAGCCCACAACCAGCTAGACACAGGGTAGGACATAAAGAATAAAGAAGATAAAAAAGCTCCAATCAAAAATGTAGATTAAGAGAAACAGGTTAGTGTGAGTTATAAGTTATTGGAGTAAGCATAAAATAAGGCTGGGCATTCATAATTAAGAATAAGTCTCTGTGTCATGATTTGGGAATCACTTAGTAGCTAGAAAGAAAGCCTGCTACAGGGGCAAAGACTCAGGCTGGCCCACATGACACATTTCTTAGACTCTGCCTAATTCCTGACTAATCCTTAAATTCTTTGTATTTTGTGTTCAAATTATTTTTAACTCAATTGTTTCCTAACTCTTACAAAAGTGTGAAACAATTCTTTGTACTTTTCTACATGTGTGGTGATATACATAGACAGAAAGATAATAACATAAGATCAATTAAGTAATAAGTAAAGGAAATACTACTACAATCCAGAACTTCTTGTTCTTCTAATACTCTCCACTGAAAAGCAGGAACTTATTCTCGGCACTAAACAGAATAACATCGGTATATCTGCTGTATGACATGCTATGCCAAACACTGGATTTGCAGGTTTATGTAACTGTCACATTTATTACTAGCTCACTAATCTTGGGGAAAATCAGAAAGGCCAAAAGTCTTCATTATTAAATTCTCCTCTTGGTATAAATATTTCTCTTAAGTTGTCACAAACAATAACATTTTTATGAAAGCTATTTTGAAAACAGGAAGAACTGGCTGGGAAAGTTTAATATTTAAAGGAAATCTACACATTTCTAATGCTATTTAACTATCCTAAATACTGATACTCTGAGTCTCCTCTGTAACATAAAGTATTCAATAAATATTTAATGAGTGAATAAATGATGATAAATATGGAATAATTATGATAGTAGAATGAAGCAATTCAGAAAAATACATTCAAGAGTATTTGCAAAGTTTGGACAATCGGATGGTTCACATGTTGTTGTAGGGCAAAACACTCATTTAAGAACATTATTAGGCAGAATGAATTATTTCTGAAAGCACAGAACACTTTACATGTCCCCAACCTCAGTTCTTAGCAAGATATCTTGTATGTAAATACACAGCTTATATTTATATTTTAAACTCCAGCAAATCATGTTTTTACTATGTCTGGCTCTTACTACTATTTCTTTCCTTACTGGCACATTTGTCCTTGTATTTTCCCTTTTCCTTTCCTTTTTTTCTACCTATCAAAGTCTTTCACTAAACTGTAGAGCAAATGTCATGCTCTCCAAGCACTATAGCTGTCATACAGCTGATTGCAGCAACTTTTCTTTGAGCTCTTTCTTTGGGCTACATTTAAGACATCAGGTAATATAAAATATATTTACAAGTTCCATTTCTTTCTGATATATTTACAATGTTGTCGCCCTTTTCCATGCTTATTTGATTCAATTCCCTACCATAAATTAAACTGGTAAATCTGAATATTTCTTAAAGAAACAAAGCTAATCAATAATATAATTTACTGTAAAACTCCAGTATATAATCTGCTCATTCAATGATAAACATGAGAGAGTCTTCACAGACTGTTAAGGAAATGAAGATTCAGCAACTTGAATATTGAAGACTCTAAGATTATAAATTAATTTGTTGAAGTTTGGATGTAAAATGCAGTTGAGCATAAAGTTTGGATGTAAAATGCAGTTGAGCATAAAATAGGCTCATGTGTTTGCACACTCGATCCTCAGCTGATGGTTCTTTCTTTGGAAAATAGTTGAATCCTTAGCAGACTGAGATGGTATATATCAGTAGGAAAAGTTGAAGTGGCAGAAGCAGTAGGATCATAAATTTGAGGCCAGCATCGGCTGTACATAAAAAAGTTCTACAACCTTTCCTAAAGCAGGTTTAAACAGTAACTTGTTAGCCTGCCTTATAGTCTTTAGAGTCATTTATAAGTACACTTGTGTACAGAGGGTGGCAGGTGGGCAAGACATGCTTTAATTAATGTGGTAGACAATCTCTCGTATAATGAGGAAAGTTGAGACATTGGATAAGCACTTACTGCAGTATTACAAGGTCACAGAATATGATGGAATGCCAGTAGTACTACCTTTAAATAAAAGCAGTTCTCATATTTCAATTAAAATGTGTCATAATTGACTTTAGTAAAATGTCTCTCTTGACCTTATTTCTCTAGCTGGAATGGTGTCATTTATATGCCAGTAGTGCTACCTTAGTATATAACCAACAGCTTTTATATTTCAATTATAAAGAAACATAACTGACACAAACTAAAATTGACCTTCTGATACTTGCCTTTGTGTTAATAAAACCATTTATGCAATGATATTGCTAATCAATCTTCAAATATTGTTTGCTTTATATTAATTGCTAACCATGAATAAAATAAATATATATTAAAATCTTCATTTTAATAACAAGATGATTATGCCAGCATCTTGAATATAAAATATACTATATTAGTGTGCTGACGTAAAGAAAATGTATTTATGGTTCCTTTAGGCATGATTAAATATAGTTTGTCGATAACCCTGTAGGACAAAATAATATATCACAATAAACACTAGGTAACATAAACGAAAATAGTGTTTGTCTACTTCAATGGATACATGTGAGGATGTATTTCAGCACTTGTCATCCTATGATAAATTACAACTAGGCTAATACTTGTCATTACAGTAATAACTGATCATGCTCTAAACAGCACTGAGGGATAAAGTTGATGAATAACCTACAAAAGAAAAATTTCCCAGTCACAATAATGACCCTAGTTGAAAGCAAAGTAATTATCTACCAACATCCTTATTGTCAACTCTGTATTTCAAGTGAATACCTTGATATCTGTCAAAATCAATTTATACCACAAATTCTAATTAACAGTGTAAAAGTAAGCAATACAATAACATTGCGTTTCTAAGAAGTCTTTCAAAACATTTTCTGTATCTACACACTCCTTAAAAAAATACAGGTATATACAACCAAAATTTTCTTTTCATTTCTAAATCTGTTTATTTTTTGGTTTTTCAAGGCTGTTTTTATTCAAGAAGTTTTAGATTGCTCTGAATTCCGTAAGAATGTACACAACTTTCTGGAGAATTTTCCTATGAATACACAACACAATGTTGTGCATATTATAGCAATTGCATTGAACATTTCCATCATTTTAGCAAGCATCCTAACATAATTATACTGTCTTCATAATTATGAATATTGGATCCTACATTTATTTTCAGGAAGAGCTTTTTAGAATGCTTCAGAATTATAGATTATAATGTGTAAGTATTTTGCTTTCTTGGTAAAATTAATAAATAATTTGCTCCTTTAATGTGATTTTAAATGGAATTGATTTCTTTCATTTTCTTGAGAAGAATATATTTAGTTTTTATCCTCAGTATATTATATTTATCAATTATTTGGGAATTTCCTACAATGCACCCTGATCTTACTCATTTCCCATTTCTCCTGGCCTACCCTCCAACCCTTACATCCTTCCAACACCCCTAAAATAAATAAGAAAATAAAATAAGAACAAAAAAAGAATGAAAATACATCAAGACCAATTTGTGTTGCCTATGTTCTCATTGGAGCATGGTCAAATGCCAGTGGCTTACCCCGGAAAGAAAGTTGAGTCCTTCCCTAACCCCTTCAGTAGCCATCAATTCTGAAGAGCTAGACACTAGCATCTTTACCACATTTTTTTCTTTGGATTTTCAAGACAGGGTTTCTCTGTGGGAAGGGCCTGGCTGTCCTGAAACTTGCTTTGTAGACCAGGATGGCCTCAAACTTAATGAGATCCACCTGCCTCTGCCTCCCAGGCACTGGGATTAAAGGCATGCACCACAAACACAAGGCTCACAATCTTTAAGAACTATCTTTAATAGCATTCTACCTTGACTATTTGGGGGTGGGGAGAGGTAGAAAGGTTATCTCTGAGGCCTTCAAAGTCTCTTATGCTTAGTTATGAGTCTGCAGTCATGGATACCTCTCCAAAATAAGCTTCCTTTCCCACAGTAGTCAGCAGTAACTGGGACCACAGACATCAACAAGGCCTATGGCAGCAGCAAGGACTACAGAGGTCTTTAGAAGAGATGTGAACTTCAGAAATGAACCATTTTTCATTTCAGATATCTTCTTGTTGTTCAGAGTCACGGGAAATTTGCAGTTGGACATTGCATTCAGCAGCAGTACCTACGCAAGCTTCATTCTGCAGAACATCACCCTACTTTTAGATCTATCCATCCTGTCAGTACCCCAGGCACAAACCATTGTGTTTTCAGCCTGTGGGTACTACGAACCTATGCTCTCCTTCCCCCAGCAGGACAAACAGAGAGAAAGCAGGAGAAGCAGTGACTCCATACTACAGGCCTGGTAAGGTGGGCCTAGTAGTGGCCTGAGCATCCCAGTTGCCTGTGCCTGCCACAGTCATGCTCACAAAACTATTTCTGCTGTTGCATTTACGTCTTCCTTTCTCTCTATCTCCATTCAATCATCTTTCTTGTCTCTCTATTGTCAAAATATTTGGGAACACTAAGCCACTGCACTCATACCTGTCATTGTCTCAGGTCATCCTGTTAGCATCCTGGGCATGACCATAAATGTTGCAGCCCACCAGAATTGCTTTCTTAATTTCCTACCTTTTGTGAGGCACTGGGGATTGGAGCAAGAGACTTGGATATTCAAAACAATTACTTTTATACTGAGCTACATGCACAGCTCTTGATATTTCGAAAATGTATCTCGTGCTAATTCAGCTAAGCTAAAACAGACAACACAGCTAAAGATGGCTTTGAGCTGACCCTCTTCTTACCATCCCACAAGTCCTTTGACTACAGGTATGTGCTCCTTTAGAGAGTGGATGGATATTTTTACTATTATTGCTTAGCAATGAGTCATTTTTATGTTGCTTTTATTATCTAGGATTTGTTGAACATGTTCATTAGTTTTAAATGCATGTACATGTATGCATATGTATAGGCATGTGTAATCTTTAGGATTTTCTACATACTAGTTCGTTTCTTATAATAAGATTATAAATATTTCATTAAATACCCATTTTCCTCAAGATAATAGGAAATACTAGCTAACAAAGCATATGAAAGTTTGAAATCTCTTAAGACTTCCCAATGCTTTCCAAGAGTCATTTCTCTGACTCCATCCCAGATGTTCACTGTTGAATTAATATATAACATTAAACAAAACTACTCCACATTATAGCCACAGTAATAATACTAGAACAACCTGGCTTCTAACCAAAAGCGACAACTAAAAACATTAAAATAAAATATTTATATCATGAATTATTAATGCCATATTAATGTAAGCTAAAGGCATTTAGGAGGGTTTCTCTCACACATTTACACAGGTAATATTTACACTTTGCTTCCAAGAATTTTGTCATTTTAAGGGAACTCTAGAGTACAGGTTAGAAAACAAATTTTAAAAAATAGCAAAATATTCAAATGAAAAACAATTGGAGCATAATATCCTCTATTATCTCCTTTATGCTATAATTTTTGTTTCCAATAAATTTATTAATTCCTCATGGAATCATTTTTCATGTTTCAAAGGATCACATGATAAAATACAGTCAAAATATATTTTCGGTGTTTATAAGCTATACATTAAATATGAATTTAAATATATGTACCATTTTTAAGCAGGGAGATCAAGGGGATATGAATTTGAAGGGAAAAAGTCAAACTTTCACTACTTGTACATATTAAGACAGTACATATAAGTGACCCCAAAAATTCTCTCAGGAAACTCCTTCACATGATAAATACCTTCAGTAATGTGGCAGGACACAAGATTAACTCAAAAAATCAAAATCCCTATTATATACTAATGATAAATGGACTGCGAAAGAAATCAGAGAAATATTACCCTTTATAATAGCCACAAATAACATATAACATGTTGGGGTAACTCTAAGCAATCAAGTGAAAGACCTGTATGACAAAAACTTTAAGTGCTTGAATAAAGATATTGAAGAAGATATCAGAAGTCAGAAAGACCTCTCATATTCTTGGATAGGTAGAATCAACCTACTAAACATGACAGTCCTACCAAAAGCAGCCTACAGATTCAATGCAATCCACATCAAAATTCCAACATAATTCTTCACAGACCTGGAAAGGCCAACACTTAACTTCATATGGAAAAACAAAAAGTCCTGGATAGTTGAAACAACCCTGTACAATAAAGAAACTTCCAAAGCTATTACCATCCCCAATTTCTAGCTCTACTATATAGCTACAATGATACAAATAGCTCAGTATTGCCATAAAAATGACAAGTAGATCAATGAAATTGAAATGAAGACCCTTTTCTAATCACATACCTATGAACACCCGATCTTTGACCAAGAAGCCAAAATTGTACATTGGAAAAAAAGAAAGCATCTTCAACAAATAGTACAGGCATAACTGGATGTCAACATGTAGAAGAATGCAAATAGATACATATCTCTCCCCATACACAAAACTCAAGTCCAAGTGCATCAAAGATCTCAACGTAAATCCAGGTACACAGAACTTCATAGAAAAGAAAGTAGAAAGTAGCCTTTAATGCATTATCACAGGAGACTACTTACTGAATATAACACCAGTATCACAGACTCTGAAAGCAACAATCAATGCATGGTACCTTCCTAAACTGAGAAGCTTCTGTAAGGCAAAGGATATGATCAATAAGCCAAAACAGCAACCTACAGAATGGGAAAAGAACTTCACCAACATCACATAGGATAGAGAGTTGATCTCCAAAATATATAGAGAACTCAAGAAACTAGACACTAGAATACCATATAATTCAATTAAAATGGGGTACAGATCAAAACAGAGAATTCTCAACAGAAGAAACTCAAATGGACAAAAGACATTTAAGGAATTGCTCAGAATTCTTAACTATCAGGGAAATGCTAATTAAAATTACTCTGAGATGCCATCTTATACCTGTCAGAATGGCTAAGATCAAAAACACTGATGACAGCTTATTCTGGAGAGGATGTGGAATAAGGGAAATTCTTCTCCATTTCTCATACAGTCACTTTGGAAATCACTATGGCAGCTTCTCATAAAATTGAGAATTAATTTACCCCAAGACCCAACAGTACAACTCTTGGGCATATACTCAAAGGATGAATAATCCTACCACAAGGACATTTGCTCAACTATGTTCATAGCAACATTATTTGTAATATCCAGAACCTGGAAACAACCTAGATTCCCCCTCAATCAAAGAATGTGTAAAGAAAATGTGGTACATTTACACAATAGAATATTACTCGGTAATAAAAGAAAATGACACCTTGAAATATGCAGGTGAATGGATAGAACTAGAAAAAAACATCCTGAGTGAGGTAACCCTAAAAACCAAACATTGGTATGTACTCACTCATAAGTGGAAATTGGATGTAAAGCAAAGGATAACTAGGCTACAATCCACAACCCCAGAGAAGCTAGGTAAAAAGGAGACCACAATTAGGATACACATGGAAGAACCCCCATAGTCAAGATCCCCTGGGTAAACTGGGAGGGTGTTAGAATGGAGGTGATGGGGAATGGGAACATGAGAGATCAAGAAGACCGAATTAGGGGAGGAATAAAGGGGCAGAGCAATGAAATAGGTATCTTGATAGAGGGAGCTATTTTAGGGTTAGAGAGATACCTGGTGCTTGATGGGAGAAGTCCTTCTGTATATATGTTTCTCTTATTGGTTGATGAATAAAACACTGTTGGCCAATAAGGCAAGAAGACAGGTAGAACTAGGAGAATAGGAGAATTCTGGGAAATTAACAAAAGTCCAGGCTATATTTTACTTGGTATGGACATGGAATTTTATGAACAGAATCATGACATGTCAAGATTAGCCATTTTAAAATACTAAAAATGGCATATGTGACCAACAGTTTGCGTCATGAAGACTGGAAAACTAACAAGGGGCAACTGAAAAGTTTAGCAGGAAGATTTTTCATATCACCTAAAAGAAAATATAGAAGCTTTTATTGAGAATAACCACTAGGCTTACCATGATTTAACTTAAAAATTCAGTAGTAGGCAAGTAACCAACAAACATCTAGTTGGACTTAAGGCCTACTCAGTAGCAGAGAATTCATGTCTGGTACTATAAACTCAGACATGTATATGTAAATTCTGAGGCATTGGCCATAGAAGACAACTTACTATCATAACTTCCCTAATATAATTTCTAACTGCATTCTTAATACTTATCCTTATACCAATAGAGAAGTTTAGCTCTCACCCCTCATCAAAGAGGTTCATTTTTTTCAAAGTCCCAATTTCTCAAAATGCAGATATCAAGTGCTTGTAGGGTACCTCAGTCTCATGGTTACACATACAACACAACCCTTATAACTCTGGCTCAAGTAACACAGTGGAATAAGGGGGAGAAAAATATTATTAAGAGACAGAGACCAAGATGGGTTGTCTGCTGGGAAATGTTGTCTTCTATATTTCACAAGGAAGGGGCATCCAGGAAATCTCAACAGCGCGTTTGTCTAAACAATTTCTGGAAAATGACATTATCAATTGAAATGCCAATCTGGATGGGACACTGTCATGGAGTATCACTCCAAGGAAAAGATCTGCAAGCAATTAGTACATATTGGTAGTGGAATAATTATCTTTTCTATTATAGGTTAACCATTTTGTCAGAGGCCAGCCATAAAAGCATATGAGCAACTCTAAATGACATTAACAGGTTCCATTTATAAAACACATAGACTCACACACACAAAAATATATGTATATATGTAATATATTATATATAAAACAATAATTAAAGAATAAGAAGTTATTAAGACCTGGTAGAAATTGGTGCAAAGAGAGGGAAGAATGTTATATTAATCATAAAAAGAAATTCAGAAGATGTATTATAAACAAAATATTTAGAAAAAGAAAATTCAATAGTATTTTAGGTATAGAAAAAGTTTGATTACACACTTTAATTTTGGATTTGGGGTTCCTATTTCATACTTTATGGTCAAGTTAAATATTTTAAAATTTTATTATCATAATATATTTCAGGCAGTTTATTTTAATTCAATATGCATAGTGAACCTATTATAATTCCTTTTTCTCAATAGTCATGTTTTAAACTATCTTCCAAATATTTATGTTCACATCCATAGACTTGAACTGCTTTCAGCCTTGGTCAAGAGCAGCTTCTTATTGCATGCCGTGGGTAGTGGTTAATTCAGAAAAATATTATTATCGAAAATTCTGAGAATAATTCTCAGTGACTACTCAGCATTAGATGGGACATGTATAGCAAACTAACTCCAAGGCAGGAAAAGATTTAGAAGAAGGGGTAGAAAGAATGGATGAATTAAAGGATAGGAGAGAGAACTATGAAATACTATCCTCTGTACATGACACAGCTGTTGCACACAAACTCACAGTAGCTGTGGGTACCTATATAACAACTACACAAAATCAAGCCAATTAATATTTCAAGCATGGAGTGCAAAGGGACTAACGAGGCCCATCCCCTAGCTGAGAAGCTATTAGTAGCCGATAGTTGCTGGAGAAAGGAGAATCACATTTCTTAGGGGATGTATGCACTGGTTGGTGCCCCATGCTGTAGTGAATAACCCCTTCAACACACTCTGCTGAATATATGGCAGCATTAATTAAATTCAATAAGTTAAGTAAATAAATGATTTTAGTAGACAGACATGTAGTTTGGAGGGAATTGTGATGACGGAATACTGAGGGGACTTTTACAGGAGAGTACATGATGGTTATGGTCAAGATATATATACATTTATAAAATTTTCAAAGAAGGAAAAATAAATCCAGACATTAATTACACAATTAATTGCATTAAATCAAATGTATCTAAATAACACAAAATATAGACTTGGGATGAATATAATGAATAGTTCATTTATTCATTGTCCTAATTGCTTTCCTTCTATCATAGGTAATAGATGCACAAAAACTCTGCCTTAAAAATTTTGGGACCAGAAGTGAAAACATGAGCAGATAAGGATATGTTAAATGAGATCAGGATGTAGTAAGTGCTATGATTTAAAGTACAGAGACTGAGAATTCACAGCATGAAGGCTATGGCTCTGCTTTGAGTGGCTTTATAGGGCAAGCCTTTCAATTCAAGCTATACCTAAAAAAAGAATAAGAGCTTCACTGAATGTGTAGTTGAATCCTGTGATGATTCTCTAGAGAAAAAAATAAAAAGTTTCAGTAAGCGCAAAGGCCCTGAGGCAAGACCTTTCTATCAATGATCCTTTGGTTATGCTGACTGAGTCAATGTAAAGTCATAGAAAACATGGCATTATGGGTTCTCAGAAAACTGGCAATCAATCTACCTCAAGACCCAGCAATACCACTCTTGGGCATATACCCAAAGAATGCATATTCATACCACAATGACATTTGCTCATCTATGTTCATAGCAGCATTATTTATAATAGCCAGAACCTGCAAACAACCTAGAAGCCCTTCAACCAAAGAATTACCAATGAAAATGTGGTACATTTACATAATGGAATACTACTCAGCAGTAAAAAAAAAACAAGGACATCTTGAAATTTGGAGACAAATGAATGGATCTAAAGAGAAAACATCCTGAGTGAGGTAACCTATACCCAGAAAGACAAACACCATATGTGCTCACTCATATGTTAATATTAGACGTAAAGCAAAGGATAACCAGCCTATGCTCCATGACCTCAGAGAAGCTAGGTAACAAGGAGGACCCTAAGAGAGACACATATGAGCCCCCTGGGAAGGGGAAATAGACAAGGTCTCCTGAAAAAAAAAAGGGAGTTTGAGGGGAAGATAAAGGAGGATAGAAGGGGAAGGGAAGAGGAGAAGGTGAGGAAGGACAACATGAGGGAATGAGATTATTGAGATGGGGGAAGGACCCAGAGCAAGTACAAGGAGAGAAATATCTTTAATGAGGGAGTCATTATGGGTCTAGGGAGAAACATGGCACCACAGAATTTCCCAGGAATCCACCAGGTTGATCTCAGCAACCAGGGGAGAGGGTGTCTGAACTGGCCTTCCCCTATAATCAGACTGAAGAGAGCCTATATTATCATCATAGCATCTTTTTCCAGTAAATGAAGGAAGCAAGATGAAAAGATCCACAGCTAAGAACTGGGCCGAATCCAAGAGCCCAGTTGAAGCAATAACATGAGCAAAGGTGTCAAGACCAGTTTGGAAATACCGACATGGACAGCTCACCTGAGCTAGAGGGAGCTCACTGACTGACAGCAGGGGAATCTATATAGGACCAAGTGAGGCCTTCTGAATGTGGGTGACAGTCGTGTGGCTTGGGCAGTCTATAGGACCAGTGACAGTGGGACCAGTATTTATCCCTAGTGCTTGAACTGGAGCTCATTCTCTTTAGAGGGATACGTTGTTCATCTGAGATATTGGAGGAGGACCTTGGTCCTGCCTCAAAATAAGGTGCCAGGGCTCATTGACTCCTCATGAGAAACCTTACTCTCTGTGAGGAGTGGATCAGAGGTGGAGTGGGTGCAAGGAGGGGTTAGCAGGAGGAAGGAAGGAAGCAGGAACTGGAATTGGTATGTAAAATGAGAAAAGATTGTTTTTTAAGATAAAAACTAATGCAGGGTGGTGGTGGCACACGCCTTTAATCCCAGCACTCGGGAAGCAGAGGCAGGCAGATTTCTGTGAGTTCGAGGCCCGGCTGGACCGATAGCCTCTGAAACAATACAGAGAAACCCTGTCTCGTAAAAAACAAACCAAAAAAAGATAAAAACTAATAAATAAATACCTTTTGTCAAGTGACTAGACACAAGATTAACTCAAAAGAAATCAGTAGCTCTCATTTACACAAGCCATAAAAGAGCTGGAAAAGAAATCAGGGAAACAACATACTTCACAATAGTCACAAAATACATAAAATATATTGGGGTAACTCTAACCAAGTAAGTGAAAGACTTGTATGGCAAGAACTTCAAATCTAGTTACATTGAATCTAATAAAAGAGAAAGTAGGGAATAGCTTTGAACATGCTGGCACAGGAGGTAACTTCCTGAATAGAACATCAGTAGCATGAGATAAACAATTATTAAATGGGATCTCCTGCAACTGAAAAGCTTCTGTATGGAAGAGCACAGTCAGTAGTATAAAAGGTACTATATACAGAATTGGAAAAGGTACCACCAATCCCACAACCAACAGAGGGCTGAACTCTAAAGTATATAATGAACGAAAGAAACTACACATCAAAAAATAATTAAATGAAACAAAAATGGGGTAGACACCTAAACATCGAATTCTGATCAGTAGAATCTCAAATGGCAGAGAAATGAAGGAATGTTCAACATTCTTAGCCATCAGGGAAATGCAAATAAGAATGACTCAGATTATATCTTACACCTGTCAGAATGACTAAGATAAAAAATACAGTATGCATAATAATAGTAAGTCTTTGCTGGGTACCTTATTATAAGTATTTCAAATTTATTACTAACCATGTTGTACAAATGGGAATGCAGAAAAGGAAACAGGTTATGCCCTAATTGGTAAATATTACTATATTATGTGTCAGTTACAAATATATGTTGTAGTCCATAACTGGTAGAACTAACATTTAACGTATGGCTTTACATGTAGGGAGGTGTGTAAACAGACAAGTACTGTGTGAGGTGAGAAAAATATGTCCTTTGTGCATGTGAACTAATTGCTCATTTGCTAAGCCATGCCTGTTACCTAAACAGTTAATATAAAATAATGAAAAAGCACATAGCAGTGTCTTCCATTCCATGTTGGAATAAAGCCTGTGAAGTCTGACACAATCCTTGAAAGCAGTTAGATTAAGTGAAATATAGCTTTTCTAAACTCAAACAGCCACACACAGTATTTCAGCCACATATTCCAAGAAAATAGTAGAGACTGTCAGGTCTAATCATTTCCTATCTATATAATTATTAATATATGTTACCTAACTAGACTCATAACACACTTTCATTGTCCTTCCTTGTTGTGGCCTCTTTTAAAAGTCTATCGATGATCCATTAAATCTCTCTTAATACAATGATTAAATTTAACTTTCTTAGACAAACACTTTTGTGGGTATTTCTAAAATATTTACTCATAAAACTGGAACTAGGGTAGAGGGAAAACTTATTGCTTGTTCTCAGCACACAAAAAAATCCAGTTATAAGATTTCCTCCTCCTTCCTTTTATTATATATCCCCACAATCCATCCCTCCATCAGTCTTCTTTCTCTCTGTTAATATTGTATGTGTGAGTATATATGAGTGCAATCATGTCAAAAGGATAACTTTAAATGTGTATATATAATTTACATTTGGTTGAGACAAAGTATTTTTTCTGGGGATACTTGCATAGACTCTTGTCTCAACCTTCCATATCATCATAGGACCTTGAGAACACAGGTTCATACTACCATATCCAGCTTTACAAACTCAGGCCCTCATTGCAGTGGGATTTTGTTCCACTTGGTCAATTACTTTTGGGAAAACAATCCCTAGGGCATGGTCTTGTTTGCCTACATGACAACTTTAAAATTGAAGGAGAGGATTTCTCTCTTTCTCTCTTGCTCTCATGCTTTCTTGGGTGGTCAAAGAAGAGCAGGTGACTTGCTGTTGATCCTTTTTACCCCTGAGCAGATCAACTGAATGGGCAGAACAACTAGATGAAGACAGCTGGTGCCATCTAATTGGTTTTGTATCAGTGAGTGTTTGTCCCTATCCTATATCTAAATAAACTCTTGAGACCCTTTAACATACTCTCACCCTACAAGTAGTGACTAATGCGAGACATGAACCCACAATTCTGAGATTAAGACTCTCATGCTCTACCAAATGAGGTATCTCAGCTAACGAGAGTATGTCTCTTTCCTTCTCTAAATTCAAGTATGTTGTTAAAAGAAAAAAACATCAGAGTCTCTGTCTCATAGTAGAATAGTAACCTGGTGTGGGATAGAAGAAAACCAAATCTAGGGAATATTATTGTCACAGATCTCTTTCCCTTCACACTTATTTTTGACTCTTTATAACCTTTATTTGGATATGTATCTACATTAAAATTTAAACTTTCTGCTTTTATATTAATAATGTTGTTTTTCACTGGGCATTGGTGGCACATACCTTTAATCCCAGCACTCAGGAGGCAGAAGCAGGTGGATCTCTGTGAGTTTGAGGCCAGCTTGGTCTACAGAGCAAGTTCCAGTAAAGCCTCCAAAAACAATACAGAGAAAACCTGTCTCGAAAAACTAAAATAATAATAATAATAACAATAATAATAATAATGTTGTTTTCCACAGTGAACAATAAATTTTCCTAACCGTGATCTGTAAAGTCTCCAAAAAGATGATGGGGCCCCACAACTATGACTCTACCTGTTCTTCATAATGTCATTTTGCCAATAATCACAACTATAAGGCCAGCTTTGGACTATAAACTGCTCAGGAATATTCTAAGATTGTTAGCTGAGATGATCCACCTTTATGCCACACTAGCCAAAATTTCAGATAAGAATTAACCATTACTATAAGAATGGCTATAAATATATGGCTAGTCCTCATGAGACTTAACCATTGCTTTAGTTTTTACAGGACCCATAAAGACACTCTTACTCCCTAGACAGCAGGAAGCCATTCTAAGAATATGATGCACCCTCTCCCAATAAGTGGTATGGATGGGATTTTGGTTTTTCCTAGTGTTATGGATAATTGTCATCAGTAAGGGTTGGTAACAAGATGTGACAGGGCTGGGGCCGGAGCAATAAAGATTAGACACAGTAATCTCATTTAAAATAGAAAAAAGAGGGATAGATTAGATAAGACAATAAGGTAAATTATTGTATCCACTTGTAAATTAAAATAGCAAGTATCAGTTGTAGATAATTTGCAATGGTGTGGATTCTTGCATATTGATACATATATAAAATTACGTTCCTTTCTCTTTTTTCAGTAATCTGTATATTGTTGCAAATTCAAAATTATATTTGTAATATTGAATATGTACCTAATTCTGCTTATAATATTTCTGTATATTGATACAAACATGAAATTATTTTTGTTATATTGTATATGTTTCTACTTCTGTTTAAAATATTTTGTATATTGATACAAATTAAGAATATTTTTGTTATATTGCATTATACATTTCTACCCTTGATTCAATATATTTTTGCATATTATCAAAGTTTTAGGGTTCTTGTACTTATATTGCACTTCTGTTTACAGAATTTTTAATTTTATAATGTGACTTTTGGGGAAGCAAGCTCTAGGGCATGGCCTTGTCTGCCTACATGACAATTTAAGAGATGAGGGAGAGAGTCTCTCTGTCTCTTGCTCTCCTTCTTTCTTGAGTGGTACTAGCTAAGCACTTGACTTGCTGTTAGTACTCCACCCCTGAGCAGAACAACGGGATGAAGGCAGCTGGATCAGCAACAGCATATAATTGGTTTTGTATCAGTGAGTGTTTGTCCATATCCTATTCCTAAACAAATTTTTGAAACCATTTAACAAACTCTTGTGGGTTTTTGCTGAGTCTATTTCTCTCTCTTTTTCTTTTATTTCTACAAAACTCTTTAGAAATAATATTTGTCAGTTTACAAACTATTTTTTCAGTATTTCTTCCAGTAGTAAATTATTATTTAAATTTTCATTTGTAATTGACATATAACAGCTAAACATATTTTTCTTGTACAGCATGATATTTCAATATATGCAATGTTTACATAATGAACAAGTCATGCAAATTTGCATATATATGCTTAAAAGTCTGAATTGAGTACAGTTCTATAATCTCTCTTGATTTATTTCTATTTATACTTTAATTCCACACTTATTACCAATCTAGACTTCAGCTATAAAAATCACTATATGAAATTCTGATATCCTAGCCAACCTGAATGACAGAAAATAAATTGTTATGTACAGAAAGATAGATAAAATGTCTAAGAAAGTAGAAACAGCTATTTAAATTGAAATTGGCAACTGTATTCAACATCAATACACACACATGTACACCTTGAAACACCTTAATACCAAAACTGAACAAGAATATGTACAAAACATGAAGCTATGAAAACTAAGGAACTTTCAAATTCTTTATATGAAAGTGTTAACAGCTTTGAGTTCTACACTTGGAATAAAAACAAGCCAACTGTTCAATTAATGTTTTGTGGCATTAATATTACTGAGGCTCCCTTATACAACCTATATGCCTACGTGAAACAGAACAATTCAGAATCTTCTCATTTAAAGCTTTTTTATTGTAACCAAATTACGCTGAAACACAATTTCTGAACACATTTTAAGTTAATCTAGATGTATTCTTTCAGAGTAGTTCTTTGAGGTAGTGTTTATTAATGAAGAATATGTTGTTTCAAGTATAATGAAGAATTTGTTTCTAAGCTTTCTTATTTTTGAAACCTCCTAGTAAAACAAATGAACGTCAAAAATCCTTAATTACATAAACAAACTAAATGCATTTATCCTAGCAAAATTATGCTTTTGTATTAAATTTGATGTTTTATGGCGAAAAAGTAAAGTTATGATAGTATGAAATTATAAGAACCATTATATTGCATTTTATTTGCTGATAAAGGAAATAGAGTCAAATGGATTGTGAAAAGGTCTAGCCAGTTTTATAGGGCATGGAGAATATCTCACACCATAAATTTCTGTCTCTTTTATTTTTAAATCATTAAAAGTAAGCAACAAGTGATGTCTTATCTGGGTAATTGGACTTTCCCAATTAAAAACGTGTGCTGAAAAGATTAGCTAGATTTCTAGGTCATGCTATTTTTCAGCATTATTAATTTATTCAGGTCAGAAATTTACTTCTGGGGCCACAGACTGCATAAGAAGTTCCACACTGTTCAACTTGCATTTTTAAGGAGAGGTAACACTTTCTACATTGGAAATTAATGAATAAACACATTTTAAATATTCAGGATAATATCTAATTTGTTGTAAGCAATAAATGGCTTTGGTTATTATTTGATTAAAATATAAATAACTTAATTGTGGACTCGCAGAAAACATTCCCTAAAATAATTAGGAATCTTGAAGATTCTTTGTTTTCTATATCATTGTAGCTATTTTTCACTTATTTGATGAATATGATATTTCCTTTCAGATGGGGAAAATTATAATAACTAAAAAGAGAATCCTGAAATTCAGGACTTCAGCAAAGCAGCATGCCAAAAGAAATACACTCATTTTAAAATTTGGAATGGACTATCTCTTTCTTTTGGCCAAACCTTCAAGTTTCCAATTAGCACTGACAGTTTTTGGCAAAGCATATATTTCACATGCTTCCATAAAAAAAACCAAATGTTTTCCACCTGCATAAAAAGATTTATCATGTGTAGGGAAATGATTTCTTTCTAGAGAGGAGCTGTAGCTTATAGAATGAATTTTACTTTTAATTCTATAATTAGATTTTATTTTTGTGCATACTGGTGCACAGTTTTTGGGTGATAACATGTTTGTGGGCACATACTTTGGCAGGTACATGTGGAAACATACCTGTATGTTTAGTCATATAGAAAGTGATCCTACTAAGAATTAAAAAATGGTGTGTGTGCTTCAATACTAATATAGAAGGAATGGAGAAGCTAATATTATACAATGGAAGAAAGAATGCATCTTCAACAAGTGGTGCTGGTATACCTAGAGGCAGACATGTAGAAGACTGTAGATGGACCCATGTCTATCACCATGCACAAAACTTAAATCCAAATGGATCAAAGACCTCAACATAAATCCAGCTACACTGAACCTCTTAGAAGAAAAAATGTTAGGTACCCTTGAACAAATTGGTACAGGAGACTGCTTCCTGAACATAATTCCAGTAGCACAGACACTAAGATTTATGATTAATAAATGGGACCTCCTGAAACTGAGAAGCTTCTCTAAGGCAAAGGACTCAGTCAACAAGACAAAAAGGCAACCCACAGATTAGGAAAATATATTCTACAAACCCACATCTGACAGGGCTGATCTCCAAAGTTTACAAAGAACTCAAGAAGCAAGACGCCAAAACATCAAAGGATCCAATTAAAAAATGGGGTACTGAACTAAATAGAGAATTCTCAATAGAGGAGTCTTTTAGACTGAGAAGCACTTGAGAAAGTGCTCAACATCCCTAGCCATCCGGTAAATGAAAATCAAAAATACTCTGAGATACCATCTTACTCCTGTCAGGATGGCTAAAATCAAAACCACTAATGACAATTTATGCTTGGGAGTGGGTGTTGGTTGGGGAGTGGAGGGGGGATGAGGTTGTGGGGGGCAGGGGATTAAGAGAGGGAGAGGGAGCTGGGATTGATAGGTGAAGCAAGCTTGTTTCTAATTTAAAGAAAAAAGAAGAGCTAAAAAACAAAAATAAATAAGCAAATAAACAATATAATGTAACTAATACTAAACACAAAAATCTTTGTTCACATGATATTTTCTAGTATAATGACTAAATACTCTGGCATGCTTCTAAATAAGTTGTATAAACTTGGAACATTGCAAGCAGTATTAGCCTTATTTGTAAAAGAATAGCCACTTCGTTGCAGGATGTTTGATCCCACTATGACAATCCTAGACTCTGTTAATAAAGTTATCTTAGAATCAGAGGGTGGAACCTTGAACAGCTGGCCAGAATTAGACATAGAGTAGCCAGTAATATGGATAGGGAAAATGGACAGGAAGGAGAAAAGAGGTACATGTGGAGAGAAGAGGTGATGTCTGTGTCTCTAGTAAGAAAGGGAATGTCAGCTAGCCATTCTTCCTCTGCTCTTTTTGATCTAAAGGTATTCACCCCAATATCTGATGCATGAGTGTTTATTGTTAATAGAACAAAATACCAAACACAACATCACTTGCTATAACTCTTGCACTTATGCATATCTTACCTTCATACCTCTTTAGAATGTGTCCCTTCTGTTCTCCTTAAGCAAAGTTTTGGCTTATATCACCTCTTCATTCACTGAAAAGCTATGCACATGAGTGCATAGGAATACATATGTATTCACACACATGTGCACGCATGCACACCCCCCCCCACACACATGCATGCACACACAAATGTATAATGCATGATGTTGTGTGAGCATGCAAGGACACACAATATATCTAACGTCTGTGTTTATGTGACCAGATTATCTTAAATACATAGAAAAATATTTCTGTTTTTATAGTATGGATAAAGAATATCTGATACTCCTTTGAGGTAAATATATATATATATATATATAATAGATATCCCCCATTATATATAAGGGTTTTACATATTTGTGGTCTGCATGTCATTAAACCCCTAAATATAATATTCTTCTCAAAGAATGGCCAGACATTTTCATTTTAAAGGATAATACTACTTTGAATCAACTATATATGAGTCAAAATTATAATTTTTGAGAAAAGTTAAATTATAAGGCAGATGACTATTCAGACCATATTTTCTACTGATGATAAAAAAAAATCTAGTGATCTAAAGGGATGACACCAATTGGCAAGCTAAGCAATAGTGGAGAGACCACCTCGAATGCCTGTTCCTGATAATGAGCTTGATGTCTATAACTATCCTAGAGCCTTCATCCAGTGATTGATGGAAGCAGAGGCAAACACCCACGGCTAAACACTGAACTGAACCCAAGGAACCCAGTGACAGAGAGAGAAGAGCGGTGAGCAAATTGGCAAAGAATAGGCTGGCAAAACCAGCAGAGACAGCTGATCTGAACAGGGGAGAGCACTTGAACCCCAGACCGACAGCTGGGAGGCCAGCATGGGACTAATCCAGACCCCAGGAATGTGAGAGTCAGTGAGGAGGCCTGGGCAACCTATGGGGCCCTGAGCAGTGGATCAGTGTTTATCCCTGGAATACAAATATCGTGTGTCCATAACACAAAGAGGGATGCTCTCTCAGCCTAGACTCTTAGGGGAGCGCCTGGAACCTACCCTGAGTGAAATGATAGACTCTAAATATCCCCTATGTGGAAGGAATTGGCAATAAGGTGGGAGGATGGGGGGATGGTGGAGGGTGCGGGAGGAGGGGAGGGAGAGGGAACTGGGATTGACATGTAAAACAAGCTATTTAAAATTACAATAAAAAATTTTAAAAAAGCAAAAAAATTAAAATAATAAAAAGATCTAAAAAACTATGGTGGGCAGCATTTAGTAAGTGACTATCAAAGCTTTTGTCTAGCTTATTCAGGGTCCTGACTTCAGTCTCCAGCAATAAAGATAGATAGATAGGTAAGTAGTTGGTAGGTAGGTAGGTAATTAGGTAGGTAAACATTCAGGCAGACAGATAGTTAAGAAAAACTGTTCTTTCCTAAGTTATGTATTAGAAAATAAGAATAAATTTTTGGACAATGGGGAAAAACTGGACTTTTAATCCAATAGATTAAGCACGTAGTAATAGAAAATAACTGATATACCAGTTTATGTTCATAGTTAAGATAAGAAAAACATGTTATTTTTATAATAGCCAAATCCACAAAGCACATAAGTTGTCTAGGGTTCAGCTATGAAAAATTAAAAAAATAATAAGCAAAGTATTCTAACCAGTTAGAACAGCAAGTGCTAGAACTCTGAGTTGTGTAAATATATGTCTGCTGATATAGATTAAAAGGAACAGGGATATATAGATAATAAAAGCAAGACTAACAGGGAGCAGCCTCTTGCATTACTTGTGGAATATTATGAGGACAAGTTTGACATTGGATGTGAAGTTAGACGTGTGTTAAAGATTTTGTGATATCTTCCTACAGGATAAAACTGTAAGTCATCACAATGGACTGAAATTTCCAGAAGATGATACTTGGGGAATCATTATTGCTGTATCTTGGTTCAGATGATCATTTCTTTGAAGACTATAAGATAATTAAACACAGTATTATATATAAATTCAGTTACAGTTTATATTGATACACAATTTACATTAACATTATAGTTGCAATATTTCTATAACTAAGTTTATGCATTATATGATTGCAAGTATTAATGATTTTCATTTATACAAGTTTAAATGCATCTGAAATGTCAATTTAAGGTAATTTGAAGACATCCTTATTAGTTAAAAGATTTCTGATCCACGCATCAATGCAGACATAGGTGATTCATGATGAAAAATAATATTTTCTGAGCTTATTCATGTGTTTGGAGTGCAAATTTAATCATCTTTAAAGGGCCCTGGAATGATCCATTAAAAAGCAGAAAACTCATAAAAACAAATGTTCTAATTAAACTGTTTTGTAGGCTTTATAAGTAAATGCTTCCTTATATATTTCATTGGCAATATATGTTACTATTTTGGAAAAGCAGCTTTTCTATGTCTCTCAAAAGTTTAAGATATTAAACGGAATTTATCTTGTAAATGCTGGCCTAAATAGTTTAAAGATCTCCTTTTCTGTTGGATGTAATTGTGTTAGTTTTAGCATTTATGAATGTAATTCTCAACCTTGCAGTTTCCCATGCACATGTGTGGATCTATAATGTTCATGTGTGTATCAGTCTGGTTGAGCAGCTTTAAATATGAGAAAAAAAACATTTGTTTTTTAGTCCATTTTTTAATGTCACCTGTCAATAGAAATCACGTCTACATTTGGCAAAAAGATTGCTTAACAATAAGCACCTTAGGCAAATGGACTGTTATTGAAGCCAATATGTTTATGATATTAATATGATAGACCATGAAGTTCACTAAGTTGTTTTATTATTTTACCTGAATTAATGGAATCACAACCTTATCACTTAAAATTTATTGCTATTTTGAAATGTTTTATTTAACCGATTATCCCCTTTGTTATCAAAAGAAATAGTGAAATGAAATAAACTAAGTCCTTTAATTGCAAAGGGAAATTTGGTGAGCACTCTTATATGACAGATAGTATGTATCTATTTTTATTCTGTGGATAAACTACTTCTCATTACCAGCAGGACTAAGCAATAAGCATTCTAGAAATTGAAGATTTGATCACCATGCTTAAATAACTGTTGAGGAGGAGAACAATATATGTATGAACAAACCTTCAGATAATGGACTATTGATTTTATTATTTTAAAAGAAATATCTCATAGGAAAAAAGTTCTATTTGTGATTATTTGTCATCCTAGCTATATGATATTCTTCGTTGACATGCTCTGGAAAATTGGAGTGCCAGAACACTACCTCAGACCATTGAAATATTCAGAATGTAATCTCTTCCATGTGTTGTTATTAGACATATATCAAGATTTGATTTCACATAAGATACGTATTAGATATAATCTTGGTTATATTAATGCACTTTAAAACTCAATTTTTCCATTCATAAATTAAATCAATTACTCTGAAAATACTATGAGTAATAGGCAAAAATGTGTGCAATCTATAAATGGTTTTCATATTTGAATTTAATGTTTCTCTTCCCAATTCTCTTTTGTGTATGTGAGTTTGTGTTACTGATGATAAAGTGAAGAAATATTTCAGATAAAAGCTATTCTTTAAATTAAGGCCAAATTTAATTTACAAACATATATGTCGATATGAAATTTATTTTATAAATACTAGGTTTTAAAAGTGTTCAGATAGTCAGTTGTAAATTTTATGATATCTCTTATATTTATTCATTCAAACATTTAATTCCATTTTCTGATAATGAAATAAGACATTTCAAATACAATTATCATATGCTTTGCTTTGCAACATTATCACAGACTTAAATTAAAAATAAAGATATGACATCTGTTCAACAATGTTCATATCAGCATTATCTGTAATAGCCAGAATCTGGAAGCAACCTAGATACCCCTCAACTGAAGAATGGATACAGAAAATATGGTAGATTTACACAATGGAGTAAATTTACACTACTCAGCGGGGGAAAAATGGACTTGAAATTTGTAAGCAAATGGATGGAACTAGAAGAAACCATCCTAAGTGAGGTAACTCACTAACAGAAAGACAAACATGGTATGTACTCACTCATATATGGATATTAAACACATAGAAAAGGATTGCCAGCCTACAATCCATACCTCCAGAGAAGCTAGGAAACAAGGAGTACCCTAAAAGAGACATCTAGGGTCCCACAATGAAGCACAAAGGGACAAGAACCCCTGACCAAATTGGTAGCATGGGAGGAGGGGGGGAAGGGGAGGATAAAGAGGATGGGAGAAGAGGGATGGGGATAAGAACATGAGAGATCAGGAAGATTGAATGGGGAGAGGAATAGAGGAGAGAAAGAAAAGAGACACATCAATAGAGGGAGTCATTATAGGTTTAAAGAGAAATCTGGCACTAAGGAATTGTATAGAAATATATAAGAATGACCCCAACGACGAACCTAAGCAATAGTGGAGAGGCTACCTTAAATGCCCTTCCCCTATAATGAGATTGATGACTATCTTATATGGCATCCTAGAGCCTTCATCCAGTAGCTGATGGAAGTAGAAGCAGAGATCCACAGCTAAGCACTGAGCCAAACTCCCAAAATCCCATATCAGAGAGGGAGGAGTGTGGAACAAAGGGGTCAAGACCACATTGGGAAAATCCACAAAACAGCTGACCTGAGTAAGTGGGAACTCATGGACCCCATTCTGACAACTGGGGGATGAACATTGGACCAAACCAGGCCCCTTGAATATGAGTATCAACTAGGAGCACTGGGCAGTCTATGGGCCTCTGGCTGTCGAACCAAGATGTATCCCTAGTGCACAAAGGGAATTCGGGAGCCCATTTCCCATGGAGGGATACTCTCTTGGCCTAGATATCCGGGCGAGGGCCTAGACCCTGCCCCAAATGACTTGACAGATTTTAGTGATCCCTCATGGAGGACATCACCCTTCCTGGGGAGTGGATGGGGGATGGGTTTGGACGGTCAATGGGGGGCATGGGAGGATGGGAGAGAGGGGGAACTAGGATTGATATGCAATATAAGATTGTTTCTAATTTAAATAAAATTTATAAAAATATAGATATGACCCATGGATTTATAGAACTTTAAAGCTCCATCTTATGAACATTTCACTCGCTTCCTCATAGCTGCGTTTTACTGAAATAAAATACAATGTCAAAAACTTCTTTTGATCAACTATCTAGACATACAATACAAAAAAGGTATGGTCATTTGGTATGTCGTACTGGAACTTCCTGATTGTATTTATTAGTAGTAATTTAATATCTAGATATCATATTTTTAATTCAAATTAAATTTATTTTGACTATATAGACCTAGAATATATCAATGACTCCCAAACTGGCAAAAGACTCCTAGTTATCTAGGCCTGGGTACTATTCAAACATCTCTAGCAGTTTCAGGGCTAGAATCTAATCCACATTGTAAAACATAAACTTAAATATCATGAGTAGATTACTCATTATTTACATGCCTCAAATGCTATAGAAAAATTCATTGCTTAATTACAAGGTCCATTTTATTTTTACACATCATCTCTTAGAAAATGTAGAAACTATAAGGTGATTGTTTTCCATAAAGTCAAAATTATTATGTAACATAAAATGAAAATTATAAGTGAAAACACAAAAATGGACATAAAAGGTAACTTCAAGATACACACACACATACATACATACACACACACCAACTACATGGTGCTTTTTAGTCCTCTCTGGTATCTAGGAGGATGAATACAGGATAGCTACAACAAATTATTTCAGACATCCAAACAACTGAAATACATAACAAAAACAAAATAACTTCATTTTATTAATGTTTGGTACAAAATTTCCTGAAAATGCTGTTTTTATGGCAGCTGAGCATAAAATAATAAAGAAGAAAGAACATCAAAGAAGATGATCTTTCTTCCTCTTTTATATCTTTCCCATAATTTCAGCCTGTTTGGCTTCTGCTAAGTATTAGTTAACATATATTCATTTTCATTTCTACCGTGACAAGAATGTTTTAATGGAAAAAAAGGAGGTGGCTATATTAATATCTTAATGTTAATATAATCACCTCTATCACACCATTAAAACATCTATCCATATATTTATACTTAAATAACTTATATGTTTTTGTCAACACAGAATGTCTTTTAGTTTTCTCATATAGTACTTTATACAGGAAGTTCCATCTCATAATTTTTAAAAGATTTGTTCTTTTACTTTTTTTGGAGGTACTAAAGGATCTGAGAATGCCACTAGGTAGCCATATATTCTTTAATTCCATTGCACTAACATGGCAGTGAATTATCAAGGTTAGATATACAATAATACGTCTAGCTATAGGTAAGAGAACTGTTAAAAATTAACTTTCAGGATTAAAGTTAAAAATAGTAAAGGTTATTACATTCAGTACCCTTGTTCTAGATATGTGCAGGCTAAGACTATCAATCACATTTCTCTGGATTTCAACATCACTTATCATATTTTCTAAAGTCTCATTATTCATTCACTCTAATCTCTGCTGTTAGTAATGCAAAAGGTGTATAATGTTTACATTGCCAACACAGAAATTTCTAAATATCTTTCCTAAATGGTTGTTTTGAATTTACTGTAAACAAAGCAAATAGGGACAGTAAATCTACTAACATAGCCTTCTCTTTTGCTACTGAAAGCTTGATATATCTCAAATTTCATTTCTATTTCAACTCACTAAAGATGAAAATAAGGAGATAGTTCCATTATTATTAAACTTATCACTTGCAAATGATGCAATTTTCTTTTAACGATACACTTTTAATGCTTCTTTTTAAAAAGTAGCACTGGAAACAGTGATCTGCTGAAAGAGTGGGGGTGTTACTTTCATGTTACCATGACTATATAAAGTGATGATGGCACTTCTATATTTTGTAGCAGAACACTAGGAATAACAATGGCTCTTACAAAAATTCAGAACTTAGGTTTTGTTAATTATAGTTTATCATTAAATACTCTCAGTAGGGCTAATCATTACATAATTAAATATAATTGTAACAACAAAGATAGAACAAAATAAAATTGCCACTTGCTCTAATATTGTTAACAAAGTCAGTACTAGAGGACCAAGACAATTCTTTTCTTTAATAACACATTATATTTTTCCTTGAATATTTTAAAGGAAATACATTTATGAAAAGTTAAGCCTCAGATCATTCATTTCAGTAGTAAAATTTTCTAGAGCAGCCAACTCTTAGCCAGACTTCTAAAACAATTCAGAGTAATACATGAATTAATAGGCTGAAAATAGAATCTCTGATACCACCCTCCTAATGTCAAAATGAAGTAGATTGAAGTTAACTATAATTAGTTTGTAAATGTCATTTTGTATATGGAAAAATTATTCACAGGACCTCAGTTATTTGTTGTTGCTGATATTAAAATTTATTGTAATGTTATTTCTTTGTTGTTCAACTTAGAGTTGCACTGGTAAGTAAGTAATGGTAACTTCAAAACAGATTACATATCTTAAATGGAAATAACATTTTACCATAATGTATAAAAGTTATCAAAACTAGCATATTTTATCACTGAGAGTTTATCATTATTATTTCTTTAAAAGAACATCTTCACATTACTATTCTCAAGGAAACACTGACAAGGTATTCTCTTAATACAGCCAGTTGTTTCTGGATTGGCAAAGAGAACAATCTGCTTGAAAATTAGAAAAGGAAAGAATGTATATGACCCCCAGAGAGCATGTGTTATGTATATATTATAGATAAATCAAGATATAAAGTGAATTGTAGGGTTCACAATAGAATGTATTTTGAAGGATAAAACCTTTTTACATCTGTGAGCAAAAAAATGCATAGATTATTAAATAATGTCACACTAGATGTACTTATTTTGCATATGTTAACATTTAAACACACTAGAAACAGCTCAAGAAATGGCTTATGAAAATGTCTACTGATACTTTAAAGGGCAATTCCACTGAAAATGAAATCTCTGGTCTCAAAACACCAGTTAAGGCCTAAATATACCAAAATCTATATAAGCAATATGTGAAAAGCTTGAATGCTTCAATAACTTTTTAATTTACAAATCAACCCAATAAAGATATATGCTTCATTAGCTTCTCAAAGGACATGATAGATATGAAATAAAAACAATGCTGTGGAGATAACCTCGTATTGTCATGCATAATCTAAAATACCAATACTTGGTTAATTAAACTTATAAAATTTTCAGAGAAAGTTACTATATAGGATGTGAAAGAATTATATTAAGCTCCCTTTAGATTCACTGAACAGAGAATTTTAAGTATGCAACTCTAAAAGATATTATTCTGTCTTGTGTGAATTGCAATTCAAGCAAAACTTCTTATGAATTAGTTTTCCAAAATAATTTTTATAACTTCTTGAAAAATATTGAACAATAAATTATAACCTATATTTAGATACAGTCTTATCACAGTAGCAAGGAAAGAACAGACAACTAAAATATAAAATATGAGTTAGGTAAAATCCTCAGTCTTTGGATCATCATATAGAAACTTTAATAAACCTATTTATGATATGTCTGCTCTTAAAACTATAAGGAGTCCACAAAGAGAAAGAATTGTCATAACTATGACTTTATTCTCATATGGGACTATAATCAGTGGCATTTTGTCTGAAGCATATCACATTTCTCATTATATTTGGTTGACCTTGAATTCCTTATTTTTGAGTTATTATCACAGTTCTCCTAAAGGCAAAGAATATTTCAACATACATGTTCTACTTAGTATTAACTTTGTCAGGGAATATTATATGATTAAAATATTTAAGGCATATAACTTCCTATCTCTTCCTATCTGTAACTACAAGATTGTTAATGTATCTTCTGAATAAAATGTGACTGTTCACATACAAACCTTTATTGCACTAATATACAAAGATAAAGAGATCAAAGGGTATATTATCATTTTAGGTAGAAAAACACCTAAGTTGTTTATTATAATTATCATTATTATGAATGAAGTTGTGAGGGCTAAATATAGGCTCTGATTCATGCCAGAAAAGTACACTACCACAGAGTCACAGTCTACAAAAGAGCTACTTTAATCTAGAGTTCCAATTTTATGAGAGTACAGGGCACAACCAAAAATAACTGGAGTATATATCTAAGATGATAGAAACTGAGTACCATAAGAACATCTATTTTAAAACATCACTAATGAATGTCCTCTGCAACTTGATACACTATGGCTCTTATTCTGTTTCTTAACTGCACATTTTCATTATTCTTCTCCTCTCTACTCCAATGGAGAAAGACAAAACACATAAATAAATATCAATGTATCAATAGTGAAGGGATTCATTCTTTTACTGAAAAAAATACCCCATAAAATTACTCCACTAGGCCCAGTACAGCCAAAATCTGGGAGAGGAGGGTGGGTGATTATGTAGAGATGCAGTCAAGAGGAGATAGAGGAGTCAGTACACAGATATTAATTTATCAAAGGAGAAGAAACATTTCCAATAAAATAAACCTGACAAAATAATACTGAAGGATTTGCTTTATTGAGTTTATGCATTCATCAAGAAAAATAGTAGACAGTCATCAAATTAGATTGGGACTATATTCTCATGGTGATTTTAGTGAGAAATATGTTCCTTAAGTGTATGACTTGAACATGTGGTCTCCAGTTACTGGGGCTGTGTTTAGAAGTTATAGGACCTTTGAAAGGTGGATCTTTAATGGATGAAATATACCATGAGTGATAGACTTTCAGTTTTTATAGCTTCACCCCTCTTTCCCTCTTTGTCTGCCTATGTCTGCCTGTCTCTATCTCAGCACACCCCTTCCTCTCTGCCTCTATGCTTTCTGTATGAAAGTGAAACGTGATCCCAGTTTTGTGTTCCCACAGCCATCCCAGTTTTGTGTTCCCACAGCCAAGCTATGCCTTCTGCTCTATGATAGACTCTGGCTCTATGAAACAATAAACCTAAATAAATATTTTTCCTCAGGTTGCTTCTGACCATCATGTTTTATCACAGAAACAGAAAAGTAACCAGTACAGAAAATCAGTTAGTACCAGGATGTGGAGTTTTTGCTCATTTCAGAGGTTTCAGAGGGGAGTAAAAATGGTCTCTTTTATTAGCAATTGGGGTAGAGGCCATTGGTGGTGTATTTTGTCAAAGAATATGGCTGCCTTCTGCTCATATTCTTGTAAATTTGCTGAGGCTATTAATAAGTAATAGACTAATTTCTTTGTCACAGAAAATTTTAAGACAGTATAACATTGAGTCTATAATACAGTTATTACTGATTATTCTTATGCAAATCTAAAGTGAAAGAAAACAAGTAATGTTCCATTTGAAAAACAAAGGAACACTATGAAACTTAAGGTTGTCCCTAAGGCATGTGATAAAATAGAGGCTGTACTTGTTAAGGAGATAGCATTATTGAAGGAAAGTCTCCTACTCTGCATGGGAACAATTGGAAATGTTACCCAAGGCAAGACCCTACCCAACAGTTTTCAACTTGTACAAGGAAAGTCCTGTATGGTGCTTCAACCTCTTAGAAGGCACAGGATACAAATATGCTGCTAATGTGATTCATGTGAATGAAAGGGCATTCCAGGATCTGGCCAGAACTTGGCAGTATTGTTTTCTAAGTTTGGCACTGAAGGCATAATGTATGCAACATATGAACAGAATGAAGATTCTTCCTCCATGCTTTCAGAGAGCAACTGAGGCCAAGAAATGTGTGATGGATCTGGAGTCACCAAGAAGAGACTGGGATCCTATGGCATGAGCCTGTGTGTCAGTGGAGACGCCAAGATGTTGAAGATGCCAGAGCTGTGAAACTTGTGGCAGTGAGAAGTGCATTCAAGCAATGGAAACATCCGAAGAAATAGATGTATGTTTCAGGTAGTTAAGCTGGAGGGTTAGAATCATCTAAACCCTATAAAGCCAAAACCTCAAGTACCAGGTACGGAGCTACAGGATTAGTATTTAACTTACTCTACTTTGTTCTTGTTTGATCTTACATTTCTTCACTAAACTGCCATACTTTCATTTTGGAATTGGAATGCATATACTATGAAATCATATATTGCAAGTGCTATGTCTCAAACCCAGGACAAAGGGCTAACTGAGATGCCTATTATCATATCAAGTCTAGCACTGACCACCAGGTTCTCCTAGCATTCCGCAGTTTCTAACCTGTTACTAGGTACTCTTAACTTGCATAACACTCCTCCTACTCTGAACTTCTCCAGCCAATGGCTGGACTTTGCCATCCCTCAGCTTCTCTGATTCTTACATAACCCAGCCATTTTCATTATGTAGCCCATTTGGCTCCTTTGTCCCTTTTGACCATTTCGTCCCTTTTATTCTTGGCTTTCTGGCCTCTTGGATCCTGGCTCTCCTCTCCCTCTCACCTCTCCTCACTTTGCCCAGTTCAGTTGGCTCATCATGTATACTATGGACTCTCTCAGATATCTCTGCCTCTGTCCTGTTTTCTTCCTTTTATCTACAACTAAACCTCTCAACCTGTTAGGAGCAGTCATATCTACCATTTAATTATTTTTTTCATTCATCGGGTACCAAAACTGGATTGCTTAAATGAATTACCTTCCAAGGGGCTTAACCACTCTAAACCAAGTTGCTGATCTGACTTTCCTAAGATACGTACTGATCATTTATTTCTGCTGACTTTTGCCATCCAAACTTTAGAATCTGATTCCTAAGCTGCTTACTCATTCCTCTTTGTGTCTTCTCTACCCTCCCAATGCACCCATCTGGGAATTCTTGGATATTCTCTTAGCTCAGGTTTGCTACTAAAGTTTCCAAAAGCTTTAAATAACCACCTGAGTCTTTTCCTTGTTTTCTCCCCCATAGGAGTTTATTACGTTCTCACTCTGGTACTACAAACAGCTGGGCCTCACTACAGCTCAATAGCAAAAGATTGACACACTAGATTTTCAAATTCCCTCATACATTAACAATTTCACACACACACACACACACACACACACCCTAATTGCTTATATATAAACCTGTTCTTCTCTACATTTCTAAAAATCTTTTATCTCTAAATTTTCTCTACTTCCTATTCATAAGAAATTGAAGCCCATGCCAAACATTAGGCAGAGCTAGGGCAACTCATAAAAGAGGGCGAGGGATTGTAGGAGTCACTGGGTTTGGAGATACCATGAGAATTTGACCCACAGAATCAGCTAAGCATGTCTCATGGGGGGCTCACAGAGACTGAGGGGACAATCAGGGAGCCCATATGAGTCTGAGCTAGGTCCTTAGGAAATATATTATGATTGTGTAGCTTGGTGTTCTTGTGGGACTCCTAACAGTGGGAATGGGGGGGTGGGTATCTGACTCTTTTGCCTGTTTTGGGACCCTTTAACTGCTACTCAGTTGCCTCACACAGCCTTGATATGAGAGTGTGTATCTAGTTTTATTGTATTTTTATGCTGTGTTTGGTTGATATCCCTGGGAGGCCTGTTCTTTTCTGAAGGAAAATGGATGAAAAGTGGATCTGAAGGAGAGGGCAAGTATGGAGGCGGAGGGGTGGGCAAACTGTGTTCAAGATGTAATGTATAAAAGAAGAATAAATAGTTCCCCAAAATACAGTAAAAAGCTAAAATTTATACATGAGGAATCTTAATTTCCTATAACACCCTATGTGATTCAACTCTTGCTTAGAATATACTGCATATGTAGCTTGGGTTCAACTCTGGTTTAGGAAAACAGATGTCTTTCAATAACAGCCACTTGGCTGCAGTCATCTTTGATAAGCATAAAGGGTACAAGCCTTGTGGTTTCACTACCATTTTATGATGACCACATGGTATAAACCAAGTAAGGCATACCTTATAAAAACTCTTAGACCTACTGAGCCCTTCGTTTATTGTTGTGTCTCCTTTCCGACTAAGAAAGAAACAGCAGGCCTCCAAAATATCTTGGATTAGGATAGACTTTTGTATGATGATAAATTCCTAATGTTATGAAGTTATACTCAGATTAAAAAAGCTGACTCAGGTAATTACATCTAACAACTTAGGTCTTTGCTAACTATATTCAGTACCAGACTTCTAGAAAATTTAAATAAGGAACATCATATGTTTGATGAATAAGGTATGTTTCATAAATAAAGTTTATAACTTCTTAAGGTTTACTCAAATTAACAGTAACTGATTTGAATATGTATATAGCCCCTTTGTCTTTGCTATTTTATTAAGGTTTAGATATTTGTCTATTGTCTTTGTTTTTTCAGACTTTGTTAAGCTTTATCTATTTGGATAAACTGAGTCATACAAGAAACAGTAATATTCAATAATGTTGCACCATGAAAGAATCAGGAAAGTCGCCAAAGAACCTTGAATTAAATCTTCATCTCAAATTTTAAGGTTTAAAAACATGGATAAAGTTATAAAATACCAATCTTACAAAAGATACTAACCAGATTTATTTAGCCTCCTGTATGTATTTTAAATGTTAAGCCTAAAACAAGTTACTAGAAACAAGTAAAGTTTGCTTAACTCAGGTATACTTAACAGATGATGTCCTCAAATTCTTCATTGTTCTATTGAATGTGGCATTTAAAATGTTAGAGAAAACCCTTCCCACAATGACAGAAATGCCAGTTCCTAGAGGCAACCCCAAGTTCTCCAAAGAAAATATATGGTGTATAGACAAGCCCACCTGGATTATGCTAATGTTAACCCCTGGGGAAAAAACTGCCCCATGCCTCACCTGCTTACAGGGCTCTACACAAACTGTTTGGTTGGCTGTTGTACAATGACTGCTCAAAGTAAGGTAAGTTTCCTCAAGGTCCTTCTCCATAGGAAAACTGTCAGATTTTCTGGCTGCAGCAACTGAAGGCAATTCTGTTTTCTGTGGTAGCTGAAGATTTAATACTCTCCTGTATGACAGCCAAAGACTGATCACTGTCCCCAGTGAAGCCATCAAGACCATGAAATGCTAGGGTAATCATCCAGGATGCAGTAAGTGTCTATCATTTAACTAATACATAGACCATCTGGATTATAGTTCGTGATATAATTTATTCTCCTCAGATCTCTCATGGTATTGATGGCTAGGCTAACTGTAGCCTGATCAGTTTAACAACAGCAAACATACCAGCTCCTTCCACAGGTTGCAGACACAACATTTGTTTCTTTTTATAAACTTAAAAATTCCCCTTAGGCTCATGTATTTAAATACTTGGTCCCCAGTAAGTGGTGTGTTGGGATATTCGATCCCTGTAAAAAGATATGTTGCTGTTTTTCTCTGATCAGTTTAATGAAGAGATGAACAACCCACAGCTAGACAGGAGAAAATAGGCAGGATTTCCAGGAAGAGATAGAAAATCTAGGAAGAAAAGAGGTGGGATTCACCAGCCAGACATGGGGAGTACAAACAGACATATAGTATGGAAGACAGGTAATGAGAAATGAGGCAGAATTTAGGTTAATATAATGAGTCAATTTAAGTTTTAAGAGCTAGTTGGTGAAAAGTCAAAGCTAAGGCCAAGTTTTCATAATTGATAAGAAGTCTCCGTGTAATTATTTGGGAGCTAGCAGTCCAAAGAGAGTTAACCCTTAGGTACACAATGTGGGAGGGCTCTACTGTTACTGGAGATGTGGGTGAGCCAACCCCAAATTGTGAGAATGGAAAATTTGTCCCCATGTGCCATCTGTTTTGTGGTGGAATAGGTTAGGGAGATCTACCCTCCTCGCCACACGCACCCATCAATATCTGCAGCAGGTGGTAGAACAGAACCTGTGGTAATAAGAGCAGGAGAGACATTTCTTACTCCAACCAGCTACAACACTAGGGAAAGCGGGCCCTGAACCTCACCAGGGCAGAACAACAGAGTCAACCCTATTAGCACACATGTGGATGAAGCAGCTCTGAAATTGAGGTCATGGAGAGCTCTCTCCATTTCTCATCTGTCTTATGGCAGCATAGGCTGTGGCAGGTGGGAGAGCTGGACCTGTGGTCATAAGAGTGGGAGACCTATCAATGACCCCCACCAGTTACAAAACCCAGAGAGCTGGCCCAGCACCACACCAGGGCACCACAAAAGAGTCAACCCTGTTACTGCAGGTGCAAGTGAGCCATCTACAAAATTGTAAGCATAGAGGGTTGGCCACATTTCACATCTGGTGGACTAACTCTACAGCTGCCCAGGCCTAGATCAAAGGATATGACTTGGTCTACCCCATCAACTACACCAACTATGATCTGCTGGAACACATGAAAGGACCTGACCTACATACAGACCCATAGCTACAGGATCTCCACAATACCGGGTAACATCAGGATATCCAGGAGGAGCCATAGGATCGATAAGGTAGTAGAAACCAGAGGCCTTGAATCAAATGAATTAATGACTCTTTGCAATGCACACTTGCAAATAAAGATAAATGAACACAGGGGTTTGGTTCACAATGTGACTCACTGTGTCACACTGCAACTTCCGTGACAAGATTTTTAAATTTTCCCTTTTTCTTTTATTTTTTTCCTTTCTTCTCAAAAATCTTGTTTTATTTGGTGGTTATGTGGGGGCAGCATGTGGATATAAGCAGATGGAGAAAAGAATGGGATGAAGATATATGATGTAAAAGACACATAGAATAAATACATTAAAAATACATTTCTATGGTGTATGTGTGAGTGTATGTGCATGTGCGTGTGTGTGTGCACATGGATGCATATATATACACATGAGTACACACATTCCAAAACATGTGGAGGTCAAGCACAACTTATCAGAGTATGTTCTCTCCTACCATGTAGGTATTGGGGCTTGAACCCAGTCCTCAGGCTTGGCAGCAAGTGTCTTACTTATTGTGGATCTCACCTGAGGATATTTTCTGTGCTTATTTGTAGTTGATTATCCCTGTTCTGATAAGGAACTACAAGATGAGCTCTGGTAAACAGGTTTTATATCTGAAACAATTAAGAGTATACTTTGATTGATAATAAGTTTACCAATGAAATGTGATCTTTTGAGTCATCACTTCAGAATGTCATTTGAAAAATAATTTAATATTTCAAAAATCAATTAATTATAACTTTCTATTATTCTTCAGCTTCTGCCAAAATATCACCTTCAGTTATATTTAAGAATCCACTAATTTTGCTTCTCAAACTTCTAAGTGTGGTATTACCTCAGCAAATGAATAACAGTATAATTTCACAAAGTTTATATAACATGAAAGTTTCTCATTGGATACCACAAAAGCAGAGGCCAAGAAATTATTAATAACTTTGGCAGTGGTAGAACACACCTTTAATCCCAGCACTTGGGAGGCAGAGGTAGGTGGATCTTTGTGAGTTTAAGACCAGCTTGGTCTACAAGAGCTAGTTCTAGGACAGGATCCAAAGCTAAAGCTACAAAGAGAAACCCTGTCTTGAAAAAACAGAAAAATAAAAATAGAAGGAAATCATCACTAATTTAGGTATCCAAAAGGTATGGATTTGTAAGGTCAATGGCAAAGATGTAAGTCATTTAAGGGTAACATAATAAAAATGTAAATGCTGCAATTCTATCTGCCAGTTAATGGAGCCAAACATGAATAAGCATCTAATCAAGGATATCCCCAAATGACAAATCCTAACAGAAACAATACAGGTTTATACATTATGATTTAAATGATAAACCATATTGCCTTTTAGAAAGCATATGAACAAAATTCGCAAGAGTAATTAGTTAATTACAGTTGAGATATCTATCAATTCTTACATAGAATCATTAATTCTCTATTTGTAATTATTTATAATCAGTGTTCTCCAGTATAGTATGCTCCAACCATGAGTTACATATAGTGTAAATATTTTGTTTGTTTTTGTTTCCCTCTTTGCCCTCGAAGTTTTACACTTCTGTCTTAAAATTTTGTATATTGAGAACTATATTTATATGTGAATTTATAATATGACATATACACTAGCACTTTTCATAGTCTCAGAACACAGGAAAGCATTAAGTTATTACTTTCTACATTTGCTGTTGTTCATGCAGGGTCCAATTCTGCATAATTTTTATATTGTGTTTAGTATATGTAACTGTTAAGTTTGAGTAAGACAGAAAATAATAAAGACAAACTAAACTAAAAGTTAAGTAGTCCAGAAATGCACCAACCTTCAGGATCAAGAAGCTTTTCTATGCCTAAGTGACATTTGGCGATGTTGAAGGCATGTTCCAGTCTTTGTGTGGCTGACTGCTGGGAAACCACACTATTCCAATCAAACAGTTCTGGCCTGAAACACACACATACATAAACAAATACAAGTACAAATTAATACACAATTCACTATGAAACTCATTTCAATTCCTAATTGAGATTTTTTATTATTTAAAGTCTAAAGTATGTAAGAATCAACTAATTGTTATTACCTGTGGTGGTTTCAATAAGAATGACCCCATAGGTTCATATGTTTGTTTGTTTGGTCCCCAGTTAGTGAAACTGTCTGGTAAGTACTAGGAGGTAGGGACTTGTTGGAGTAGGTGTGGATTTGTAGGGGTAGGCTCTGGTGATACAAAAGCAGATTCCAGACCAAATCTCCTTCTCTCTCTTGCCTACAACTTGCAGATCAGATGTGGGATACGGTACTAGGATCGTGTCTATTTGTTTGTCATAACTCCACACTATCATGATCATGTAATAAGCCTGTGAAACCAAGCAAGCCCCCAATTAAATGATTTATAAGTTGTCTTGGCCATTGTGTCTCCTCACAGCAATAGTTCAGTAAATAAAATGTCCCTCGATAATATTTTTAATTTAAATAAATCACAATTTTAACTTACAATGCTGACATTTCACATGTTAACTATGTAGAAATTTTGTGAATTATGCCACAGTAAAATTGGAAAAGATAAAATTCCTTAAGAAAATAAGAAGGAAAGTATTGTACTTCATCTATTAATAAAAATTTATTATTCTTAACTAATCTTGAGATTGGGATATGATTCATTCACAAGTAACTCCAAAATTCTTAAGCCTATATCATAGTTCTTCATTGAACTTCTAATTCATCTCATTAAAAAAGAAATCAATAATTTCATGTATTTTTGACATAACAGCACTACTGCGCTCATGAATTCATTATAACAATGGTTGCCTACAGAAGATATTTACAAGATGAAGCTTATGAATATTCTAGTAAAGACAGGAGAGTGGCACAAAAATCCCCAACTGAGGGCTATTGAAAGTTAATGGATGCTAGGACAGGGACAGTATGTCATTTGTTTGTTTGTTTTTAGGTGTATGGATCATGGTGGGTTGACCAAGCTCCAGTTGATGATGCTGCACCCTTGTGATTTGGACAACATTAATTACACTTACTGAGTTGCAAATAGTGGGAACATTAAGTTCCTAGCTCCTGAGTTTGGTTTGTTGCCACCACCTCTATGCTGGGATTTGGTTGGCTTGAGCTTTCATAGTTTTTTTCCATTAATACAGTATCCTTGTAGTCATCAACCAGCTCCAACTCTTAAAATCTTTCCACCCCGCCCCATCTTCTATAATGATCCCTGAGCCTTAAGGGGATGAATGTGAGAATGATGGCCTATTTAGGGCTGAACATTCCACAGTCTTTGATTCTTTGCATGTTGACCAGTTGTGAATCTCTTTGTAAACTTCTATCTACTTTAAGAAGCATTTCTCCTGAAAGTTGAGGAATAAAGAGTCTATAGATATACCAATAAGTCATTGGGAATTGACTTAATATTATATTTATTTAGCAGAATAATAGTAATAGGTTCTCCCCCAGTCATATATGTTTATATACACATTATTGTTGATGATATATGTGCAAAGAATGGATTCTACCTCATGAAGCACAACGTAAATCCAATAAGAACTTTTTTATAATCTCCATAGCAGTTTTACTAATATTGCACCAGTGGAATTAGTTTTCCAGTTTAGCTGCTATTGTAATTCACAGGTTTGTATTTGGGCAAGATTAATGATTATTTTTCTACTCCGGTAGTGTGAAAAGTTCCTTCCAGTATTATCTTCCTGGTTAGTACTAGCTTGATTTATTCATCTTCTGTTACTCAAATAAATGGTATCTTCAGCAACAGAGACTTACCACCAAATTGTGGACAATCGCCAAGAACAATAGTAGTAATCTACAATGTTTGGGGGTCTATGGGACCCCACTGGCCAAAAACTCCAAAGGAGGCAACTCATTTCTGGTACTGAGCTTTTTATTTACTAGCTGCTGGAGTAGAAAGAGTCATGACTCTTTTAGGATTGTGACCCTTGGTAGGGCAGACCTTGCTTGAGGTTAGGCGTTATAATAATGGCAGTTGGCAGCACAAATTGGACTTTATGTTATAATAATACTAATGGCAATAATAACAATAAAACAGGACACAATGTTGGTGGCTAAGGACATTGGGCTCAACCCACAGGAAGATGCATGAGTGACTATGATCAAAATTCGTTGTATTAAATCACTAAAGTATTAATAAATTATTTTTAAAGGCAGATCATTTTATAGCTTTGAACATGGTAACTAAACTAATGAATTAGGTTATCCTGGATTAAACACTAGGTATATCCGTAGTTTAAAAGAGAGATAACAGACAGACAGACAGATAGGCAGACAGAGGACATGCATTTTGAAGTTAGAAAGGGAACATGGTGTCATATGGGAGGGATAGGACAGGGAGTGGGATGTGAATGAGATGAAAATACATTATATACATGTATGAGGTGTTCAAAAGGTAACTAAAACATAATGTGAAAGAAATGAAAACTCTTCCTAATTTCTTACACTTATTTCTTCCATTGTCAATATTCAATAAGCACGCACTTTGAATTTACACCCAGGGAAACACTGTAGTCATTCTTAATGACTCTCAAAGTAACATAACAGTTAACTATATACTCGAAAGTTAAATAACCTCCTGCAATCTCTACTACAATCACACTAATGTGTGTATCCACCATTTTATCACCCATGAATTATTACAATAGTTTCTCAAGCTCCCTCTCTCCCCTCTTTACCCTTGCTAGGCTACTGTTTGCTGAGCTAGAGATATCTGTTAAAATATGTTTCATCATATTCTTATTCTTAAATCTTTACTATGAGTGGAATAAAAATGTGACATTTAACTGTGTTCTACAAGCCTCATCATAATTTTATTCCTCATCAAACCTGATTTTATTTCTATTCTCCCTCCTTATATTCCACAAACCATCTACGTGGCTTGCTGTACAGGTAAATACTACTCTTTCCACTCCTTTGTTAATATTCCATGCCTCAAATCAAACTTGGTTATATAAACAACATTGTATTATTCTGAGTAACACTTTCTACTATTTATCAAATATTTTTTTAATTTGGCTAGACATTGGTGGCGCATGCCTTTAATCCCAGCACTCGGGAGGCAGAGGCAGGTGGATCTTCGTGAGTTTGAGGCCAGGCTGGGCTACAGAGCAAGTGCCAGGATAGGCTCCAAAGGTACACAGAGAAACTCTGTCTCAAAAAATATTTAATTTTATTTTTTATGTCTTTCTCATAATATAAACTATTTTTAGCAATAGGTATTTGTCAATGAGACTTCTGTGTAGATGTTGCTAGAGAGAATATTGTTAGGAACCTATCTGAGGCCTACAGAACATGAAAAGGTTGTATAGGATGGGGCACATTAATTGAAATTGTGGAGAACTAGAATTCTCTTCCTCAAGTAAAAAGTTGATAGACTAGGCTGGCACATTAGATATGCGACCAAGGTTAGATTCAGGAGAATATGGAAAAACAAATATCTACTTGTTTGTGGGGTAAATTATAGGCTAAACTTTAGGGGGAAGTCTTGATATGGAGTGGGGTGTTGAAGAGAGCAAAAAGGGTACTATGGCAAGATGTGGGCAGAATAAGTCTAAGCTTGACCCTGGAAACTGGCTACAGCACAACAGTTTTTTTTTACTGGCTGACCCTCTTTCCATTTTTTTTAAAATTTATTTTTCAGTTTAAATGTAGATAAGAAACAAGGTTGATTCACAAGTCAGTTCCAGGTCCCTCTCCCTTTCCCTCCCCTCCTCCTGTGCCCTCTCCCCAACCCCCCCCCCCATTATACCCTCATTTGCCCAGGGAGGGTGAGGCCCTCCATGGGGGTGTCCATAGTCTGTCATTTCATATAGGGCAGGGCCTAGACCCTTCCCCAAGAGTTCAGGGTGAGAGTGCACCTCACATTGTTGGATGGGAGTCCAAAGTCCGTGTGTATACTCAGGATGGGTACTGATCTGCTGCCCAAGGCTTGATAGATTACCAAGGCCTCCTCACTGACAATCACATTCAGGGGGTCTTGATCAGTCCCATGCTAGATTCCCAGGCTAATGCCTGGGATTCAAGAGTTAACCTTTGTCAGGTCAGCTGTTTCTGCGGGTTAAACCAGCCCAGTCTTAATCCCTTTGATCATCAGTCCTCCCTCTCTTTTACTGGCTTTCTTGAATTCAGCTCAGTACTTAACCTAGGGAGTCTGCCTCTTCTTCGATCAGCCACTGAATGAAGTTTCTGTTTCCCAGACTCTCTGGCCATAGGATTGTAGGCTGGCACTCCCCAGATCTATGTCTAAAATCCATATATGAGAGAGTACATGCCATGTTTCTCTTTTTGTGACTGGGTTACCTCACTCAGGATGGTTTCTTCTAGTGTCATCCATTTGCCTGCGAATCTCAGGAATCCATTATTTTTTTCTGCTGAATAGTACTCCATTGTGTAGATGTACCACATTTTTTCTATCCACTCTTCAGTTGAGGGACCTCTAGGTTGCTTCCAAATTCTGGCTATTACAAATAAAGCTGCTATGAACATAGTGGAACAGACATCTTTGTTGTATGAATGGGCATCTTTTGGATATATGCCTAAGAGTGGAGTTGCTGGGTCTTGTGGTAGGTTTATTCCCATTTTTCTGAGGAATCTCCATACTGATTTCCAAAGGGCTGAACCAGTTGGCACTCCCACCAACAATGGAGGAGTGTCCCTCTTTCACCACATCCTCTCCAACAAAAATTGTCATTGGTGTTTCTGATTTAAGCCATTCTGACAGGAGTGAGATGATATCTCAGAGTTGTTTTGATTTGCATTTCCCTGATGGCTAAGGATGTTGAGCACTTTCTCAAGTACCTCTCAGCCATTTTAGACTCCTCTAGTGAAAACTCTCTATTTAGTTCTGCAGCCCACTTTTTAATTGGGTCCTTTGATGTTTTGGAGACTTGCTTCTTGAGTTCTTTGTAAATTTTGGAGATCAACCCTCTGTCAGAGATGGGATTAGTGAATATTTTTCCCATTCTGTGGGCTGCCTTTTTGTCTTGCTGACTGTGTCCTTTGCCTTACAGAAGCTTCTCAGTTTCAGGAGGTCCCATTTATTAATGTTGATCTCACTGTCTGTGCTAGTGGTGTTATGTTCAGGAAGCTGTCTCCTGTACCAATTCCTTCAAGGGCACCACCCACTTTGTCTTCTAAGAGGTTCAGTGTGGCTGGATTTATGTTGAGGTCTTTGATCCATTTGGACTTAAGTTTTGTGCATGGCGATAAACATGGATTGATCCGCAGTCTTCTACATGCCAGCCTCCAGTTATGCCAGAACCATTTGTTGAAGATGCTTTCTTTATTCCATTGTATATTTTTAGCTTCTTTGTCAAAGATCAGGTGTTCGTACGTGTGTGGGTTAATATGCGGGTTTTCAATTCGATTCCATTGGTCTACCTGTCTATTTTTGTGCCAATACCAAGCTGTTTTCAGGACTATAGCTCTATAATAGAGCTTGAGGTCAGGGATGGTGATGACTCCGGACGTTGCCTTGTTGAACAGGGTTGTTTTGACTATCCTGGGTCTTTTGTTTTTCCATACAAAATTGATTATTGTTCTATCAAGGTCTGTGAAGAATTGTGCTTGGATTTTAATGGGGATTGCATTGAATCTGTAGACTGCTTTTGGCAGGATTGCCATTTTTACTACATTGATCCTACCTATCCAAGAGCATGGGAGATCTTTCCATTTTCTGAGGACTTCTTTCATTTCTTTCTTTAAAGATTCAAAATTCTTGCGATACAGGTCTTTCACTTGTTTGGTTAGCGTTAGCCCAAGGTATTTTGTGTTGTTTGTGGCAATTGTAAAGGGTGATGTTTCTCTGATTTATTTTTCAGCCCTTTTATCATTTGTATATAGTAGGGCTACTGATTTTCTTGAGTTGATTTTGTAGCCTGCCACTTTGCTGAAGGTGTTAATCAGCTGTAAGAGTTCCCTGGTAGAGTTCTTTGGGTCATTGATGTAAACTATCATATCATCTGCAAACAGTGAAAGTTTGACCTCTTCCTTCCCAATTTGTATCCCCTTGACCCCCCTTTGTTGTCGTATGGCAATAGCTAGAACTTCAAGTACCATGTTGAAAAGGTATGGAGATAGTGGACAGCCTTGTTTTGTTCCTGATTTTAGAGGAATTGTGTTGAGTTTCTGTCCATTTAGTTTGATGTTGGCTGTTGGTTTACTGTATATAGCATTTATTATGGTTAAGTATGTCCCTGTTATCCCAGATCTCTCCAAGACCTTTATCATGAAGGGGTGTTGGATTTTGTCAAAGGCTTTTTCAGCATCTACTGAGATGATCATGTGATTTTTGTTTTTCAGCTTGTTTATATGGTGGATTACATTGATGGGTTTTCGTATGTTGAACCATCCCTGCATCCCTGGGATGAAACCTACTTGATCATGGTGAATGATTGTTTTGTTGTGTTCTTGGATCCAATTTGCCAGTATTTTATTGAGTATTTTTGCATCAATGTTCATGAGGGATATTGGTCTGAAGTTCTCTTTCTTAGTTGTATCTTTGTGTGGCTTGGGGATCAAGGTTATTGAAGCCTCAAAGAAAGAGTTTGACAAAGACCCTTCTGCTTATATTGTATGGAATACTTTGAGAAGAATTGTTATAAGCTGTTCTTTGAATTTCTGGTAGAATTCTGCACTGAGGCCATCTGGACCTGGACTTTTTTTGGTTGGGAGACTTTTGATGACTGCTTCTATTTCCATAGGGGTTATAGGTCTATTTAAATTGCTTATCTGTTCTTGATTTAGTTTTGGCAAGTGATAGCTATCCAGGAAGTCGTCCATTTCCTTTACATTTTCAAAATGTGAGTGTCAGTGAGAAGGCCTGGGCAACCTATGGGGCCCTGAGCTGTGGATCAGTGTTTATCCCTGGTATACAAACTGTCTTCGTGTGCCTATAGCACAAAGAGAGATGCTCTCTCAGCCTGGACTCTTAGGGGAGTGCCTGGACCCTACCATGAGTAAAATGACAGACTCTAGATATCCCCTATGGGGAAGGATTTGGCAATAGGGTGGGAGGGGCGGAAGGGGAGGTAGAGGGAACTGGGATTCACATGTAAAACAAGCTATTTAAAATTAAAATAAAAAAATTTTGTGGAATACAGGTTTTCAAAGTATGACCTAATGATTCTCTGGATTTCCTCAGAGTCTGTTGTTATGTCCCCCTTTTCATTTCTGATTTTGTTAATTTGCATGTTCACTCTCTGCTGTTTGGTAAGTTTGGGCAAAGGTTTGTCTATCTTGTTGATTTTCTCAAAGAACCAACTCTTTGTTGCACAACAGTTTAAGATAGAATTAAGCAAATAATTGGGAATTGGGGCTCTACAAAAGCCTAGATGTTGCTCTTAAATGACTAGATATCTTTACTGCATGGTTCTGGAGGTTAGACTATTCTAGGCACTGGATGTGGAATACCAGTTAGATCCCTTGTGTGTGTGCGTGAAAAAAACAAGTATCCTATGTATGGCGCAAGTATTATGTATGTGATGGGGTCCTAAACAGGCCTCACCATGGGTGTAGTCACTCACGGGATGTCTGGATATGGAGTAATATGGTCTAAGAATCGCAAGTATACTGTGGGTGGACATGAGTAGGTTATGTCTTTGTAGGTGAGTAGGTGTTGACCTTATAGGAGATGATAGAATTAGACAGGGTCTTGGCATTTGGGACCATACAGAAGTCTAGCACTCTCTACTGCAAGGGGAAGGCAGCCAGATTATCACTTGACATTGACTGAGGTATTCAGAATAGATAAGATGGAAGGTGGAACAAGTGTCTTGTTGTGGGTGGGATACCTAACAGGTAAACACTGGGGGAGGGCATGGGAAGTCTGGTTATTGAATAGATTGGTATAGGAGACACAAAGTGTCCTACGGGTATATGAAGATACATCAGATAATGGTGGGAGGCTACCATGTGACATGAAATTTAGGACTTGCTGAAGCCTAGAAATCCCTATTGCAATGGGTAGGAAGCCAGACTACACTGAAGCAATAGTTGGGGATACTGTGCTAGATCCAGGGGATGTAAAACTATAAGCATCCAATGAGGAGGGTGCTCACCAGGGTAGAATCTGGGTAATATTGTAGCTAATATTGTAAAGTTAGGTAGTACAGGCAGTGAAGTATTCTGGAAGGAGCCTAAACATTGGATATAGCATAGAGTGAGGCAAAATGAGGCCCAGGCACTGAATTTGGGACTCTGTGGAAAGCTAGACTCACTACTCCACAGTGCTGGTGGCCAGACTAGGTCAGAGTACTAGATCCCAGACTAGATCCAGTTGATGTAGAAAAACAAGCTTCCAGTGTGTGGGAAGGCATACTCAAGAGGATTGACACTGAGTGAGGGTGTGCGAAGTCTAGGTGTAGAATTGGGGTGAAAAAGGCAGTATAAAGGATAATGTGGGTGAGTGCAGTAAGGTGTAGTCTTGGCAGGAAGACTGGTGTTGGCTACAGCACAGGAGGAGGTGGTGGGACAAAGTTGGGGAAAGGGGAACCCTCATGAAGCCAAGAGGTACACTTTTCAAAGGACAGACAGCCAGTCTAATGAGGGACACTGTCTGTGCTACTTAAGAGAGAGCAGGCAGGTGGAAAAACTAGTATCTCTCTGTATGTGGAATACCCAACAGGCTAGACACTGGGAGAAGATTTGAAAGTTTCCGTGCAATAGGAAACAAGGTTCCTTGTAAGTAGATCCTGGTAGAGTAGATTCTGCTGGGACAGGGCATAGAAGAGATTTTTGAGACAAGGCTAGAGACAGGATTTAGGATGTTTATGCCAAGAGGTCCCTACTTTAAGGGGCATGAAGTCAGACTAGGCCAACTATCTGACTGTGATCTGAAGCTAGATCCAGGTGTTGTGAAAAATAAGCATCCAATGAGTACGTGTGTGCAGGATTACTCAAGAAGTTTGATTCTAGAGGAGGACATGGGAAGTCAGAACAAGGAGTAGTGGGGTATAGACAGTACAAAGGATACTATAGGCAGATATGGAGAGGACAGGAACATTAATAGGAAGCTACATGTTAGCTATAGAACAGAAAGGAGTGTTGAACTAAGCCGGGGCCAGGAGTTTGGGATCTTGTTGAATCCCAGAGGCAAGTGCTGTAAATCTTGGAATGTAGACTATAAGCCCTGCCTGGGTGGGGGGGGGACTCAGGTTCTGTTTTACAGTATGCAGAAAATATTATCTATAGTGCAGCTGGGTACTCAACAGGATAAAACCTAGGAGAGGGTGTGAGAAGACTGGGAATTGGTTATGGTATTTAGGCAGCATGAAGAGTCTGTGGGTAAATACGGATAAGGAAGGCAAGAGATTGAACGTTGGCTGCAGGACAAAATAAGGTGGCAGAACTATCCAGGACTTGTGACTTCAGACATTGTTTGAAACCTAGAGGTCACTACTGTAAGACTCAGAGTTCAGAATAGGATGAAGCACTAGTTGTGTTATGTAGGATAGACCAGGCAGAATATGAAAAAAAACATATTTGGTTAGGTGCTTCAGGGAGGGAGGATAGTAATCAGGCTAGACCCCAGAGGAGGATGTGAGAAAACATGGTGTGGAGTCAGGTGATATAGGTAGTAAAAAGTATTATGGATAGATGCAGGCATCACAGAATATGGCAGAATCCTAGATAGGGGCTATAGCACAGGAGGAGTTACCGGGACTAGGCTTGGCTGAAAGATTTGGAAACCTGTAGAAGCCTACAGCTTGCATGTTCAAGGCAGAGGTGTCCAGAGTTGTTCAGGCATCATGTGGAAAAAGAAACATTCATTTGTGTGTTGGGGATTATTCACTAGGCAAAACCCTTGGAGAAGGAAATGAGAAGCCCTGATATGTAGTTTAAACATCAAAATATGTCTTATGGAAGGATGCAGGTAGGGTGGTTCTTGTTGGTAATATAGATCCACACTACAGCACAAAGGAATGTGGTAGGGCAAGGCCATTCGGAGTCATTAGATTCTGCAAACTAGGCTATGGTACTGGGATAGATTTTGCCATCAGTATGCGGGAAAACATTTACCAAGAGCATCTTTGGGTTTGCACAACAGACTTGAACCTGAAGAAGACATGGAAAACAAGGGTAGGGATTGGGTTGTACAGGCAGCAGAAGGGGTCCTGTGAGTAAGTGTTCTAACAATGAATCCCTGCAGAAACCTAGCTGTTGCCTATATCACAGGAGTGAATTGTGGTACTAGTCAGGAGAAAAGGATTTGGGACCCTCCCATAAGCTAGAAGTCACTACTAGTGAGATCAATCAGCTATTCTAGGGATGACACTAGATGTTGCATATAGTCTGGATTCCAATGCATTTGGAATACAGTAAACTGGTGCAGAGGGTTATTCACCTTTCTAGATTTTGGATTAAGATTTGGATAGTCTAGGCATGGAGAGTGATGATGTAGGCAATCCAAACTCCTGTAGATTGATGTGGGAGGAATAGGCTTGGGATAGATTTAGCAGGATTTGGGGGGTGGGAAGTATCACTAGGGTTTATCCTTCAGGTTCGACTCTGGAGAGGATCTGGGAAATCTGGGCATGGGGTTGGGTTGTATAGGTAGAAAAAAGGTCCCGTAGGTGTTGTTACATTGGGTTCTTACAGGAACCTAGATTATTACCTTTAGCAAAGGAGTGAATGATGGGACTATGCTGGAGAAAAGGATATGAGACCCTGATAAAAACTTGAAGTCATTACAGGTGAGAACAAGGAGATTTACTAGGGATGCTACTGGATTTCTATCCAATCTAAATTCTACTGGATTTGGAAAACAATTATCAGTTGTAGAGGGGTATTTAACTCTTGAGACTATGGATGAGGATTTGGACAGATTGGTAATGTAATGAGTGAAGTATCAATCAAAGTTTCTGTGGTTTGATGTGGGATGGGTGTACCTGATGGGAATCAGGATGCTGTACATAAATCCGAGAGACTGCTAGTGGGAATGCCTGAGGAAGGCCTTGACACTGGCTACTGGACCTGGGCTGGAAACAGCCCTATGTGACAAAACAAGTAGGGTGTTGACTCAACAATTTAGACCCTCTGGAAGACATGAAAAGTCTGAATAAGGAATAATGCATTATAGTTTACACAAAGTTTCCTGAGGATGGATGATTGTAGGGTTGGTCATAGATGGAGACTGAATGCTAGTTACAGTTCAGGATGATTTGTCATACCAGTCTGAGCTGAGGAATTTGGGACCCTACTCCCTAGATGTCCCTACTGCAAGGGGCAGCAGCCAGACTAGCCAAGGGTGCTGGCTATGGAACTCAGGCTAGATTCAGATGGATATGCAATTTTTCACAGACCGTGAAAGAACAATAATCAACTTTGTATGGAAAACCAAAAAAACAGGATAGCCAAAACAACCCTGTACAAGGAAGGAACTTCTTGAGGCAGGACCGCCCCTGACTTCAAGATCTATTATAGAGATATACTCCTGAAAACAGCTTCATATTGGGACATAAATAGACAGGTAGACTAGTGGAATAGAATTTAAAAACCTGATCTTAACACATACACCAGGAACATCTGATTTTTGACAAATAATCTAAAATTATACAATGGAAAAGAGAAAGCATCTTCAACAAACGATGCTGGAATAACTGTATGCTAGCATGAGGAAGATTGCAGATAGATCCATGTCTATCATCATGCACAAAACATATCTAAATGGATCAAAGACCTCAACATAAATCTAGCCACACTGAACCTCTTAGAGGAGAAAATGGGAATTACCCTAGAACAAATTGGTATAGGAGACAACTTCCTGAACATAACTCCAACAGCACTGACACTGAAATCTACAATTAGCAAATGAAATTCCTGAAACTGAGAAGCTTCTTTAAGGCAAAGGATACAGTCAACAAGACAAATGGCAGCCACAGAATGGGAAAATGTGTTCACCCACCCTACATCTTACAGAAGGCTGATTTCCAAAATATAAAATGAACTCAAGAAACTAGTCACCAAAACACCAAATAATCCAATTAAAAAGTGGCATAAAGAACTAGATAGATAATTCTCAATAGAGGAGTCTAAAATGGCTGAGAGGGACTTGAGAAAGTGCTCAACATCCTTAGCCATCTCAGAAATGCAAATCAAAACAACCATCTCATTCCCTTCAGAATGGCTAAAATCAAAAACACCAATGACAATTTATGCTGGAGAGGATGTGGTAAAAGGGGAACACTCCTCCATTGCTGGTGGGAGTGCCAACTTGTTCAGCCACTTTGGAAATCAGTATGGAGATTCCTCAGAGAAATGGGAATAAACCTACCACAAGACCCAGCAACTCCACTCTTAGGTATATATCCAGAAGATGCCCATTCATACAACAAGGATGTCTGTTCCACTATCTTCATAGCAGCATTATTTGTAATAGCCAGAACTTGGAATCAACCTAGATTCCCCTCAACCAAAAAGTAGATAGAGAAAATGTGGTACATTTACACAATGGAGTACTATTCAGCAGAAAAAAAACAATGGAATCCTGAAATTTGCAGGCAAATGGATGGCACTAGAAGAAACCATCCTGAGTAAGGTAACCCAGTCACAAAAAGACAAACATGGTACACACTCTCTCATATATGAATTTTATACATAGATCTGGGGAGTGCAAGCCTACAATTCTACAGCCAGAGAGTCTGGGGAACAGAACCTTCATCCAGTGGCTGATGGAAGCAGAGGTAGACTCCCACAGCTAAACACTGAGCTGAACTCAAGGAACCCAGTGACAGAGAGGGAGGACTGATGACTAAAGGGGTTAAGACTGGGCTGGTTTAACCCCCAGAAACAGCTGACCTGGCAAGGGTTAGATCTTGAATCCCAGACTGATAGGAAATACAGATCAAAACTACTCTGAGACACCATCTTACGTCTGTCCGAATGGCTAAAATCAAAAACACCAATGACAGTTTAGGTGGGAGAGGATGTGGAGAAAGGGGAACACTCCTCCACTGCTTATGGTACTGCAAACTCGTACAGCCTCTTTGGAAATCTGTATGGCAGTTCCTCAGCGTAATGGGAATCAGTATACCACAACATCCAGCAATTCCACTCTTAGGCATATACCCAAAAGATGTACATTCATGCAACATGGACATCTGTTCAACTACATTCAAAGCAGCAGTATTTGTAATAGGCAGAACCTGGAAGCAACCTAGATTCCCTTCAACTGATGCATGGATAAGGAAAATGTGGTTAATTTACACACTGGAGTACTACTCAGTGGAAAAAAAAACAATGCAATCTTGAAACTCACAGGCAAATGGATGGAACTAGAAGAAACCTTCCTAAACAAGGTAACCCAATCCCCCAAAACAAGCATGATATGTATTCACTCATATATGTATTTTAGACACAGAGCAAAGCATTTCTAGCCTACAATCTACACTGCCAGAGAAGCTAGGAAACAATGAAGATGCTGAGGGAGACATAGATAGCCACCTGGATAAGAGGAAAGTGACAAGATCTCCTGAGAAAATTAGGAGCATGAGGAGGATGGGAGTAGGAGTTAGGAGAAAGAGAAGGGGAGAATAGGAGGGAAGAGGAAGACATGAGGGAGCAAGAAGATTGAGTGTGGTGAAAAACAAAGGCAAGCAAGAAAAAGAGATACAATAGTAGCCATTATAGGTTTAGAGAAAGCTGGCACTAGGGAAATATCCAGAGATCCAGGATAACACCAATTTATAATCTAAGCAATAGTCTAGAGGCTACCTTAAATGCCCTTCCCTGATAATGAGATTGATGATTACCTTATACGTCATCCTGGATTCTTAATCCAGTAGCTGATGGAAGGAGAATCTCAGACACCCACAGCTAATCACTGAGCTGAAACCCAGAAATCCAGTTGCAGAGAGCAAGGTGTTATGAGCTAAGGGGTCAAGTCCAGATTGGAGAACAGTCTACCTTAAAAAGGTAGAGCTCATGGGCCTCAGACTGATACCTGGGAAACCAACATAAGACCTACCCAGAACCACTGAACCTGGGTATCATTAAGGAGGCATGGGCAATCTATGGGGCCTCTAGTAGTGGGTCAGTATTTACCCGTAGTATAGGAATGGACTTTGGGAGCCCATTCCACAAAGAAGGATACTCTCTCAGCCTAGACACAAGGGGGAGGGCCTAGGACCTGCTCCAAATGATATGACAGACTTTGATGATCCCCCATGGAAGGCCTCATCCTCCCTGGGAGCAGTAAGAAGGGGATGGGATAGGGGATCGGTGGGTGGCAGGAGAGGAGGGGAGGGAGAGGAAACTGGGATTCATATGTAAAGCAAGTTTGTTTCTAATTTAAATGAAAATAAACATAAAAGAGTGCATTTGGGTTACACAACAGGCTTGACTCTGGAGATGACATGGGAATTTGGATATTGAGTGGGGATACATAGGTAACAGGAAACGTCCTGTGGTTATATCTTGTTAATGTGGGTCTTGCCAGGAACCTAGCTGTTGCCTATAGCACAGGTGTGAATGATGGGACTAGGCTGGAGAAAAGGATTTGTGATCCTACCCAAAGTATGTGTGACTTCAAGTGTGAGCAAGCATCTATTCTAGGGATGCCATGGATTTTGATCCAGTCTGGATGCCAATAGGTTTCAAAAACAGTTATCTGATGCAGAACAGTATTTACCTCTCTAGATTATAGAGGAGGATCTGGATAGTTGGGCATTGAGAGGGTCATGTATGCAACCAAATATCCTATGTTTGATGAGGGAGGTATGGTCTTAGTGCAAATATAGATATTCTCTACAGCACAGGTACAGATGATGGGACTAGGAATTCTAGAAGCTAGCACAGGTGAGTGGGGAAGGCCTGGATAGCAGGTATGGGATCTGGGGAAGATGCAGTCCTATATGCAAAAGCAAGTATTGATTGTGGGATCAGTTTACTCAACAAGTTATACTCCTGGAAAATCTGAAAAATGGAGTGATGTAATATAGTCTACACAAAGTGTCCTATGTATACATTCTAGTAGGGCAGTTCCTAGAAGGAAACTAGACATCAATGACAATACAGGAGGAATTTTGAAACTAGTCTAAGAGTTGAGATTTGGAATCCTACTGCTTAGAGGTCCCTACTGCAAATGGGAGGCAGCCAGACTAGCCAGCAATACTGGCTGTTGACTTCAGGTGAAATTCCACTTGGAAGTACAAAACATATTATCAGTTAGTTAGGGGCTTATATAATAAGATAGACCCTGGAGGATAACACCCCATGTGTGGGTATACAGTAGGGAGGTAGAGGCAGCACAACAGTACTGTAGGTTTGTGTGGCCAGCACCTTGTTTGTTGCCTGTATGTTGTGTACAGCACACATGGAAGTGATGGGACTAGGCCAGGGCATGGGACTTGGGAACCATCAACATCATAGGTGGTGCTACTGCCAGGCTCATTTGATCAGATGAGACCAGAGTATTGATTGTGGGAACCCGAACAGGTATAGATGGATTAAAAAAAAAACATGTGTCTGACTGTGAAAAAGTACTCACCATGGAGGAGGATTTGGGCAGTCTGGGTATGGAGTGGGGAAATGTAGGTGGAACAAAGAGTACTGTGCATAGATCAGGTAGTGCAGGTCCTGGTAGAACCCTGTATGTTGGCTACAGAATGAGAGTAGTTGGTGAGAGTAGGACCCTGAATTTGATACTCTGTTGATACCTGGTGGTCACTATTGTAAAATGCTAGCATGTAAGTGGCAAAAGTATTCTGGGACACTGGAAGTGCAATATGAGCTTTGTTTGGTGTGTTACAGAGAAACACTGTCTAGTAAGGGAAATATTCACCAGGTTTGAACTTTGGGGAGGACACGGGAAGTCTGGATAAGGAGTAGGGTTTTATATGCAGAGCAAATATTCCATGGGTGGGTGCAGATCTGTTATATGCTGAGAGACCCTATATGTTGGCTATAGAAGAGGAACAAGTGGTGTAATCACGCTATGGTTGGATATTTGGGACCCTGGATAGGTTTTTAATCACTTCTGCAAGGTGAATGAATCCATTCTTTGATGGGACAGGAGGTATTCTATCTAAGATAAATTCCACTAAATATGGAAAAACAAGTCCTGTGTTTAGATGTGCTCACCCGGCTTGTCCCTGGAGGGATACACAGCTCTAAGGGCCCTATTTGTTCATGTAGATATGGTAATACCTGGTGGTAGCCCTAATGTGGGCTAATAGTATAGTAAAAGTTGTTCAATATAGGCTGTCTTAGGTCTGGAGATGCTGTTGAAGCTTAGAAGTCAATACTGAAATGCAAGTGTCCAGAATCAGATTGGGTATTGCTTATGGTTGCTAGGTTACACCTGGCAGTATGCTGAAAAGCAAGTATCTGATAGTACGGGGCATTCTTAGTAGGCTGGACACTGGAAGACATATAGACACTGGCTATAGACTGGTCCAGTATAGGTGGTGGGAAGGGTCCTGTGGATGAATGAGGGTATTACAGGATGCTATATGTTGGCCACAGCAAAAGAGGAGGTGTCGAGGCTAGGCTGGGACCCTGTGGAAACTTAGTGGTTACTCTGTAAGGCTACACAGCTGGTTCTGGCCTGAGTACTGGCTTTGGCATGCTCACTAGGTCCAGAGTAATGTGGAAATGTAAATATCAGGTTTGTGTGTGTACATGTACACACACATACACATACACATACACATACACACATGCATACTCAACAGGCTAGACCATGGAGGAGGACTTGTCAAGTCTATGTGTGGAGTGTGCTGGTGTCGATGTTGCAAAGGATCCTGTGATTGGATGTGAATAGAATAAGTCCTGGAGTGACCCTAAATGTTGGCTATAGGACTTAGTGGTGGGTCTAAGTGGTGTTACAGCTTTGGACCCTGAGGAAGCCTAGAGGTAGCTACTGAAAGACACAGGCTTCCAGACTAGGCTGTGGGATGCAGGGGAGATACTGTGAAATGTAGAAAAAACTAGTATAGGGTGGTGAGGTACAATCAACCTGAAGGAGGACATGTGAAATCTGTGTATGAGGTAAGAAGGGGTTGGCAAAGCAAACTATTTTCTGGGTAGATGTGAGTAGGAGGCTGGGTCCTGGTGGGAGCCTAGATATTTGCTATAGCACAAGTTGGAATGATGGTTGACATTTATATGGATATTCAAATACAGAAATGTTACATGGGAATGATTTTAGGAGAGACATTCAACACACTAGGCAAATATTAAGGCAGACATAGTGGAATAAACCATTGAGCAGGGGAGTCTAGGGGAAGAAGTTGGAGAAGCAAATGCTCTGTCTTCTGTTCTACCACAACTTAAATGGGTATATGAAGAAGGATAGCATGGGGAATTTCCCTTATATTTGCTAAAGGAAAGTTTCCTTCTAAAGCTGGACTCAATTTGCTTTTTCAATATCTTCCCCTCTATCACGGGTGGTACACTCTGCTCTTTGTTGCTTCCCCTGGCATCCTTGCTGATCAGAACCATGTTTTGTGATGTCAGAGCACAAGATAGTCTACTATTGGTTGAGAACCTTGATGACCAATCAGGATTGAGGTACATGGCCTTCACAACTCTGTCAGTTGATCAGACCTCTCAAGGTTGAGACAACTGATAACTCCTCTCCAAGGCACAAGTTACTAAGGTGCCAAAGGAGACGCATTCAGAAATTGATCTCCCAACTTCTTCGATGGAGAGTCAAGCAGGGGCCAGGACGATCCTACCGATAAAGACCAAGGTGGCCTACCAGCTTTATCCAGCAAGTATTCTCAATGGAAAGGTGAGATGACCCACCCTACTCAAGCTCCCTCCTCTGTTGAATTACTCTTGCCTAAAGTGACTTCTTTTCTCTAGCCTAACATAAATCCCCTTATTTATCCAAAACTTTTTTGACTTAGTACCCTTAACACACTACATCCTGACTTTCCCCTAGATTAACTGACTCTTGTGTACTCCCTATTGCCATTCTAGGGCAACAAACGTGGGAAACGTGCCCTGCAAAAGAAGTCCACTAAGAAGAATGTCAAAGAAGTTACTCCACTGGTGCGGACCACCGAAGCTAAACCACTGGTGCAGACCACCAAAGCTAAACCTCTGGTGCAGGCCACCAAAGCTAAACCACTGGTGCAGGCCACCAAAGCTAAACCACTGGTGCAGGCCAGCGAAGTTAAACCACTGGTGCGGGCCAACGAAACAACACCAATGCCACTAGTGCGGGCTGCCGAAGCTACACCATTGATGCAGGCCACGGAAGCTAAATCACTGGTGCGGGCCACCAAAGATAAAACACTGGTGCGGGCCACCGAAGCTAAACTACTGGTACAGGCCACTGAAGCTACTCCACTGGTGCGGGCCACCGAAGCTACACCACTGGTGAGGGCCACCGAAGCTACACCACTGGTGCGGGCCACCGAAGATACACCACTGGTGCGGGCCACCGAAGATACACCACTGGTGCGGGCCACTGAAGTGAGACCACTTGTGCAGGCTGACGAAGTGACACCACTGGTGGGGGTCACTGAAGCCACAACACTAGTGGGGGCCACTGAAGCCACACCACGGGTGCGGGCCACCGAAGCCACACAACTGGTGCGGGCCACCGAAGCCATACAACTGGTGTGGGCCACCGAAGCCACACAAATGGTGCAGGCCACCAAAGCTAAACCACTGGTGTGGGCCACCAAAGCTACACCACTGGTGCAGGCCACTGAAGCTACACCACTGGTACGGGCCACTGAAGCTACTCCACTGGTGCAGGCCACCGAAGCTACACCACTGGTGAGGACCACCAAAGCTACACCATTGGTGCAGGCCACCGAAGCTACACCACTGGTGCAGGGCACCAAAGATACAGCACTGGTGCAGGCCACCGAAGTGAGACCACTGGTGGGGGCCACCGAAGCCACAACACTAGTGGGGGCCACTGAAGCCACAACACTAGTGGGGGCCACTGAAGCCACACACTGGTATGGGCCACTGAAGCCCCACAACTAGTGCGGGCCACCGAAGCCACACCACTGGTGCCGGCCACTGAAGCCACACAACTGGTGCGGGCCACCACAGCCACACAACTGGTGCAGGCCACCGAAGCCACACCACTGGTGCAGGCCACAAAAGCTAAACCACTGGTGTGGGCCACCGAATCCACACCATTGGTGGGGGCCACCAAAGCTAAACCACTGGTGCGGGCCACCAAAGCTACACTACTGGTGCAGGCCACCAAAGATACACCACTGGTGCAAGCCACCAAAGTGAGACAACTTGTGCGGGCCACCGAAGTGACACCACTGGTGGGGGTCACCGAAGCCACAACACTAGTGGGGGCCACTGAAGCCACACAACTGGTATGTGCCACTGAAGCCACACAACTGGTGCTGGCCACTGAAGCGACACCACTGGTCCAGGCCACCGAAGCCACACCACTGGTGCAGGCCACCGAAGCTACACCACTGGTGCGGGCCACCAAAGATACACCACTGGTGCGGGCCACCGAAGTGAGACCACTTGTGCGGGCCACTGAAGTGACACCACTGGTGGGGGCCACTGAAGCCACAACACTAGTGGGGGCCACCGAAGCCACACAACTGCTGCGGGCCACTGAAGCCAAACCACTGGTGTGGGCCAAAGAATCCACACAACTGGTGGGGGCCACCGAAGCCAAAACACTGGTGGGGGCTACCGAAGCCACAACACTGGTACAAGCCACCAAAGCTAAAACATTGGTGGGGGCCACCGAATACATACCACTGGTGGGAGCCACCGAAGCCACAACACTGGTGGGGCCACCAAAGCTAAACCACTGGTGCAGGCCACTGAAATGAGACCATTTGTGCGGGCTGCCGAAGTTACACCACTGGTGGGGGCCACCGTAGCTACAACACTGGTGGGCACCACCGAAGCCACATAACTGGTGCTGGACACCGAAGCCACACCACTGGTGTGGGCCACCAAAGCCATACAACTGGTGCGGGCAAACGAAGCGGAACCACTGGTGGGGGCCACCGAATCCACACCACTGGTGGGGGCCACTGAATCCACACCACTGGTAGGGGCCACCGAAGCCACACCACTGGTGCGGGCCACTGAATCCACACCACTGGTAGGGGCCACCGAAGCCACAACACTGGTGTGGGCAAACGAAGCTAAACCATTGGTATGGGCCACCGAAGCCACTGCACTGGTGGGGGCCACCGAGGCCACAGCACTGGTGCGGGCCACTGAAGCCACTGTACTGGTGGGTCCGCGGAAGCTACACCACTGCTGCAGGCTGCCGAAGCTACACCACTCGTGGGGGCCACCAAACCACAGCATTGGTGGGGGCCACCAAAGCCACACCACTGGTGGGGGCCACCGAAGCCACACAACTGGTGTGGGTCACTGAAGCCACAGTACTAGTGCAGGCCACCGAAGTTCCACCACTGGTGCAGGCCGCCAAAGAGGTTACAACGATGGTGCAAGCCTCCGAAAAAGATGCTCAAACTCTGCAAGATGACGATGAAATTACTCCACCGGAGCCAAAGAGAATCAAAGAATCACCAGTGATCTCAGCGGAGCCACAACCTATGGCAGAGCTCTTCTAGAAGCTCGTTGAGGAATAAGCAACTGTGGGAAAACCTGCTACTCCTGTCAAGGAGGATATACAATAGATGGTTATCTCTAAGATGGGAAGTTTCTGTTCCCATAAACAATAAATTTAACATTGCATTGTAATTAATAATAAATATGTTCAAATTTAAAAGTTTATATGTCCTTGTGAGTCACTAATGGTGAAACTGGTAAAAGGGGAGGAGAAATGGTTGGTATTATGGCAAGAGGGATTTTGGGTGGACATATGACAAGGGAGGGATTTTGATCTCACAAGGTTTGGGTACAGAAATGATGGGTATATGGCACAAGAGGGAAGGTGAGTGTGTATGTTTGTGACAAGGGAGGGATTTTGATCTCACATGGTTTGGGGGCAGAAATGGTAGGTATATGGCATGAGGGAATTTGGTTGGGTATAAGACAAGGGAGGGACTTGGGTCTCACAATGTTTTGGGGCACAAATGGCTGGTACATGACAAGAGAAGGAGTTTGGGTGGCTATATGAGAAAGGGGGATTTGGGTCACACATAGTTTGGGGGCAGAAATGGTGATTACATGGCAAGAGAAGGAGTTTGCACGGCTATATGACAAGGGAGGGATTTGGGTCTCACAAGGTTTGGGGATAGAATTCATGAATATATGGCAGAAGAGGGAAGGTGGGTGGTTGTATAACAAGGAAGGGATTTTGATCTCACACGTTTTGGGAGCAAAAATGGTGGGTATATAGAAAGAGGAGGAGTTTGGGTGGCTATATTAGAGGTAGGGATTTGGGTCTCACATGGTTTGGGGAAGAAATGGCAGGTATATGGCATGAGAGGGAGTTTGGGTATATGGCAGGGGAGGGTTTTGGTCCTCACAAAGTTTGGGGACACAAATGGCAGGTACATGATAAGAGAGGGAGTTTGTATGGCTATATGACAATGGAGGATTTGGGTCTCACATGGTTTGGGGACTGAATTGGTAGGTATATGGCAAGGGAAGAGTTTCTGTGACTATATGAGAAGCAGACATTTGGGTCTCACCTGGTTTGTGGGTAAAAAATGGTGGATATGTAGCATGAAAAGGAGTTTGAGTGTCTATATGATGAGGGGAGGATTTGGCTCTCATGAGGTTTGGGGCAGAAATGGTAGGTATATGGCACAAGAGGGAAGGTGGGCTGGTGTATAATAAGGGAGGGATTTGGCTCTCACATGGTTTGGGGCAGAAATGGTAGGTATATGGTATGAGAGGTTGTTTGTTTGGGCATATGACAAAGGAGGGACTTGGGTCTCACAATGTTTGGGGCAGACAAGCTACTTGACTGAGTATATGATAAAGGAGGGAATTTGGTACATGAGAAAAAGTAGATGTTGGTCTGTAATGGATGGGGCCTTAGGTGGGTGACTTAGCTGGTTGTATGACACAAAAGTGGCTTTGGGTTGGTATATGGCAAGGAAATTTTATTTGGGTGCTATAGGGATAGAGGCCAGACAATGAATTTGGTTGGTTATGTCAGAAAAATGGGATTTGGTTAAGCCTATGAAAAATAAGGGACTTTGGGTCCCACAGAGTTGAGGGTCAGATGAAAAATGCACTGTCACACACATGGATGGAGCATTGAAAATAAATTTCCTCCATTTACTTTATCTCATAGATAATGATGAAGAAGACTGGGTACCTCTACATATGTATTTTGCAAGTGCAGGGCATAACTTAATGGCATCGATTGCCACAACCTATCTGGGGTGGTGTGTGTGACAGTACTATCCCTACAAATAGAAGACACATTACCTATTAGACAACTGTTTCCCACTGTTGCCTCTATATCTCATCCTAGAATGTAAGTAAGGAGAGTCCTTCAGGAGCACCAAACACTCAGCATATTAGAACATACTAATCATGTCTCAGAGAAAATAATGGTAATTGAAGTTACAATTATAACCTTAATTATACTTTATAAAAAATTTGGGGTTTAGCAGGGCCTTCAGAGTGGGCTGCTTTCATAACAGCCCTAGCAGAAGTGAGTGTATACTAATGAGACATTTGTGTCTCTCAGTCTATCAGACTAGTGAAACAGTATACTTTAAAGTAAAGGCAATTTCTACAGAAATCTCATGCTGGGCAAAGGAAAGGTCTCCAGCCAGAGGGAGAACTTATCTCCTTCAAAAGATTTCACACAATTCTATCAAACTGCCTTGCCAGATCTGACAATGATTATTGAGTTGATGGTGGATAGAAACCACATCCTGACCATAACTGCTTAGATATGAGACCCCTGTCCCTCTAGCTAAACTTTAATCTTGCTTCAAGACTTCAAGATGTATATCATAGCCTTCAAATGTTCTCTGGATCTCTTTATCCCTCTTTTCAACATGGTCATATTGAATAAGTCTCTCTTCTCTTTTTTCTTCTTCCCACTGTTAATTTGGATCTTTTAATTGGCTTACTGAGGATATGTGGCTGAACTCAACTTCTTATGGTATAGAGTGTTAGACAAAATTTGTTAATACCTCCAATGTTGTCAATAAATATCATTTGAAAATATAACCTATTACTGTATTCTAAACTTACAATTATGTAACAAGCACAAAAGTTTGCTAATTTAGAGTGCCTTAGTTGCAGATTCTATTGCTGTGATAAAATCCTATCAGAAAATGTAACTTAGGGAGTATAGGGTTTGTTTTGTTTATACCTCCACATTACAGTCCATCATGGAAGAAATTCAGTGTTGAAACTCAAATAGGCAGGAACCTTGAGTCAGGAGCTTAGTAGTGCAGAGACCACAGAGGAATACTGCTTCCTAGTTTGTTCCTTGTGACTTGGTCAGCCTGTTTTCTTATTGCTCTCAAGAACACTAGACCAAGAGTGTTACCACCTACAGTGAGATGGGCCCTTTAACATCAATCAATAATCAAGAAAATCCCACACAATGTTGCTTCATAGGCCAACCTTTGATGAGGTAATTTTCTCAACTGAAGTTCCCTCTTCCCAAATAACTCTGACTTGTGGCATAAAACTAGCCAGCACACACAGTAGAGGAAAAAATACCTACCTTTACAGAAGAGATATGTTGAGAATATTTTTGACATAAGACTAATTAATATATTAACAAGATGGGAAGGGTAAAAATGGGAAAAACAATCAGAATGCTATGATCTTCTCATCCATAATATCAACTAATTCCTTTGTAAATTTGATTTTTTTTCAAAGAGGCACTTTTATATCATTTAAATGCAAATATTAGGAAGAAAATATGAATGCAATTAATCAAATTAGAATATAGATGTAACATGAAGCAAGATCTTTGTTTTTGTGTTTGTTTTTATATTTTATTTTTAAATTTAAATTAGAAACAAGTTTGTTTCACATGTCAATTCCAGGTCCCTCTCCCTTTACCTTCCCTCCTCCCGCATCCTCCCACCAACCCCCGAGTATCCTCTCATTTCCACAGGGAAGGAGAGGCGCTCCATGGGGGTATCCATAGCCTGTCATTTCATACAGGGCAGGGCCTATACCCTCTGCCAAGAGTCCAGGGTGAGAGTGTATCTCTCATTGTTGGATGGGAGCCCAAAGTCCATTTGTATATCCAGGATAAATACTGATCTACTACCCAAGGCTCAATAGATTACCTAGGCCTCCTCACTGACACCCACATTCAGGAGGTCTTGATCAGTCCCCTGCTGGATTCCCAGGCATCAGTCTAGAATTTGAGATCTAACCCTTGTCAGGTCAGCTGTTTCTGGGGGTTAAACCAGCCCAGTCATAACCCATTTGGTCATCAGTCCTCCCTCTCTGTCACTGGATTTCTTGAGTTTAGCTCAGTGCTTAGCTGTGGGAGTCTGCCTTTGCTGGGGATCTTTGGGTTTTACATTAGAGTGTATACATATATTATCAGATCAACAATTTGTAGGAAACAAAAATGTAGAATACTTATTAGTATAACTTTGATTCTATTCTAAATCTCTGGTTAGGTAGAAAATATTCTAAATAGGTATAGTTATGTTCCTCCATTTTAGTTATATTACAAGGCTAGCACCTTCCTTTTCATATGGTTAAAAACATGTGATTAGCAGGAATGTAGGAGTGGGGAGCTGAAGTCCTATTACAAAGGAAAAGGAAGAAAGGTTTCTGCTCTATGTGCACCACAGAAATGCGCTCATATGCAAAAGACTTTTGCCTAATGTGTGGGACTTCTTCATCCCCAAAAGCTTCATTCTCATTTTCAAAATGGAAGATCATTAAGTCCTTTTTTCCCTTATCCAGATTGCATAACACAGCTGACAACAGAGGCAACATGTGCCCAAGTTCTCCAAGAAAAGGCTAATCAGCAAGTATTACCCATGCTTTTGAAACTTTGTCCTACTGCTTTCTATAAATTGGAAGATAGCCACAGGCACTGCGAGCTCTAAATTTTACACATGCACACACACACACACACACACACACACACACACACTTAGACAAAATTTAAATAAAATGTTTAACTTTATTTTTTCCTGTTTCTTAAATTTAGTCTGCTAGTCATATATGTTTAAGATAATGTTTCTTAATTCTTTAAAAATTGTTACATGCATGCAACATATTGCGATCATATTCTCTTTCTATTCCTCTTACGAATCTATCCAAGATCCTACCCCAACTCCCTACACATTTCATGTCTTTTTTTTCTTATAATAAACTACTCAGTGCAAGCTAATGATGTAATCATGGGCATGGGTAATTCACTTAAGCATGGTTGATTTACCATACATGACAATCTTAAAGTAAACTAATTCCTGTTCCCTTCCCTGTCTTAGTGTTCTATTGATGGGAAAAGACACTGTGACCACTGTGTTTACAGTTTTAGAGAATTAATCCATGATCACCATGGCAGGATTCAGGCAGGCCAGTTGAGAGCTTACATATTGATCCACCAGCAGCAGTCAGAGAGAGAGACTGGACCTTGTGTGGGAACTCAAACCTCAAAACCCACACTCAGTAACATAAATCATGAAACAAGGCCATAGCCACTCTAACAGTGTTTCTCAAACAGTTGCATTCCTTGGTGACTAAGCATTCAATATATGAATATGGTTTGTATTCCCTTTCTAACTGTCACACTTCTCTAGAACTCATCAACTGTCAGTTGTTTGTTGTTGGGGAAGTCTTTTGTCAATAAAGCACTGTTGAGCCAATAGGAATCTAGATAGATGGGACTAGGAGTCCAGGAGGATTCTGGGAAGGAGAAACAAAGGAGAGTTCGACATGTAACGCCATGGGGTAGGAAGCCCGGAACTATTCTCCAGTAAGAAACATACTTAGATTAACAATTATGGGGTAATTACTTAAGTCAGAGCTAGCCAGTAAAAAACAAACAAGGCCAACAGCTTCATAATTTATATAGCCTCCTGTGTGTTTATTTGGGACTGATGCAGCTCTAGAACCAGGCTGGTGGGAAGGCTCCTCTCAAGGAAAAAGCCTCCCTTAACAGTTTGTCAGTTAGAGGAGGAGACTCCTGAGTCTCTCCCCCAGTGCCTCATGGAATATTACCTGACTTAATCTTATGCAGGCCTCATGTATGCAACCACAAATGCTATGAACTCATGAGAGCAATGACCCTATCATGTCTGGAGGATACTATTTCATTCTTGTGTTCTGCAGCTTATAACTCCTAAAATCATTTTAAATGCACTCTGCAGTGTTCCTTGAGCCTTGAGGACAGGGGTGCAGATGTCCCATTTTCATCTCAACATTCTACTCATTTTTTGCAAGATAACCAGTTTTAAATAAATGTCTTTGTTAACCACAATTTGCCATATAAAGTTTTCTGAGGAGGTCTGAGAACTGCACTAATCTGTAGCTGTGGAGACATGAATTTAGAGTGCAGTTTGATACTTCATTCATTTAGCAAAATAATATAATTAGGTTAATTCCTGTGGATTGTGAGATTTATACTCATGTGTTCCCAGTCAGGGTTACAGCAGCAGGCATGTGTTGCTTTCTATGGAGCAGGCCTTAAATTCACTCTTAAGCTTTTGCCTATTCCCATAAAGTTTGTACCACTATCACATTCATGGTCATATGTTGCTATGCGTTCACTAATATAGCTTTCAATATCTTTAGCTAGGTAAGACTACTGATGATCCTCCCATCCACATACACACAGCAGCCTGCACAGTGCCTTCTGGTAGTACAAAAGCTAGCCAGCATGCAGGATGTTACATGGTCAGTACCAACTTGATTTTTTCATGTCTTGGAATTAAAAAGTATATGGTGTGTTCAGCAATATGAATTTACCATTTAGTTCTTGTGGGCAAGAGAGAGGCTATATTGTTTGGTTGCAATTCTGGGGCATCCCTGATCAACAACTCCAGGTGAGGAGTTCCACACCTTTTATATGTGGCACCAAGCTTTTTATTTAGACAAAAGCCTGCAGCTTAAAACATAGGCATTATTGACTGTTTTCTCTCAATTGGCAATCTCCCTGCTTGATAGGCTACTTCCACAGGTTCAAGGCTTGATTAGGATATGTTAATGACAGTTGCTAGCCAGTCAACCACTCTATGTCTCTTCAAACTTACAATCCCAAATTATGGGAGGAAAATTCTTCAAAGACATTAAAACCCCACCCCTTGAGAAGAGACTGCAGTTTTCATCTTTTTGTGTCCCCTGTCTGCTTTGGAGACAGAGGGTCATTTTCTCTGGTTGCCAGTTGCATATGTGTTTACCTCATCCCAAGAAATACCTTTCCCTAAACTGGTGATTCTGATTGCTGCGCTTGAGATTTCACTGCTGCTGCTTATTAAGCTTCAAAATTTTCTTGTGTTTTCATTCTTTTACTGGAAGAGAAAAACCTAATCAAGAACACTAATTTGTATTATTTAAGTTCTCATATGGGATTTTTTTGAGGACAACCAAACACATCAAAGTAAAAAATCAGATCAAACCCTAAAAGGATAAGGATGCATGACAGGTAAAATGCCAGCAGCCTTCCTCCATCCTAGCATAGGGGTTTAATTTTATTTTCTTCTTCTGAGAGTCTCCTCAGACCTAACTCTCTCTGTGTATCGTAGGAAGCCAGGTAAACTGTTGCATGACCAGAAATCAGTGAACGTATACTTAAAACTATACTATTAACCGAAGGCCTGGCTCCATAGTAATGTTACCTATCTCTGTTTGGTGAAATATAGAAAATTACTCTATATGTGGATACAGAAAAACTTTTGAATATGTGCCTGTATCTCCTATCCTGTCTCTTGTTCAATCTTGAAAGTGAGACAGTTCAATTACCGTTCTAAATGATTGTTAAATGTCTTTTCTCTCCCTCTCTCCCTCCCTCCCTCCTTCCCTCCCTCCCCCTTCCTCTTTCCCTCCCTTCATCCCTCCCTCCCCTCCCCCTCTCTCTCTCTCCCTAGGAGCTATCTGAGAATCCTGAAACTGATTATAGATACCCTGCTCCCCTAAGCTGAGACTAGATAATTCCTTCCTCTCTTTGCTTGTTTGTTTATTATCCTCTGTTACTTGCTTGTTTATTTATTATTTATTTTGCTAATTGGGGCCCTACCTACTAAGGCCATACAAACTTTTTTCTTTATACATTCTAACTAAACAAAATGTCTGTTTTTTAAAAGGTCTAAAGGTCCACATTTAATACATGAGATGTGTGGATCCCACAGGGACTTGCACCTAATAGGATTTGGACTCACATTTGTAGAGAGTTGGGCTTACTGCAAGCAAAAAGCAATCATGTGGTTTGCCACCATCTTGGATGATGATGACTTCATTAACCTGGAAGCAGTCATGTGATTTGGCTATCATCTTAGTGAATGTAACCACATAACATGAACCAACTACAGTGGCAACTGAAAAACTTCCTAGTCCTACTAAGCTCTCTGGTTAACATTCTTCCCCCTTGTTTCTTCCCCTCCCTGCAATACCAGGTCTCTGTTTGGTCCAATGTAGATCCTAAAAATTCCAGTGTTGGTGACAGTGCCCTAAATTGAAGGACTCTGGCCAGGTAAAAAAGAAGGATTGTTATCAGGTAAACAGAAGCCTAAATTCAGCATTCCTATGAAATCTTATAAGGCTGATTTCTGATTACCAGGAAAACCACTACCTCCCTTAATGGCTCCCCAACAGTTAACTACTGTGGGAAAAGGCATTGCTGATAAATCTGAACATCCAACAACAGATAAATGAATCCCATGCAGCTGACTAGCAAACAAACTCCTCACACTTTTTTGATAGTTGCCATTCTCTATTCTTGGAGGCAGACCAGTAGTTTGAGAGCACAATTAAACTTTGCTATCTACCCAAGGATTGATAAGTTCAGTGGATTCACTGTGCCCTTTCTCATGTATTCCAATATGGTTTATTTTTTTAATGTTGTTTTGATTTTGAGTCTTTCAGTTACAGTAAAAGACCAACAAAAATTGACTTAATATTATCACTTACTGAATTCTAAAATATTTATTCTCCTTTATTTTCTATGTTTACTACCCTCTGAATTACAGGGACATAACCCAATTAATATATGATAAGTTATCAAAAGAGATATGCTAATGTAGACAGTACTCATGAAACAAAAATTTTAAAAAATGTTTCCTATCTGGGAAAACCTCATAATAATAAATGCATAGCTTAAAAAGTTGGCATGATATCAGGAAGACCCTAAGATAGATTAACTATCCTTTTCTATTATTTCACTTATAATTTGAGATACATGATGATTCTACTCATGTATTCAGGAGCTAGAGGTTATATGATTTTAAATTATCCAAACAGGCAATTATTTAAATCCTGGAATAAACAAAACACCACCTATCTCTCAGAATACATTTCATCCTTACCTAGATTGGTCCTATAAATAAGGTTGAAAGTGAATTCGTGTGTTTTCCAATTTGCTCTGTACTATAGAAGAGGTTTGAGGTTTGGAAAGACCTATTGTTGGTTGTTCAATATGTGTATTCTCCTTAACTTGATCTGTTTCATATAGGAGGTTAATAACAAATTAGTGTAGACTCTCTAAATCAGTAGGCACCACAAAATAGGCTTGGAAGGAGCTAGTGTCTCTGTCTGTCAGAATTTATGTTGTGCTAACCAAGGTCTGTCCTCTGCATAAGGATAGGAGAGAACTAGCATATTCTCCACCACAATCTCAAAGAAAGTGGTTATTTTGTGGGAGCTAGTATCTATCTCTTAGAATCCATATCATCCTAACTTGATCTGTAAAGGAGATTAGATGACCTAGTGTGCTCTCCATCTTTGTTTGCCCAACGATGGTGGCTAGGAAATTGCTAGTGTATATGTCACAGAATTCATGCTGTGGTGACATTGATCTGGAATGTAGATAAGGATAGGAGTGTAGTAGTATGCTCTATACCCCAGTATGTCCTACAATAGAGGCGTGGAGGGAGGTAGTGTCTATCCTACAGTATGTATCTTGATCTTTTTGATGGAGGTTAGGAACTAGTGTGTACTCGTGTGCTCTCTACCTCATTCTATCCTACAGAGTAGAATTGAAGGGAGCTAGTAACACTCAGAACTCATATCTTCCTAACCAAGATCTGTCCTACAGAGGAGGTTGAGGGAACTAGTGTGTTCTCCACCTCTTTGCCTTACTAAAGAAGCTAAAAGGGAGATAGTGTCTATATCTCAGAGTCCATGTCATACTAAACTTGATATGTTCTAAGGAAGAAATCAGAACTGAACCAGTGAGAAATCCACTTCAGTATGTCTTACAAGTTAGCTAGAATGGAATTAGCTTATCTCTCTCAAATTCTAGGTTGTCCTAATCTTAATGAGTCCTGTGGACAAGGTTAGGAGTGAACTATTATATACTTCATCTCATTCTCCCCTACCAAAGAGGCTTGGGTGGAGATTGATTCTGTCTCTCAGAACTCATGATTTTCTAACAGTGATCTGAAAAGTATGAGTGAATTACAGTGTTTATGGCAGATAGTACTACAGAGGAGGCTTTGAGTGAGACAGTGTCTATCACTCAGAATCCATGTTGAACTAACTTGATTTTTCCTATGAAGGCCAGGAGTGAACTAGTGTTCTCTCCAACTCAATATATACTGCAGAGGAGGTAGTTTCTGTGTTCCAGAATCCATGCTGTCCAAACCTGGATCCTCCCAATAAAAAACTTTAAGAGTGAACTACTGTATCTTTTATAAATAGGTCATTTGGAGAAGGATTCTGTGTCTCAGAATCCATGTTGTGATAACCTTGATATGTCTTCATGAAAAGAATAGGAGGAAACTAGTGTGTGCTCCACCTTATTCTGTGAAGGAAGCTAACGTTTCTCACAATCCATGTGGCACTAATCTTGATCTGTCCTAATTAGGAGGATAGACTTTAACTAGTGAAGCCTCCACCTCAATCTATCTTACTAAGGAAGTTTATAGGGAAATACTCTCTCTCAGAATTCATGTTGTCCTATCTTAATCTGTACTTTGAGAATAGGATTGAACTAATGCATTATCAAACTCAATTTGTCCTGCAAAAGAGGATTGGAGAAACCTAGTACGTGCTTCTCATGATCCATATTGTCCTAACTTGATGTTTCCTATAGAAGAAGTTATGAATGACTATTGTGCTATCAAACTGAGTCCCTCCTATAAAGGAGGATTTGAAGTAGGTAGTGTTTGTTTCTCAGAGTTCGTGTTGTCTTCACTTGGTCTGTCCTATAGAAAAGGTTATGAATAAACTAATTTGTTGTCCACTAGAGTTTATCCTATGGTACATTTGAAAGTGAACTAGTATGTTCTCCATGTCAATCTAGTGCACAGAGAAGGCTTGGAGGGCTCTAGTTTCTGTGTTTCAGAGTCAATAATGTCTGAATCTTCAACTTTTCCAACCCAACAGTGAATAGAGGGGTGAATTAGTATCCTCTCCACCTCAACTGGTCCTACACAGGACAGTAGTACATGTCTCTCCGAGTCCACATAGCTCTGACCTGAAACTATCCTATGGATATGTACAGGAATAACATAGCATGATCTATCTCTGAGTCCATAGTGCAGAGGAGGTTTATGGGAACTTGTGTCTGTCTCTCAGAGTTGATGTCATCCTAACCTTGATTTACATTACAGAGGAAGTTAGGAGTAAACGAGTGTTTTCTACACTTCAGTTTGTCCTACAGGAGGCTTAAAAGGTGATAGTGTCTGTCTCTCAGAATCCATGATGTCCTAAATTTGACTTGCCACATGAATAATGGTAGGGGTGACCTATGGTGCTAGATATTAAAGTCTCTAGTAGGATTTGTGTGAGCTAGCAACTCTCTCTCAGGCTACATATTGTCTTAATATTGATCTGTTCTACTTAAAAAAATTAGGAGGGAACTAGTATGCTTATCTAAGTAGTCTGTTCTAGAGAAGGGGATCATAGGGAGCTACTTTGAATCTCTCAAAATCCACACTATGCTAACCTTGATCTGAACAACTATAGAAAATAGAAGCGAAATGTTACACTCTCCACATAAGTATGTCTTATGGAGAAACATTGGAGGGACATGGTTTGTATCTCTCAGTATCCATGTAGCCCTAATTTAAGTGTCTTAGAGGGAATGTTAGAAATGAAGTGATGTGCTCTACATATCAATATGTTCAAAGGAGTAGCATGGAGGGAGCTAGTGTCTGTCTGGGAAAATCCATATTGTTCAATCCTTGATATGTCATATAGATAAAGACAGAAATAAACTAGTATGTCTTGCATGAAATTCTGTACTAAAGAAGAAGCTTGTAAGGAATTAGGGCCTGTCTCACAGAATTGATGTTTTGTTGACCTTCATCTGTCATATGTACAAGGTTATAAGTAAACTAGTGTGCTCTGCAGATAAGTCCGATATGCCAAAGGGGATTAGAGGGAGCTAGTCTCTGTCTGTCACCCTCTATCACTTTCTCTCCCTCTGACTACCCCCGACTCTCTGCTTCCCCCTCAGAATCCATGTTGCACTAACCTCAATCTATCCTATGTTTAGGCAAGGACAAGCACGTCTTCAGCCTAGTCTACTGAAGAGACTAGGATGAATTTAGTGTCTGTCTCTCAAAATCAAAGTTTTCTTATCTGTGTTGTATCCTATAACTAAGGATAGAATTGGCATAGAGTGCTCTATACCTCAGTATATCCTATAGAAAAGAGATGAAGGGTGCTAGTATTATTTCTCACAATGCATACAGTGTAAACAAGGTGTGTACAAGGAAAGATGTAAGGATTGAAGTAGTGTGACACCTAGTCTTGTCTGTACCAAGGTTAAGGATAAGAGGAAGCTAGAGTCTGTCTGTCAGAATCCATGCTGTCCTATCCACATTCAGACCTATGGGAAATATTGATTCTTTCCAGTCAAGTCTATCCTAATTAAGTGGATTGGAGGACATGACAGACTGATTCTCAGAATCCTTATTTACCTAACTTGATATATCTGGTGGAGGAGTAGAAAAGAATTAAGCGTTATCCACTTCAGTTTGTCCTTTAAGCAGGGTTGAAGGGAGATAGTATCTGTCATCCATAATCCATCATTTCCTAAGCTTGATATGTCTTTTACTGAGGAGGATAGTAGTGAATGACTGTGCTCTCCATCACAGACTCTTATATGGATGAACCTTGAAGGAAGCTAGTGTCTCTCTTATCATATCATCCCTACAGGCAAGGTTAGGAATGAAATAATACCTCTATGCTTCAGTCTTTCAGATAGAGGAATGAAGGAAACTAATGTGTGTCTCTCAGAATCCTTGTAATTCTAACTTGGTTAGTTCAAGATATGAGATTTTGAGTGAGATACTGTTCTCTCCACCTCAGTGTACCCAATGGATGAGGCTTGGAGGGAGGAAGTGTCTGTCTCTCAAAATCAGTGTCATCATAACTTGATCTGTCCTACAGAGGAGTTAAAGAAGGAAGTAGGGGGGCTCTCCAACTCAGCCCAATCTACTAAGGAGGCTTGAAGGGAGGTAATGTGTCTCTCTTAGAAACCAAGTTTTGTTAAAGATGATCTATGTAACAGGTTAGGATAGAAGTGACCTAGAGTGCTATACACCTCACTCAGTATATTCTAAGGAAAAGAGAGGGATGGACCTAATATCTGCCTCTCAGAATGTATGTAGTTCAAACTTGGCCTGTACAACAGAGGAAGTTAGGAATGAACTAGGGTGTTCTCCATCCTAGTATCTGCAAATTAGGATGGTTGGAGGAAAGTAGTGTGGGTCTCTCAAAATCCATATTCTACAATCCTGTCATACAGAGTAAGGAATGAACTATTGTGTTCTCCAAATCAGGCTGTCATAGAAAAGAGGTCTATAAGGAATCAGTGTATGTGTCACAGAATCCATATTGTCCTAACTCTCATGTGTCATATGGATAAAGTTATGAGTGGACCAGTATGTTCTCCAGATCCATCTGACATATGGAGTGGCACTTGAAGGGAGTTAATCTCTCTCACTCACTTGCTCGCTTGCTCTCTGTATCTCTCTCTCTCCTTTTTTCTCAGAATCCATGTTGTGATACCCTTTATGTATCTCATTAAACTTAGCAGTGAAATTGCGTGTTCTCAGCATCAGCTCATTCTACTGAGGATACTAAAAGAGCTCAAATGTGTCTATTACTCAGAACACATGTTCTCCTAACCATAATCAATCCCACAGAGAAGTACAGAATGACAAAGACTGTTTTACAGCATAATATATATCCCACAGGTGGAGGGAGCTTATTTTTCAGAATGTATGTAGTCAAAAGCAGCATATACAAAATAGATTAAGATTAAACTATTGTCCTGTCCAATGCAGTCTGTCCTAATGTGGGAGATAGGAGGAAGCTGGTATCTGTCTTTCAGACTTCACATAATTGTAACTCTGTATGCTAAAGAAAGGAGGTAAAAGAGTAAACTAATGCGTTTTCCACCTTAGTCTACAAATGGAGTTGACTTGGTGGAACCTAATGTCTATCTTTGAGAATTTATGTTATTTTTACTTGATATATCAAATGAAGGAGTTTTGAAAGGAATTAGTAAAGTGTTCTCTTCCTCATTCTGCTCTACAAAAGAGTCTTAAAAGGAGCTATTTTCTGTATCTCAGAAACTATACCATCTTATCTTTAATCAGTCCTATGAAAATGATCACAGATAACTAGTGTGTGCTTTACTCTTTGCTCTGTTATACAGAAGGTGTTTGTAGGGGGGGGGCTAGTGTCTGTCACCCGGAATTCATCTTGTGCTAACTTCAGTCAATACCCATAGATAAAGTTATAAGTGAACTAGGATGCCATCTATCTCATCTGTACTACATAGAAAGATTAGATGTAGTGAGTGTCTGTCTCAGAAATGATGTTGCCCTGTCCTTGATCTATCCTAAAAATGATGATGGAATTGAACTACTGTGCTCTCCATTTCACTCTCCTCTAAAGAGGTCACTTGTGGTGAGATAGTGCCATGTGATACTGACTTAATAAACCCTATGGAGGAGGATAAGTGTGAACTAATGTGCACTACAATTCATGCAGGTCTATGGAAGAGGATTGGAAGAAGGTAGTGTATTTTTCTCAACATGCATGCTGTCCCCATTTTGATTTTTCCTAAGGATAATTTTAGGAGTGAAATAAAGTGCTGTCTGTCAGTCTACCCTAAGGAATCTTAGAAAGACCAAGTGTCGGTCTCTCAAAATCCATGTTGTGTTAACCTTGTTCTGTCATATGGAGATTAGAGGTGAACTTAGATGATTTCTACTTACCCCGGCCCTACTGAGTAGACTCTGAAGGAGTTGGCTTCTCTCACAGTTGTCCAATTTTTTGATATGTCCTACACTTAAAGATACAAGTAAATTCCTCATATGTTTGTCCTGCTGACGAGTCTTAGAGTGACTGGTATCTGTGTCTCAGGATCTTTTATCCTAAGATTGACTTCTGCTGAAGATTATGAATGATCTAGTATGCTCGTTGCCTCTGGTTGTGCTATGGAGAAAGCTTCATGGGAGTTAGTGTTTGTCTCTCAAAATCTAGGCCATAATTTCATTGATCTTTCCTACAGAAAGAGTTGGGAGTGACAGCATCATCTACACCTCATTCTAGCCTGTGTAAAAGAGATGGAGGAATTTAGTTTCTGTCTCCCATAATATAAACGTTTCAAACTATGTCTTCCAATAAAGGAGTTAGAGGTGAACTAGTGAGCTCACTACCGTAATCTCTTCTATGGGGGAGACTTAGAGGGCACTCAAATCTGCCTCTCAAAATCCATGTTATGACAACCTTGATATGTCCTTTGGTTAAATTTAGGAGTGAACTACTATGTGCTGTATCTCAGACTATCCTTCATAAGAGGCTAAGTGGAGCTAAGGTCTGTCTTTCAGAATCCATGTTGTCATTACCTGGATCTTCCCTATGGATAAGTGGGATCAATTCACAATTCAATATATCCTATGGAGGAAGGCAGGATAGACATACTGTTGGTCTCTTTGAATTCATGCTGTCCTGTGAATAAAGTAGGAGTAAAATAGTCCTGGTTTGTCTCTCACAATGCATTTGGTCCTAAATTGGATTTGTCTTATAGTTAAAGACAGAAGTGATGTAAGGTGTTTTGTACCTCAATCTTTCCTGTGGAGTAAGATTGGGAGGTGCTAGGGTCAGTCTCTCAATCTTTGTCATCTAAATATTTATATGGCTTACAGGGGAGTTTAGAAATGAACTAGAGTGCTCTCCACTTCAGTCTGTCCAATAGAGATAGCTTGGAGAGAGATATTTTTTAAATTCTAGAATCCATCTCTTTCAAACCTTGATTGACTTTATGGAGAAAGGTAGGAGTGAAATAGCTTAGTCTGTACCTAAATCTGTCCTATGGAGGAGGCCTTAGGTGTATCTGATTGTCTTTAAGAATTCCTGTTGTCCAATCCTTGATATATTATTGGTAAGATTAGGAATCAACTATTGTGCTGTCTAAATTAGTCTATCCTACAAGATGGAATTTGGATGGAGGTAGTGCCTACCTTTCAAAATCCATGTCATCCTGTCTTTGATATGTCCTCCAAGGAATAAAGGAGTGAAGAATTGTCAAATTTAGTCTGTTTTACAAAGGAGGAATCAGGGAGATACTATCTACCTCTCAGGATCCGTTTTGTTCTAACTTGATCTTTACCATGGGAGCAGTTAGGGATGAAGTCTTATGTTCTTTATCGAAATATAATCTATATAGTATGTGTGGAGTGTGCTAGTTTCTTTTCCTCATTTTTCCTGAAAATTAATCTCTCCCATAAGCGGAGGTTAGCATTGGACTATAGTATTCTCCTGATCAGTCTGTACTAGTAGGTGTACATGGAGGGAGCTTGTCTCTTTCTCTCAGAATTGAGGTCATCCTAACATTATTTTTCCTATGAATAAGAATAAAGGTGAACTAACATACTTTTCACTTCAGCATTTCCTACAGAGTAGAAATATATAGAGCTAATGTCTTTCTCTCAGAATCTATACCATTTGAACATTGACCTGTACTATAGAGGATTAGAAGTAAATTAGTATATACTACTCCAGTCTGTCCTAGGTTGGAGCCTTGGAGGGAGCTAGTGACTATCTCTTAGATTCCATGTCAAACTAACATTGGCTTATTCTATTAAGGGTGATAGGAATGGACTAGCTTGCTCTCTAACTCAGTCCATCATAGAAAGGAGGTTTAGTGGGAGGGAGGTAATATTTTTCTCTTAGAATTCATGTCTTATTTGTCCTACAGATAAATTCAGAATAATCTGTTTCCACCTAAATTGATATGTCCTGTTGTAAAGGATAAAAGTGTCCAAGTGTGTTTTACACAATAGTCTCTTCTAGAGAGAAGGTGGGTGGTAGCTAGTATCTGTCTCTTAGAATCTATAGGTTTCTATAGTTTGATAACCTAACTGTACTACTGCAGAGAATAGGAGTGAATTGATGTGCATTCTACTTTAGTGTGTCCCAAAGAAGAGAAGTCGAGATAGCTAGTGTGTATGCCTCCAAATGCATGTCATACAAATATTGATCTAAACTACAATGGTGGTTAGGATGGAACTATCATGTCCTATGACCTAAGGGGGATGCATTAACTGAGCTAGTTTCTGTCCTGAAGAATCCATGAAGTTCTATATTCGATGTGTTCAATGAAGATTTTAAGAGTGAACTTGTGTGTTCTCCATGTATGTCTGTCTAAAAGATGACACTTGAAGGAAGCTGATGTCTATATCTCATCATCCAAGTTCTATTATCCTAGTTCTCTTTTACAGAGCAGGATAAGAGCAAACTACTGTGCTCTCTACCTCAGTCTGACTTATTAGAACACTTGTAAAGAGCTAGTGTGAATCAGTCTCTTAGTATCCATGTTGTCTTAACTTGTTCTTTACTACAAAGGAGGACAGAAGTGAACAAGTGCTCTCTCAAGCTCTGTCTGTCCTACAAAGAAGGATTGAAGGGAGTTCGTATCTATCCCTCAGAATCTACCTTGACTTATCAAGTGAAGTGGATAGGAATGAACTCCTATGCTCTTTACCTCAGTATAGTCCTGAAAAGAAGTCTTGGAGTGACTGTCTCTCAAAACCCATTTCATCTTAACTTGATCTATCTTAAGAAGGAGATTCAGAATGAGCTATTGTGTTTTGCAACTTAGTCTGCCTTAAGAAAGAGATCCTGTGAGAGCTTTGGTGTATTTCCCAGAATCCATGTGATCTTAACCTTGATCTTTCCTATGGTTAACTTTAGAAGTGAATAAAGATGCTCTCCATCAATATGTGCTATGGTGGGAGCTTAGAGGTGACTAAAGTCTGTTTCAAAGAATCTATGTTTCCATAACTTGGTCTATAGTATGGTGGAGGATAGTGGTGAATTAGTGTGCACTACACAGGAAGCATGGTTTGAACTAGTATCACTCTCACATAGTTCATGTTGGGCTAACTGTAATCTGTTCTACAAAGGAGGCTGGGGTGAAGTAGAGTACTCTATAATATAGAATCTCCTGTGGAGGGTTTTGGGAAGGAGATATCTGTCTAACTCTACATGTTGTGGGAACAAAGATCTATCCTGAGGAGGAGATTAGGAGTTACCTATTGTGCCCTCTACCTCAGTTGGTCCTCCAGAGGATCCTTGTGTAAACCTTGGCTATCTCTCAATCTTTCACAATCAATGTCTTCCAAACTTGGATTGGTTCAATGGATGAAGTTATAAAGGAACTGTATTTATTTTCACCTCAGACTGTATAATATAGGAGGCTTGGGGTCAGGGGTAGCTATAGGAATCTCAGAGAATTAATATCCTAATTTGATTTCTACTGTGAAAGAAGAAATCTTACAACTATTGTGGTATCAAACTCTGTCTGTCCATCAAGGGAAGACTGGAAGAAGCCAATGTCTGTCTCCCAGAATCCATATTGTCCTTACTTGATATGCCCTACAGAACAGGTGAGGATTCAATTAATTTGCTCGCCATTTCAATCTGTAATACAGGAAGTTTTCAAGTGAATTAGTATGTTCTCCAAATCACTCTATTACACTAAGGAGGATTGGAGGGATATTGTGTCTATGTCTCAGAGTCTATGTTATTTTAACACAAGACAGCGCTAAAGATAAGAATGAGTCTACTAATGTTCTCTCCAACTCAGCCAGTCTTACAGAGGAGACTTGGAAGCTAATATGTGTCTCTCAGAATACATATATTTATAACATATATTTATCCTATTTATACTATAAGTAACATAGTATAATATATACCTCAGTCTATTTTATTGAAGAGAACTCTATGGAGTTTGTATCTGTCAGAATGAATGTTGTCCTAACTTTTATCTATATTACAGAATAGGTTAGGAGTTAATTGGTGGGCTCCACACTTCACTTCATCCTTCCAAACATGCTTGGGGAGAATAATGTCTATCTCTCAGAATCTATGTTGTCTCTAACTTGACCTGTCATATGGAAAAGGATAGGAGTGCTATAGGGTGCTCTATACCTCAGTCTGTCCTATATAGGAGTATTGATGAGAGTTAGTGCTTGACTAAAATTATATATACATATGTATATATATTGTCTGAATAATTATTTTTGCTCCTGTTAAAATTAGAAGTCAGCTAGTATTCATTGTATATCAGTCTATCTTAGTGAAGAGGATTGAAGAAAGCTAGTGTGTATCTTCCAGAGTCCATTTTCTCCTAACATCAACTGACCAAGTAAAGAAGTTGGGAGTGAACTACTGTACTCTCCACATAAGTAGATCCTATACAGTGGGATTGGAGGTACCTGGTCTCTCTCTCATTATCCTGTTATTCCTTACTTTATCTGACATACAGAGAAAAGTAGAAATGAACTAGTGTGATCTACACCTACATATGTCCAAAGAAATACCCTGAAGGGAGATGGTGTCAGTCTTTCAAAATCTGTATCTTTCTATGCATAAATTTAGGAGTGAGCTAGTATGCTCTCCAAATCAGAATGTCCTACAGGATAGACTTGTAAGGAGTAGGGTTTGTCTCTCAGAAGCCATGTTGTAACCTTCATATATTATATGGATAAGGCAAGGTGAAAACTGGTATGCACTCAATATCAGTCTGACACATCGAGGAGGTTTGAAGGGAGCTAGTGTCGTTCTCTCAAAATCCATATTTTCCTAACATTATCAGTACAATAGAAAAGGATAGGAATGAACAAATGTGTATTGCATCTGAGACAGTGCTATACAGGAGGCTTAGAAAGAACTAGTGTTTGCTCTCAATGTACTTGTTGCACTAACATTGACTTATCTTAAGGATGACTTTAGGAGTGAAGTTAGTACTCTCCAATAATCTGTCCTGAGGGGGAAACCTGGAGGGACCTAATGTCTGCCTTTCAAAATCAGTGTATTTCTAACCTTTATCTGTCCTGTGGAGGAGATTAAGAGTGAACTAATCTGGTCTCTATGTTACTCTGTCCTTTTGAGTCATCTTGGAGAAAGGTAGTTTCTCTCATAATCCTGGTTGTTCTGTATTTGAACTGTCCTACAGAAAAGGTTATGTTCAGTGGCCCTCAGTCTGTCCTTCCAAAGAGTCTTGAAGGGGTCCAGTGTCTGTCTCTCAGAACCCATGGCTTCTTAACTTTGATCTGTGTTACTGAATAGCATAGGAGTGATCTCCCATGCTTACCACCTCAGTCTGTCCTACAAAGGAGGCAAGAGCAAAGTCAGTCTCTCTGTCTCTCACTCTCATTCTTTCTCTCTCAGGATCCATGTTGTGCTAAGGTTGACCTATCCTCTGTAGGATGTTACAAGGGAACTAGTATGCTCTTCACCTTAGTTTGTCCCCAGGACAAACTAGTTGGTAACAGTTAGTAGTCTGTCTCTTAGAATCCATGTTTTATTAACATGTCTCTTTCTTACAAATAAAAATAGAAGTGACCTAGCAAATCTATTTCTCACTCTTCCCTGTGGAAAAGAACTGGAAGGAGCTAGTGTCTGTCTCTCAAAATTCAGATCTCTTTAACATGACTTTTCAATAAAGGAGGTTAGGAGTGACTAGCATGGTCATAATCACAGTCTGTTCTAGAGAAGAGGCTTAGATTAAGCTAGTGTCTTTATCTTAAATTTCTGCTTGTCCTATCTTTAATCTGTCCTACAGACAAGGGTTTGGGTGAAGAAATGTTCACACTACTCAGTCCTATTGAAGAGTCTTAGAAGGTGCTTAAGTCTGTCTGTCAGAATACATGTTGACTTAAGCTTTATCTGCCCCATTAAAGAGGAAAGTAGTGAACTAGTGTAGTTTCCTCTTAACTGCTGTCCTATGGAGGTATGGAGGAATCTAGTGACTCACTCCAACAATCTATTTTGTGCTAACCTTGATCTTTTCTATGGGTAAGATTAGGACTTAACTAGTGTGCACTGTACATGATTGTATCCCATTGAAATGGTTTGGAGCGAGCTAGTGTTTGTCTCTATGAACTCATTTTTTCCTGAATTGATCTCTCCAATGAAAGAGGTCAGCAGTGAAGTCATGTGCTCTCTACCTAAGTATACCTGATGCACTTGGCTTCAGGGAGATGGTATCTATCTCTCAGTATCCATATTTTCCTGACTTGATCTGTCCTCTAAAGGATTATAGGAGTAGCCTAGTGTGCTTTCTACTTCAATCTGTCCTACCTAGAAGGAGTAGATAGAGGTCATGCTTCTCGCACAGAACTCATGTTGTCTTAATAATTATGTCATATATAAGAGATGAGATTGGACTAGTGTGTTCTCCACATCAATGTTTAATATGGAGGAGGAAAAGAAGGCAACTAGTGTCTATCTCAGAATTCATGTCCTTCTAGAATCGATCTATTATACATATAAGGAGTGAATTGTTGTGCTTTTTTTTGCATGGAAGCATGAAGAATATATTGCCTCATTTATCTAAACGAGCAAATGAGTTTGCTAGAATGATCAGTATACCTTTTTTAATTCACAGAAAGTCTCACGTGGGCCAGCCCAGAGATCCAACACATTATTTCCCCAATCTTCTGGCAGGTACTCTGTGAGACTGCCCACATTACGTTCTACTGCAATCCCTGGGCCACAGACCAAGTCTCCTTGTCTTTTATACCACCTGGAATAAAGTCTTTCAAATGGCACAGCCTTTTTCCTTCACTTTGAAGAGCATACAATAATTTTTCCAAAGTGTTGATCTGCTCTCTACAGCCCCCAAAATAAAATATTAAGTACAACAAAATTATCAGAGTATTCCTTGAATTAAAAAAAAACCAGCTATTTCAAGGCACATTTAATTTAATATCAAGAATTCAATACAAAAAGACCCAAATACAATGAAGGAACACATTCCCCCATTTAACACCAACGACAATGCTGTTTAACATGTGCCTGCTGAATGAGATGAGGTTTACTGAATAACGGCAGTCTCATCACAGCCAGTACCTTATACAATCTAGTTGTGAAATGAATGCTTCAAACACCTTCATGTTTGTACAGACCTCGTAAAGGTTATCTACAGTTTCCACAACCATTCAGAGAACAAACCATTGATAAGAACCACATAGATTTAAGGCTCCATTATGTAATATAGAGCTCAGAGCTAATGGATAAATATATGCACTACTTGTACTGGTAGCTACAACTCAATTGTCTCACAGCTATTAGAAGTTGGTTCTTAGCACGTAAACCCTTTAAAGGCAAAATTCACCTCATTTGAGTTTTGACCCAGTAGTTCAACAGTCATGAAGTCCACAGTCTTATTGGCATAACTGATGTACAGTGTCTCTAAGTCACTATGCTCAAGGTTAAGAGCGATGCATATTCCATTTTTACATTTTACTGGAATTTTACATGTTCAATTCATGATTTAAAACCTCTAGGTTTTCAATCCTCCAAACTGTCTGAAGACACAGTGTGCCACAGTCTTAAGACTTCTGTTTTCCCCTCTATTTTTTCAAACAGAAACATTTCTCAAATGTCTACATGTTCTAGAAGGGGAATTTTTCGGAGGTGGCCTCTTCTTCGGAATAGTCCAACGGCATCAGGCCTCTGAAGCAAGGGGGAGGGGAAGAGAAAAGCTGAAACACAAGGTTCATCTGGTAAGTTTTACATTAACCATTACAAGCTGGACAGTATAAGAATGTGGCTTTTTTGGCTCAAAAAGTCTGAGTCTTAGAGTGGAAACGAGTACTTGGCTGTCCCACCACAGCTTTCTCGAGGTGGGACTGTCAGGGAAGTCTTGACTGGGGAGTATGGTTTGTTTACCTATCAGGCGTAAACTTCCAGGCGCTCAGTTCATTTTGGGCTTGTTCCAGTTTGTCTTTAGTCTGTTCCAGTTCACCTTTCATTTTTAGGAAAAACAAGTTGATCGCTGGGTCTACCATTGTTGATCTTAGTTGGGCGACACTCGGCTGCTGGACTTGCTTGAGGTACTGGATCTGACTAGTACACTCTTGCATCTCCTGCTCCTTGCTTGCTAACCGCATGACAAGAATGTTTTCCCTGCGTGCAGACTCCTGCTGTTGCTGCTTTAGTTTTTCTTCAGATTCCCTTAAGCCAGTCACGTCATTTGAATTAAGATCTGTGTATTTCCCCTCCAAAGCTTGAACATATGTTTCATATTGTTTCCATCTTAGAATTAACTCATCCCGTGCCATAACTTTGAAGTCTGTTTCACTCAGACGGACCTTTTTAGGGAGAGGCTCTTCGTTGGTCCTCTTGTACCCTTTCCAGCCCGAGGCTGTGCAGGTGCCGCCAGTCACACAGGCCAAGGCAGCACCGCCGCCAGCGCCTCCTCACTCCTCCCGCCGCAGCTCCGGCACTGGCCTTTATTTGCGGGTCTCGCAGCCACCATTGTGCTTTTTAATTATGTCATACTACAGTGTCTTGGAAGGGCTAACATTCTCTCATTAAGAATCCCTGTTGTCTTAACTTTGATCTCTTCTACATATGAGTTTATGAGTGAAATAATGTTCAGTTGCCCTCTTTCCACCCTATTTAAAAGTCTTAGAGTGACCTGGTGTCTGTCTCTCAGAATATATATTGTCCTAACCTTATTCTGTTCTACTGGAGAAGATAGGAATGAATTAGTGTGGTCTCCAATTCACTGTGCCCTACAGAGGAGTCTTGATGGGACCTAGTGTCTATTTTTTACAATCAATGCTGTGCTAAACTTAACCTGTCCTCTAGAGGAGATTGCATGTGAACTATTATGTTCTCCCACTCAGTCTGCTCTCCTAATGAGGTATGGAGGACGCTATTGTCTATCTCTTGGAATCCATGTTGTGTTAACCTAGATCATTCCTACAAATTAAGATATGAATGACTTAATGTGATCTACACATCAGTATACCCAATAGAAAAAGAGCTGAAGTGAGCTAGTGTCGCTCTCTCTCAGAATCCATATCACCCTAAACTTGGTGAGTCCTGTGGAATAAGTTAGGAGTGAATTCCTGTGCTTTCCAGCAGTCTTTTCTACAGAGCAAGCATGAAGTGAGCTAGTGTACATATCTCAGAATTCATGTTACACAAACAATGATATGGAAAAGGGGGGATATTAGAAGGGAAATACAGTGCTCTCCACTTCAGCCTTTCATATTGAGGAAACATGGAGTCAGTTAGTTTTTCTCTCTCAGAATCCAAGTTGTCCAAAACATGTCCTGACCCCCTGATAAAGTTATGAGTTAACTAGTGTGTACTCCACCTCAGTCTGTCCTAGGAAAGAGTCTTAGAGGGAGATAGTGTCCATCCCTCAGAATCCATATTGTCCTATCCTTGATCTGTCCAAGTGAAATTGGTAAGAGTGCAAGGCATTCTCTTCATTTCATTTCTTACTACATAACAGGCATGGTGAAATCTTATGTTTGTCTCTCAGAATACATGCTATCTAAACTTTCTCTGTCCTCTAAAGGAGATTAAGAGGGAATAGGTGTGCTCTTTGTCTTATTTTTTCCAATGAAGACACCTTGGTTAAAGCTACTGTCTATCTCTCAAAATACATGCTGTCTCACCATGAGTTTTCCTACAAATAAGGCTAAGAGTTACCTAGCATACACCAGTCTTCAAGAACCCCATAGAAAAGAGCTGAAGTGAGCTAGTGTCTGTCTCTCATTATTTATGTTGCCCTTACTTTTTTTATGTTACCCTTACTTTACCTGTCTTATAGAAGAGGTTATAAATAAGTATGCTTTCCTACACTTCAATCTGTGCTACAGGAGAGTATTAAAGAAAGCTAGTGTCTGTCTTTCATAATCATTATTTTAAATTGGTCTATTCAACAGAGGAGGTTAGGAATGAACTAATGTACTCTCCAGTTCAGTGTATCCAAAGGAAAAGGCTCTGATGAAGATAGTGCCTGTCTTCTACAATCCATATCATTGTTGTTTGGTCTGTCTTATGGAGAAGTTCAGAGGGAGGTTGTTGTCTCTCCACCTCAATCTATTCCACTGAGGACACAATGGAGGTAGCTAGTGTCTGTCCTTTAGAATCCATGTTGTTCTAACCTTGGTCTGTACAACTGACAAGGTTATTATTGAAATAGAGTGTTCCCCATCTCAGTCTCTTCTACACAGCCTTGATGGGTAGTAGTGTCTTTCTCCATGAAACATATTTTTTTAACCTTAATCTGTCTGATGGAGGATGTCATGGGTGAACTAGTATATTCTCCAACAGTCACTGTAGAAAGCTTTTTGGCAGCAATGCCTGGCTTTCAGAATCCATGCTGTCTTAATGTTGATTTTTCCTACAGATAATGACAAGATTGACGAATGGGCTCAACACTTCAGTCTACCCTGTGAAAAAGAGCTGGGGGGAACTAGTGTCTGTCTCTCACAACCCCAGTTGTTCAAATGCCTTCTGCACAACAGAAAAGCTAAGAAATGAAGTAGTGTTTCTACATAGGAGACTTGTATGGATTTAGTGTCTGTCTCTAAGATCCATGTTTTCATTTATCTGTCCAATGGAAGATACACGAATGAAATTGTATGCTTTCCATATTCAGTGAAATCTATTGAGTAAGCCTGTACATGTTCAGAGTGTGTCTTTCCAAATCCATGTTGTGTTAACCTTGATTTGTCCTATGAATAAGTAGAGCAGTGTCTTACTGTGATCTTCCCTTGCATATATCCTATGGAGAAACATAGGGAGCTAGTGTCTGACTTTCATATCCATGTGGCCTGACCTTTGGTCTGTCATAAGGAAAGGAACATAAGTGTGTACTCATGTCATTCTGTACTACAGAGGAAGTTTGAAGGAAGATAGTGCTCAATTGTGAATATTCATGTTGTCCTAAATTGACCTGTCCTACAAAAAAGCATAGATAGGACTGACCTAGTGTGCTCCCAAATTCAGTCTGTCCTACAAAGGAGAATTGGAGGGAGCTATTTTCTATCTTTCAGAATCTGTGTTTTCTTGACTTCATCTTCCCAACACAATAGATTTGAGTGAACTGATGTACTATCCACTTAAATATAACCTATGGAGTAGGCTTGAAGTGGATTGGCATCTGTCCTTCATTATCTATGTTATCCTAACTTGACCTGTTGTAGGGAGGATGGAAGGAGTGACCTAGTATGTTCTGGACTTCAGTCTATCTTAATAAGGAGACTTGGGGAGAGATTGTATCTCTCAGAGATTATATGTTTTTCTTGTCTTTATCTGTATTGTGTATGAGGTCAGAGAGGAATAGTGGGTTTCCCACATCAATCTGTAATATGGAGAAAGAACAAGAGGCATCTGTCTCTCATAATTCTAGTCATGCTAGACTTGAACATTCCTATGTATAAGAGATTAGCAATGAACTAGTATGTTGTCCAATTCTTTCTGTCTTGCTGAGTATTCTTGGAGGGAGTTAGTTTCAATCACTCAGAATCTCTGTTGTTCTTTGATCTGTCCCAAAAATAAGATAAACTAGATATAAATTTCTTTAGAATGTCCTACTGAAAGGTACTGATGGGAACTAATGTCTGTGTCTTAGAATCCATGTGCCCTGACCTTGATATTCCCAGCTGAAGTTGACAGGAGTGAACTAACATGCTCTCCAACTAAGTCTGCCTTATGGAGGAAGCTGGCTAGGAGCTAGTGTCTATCGCTCAGAATCAATGTAGTGCTAAGTTTGATTTGTTCCTATGGATAAGTTTAGAAGTAAAATAGTATGTTCTTTTCTTTGGTCTGATTTACTGGCGAATATTAGAAGAATCTAATTTCTGGTTTCTTTAAAGGAAGAATATTGGAGGGTACTAGTGTCTGTGCTTTAGAATCCATGTTGTCCTAATCTTGACCTTTCCAACTAAACAAAATAATAGTAAACTAAGATGATGTCCTTCTCAGTCTGTCCTATAGAGGAATCTGGATAAGATAATCTGTCTTTAAGAATCAGTGTTGTAACTTTGGAGATCTCCCCAAGGATGGCCTCACCCTACCTGGGGAATGATGTGGCGATTGGATGGAGGTTGGGGGGACTGGTGGAGGGACTAGAGAGGAGGGGTGGGAGAGGGAGCTGGGATTGATATGTGAGGCATCTATGTTTCTAATTTAAATAAAAAATTAATAAAAAAGAATCAGTGTTGTGATGAGTTTTATCTGACTTATGGAGGTTGTTTAGAGAGAACAAGTATGCTTTCCACCAGTCTATACAATGGAGAAGGCTTTGTGGTGGACAGTTCCTGTCTTTCAGAACCAATGTTTTCTTACCTTAAACTATTATACTCTTCACCTATACATATACTATGGAGTAGGATTGGAATGAGCAGATGTCTGTCTCTTACATGTCATTCTAATCTGTCTGATGAAGGTTTATAAACCTTCTCAATGTCAGTCTGTCCACAGGTAGGGGTTTTGTGGAGATCTTTTCTATCTCACAGTATCCATATTATTGTTCTTTTGGAAGAGGTTAGAAGAGATTTTGTGCCCTCTCAGTCTGTATTACTGGGGGTGTCATTGTCTGTTTCTCAGAATCTATGCCTTCTTAACTTAATTCTGTTTTATGTACGGGATTAGAAATGAACATGTATGTTCTGCACTTCAGTTGGTACTACTGAGTAGTCTTGGAGTCGGTTTCTCTCATTCAGAATCCAGGTTTTTCTAACTTTGATTCACAAAATTATGCTCAGAGAAAGCTAGTGTCTCTTACAATCCTAAATTGATCTATACTAAAAATCAAAAGTAGTGTGTACTCAGTATATTCTATAAAAGAGGATTGGAAGAATATAGTTTATGATTTGTTGTCCTAGCTTGATGATCTTATGGAGTATGTAAGCAAGGTCCTTCTCTGATTCCCATCTCAGTATGTCTTATAGACGAGGCTTGAAGCTAGTGTCTTTATGGTTCCATCGTATTCTAACTTTCATCTGTCTTATGGAGAATTTAATAGTGAACTAGTGTGTTCTTTAGCTCAGTCTGTCCTATCAGAAAGCTTATACAGATCTAGTATCTGTCTTTCAGAATTTGTGTTTTCCTAACTTGATATGTGCTATGGAAAAGGTCAGTAATTAATTACTGTGCTCTCTATTTCATCATGTCCACGGATGAAGCTATTATTTTTCTCTCAGTATCCATCTTGCCTGAACCTTATTAGTTAGTCGTATGTTATGAGTGAACTAGTATGGTATCCACCTCGATCGGTTCAATAAAGAAGGCCTGGAGAGACCTACTTCTGTCTTAGAATGCATTTACTTCTAACCTTGATTTGTCATAAACACAAGTTATGTGCCAGTCTGTTCTCCACCTGAAAGTATCCAACAAAGAAAGCTTAGAGAAAGTTTTTTCTTTCTCTCAGAATATCCATTTTCAGTCCCTTTCTCTTTCCTAAGAAGGAGAATAGTAGTGACCTATAGTGTTCTCTCCATCTCACTTTTCCTGGAGGAGGTTTGATGGGAGCTAATGTCTTTTTCTCAGATCTGTCCTATGGAACAATGAGTCCATGTCATCCTAAACTTCATTTATCTTGTGGCGATGATTAGGAGTAAACCAGCATGCTTTCCACTTCAGTCTGTCCTACTGAAGAATTTTGGAGGGAACCAGTTTCTCTCTCTTTTAAAGCCCAGGTTTTCTCAAGCTTGATACCCCCACACATAGGGAAAGGAATGAATTAATGTTCACTCCAACCCATTCTGCCGTACCAAAGTGGCTTGTGGTAAGCTTGTGTCTGTTCCTCAGAATCCATTTTATCCTATCTATGATGGATCCTATTGAGGAGTCAACTAGTGTGTTCTCCACCACAGTTTGTCCTATAGAGCATGATTATATGGAGTTAGTGAGTGTATCTCAGTATCCGTGTTATCTTAATCATAATCCATCCTATGAAGGAAGTAGGTAATTTACTAGAATTATCTTTATCTGTCTCTGCTACAGATGAGGTTGAGAGGAAGCTGGTATCTATTTCTGAAAGCTGACATTATCCTATTCTTTATTTGTATGCATAGTTGTACATAGCATAAAAAGCTAGAAGTGAAGTAGTGTGCAGTCTACTTCAGCCTTTCCTTCCAAAGAGTTGTGACTTAGTGTTTGTCTCTTAGAATCCACCTTCATCTGTCCTATACATATTATGGGAGTGTCCTACCATGGTCTACACTTCCATCTATACTAGGAAAAAGAGCTACAGCCATAGTTTTCAACTTCCAAATGCTGAAAACCTTTTAATACACTTCCTCATATTGTGCTCCCCAAATGTAGAATTACTTTCATTGCTACTTTTTAATTGTAATTGTGCTATGGTCATGAATTGTAATGAAAATATCTAAGTTTTCCAATTGTTTTAGGTGACCCCTGTGAACAGATGGTTTGACCCTCAAAAGGGGTCACAACCCACATGCTGAGAAACACTGTGCTGGAAGGAACTAGCATCTGTTTCTCAGGTTCCAAGCTGTTGTAACCAATTTGAAGTGTTTTAGGTGGATAAAAATGCTCTTGTGAACTCTCAATCTGAAATTGTCCTAAAAGGAGGATTCCAGGGTGTTAGGTTTTGTCTTTTGGAATCCAAGTTTCTCTGATATAACTGGGAATACAGAAAATGTTACAAGGTAACTACTGTGCTCTCCCTCTGCTCTCCACCTCAGTATGCCCTACAAAGCACATTATGAGGAAGGTAGCTTCTTGTTCACACTCTCCATGTTGTCCAAACCTTGACCTGTCCTAAGGAGAAGGTTAGAAATGAATTAGTGTTTTTCCATCTCCATTTAGCCAATGGAGGAGGTTTGGGAAGAACTAGAGTCTGATTCTCAGAATTCACATCTTTTCAAAATTAATCTGTCCTATAGAAGAAGTTGTGTGTGATCTAATGTGGTTTCACACTCAATTTGCCCTATGTAGAAGGTTTGGAAGAAATTGTCTGTCTCATGGAACTCACGTTGTTCTAACCTTAATCTGTCTTATGTTTAATGTTAGGAGTGAACTTGTATTCGTTTACCTCAATCTTTCCTGTAGAGGAAGCCTTAAGCAGTTCATGTCTATATCTCAGAACCCATGTAATCCTATTCTTTGATCTATGGAGGAAGACAGACTGAACTAGTGTGTTTACAGCTTCACTCTGTCATACAGATGAGGCTTGTAAGATGCTGATGTTTGACTTCCTCAATGAAAGGTATGCTAACCTTCATCTGTATTATAGATATGATTATGAATGAACTAGTCTGCTATCCACTCAGTCTGTCTTATATAGGGGGCTTGTAGGGAACTAGTGTATGTCAGTCAATGTAATTCTAATTAGATAAGCCCTACGGAGGAAGACAGGAGTGAACTAGTGTGCTCTGCAATGCAAACTGTTCTAAAGAAGGGGCTTGGAGGAAGCTAGTATCTGTTTCTCAACCTACATTTTGTCCTGTCCATGATTTTTCCTAAGAAAAAGTTTAGGAATGAACTAGAGTACTCTCCACCAGTCTTTCCTAAGGATGAAGCTTCATACGATCTAGCATCTGTATCAGAATAAAGTTAGGAATGAAGTAATATGGTCTTCACCTCAGACCATCCTACAATGGCAGTTTGATTGGAGCTAGTGTCTATCTCTCAGAATCCATTTTGTACTAAGCTTGACATGTCCTATGAAAGAAGATATGTATGAAGTAGTGTTTCCCATCTCAGTCTGTTCTATTAAGGAGGCTTGGCACGTCCTACTGTTTTTCTCTCAGAATTCATGCTGTCCTAAACTTCACCCGTCCCTTTGATACATTCAAGAGTGAAATTGCGTTCTACCCAAAGCTGTCTATCCTACAGAGAAGGTTTAGAGAGATTTAATGTCTGTCTCTAAAAATGCATGATGTCTTAACCTTGATCTGATCTACAGAGGAGTAAATAAATGCACTTCCATCTCATTATTTCTTACAAAGTATGTTTGGAATATGCTAGTGTCTTTCTCTCAGATTCTATGCCATCCTAATTGATCTGTCTAAAGGTGGAGGAGGGTAGGGATGAAATACCACACTCTCCACCCCAGTCAGTCCTTTGGCAGATGCTTGGAAGAAGATTTTGTCTTTCAGATTCCATGTCCTCCTAACCTTGACCAGTACTTAAAGCAGAGTTAGGGGTGATGTAACATATTCTCCACTTCAGTCTATTTTAAGAATTATGCTTAGAGAGACCTAGTATCTGTCTCTCAGATACCATTTGTTCTACCCTTGATTTATCCTATGTAGGAAGATATAAGAGACTTAGTGTGCTTTCCACACTGGTCTGTCCTCTCAATGATTTTTGTAGGGAGCTAGTGTCTATTCATCAGAATCTATGTTGCCCTACCTTGATTTTTCCCATGGAAGACATTAAGAGTGAAGTAGTGTACACTTTGGCTTAGTTTGTCCTATGAAGGGAACTTGGAGGGATATAGTTCTGTCTCTCAGTAACCATTTCATCCCATCCTAACCTTGATCTGTACTATAGATTAGGTCCAGTAATGATACATGTGTTATAAGTAAAATTTGATGGAAGTGGAACTGCCAGCATATGTAGTCATGAATCAGTGTACATTAGTCTCACTGACCACCTTTTCAGTTGGTTATGATTTGGTCTCTCAAGAAGATTGGTTGAGAGAATTAAATAGGATTTGCAAACCTCCAGTGGTCTTTCCTAATCTATTCCCCCTATCTTGATGGAGTAGAAATATTCCAAGATACCATCAAGGACTTCCCTGGGTAGATCTTCAACTATCCTTGACAGTAAAAAGAACATTATTAATTTTGCCCACCTACATGGTCTTAAACATGCAAAAGAAAATTACAGGCAGTGATAAAATATCAATATATTTCTTTATTACTCCTCAGACATTATACTTAACCAAGCAAGATGTTGAATAAGTATTTCTCACTAAAGATTACCTTCGTGATACCCCTAACTGCTTCCTGAATACTACTTCTCATAATTATAATGTGATAGCTTGTGCCCTAATCAATCATGTTCTCTGGTTTAAATAGGCTGCCATATACTCTACTGGCAAACAGATGCTGAGGTCTGATTATGACTTTGACAAATTGGAACTTGATTTCACTAAGGCTTTGCCTATACTGTCCAGTTTTACTGGATATTACAGCTCGTAAATGGGCAGAGGCATCTCTTGCTGGTAAGATACTGCCATTAGGCCTTCTGAAGTATTTAGGTGAAAAGTTTCTGACAGCATCTAGCCAGCTACAAAAATATGTCTTGCTTTTCAAACAAAACTAATGTCAACCATGATGTCAAGAAACTTTTCTCTTTAATCTCTTCATGTTCCCCATGAAGTTACAGCAGAAGAAACTCATTGAACAACTTCTGAACTCAGATTGGTTGATGAAAGGCATCTTGAACTCTAAACTACATACATGACCTCCAACATGGCATACATGTCACTGTTAGGTAGATGATGGAGGCAGAGAAATCATCTGTCTAGTTCATACTTGTGACAAAGCCTACCAATGGTTCTTTGGCTGGTTTTCTTGCTTGTTTTCTTCCTGTTATAAAGGCACAGTTATTCTCTAACTATACTTTGAGTAAGATTTATGGCACTACTAACAGTCTAATTTTTTATTTATTGTAGGTATTACTGGTCTCATGTGATTAATTCCAAAGACACACACTACCACCACATTGCTATTAAGGCCCCTCAGATCAACCCTCTCCTCTGAGGCACCTTGAATGTTGACCCTCCTTCCTCCATCCTTGTCAGGTGGAAGCACTTAAGAGCATTAAGTGTCCTTAAGCCTCTAACTGCACTAACCGTGACCTCTAACACTGAAATCAAAGACTAGGTATTAGAGAGACTCAATGGTAGCCTGATAGATAAGGAGAGAGGCCAAGGATATTGTTAAGAAGGGTTGCAAACTCCTAAGATAGTTGGCTTCTTCATCACCTTCCTGATTTGAGACAAAAGCCTGACAGTATAAATCAAAGGCCATGTAAGTTTTGTCTTCCAATAGCAATATCCCTGCTAAGAGACCTCTGAAAGTTCAAGGATTAGTCATTACATGTAAATGACAGTGGCTAGTCAGTCAACTATCCCATCTCTCTTCAAACTCACCAACTCCAAATTAGGGGAAGGAAAACTTCAGAGGCTTTAAAAACCCAGCCCTTACGACAGACATTTTTCATCTTTTTGAGTCCCCTGACCCCTGCTTTGCAGAGGGTGGTTTTCTCTGGGTGCCTGCTGCATCTGTGTGAACCACATCCCCAGGAAATACCTTTCCATAAACTGCTGATTCTGGTTGCTGTGTTAGAAATTTCCTTGCTGCTACCTGTTACATTTGAAAGTTTTCTTGCTCTCCAATTCTTTATCTAGCAGAGAGAACAAACCTGATCAAGACCTCTATCATTTTCTGTATCCAAATACTATGGAAACAGATATAAAATTCTCAAAGAATGGATAAAATAATTATTTCTTAAAAACCAGTTACTTTAGTTGTTGTTACATATGTATGTATATGTGTGTGCAGGCACATGCACATGCGCGAGCGCGTGCGCGCGCGCGCGCGCGCACACACACACACACACACACACACACACACACACACTCCAAAATACAAAGATGCAACATGGTTAGTCCTTATCATGTTACTTGTATGTATGCTTTCAGAAGTAACGGTTCGGCATTGAAAAAATCAATTGTGCCCTTTTCTAGGGAACTTCGTCACTCCTGATTTTGGTTCATAACTTGCTTCTAGTTCTTTGGTAGGATTGAAACCTCAGTGAATTTTTCCCATTTAATGTTAGTATTTCTACTTGTATTCTTCTTGTTCAGGTTATATTTAGGCCATGAATTTGAAATAGGGGAGGGTTAAGGGGGAGAAAAGTGAAGGTGGAAGTAACATAATTATATATACCTCAAAAAGTTAAAAATATTTTAAAAATATTCATGCTATTAGCATTTATATCTTGCCTGACATGTAATGCTTTACATTATGCACCTTTACATGTTTGGTATTCATGCTGCAATTTTCAAATGCTAGAAACTAACATTGTTCTTCAAACTTGAGATCTTTAATGCCATAATGATCTTTTCTTTTTCTCCATTATCATTCAGTCTGTAAATATATCTCTGGGTATTAAATATTGTCTGCCTTCATGTTGTAAAGTTCAGTCCTCTGGAAAAGCAAAATTTACAAGTGAGACCCCAAATTATTGACTAAATAATGTTGATAGTATCTGACATAAGAGATTTCTCAGTGTTTAAGAGTGCTTTTCCTTTCCCAGAGGACATGAAGTCATTCCTAGCACCCATGTTGGGCAGTTCACAACTGCTTGTGATTACACCTTTCAGGGATCCAGTGACCTCTTCTGACCTCTAAAGGCACTTACACATACATGACATATATTCAACAGATACACATACATACAAATATCTAAAAAGAATAATGTATATATATATATATATACATACATAAACACATTAAAAACCATCTTACCTAAAGGGAAATGCTACCAGGAACACCCTGAATTTCATTTAGGTCCTTATTTTGCCACAAGTCTAAGCCTTTCTGAAGTACTTTATGGGTAACCTTTTCTATATTCAGATCCATTTGTAGATTATTGTATATAATCTGTAATCTGCCTCCAAGTTCAGTGAAATTCAATGCTCTATCAACAGTATGTGTTACAAAGATTTCAAACCCATTCACAAATATGATAAAACAAAACTTCACAAGAATAATAACAGGTTCTAATCAGAACATACAGAGGGGGTCCTTAGGACCAACAATAAAGTAACTCCTAGAAATGAGTTGGAAAGGGCCTTTTCCTATAATTTTACCTTCTCTAGTCACTAAGCTTCTATAAATTTTCACCTGGATTCACCACTCCCAAGTAAACCATACAAAGGAGATTCTTCTAAGGAAATCTTCCCAAAGACCCTTTGGAAAGCCAACATGTAAGTAATTAAGTGGTCACATTAAAAATGTTTTGAGGATTTCAATTCAGGGGTGATTCTTAGGTAGCTAAATAGATATCAAGAGGGTTAAAGGTTATTGAGTATGGACACTTTCCTCATAATCAGCAGCTTGTGAATTAAGATACCAAAATTTCAGGACTTTGGTAAATAAATAGGTTCTGAATCCAAATCTCTCTGTTGTCCTTGATTCAGACATGACTTTCTGTACGATAGAGAAGATTAAAATCACAGTATCTTGTTTTAGCTTTCTGATATACAATAAAGATAAGCCAGTTTGCCCTTTAGGAGGAGTCAGTTCAAATGGGTTTCTCAATCACATAGGCAGGAAAATGTGCTTCAGGAAAGCTGTCTGTTCTAGGAACTTTAAGAAAGAGTATGATGCTTACCTGAAAAAATGTAGGGTGGCACAGATGTCCTTTTGGTCAAAATGTATTCTCACCCCTCTAAAGTTTGTTCTATAAAAATTTCTCTATGTTAATTTAAATAACAGAAATAAAAAATAATAGTCTCTCTGACTACTATTGACGCCCATCCCATGACAGTGTTTGCCTCAACAAATGGCCTCTTTGATTACTGCCCGTTTTTTCTAGTGGGTGTACCTCATTTAATTCTATAATAAATTCTATCTTCCCACCTGAGTCCTTTCAATAAAAAATCACAAGTAACAAGGAGCTGAGACTAGACCAAAAGAAAATCTCAGTAACACAATAGATATCTTTTTCTTAAACCATGTCCTGGAGTAGGAAGAGAAGAGATTAGGATGAATATTTAATTGCAGCATAAAGGTATTATAATTTAATGTTCATGTTTGCTACATATTTCTTATCAGTTATCATTTTTCCTCTAAAAGTGGAAACTCGTTTATTTTCAACTTCACTGTAGTGGACATTGTGTTTGAACATAAACCTTTTAATTTCCAAGGTCTCTGTGCTCTGTGTTTTTGTTCTATATAGCTTAGTCACTCAGTTATTGAAATCAGGGCACTGAATGACATTCCTAAGAATGCCAATGACAATCACCTTGGAACAGAAAGTCCAACCATGTTTTCAGATAAACAATATTCACATCTGTCAAAGACAAAGAGTGAGATGATTCATGACACAGCATTAGGCAATTGTGAGGAACCTCTTGAAAACTAAACATGTAATGAAGAAAAAGATAGTTATTGATGGCTCATTCGTTACCAAGGGGGAAAATACATAAATGCAAATACACTGTGGCAGAGAAAGAGTGGGTGAGGGATAGGACAAGCTGGATGTTTCCTGTATTACTTAAAAATGTATTCAGGAATTGCCAAAAGAAAATTAACAAATATGGTGTATGAACATACTTACAGCAGTGAAGCCATCTCCCATTTGAAAAGAAAATATTAAAGAGCCAACAAGTAGCACATAACCTGATCCTCAATATTGTTGTTTATCTGCACATATATACATGAAGGTCACAATCAATATTTCTTCAAGCCCTTAATGTGAATCATGTGGCTGCATTAATGAGCCTGAACTTATGATGTGGAATCAATAGCCCTATCTCTTTTTACCTGACTGTACTGAAGCTGTGAAAATTTTTCTTTTGTTTTACTTATGAAAACCAATCTGTTTACCTTGTTAAATGTGTGGATTAGGGCCAGTCAAGCTTCTTTTTATAGTCAGGTTTGCTGAATCACTCACCTGGAAACCTAGTCTGGATGGGGCTAATTAAGCCCAGCTGGAACATGACACCTGACAAAGATGCTTTCTTTTGAGTTTGCCCTTGAGTTCAGCCTTACCACAAGGAAATTTTATATTCTGACCTTCTCTGTAAGTAAGAGTGGTATAGAAAAATGGTAGACTTGGAGAAAAAGAAAATGGAACAAAAAAGATAAATGTAAGTGACAAAAGATAACCTACATGGTGATTCAGGGAAGCTTAAGTCCAATGGAATAAAATATCAATTTGACCATCTTTTAAAGAGACAGTTAATAATAAGACCAAAGTTGATATTTCTTGCAAGAAATGTAACTTGATGTATCATATGTATAACTGTGCTGTATAGCTTGTACATATGAAAGTATTTAATAGTATAATATATTTTATATATAATTTTAGACATATATGCGTACCTTCCCTACCTGGTTCTAATTTTATTTGAGCTATCATATATCAATTTGTTAAACTTTATTATCTAAGAAAAGTAAGCCATTATTTCATCATTTTAAGAATTATAACAAATCTGGACTATAGTAAAAGCTGCTTAGTTCATTATGTTACATTGTTGTTTTATGAAGGTCCACAGAGCTGTTCCTTATTTCACAGAAATTGCTTAACTGCTATAGAGAAACTGCTTCTTTTGAAGTTCTGAACACTGAGACATAGAACTCACTATACCCCTCTTTTTGCCATGGTTGATAAAATGTTTGTTATTTTTTTTAGTCCTGATGAGGAAAAAACTTGCAGGGCATCCTGGTGTTTACTATGTAAACGTGTGTTTCATATAACAAATATTTGCCTGTACATTATTTATTTGATCTCACTAAAACCACTTACATAATATCTAGAGACACTTTTAGTTTTATAGTCTAGGCTCAAAGTGATGCATATTTTTTCTATTAAAACCAATTAGTCTCCTTATTAGCAAAGTTATGAAATAATCTGTCTGTTTAGGAATCTCTGGATAATATGTGTCCATTTTTTTCCTCCTTCAACTATAGCCATGCATAACTTAAAAATTAGAAAATATGCTGGCCATGGTGTTTAAAGCATGTAATCCCATTACTCTGAACTGAGACAGTGGTATCATAAGTTTTAGTTAGATAAGACCTACCTAGAGGATACCCTATCTCAAATAAACAAGCAAACATAAAAATGCTTTCTCTGTTTTAATAAATACTTAGATTGATATTGTTAACAACATGTGGCATAGCAGAGGGGCCACACTGCAGGAAATATACCGTCAGTGTCTCAATCATACTTAAAAACAATTTAAATCTCAAAATAAACTCACCTGTGATTATGGATGAGCGCATTCAAAGCTAGGCCATCAGACCAGCTGGAGGTGAAGTTGATGACATTAACCTGTGGATAATTACGAGTTGATTGTCGAACCCAGCTCAGAAGAATCTTTTCACTGTTGGTTTGCTGCAATCCAGCCATGATAGTTTTCATCACATTTTTGACCTGAGTGTTAAAGAAATTTTCAGTAAGAACACACATTCCTCAAACAAATACTCTTCACATTTAAAAAAATTTCCCTGGTTTCAGGGGTAAACTGTGGGAATATTGGGGATATATATGTGTGCGTGTGTCTGTACAAATATGTGCATATATGCATATATATGTATGTGCGATACTATTTTAAGGTATGTTACATTTGTTTAACGATGCAAAGATGTATTGCATTCTTTTATGGTGCATTTGTTTAATTCTGTGAAGCTGTGATTCTTTGCCTGTGTAAAACACCTGATTGTCTAATAAAGATCTGAATTGCCAATAGTAAGGCAGGAGGAAGGATCGGCAGACCTGGCAGGCAGAATAAACTGGATGAGAAATATTAGAAGAAGGAGCAAGATAGAAAGGAGAGGAGCATGCTAGGAGCCAACCGCCCAGCTACACAACAAGACATGGAGTAAGAGTGACAGTAAGAAAAAAAGGACAAAGCCTAGAGGCAAAAGGCAGATTGCATAATTTAATCAAGGAAAGCTGGCTAGCAACAAGACAAGCTAAGGCTGGGCATTTATAAGTAATAATAAGCCTCTGTGTGTGAATTATTAGGTAGCTAGAGGGTGGGCCCCTGAAAGACAAAAGAGCAATTATAATTGGTTAGGAATCAATTTGTCTGATTGGTAGCTGATGAATATGCTCAATAATATCATCTCCACAGTCTAGCATTTTACTACTGTTTTGAGAATTGGTCTTTTTGTAGCTTTCAATAGTCTAGAAAAGACAGGGAATAATATGTTAGAGTTATTGTTAGCCAATAATAAGATAAATCATTAGTGTAACAACTAGTAAAACTATTCATAGTAAGAAAATATTGTTTATAATAACAAAATGGCTTTAGAAGTTTGTACTATATATATGCACATATATGCACACCCACACACATAGAACATTAATAATCAAATAAAAAGGGGCTATCAGTTTGGGAGTTGATGGGACACAGCAGGGGCTGGAGAGAGGATAAAAGTGAAGTAATTCTATATCAATTAATAAATTTTTAAAACAAAATGTTTGTTTTATGAAGCACATTGTCTTTTTCTTATCTACTAACTTACTATATAAAACTCAGCAAATTACCTAACCTTTTAATCACCAGATTATTTATCTTCACTAAGAAGTTTGTTTCTAGAACAATTCAAACTACAGCAAAATTAAAACACCCTAGATTCATTTTATTACTTAGAAAATAATGCACATTATGTTTATTAACTTCAAATGCTAGTTTTATGTCAATTTGACAAAAACTGAAGCCATCTGAGAGGAGCAAACCTCAAATGATAAACTCTCTCCATAAAATCAGACTATGGGCAAGCATTTATGGCATTTTCTTAATTAGTGATTATTCAGGAGGGCCCAGTCCATTGTAGATGGAGTCATAACTGGGCTGGTGTTCCTGGGTTCTCTAAGAAAACCGGCAGGCTGAGAAAGCCATGAGGAGCAAGTAAATGAGCAGAACCCTTTCGTGGCCTTTGCATCAGCTGCTACCTCCAGAATCCTGCCCTGTGAGTTCCTATCCTGACTTCCTCCAGTGATGGATGGTGATGTGAAAGTTTAAGTCAAATAAACCCTTTTCTTCCCGTTGTACGCTGTCCATGGTGCTTCACCACAGCAATAACTCCCAGACATTGACTAGACTGAAAAGGTTGTCCTGTTTACATTTTTAAAAATCAACAAATTAACAATATATAAAAGAGGAATGTGTGTGACAAACATCTATAGATGCATGCCTTAGTTTTCCTTGTATTACTTTCAGCACAATTGCTTCTTAGTCTTTGGGTAGGTGCAAAAGTTATTTGGGAAATTATTGCATTCAAGCTTTCAGTGCCTCAAGTAGTCCGATACATATATGTATTCTAAACATTTTTATAAAATTTAAGGATGCAGTGCTACTATATTACAGATCTTTTACTCTACAGATTCTGTTAAATGACTATTTGTTCTTTTCCTTTTGAAAGCTAAAATAGATCCATTATGAGATACTTGGAAAAGTGTGAAGTCAATATGATTTATGCTTACTAAATTACTTTCCTTTAGGAAAACAAAAAGTCCATTGCACAAACATGTGAAGTAATGAGGTATATGTGACAATAATGCATCAATGTGCATTATAAATTTGATATTTTGATTTAGATGTTTTTCTCCATGAAGACAGAAACAAATATTTGCCTTTGCAGTAAATACATATTTTAACATCTCATATTAATTGTATTTTTATGAACTGTTGAATATAATTTGTGTGATATAATAGGAAATCTGATTTTAAAAACTTCTAAAGTTAGATGCGGCATTTGTAAACATGGTGATAGTTTAAACTATGAAATCTGTGCATATGTGTGGGACAATATGTTAATAGCTATTTCTCTTTCCTAGGGTCAGACACTCCGATTTTATAATTCATTTCTGACCTACTTATTTATCCAGTTACCCTGTGGATAAATAGGTCAAATAACCATATACAATATGTAATCTTTCATAGTATATTTGAAAATTGTGACATGCATGGCCTCCAGGTACAGCCATTTGAAGAAATATGCTTTTTGTATTGTGCTAAAGCAGGGTTGAATTCAGCCAAAAATGGCATATTGGTGATGATGGATTTTCTGTGATCAGGCAACCCTCCAATGATAAATGGGTTTCATTTGTAAAATGCTTAACCAGACTGTTCTCTATATGCATAATATTTAAGGACAATACAGTGTTCAATCCAAAATGTTTTTAGCATTATTATGCTTCTATTTCAGCTTATCAGCTTCAGCCTCATTGGCACTGTTTCTACTTGAGCGCAGTATTACTGAGAGAAGAAAGGGTAGTATATAATCATTGTTTCTACCTAAAAATGGTTGTCATTGAGATGGCTAGAAAGATGAACATGGAAGGATAATGATTCTTGTCTTTAAGGTTTACAGTGCTTATGAGAGAAAGTATCAACTGAAACAAATAGGTGTATATTTACGAATTGGAATGTAATTATGACAGGAAGATGATTTTGACACAATTTTAGCCTATGCAAGGTTCTGAGTTCCATCTTTAACAGTGGAAAAATGCAATGACAAAAATGATGGAGTTATCTAACTAGGTAAACAACATATAATCTACAGAAAGCTGTGCCAGCCAAGATCTCCTTCAAGAAATGCTTTGTTGCTCAGCTGTTATCAGACAGGCTCCAGCTATTAGCCTCCTGTAAAAAAAATCCTGAACTTCAGAAACCTGTAACCAAAGGTTACAGTCTTTCTACAGTCACACATTGCTCATTGCTGATGACAAGGTACAAGATAAACCATCAGCTATCTAAACCTCAGTTAGGTCACTGTTGGCCAGGTTCACCTTGATGTTGAATAAGGCCACTTAGATTCTCTGTCACCATGATGCTATAGCTTTCCCTTTCAACTCCTGCCACCTCTCTCTTTGTCTGTCTGTTAGTCTCCAGAGCATGACTTAGTAGGCATGTGTTCAGCATAGATTTTCCTTCTTAAGCTACTTCCCAGAATGCATTCCTCTTGAGAATCAGGCAATGCAGAGATGTGGCTTCCTGCTGAGGAACAGAGCAAGAACTAGTTTTCACAGTTTGACAGAACTTTGGATAAAGGACTTTAAGCAGCAGAAAACATAGAATTCCCTGGTGACTGGATGTTTTAAGAAAATAACATAAAAAGTAAAGATACCAATGTGAATCACACTTAGAATTAAGTATGCTCCTTAGATTAGCCAGCAGAGGTAGAAACCTGACTTGATAGCACCCCAGTGTTAATAATCTTTGTTTTTCTTCCTTGCTGTGTCCTAAGGCTAAGTTTACCTCCCTAAAATGGAGATCTTAAGTTCAAAGGAGGAAGAAAAACTGCTAAAAGCTTAGGGAATATCCTTTAATTTTATTATAAAGACAAGTTCTTATTATATAATTCTACCTGGCCTTGATCTCATAATTCTCCAGTGTCAGACTCCTGACAACTGGGAGTATAGGTCAGCATGTCTCAATAACATCAGCAATTTGTTCAAAGTCATTTCTTTCAGAACATAAATATTCAGTTTTTTTTCAGGCTAACAATTGCATTTGAAGTGGAAACTGGAAAGTAGCGATGGAGAAGTAAGTAAGTTTGGCATTCACAAGTTTTCTCAAGTCCAAACTTCTCTCCAGTAGTATTAAAAAGCATAATACATGGCATTGCAAGAAAGGATTCATGCATGTATTTGCTGTAATGTCATTCACAACCTGGTAAATATAGAACATATACTACACTGACAAAAATCTGCTTTTAACTTTTCTAAAATTCCAAACCTTCAACTATTTCCTGTAAAAACACATATATGGCTTTGATGAAAAATTATTTAGGGATTCAGGGAGGAATGAGAATGATTGAACAGGGACATGTTTTAAGATTGTTAAGTGGTTTTGTAAAAATAGGTCAGCATGCTAGAAGACGTGATATAAGAAGGAAGAGAATGAAAGAGTATAATTGCCCTCACCAAGCTAAGGTGATTTAAGTACACAAGTGGAAAATAGCACTGTATATCTTAGATAAGCAAAAACTAAGTAAAAGAATTTCTTATAGTATTTCTGGGTGTAAAATATACATATCCCCATAACAACACACCCAAAAAGGAATAGACTGACAGCTTAAAAGCAAATGAAGGAAGTATCAGAAAGGACACTGTTGACATTCTACCTTGGAGTAAGTGGAAAAGGAATGGATGGAATCACATGGAAAACAAACTCAATGACAAACACAATTTCAAAAGCCTTTTGGAGATCTCTGTGTGACTGAATTATACTCCTTGCTTTGTCACAGCTGGTGTCAGTAATACCCAGTGTGGTCTACAAACTGGGTCACTCCAAGTCTCTTACTAGGTCATCAGAGAAATACAGCAACCGAGAATGCATTGCAAACTACTGCAGCCATTCTGACATCTGTTGTAGTCCTGTTTGCCTTATTTCATTTTGAAATGTTTCAGCTTTAGTTATACAAACAATGGCTTGTATGGAAACTGTTCCTCCTTTAAGATATTTTGAAAAGCACTGAGCAGTGTAATCACTGGTGGGAGGCCTGGTATGTTTGCCACATCACTGGCTATATTGAAACCGTTATTATATGAAAAATGGCTGAAACCTTGCCAGCTTTGGCTCATGTTAAAGGGTATATTTGTTCTCTGTTCTTTCCATACTGCTGTAAAATGTAGTTGAGCCCATTCAAAACAAAGATATATCAGGGCAATGGGGTTATCAGCATGACTGCTGAGTTGAGTAGGTATACCTCTGGTCCATCCACTGCATCAGACTAAGTAATGTTCACCATTTTAACAAAAGTCAACTCAAGTAATAAAATAATAGTGGCAATATTGTGGACCCCAAATATTATACCCAGTGAAAGAAACTACATAGAAAAGAGCACATATGAGAAGATGAAAGTATAGTGATATATCCATAAAACACAAATATATACACATTAATGTTTTAATGGTCCTCTAAGATTGGAGTAATATCTCAGACATATTTTAAAGGGACAAAAATTTCTCTTCAAGTTAGTATAAAAGTGCTAAAATTGGAGTGTTGTGATGGGTACACATCTCTAAAATTAACTTAAATTTTTTGTTTAACTGGAGAAAAACTTTTTGTCCTACAAATACTTTGAAAAGCTACTGAGTGAAAGAATTAAGCTAGATTGGTAAACACTGAATTTTAATTGAGAATTTGTAAATTTATGGCTAAAATATATCTTGGTAGAAGAATTACCCCCAAAAGGGTAATAATTAGTGGGAAAAAAGATAAATGGAAAGGTAGGCAAACATCAAGTGTCTCCACATTTATAAAATATTTGAATATGCTAACAATCCTTGTTATTTGTATGTCTAGTAAAAAATGGCATGCTACACTATTTTAACAGCAACTAATTTTTAATTTAATCCTGATAAGAAATATAAACATGTTCATGATTTTCTCATTGTAACATTATATCAAATGACATTAACATAGTAAATATGTATGTTTAAATTTAACCTCATGTTGCAATGATTTTAAATACTGACACTCTTTTCACTGAACTAAAGTATCTTTGATCTTGTTAAAAAATTAGAATATATATAGGCATGCAAAAAAGGAATTGAGAAAAATGCAATTTCAAAAGCCAACTGTGTAACAGGAGTATTCCTACAAATATTCCTGTACTATTAATCTTTCTTTGTTATAGGTATGTTAAAATTGACATGTTTACTCCTATGATGATGATTAAAAGCACAGATAAATTTCTATTTATAAAATTCTATAGTTTGTGAAGTACACGTATCTCTTAAACTTTTTAGATATATTGAGATTTTGTCTTTTTTGGCCAAGCTTACCCAATGACAGAATAGCAGCAATTTCCCTACCGTTATACCAGAACATATGTTATAATAATCCCCAACAACTAAAATTTAAAAAACGTGTAAATTCAAAAGGAAGCCCTATGAAGATGGCTAGTTAATGTTAGTGATATATGTGATTATTTCATTTCAAAGAAATGAAAGAAAAGATTAGCAGCATGTTACGAAAAGGCAATGTCTGGTAGTATATTTACCTGCCAGTGGAGGATTATATTCCAAATCAAACCAAGCGTCAGCTTATGATTTCCATCCACTATATCAGAGCTTCCTATATTCACTAAGTCAACCTGATTTAAAAAAAGAAAGAAAATGTTTGAATTTTAATCTAATGCTTAGGAATTAGTAAATGAAAACATTAACATATGGTTAACATATGAACGTATCATTGCACATTAAAGAGATTTCTCAAAAAATGAATAGCAATAATTCATAAAATATACCTGAAATTAAGTCACACTGTCTAGTATCAAATCAAGTTGAAACTTAAAATACAAAATATAAATGATAAAGTAAGAAGTCTCATCAGTATTTCTATGTAATATAAAAGAAAATCTGAGTTGTTTTGATTTGGATTTCCCTGATGGCTAAGGATGTTGAGCAAGTCCTTAAGTGTCCTTCAGAAATTTGAGTTTTTTTCTGTTGGGACTTCACTATTTGGATCTGTTTCTATTGTGTGGAACAAATTGAGGAGTATTGGTATTAGCTCTTTGAATTTGAGGTAGAATTTTGTAGAATTCTGCAGTGAAACCTTCTAGCCCTGAGCTTTTTTTGGTTGGGAGAATTTTGATGACCGCTTCTATTTCTTTAGGGGTTATAAATTTGTTTAAATTGTTTAGCTGTTCTTGATTTAATTTTGGCATGTAATACCTATTCAGAAAATTGTCCATTTTCTTTAAATTTTCTAATTTTTGGAGTACAGTTTTTTTGAAGTATGACTTGATGATTCTCTGGATTTTCTCAGTGTGTGTTGTTATGCCCCCCCCTTTTCATTTCTGATTTTCTGACTTTGCATATTCTCTCTTTGCCTTTTGGTTAGTTTGGATGAATGTTTGTCTATCTTGTTGAATTTCTCAAAGGAGCAACTTTGTTTTGTTGAACCTTTGTATCGTTTTCTTTGTTCCTATTGCATTGATTTCAGCCCTTCATTTTATTATTTGCTGGAATCTACTACTCCTTTGTGAGTCTGCTTCATTTTGTTCTAGAGATTTCACTAGTATGAAAGTTCTCCAGTGTCTTCAGGTAGGCACTTAATGCTATGAACTTTCATCTTAGCACTGCTTTCAAAGTGTGTCATAAGTTTGGGTATGTTACATATTAATTTTCAATTAATTCTAGGAAGTCTTTAACTTCTTTCTTATTTCTTCCTTGACCCAGGGAAGATTCAATTGAACACTGCCCAGTTTTCATGAGTTTGTAGTCCTCTGCAATATGTGTTGTTGTTGAATTCTAACTTTAAACAATGGTGATTCAAAAAAGACACATGGGATTATTCCAATTTGTTTGTATCTGGTGAGGTTTGCTTTGTTGTTGAGTATGTGGCTGATTTTAGAGAAGGTTCCATGAGGTGCTGAGAAGAGGGTCCAGTTGTAGAGAGGGAGGAGTGATAATGTGAGCAAAGGGGTCAAGATCATTTTGGGGAAACCCATAGAAGCAGCTGACCTGAGTAAGTGAGAGCTCACTGATTCCAGACTGACATCTGGGGAACCTGCACAAAATCAAACTAGACCCTCCGAATGTGGGTGACAGTAATGGGTGTGTGAAGTTCATGAGGCCACTGACAGTGGAATGAGGATTTATCCCTAGTACATGAACTGCCTTTTTGAAGCTATGAAGAAATACCTTGCTCAGCCTAGATGGAGGGTGAGATCCTCGGGTCCTGACCCAAATGATGTGACATATATTTTTGATTCCCCATGGGAGACCTCACCCTCTATTAGGAGTAGATGGTTGGGTGGGGTGAGGAGATAGTAGGGTGACTGGGAGGACAGGAGGGAGAGGCAACTGGGATTAGTATGTAAAATAATATTGTTTTAAACATATAAAAATAAAATGTAAAATAAATTAAAGTCTGGGTTTTGGTGGTGGTGTACTTTAATCCTAGCACTCAGGGTAGAGGCTAGTGGATTGCTATGAGTTCTAGGCTAGCCTGGTCTACAAAGTGACTTCCAGGACAGCCAAGGGTACACAGAAACCCTATCTTGAAAAGAAACAAACAAAACAGAAAGAACGAAATTCTGATATGACTTTGGATGAATATATTTGCCTGAAATCTCCTGCTTTAGAAAAATGATAGAAGTCATAAAAATTGTAGCTAATAGATGGCTCTCTTTTTCCCTACAGAGAACTCATTTGGGAATCAAAATATATGTGTTTTACATTTCGTGGTAAATTTCCATGCTATGCTTTGAAAAAGGTTTCTTCCCCTAAATTTCATAAGGTAGCAACTTAGTCCTCAGTAGAAAGTACTAAGAGATGGGGAAACTTAAAAGTGAGGGAATCAACTTTAGAAGATATAATGTTTCATTTATAAGAATGTAGAAAACTTGGAGCTGGATTAGGTACCATAAAAATTACCATCATACAATTATATAATTTTCATTTCTGCAGTTTGTATTTTTTGGCATTTCCTGGCATATCCTCCCTCCCTCCCCCCGCCCTCCCTCCCTCTCTCTCTCTCTCTCTCATACACACACCCACACACACACACACACATACACACATTTACACCATGTGATTCTATATTCCATGCTAGCAGTTTGCCTTCCAACCTCTAGAAATATGTGCTAAATAAATACATTTGTTAAGTTACCAGTTGTGGGTAGCTAGTTAAGGTAATGCAAAACATACCAACAAGACACATTACATTACTTATCTTTCATGTACCCAACCTATTAGGTGGAGTGAAGTTAAGTATGAAATGAAGGCAATTAAACACACAAATCTGGTTCTTGTAGTATATGTATATAATCTCATATTCTTGGGAAACAGAGATAGATTATTCAAATGAAATCAGCCTTTGTGTCCATAAATGTGGTACATATACTCAATGCATTTTAATATAGTCATGGAAAACATGAAATTCTTCCATTTGCTATAAAACAGATGGAACTGCACATAGCTATGTTTTATCAGACAAGCAAGCACAGAATGGCAAGAACTTTGTGATGTAGTTCCTGTGTGAAATCCCCAAAACTTTGGTTATGGTGTGTCTTCACAACAACAGGAAAGTAAATAAAACAATCATCCTTTTATATGAGTGTACATAAGAAATTTATATAGACAAAAACGTACAGAGCTTAAACAAATAAGAGGTCATATATAGATAAAATGATATTTTGTAAACAATAGCCCCCATTATTTATTCATTTTAATAGTTACATTGTATTTAATATTTATAAAATATCTATCCACTGCCCTGTTGGTAGATGTTTGCATAGTACTATAGCTTTTGTAGCTTTTCTTCTGTGTTATAGTAAATACCACATAGAGAGATACTGCAACCTCTATCATTTCCATATCAGTTATAATGAAAGTTTCCACTAAATTAAAACATGTGTATATGTATTTTTCAGTGTGTAAATTTTTGTGGACATTTCCGCATGCATTTATAAAAACTCTTTATTATTTTGTATCTTTTTTCTCATTTAATTTCTCATTTTGAGGTTTTTACCATACATTTAATCATATTCTGCCTCTCCCCCAAATCTTTCCAGATTCATTGTACTCTTCAAATCCTACCCAACTGTGTCCTTTCCTATTTTAAAATAAGACCCATTAAGTCCAATTTCTGCATATATATATATATATATATGTGTGTGTGTGTGTGTGTGTGTGTGTGTGTACATGGCATTCACTGGAGTATCATAAACACACCAGAGACTATAACCTTGAACAAAACTGATTTTGCCTCTCCCAAGATGTAGCAATTGCCTCACCTATGGGTGGGACTTCTTGCTCACCTCCCATCTCCATCCTGGAATTTTGTCTGGCTTAAGCCTAACTGTCTGTACAGCTGAGAATTCATATATGCAATTGCCTTGGTACTGCAAGAAACAATGCAATTAAACATTGCTTCCTTGGTGTCACTTACTCGTTATGACTCTTAAATTTACCTCACTTCACAAAGATTCCTAAACTTTTGGAGGAAAGGCTGTGGTCCAGATGACTACTTTAAGGCGATGAAAACCCAGTACAGTGGAAATTTGCTGAAATCTATGAGTACCCTAGTGAGGACTCCTAGTAATGGAGGGTAGGATGTCTGAGCTGGACATTTTTGTAGAAGGCAATGTAGGACTTGGTTTATTTTATGGACAAGAGGTCCTTTGGAATTCCCAAACAATGCAGGCTGATGCTAGGATAAAGGATCATTCTCTGAAAACTGACATCAGGGCCCCATCACCAAGGACAATTTCCACTTAGCTCATTGAACATAGAGAAACCAAGCTGGCGTAGGGTTAAACTTTGATCCCTACATTCTAGCCTCTTTGTACAAGAAGGTGTTCTAAAGGTTATGGAAACAGAAACCTGAAAACCAAACCAAATTCTCCACCTTCTGTCTTCCAGCCCTGCAAGATTTCAAGGGCAATGGTGGCACAGAACATGTGGAAGTGGCCAAGCAACCTTTGGTTTAACTTGAGGTACACATTAAAAAGAACCCCATGTCCTACACTGCCTTTATGAATAGGAACCAGGTATTTTACCGCCCAAAGACTTAGGTTAGAACAAAACACAGTGGCAAAAAATCATGAAATGATTCCTAATGATATTCTGCTATACCCATTGATCTGTTCTTTAACTAGTATTCATCAGAGAAGATTCATCCAGCAACTGATGGGAATAAATACAGAGACCCACAGCCAGACATTATGTAGATAGGGTCTAAATTGGAGGTCTCCATTGGTTACCTCTGCTAGGAGATGAGGGAGCACTCTAGAAGAGGAGGGGGAAACACTGTGTAGGAGTGAGAGGGAATGGAAGACACCAGGAGAACATGGACCACCAAATTAACTAAGCAGGGGTCACATTGAATCACAGAGAGAGAAGGGAGAAAAATGGGGACTGCATGAATCTGCACCAGCTCCTCTGCATACATGCTATGGAGTTAAGTTTGATACCTTTGTGAGACTTCTAAAAATGGATTCTGGTTATATCTCTGAGTCTTTTTCCTACTCTTGGGACTCGTTTCCTCCTATTGAGTTGTCTTGTCCAACCTCAATATGAGGGCTTTTGCCTCATCTTATTGTATCCTGCTTTTTCCTGTGTGGAAGTATGGTCTTTTCTCAAGACCAAAGAGAAAAGAAGTAGATCCGGGTGATTTCAGAGGTTATGGAAGATCTAGGAAGAGTGGAGGGAGGTGAAACTGGTTGGGATATATTGTATGAAAAAAGAATCTATTTTTAATACATCTTGGTCCATATATGTGGATGAATGAATTTATAAAATTGAAACAATTAAAATATAAAAAGAGGACAATGAAATGTCTCAGGGGTAAATGTACTTGCTGCCAAACTCAGTGTCCTAAATTTGGTGCCAGATCTCCATGACAGAAGGAGAAAACTAACAGTTACAAGCTGTTCTCCTATCTCCTCATATGCTTTGTCTCTGGTATGCATAAACCCCCTCTACATATGTACTGCACATGTATATAAAATAAATTATTAAAATGTGATAAGAAAATTTTAAAATATTAAAAATATAAAGCAGAAAATGAGGGAAATTTTGTTTTGTGGGCTAGGTATATAATCACACTATTTCTCCATATATATATATGTGTGTGTGTGTATGTATATATGTTTTGTATTTGTGGTTTGATAATATATACACTGAACTCATTCTCTTTGTGCTAGTGTAGAATTGAATTTAAGTGATAAAATGTGCCAAGAATGTTTCATGGGACAGTTATGAGGTCTTCATCTATCACAGCTAATACTAAATCATATTTGCAATGTCTCTCTTTCGAGACCTGTAAAGTAGGAATGTGTCATGGATAGGGAATACCTTAAGATAGAAGCAGATTCCTATGGAATATTTGTTAAACTAACCAAAGGTATGTTGCATTTGTGTAGTTATGAAAATATGTATTGCATTTCCCTAACTCTGTAAAGAGGTGTTGCATTTGGTTATGTTGTGGAATTTTTTTAACTTTTTAAAGATGTGTTGCATTTCTTTAATTATATAAATATGTATTGCTTCTTCATATTGCCTGCCTAAGGCACCTTATTGATCTAACAGAAAACTGAATGGCCAAAAGAAAGGGAAAACAGACAGATGGAACTTGTAGGTAGGGAGAATACGTAGGAGAAGGAAGTTAGACTCAAGGAAAAAAGAAAGGGAGAAGAGAGAGAAATGCTAGGAGCCAGCCAAACAGACATGGAAGAAGAAGAAAACTAGGACATACAGAATTACAGAATGATAAAAAAGTTCAAGGCAAGGTATAGATGAATAGAAACAGGTTAATTAAGTTAAAAGTGCTAGTGGGACAAACCTAAGCTATGGCCAAAATTAATAATAATAATTATAATAATAATAATAGATAGGGCTACTTTAAGAGGTGCTACTGTGCAGCAGAGAACTTGAGCAGCCAGCATGCAGAGTAGAAACAATAAGCTAAGTAAAATAGCTTGCCACCGTGTGGGAAACAACTTCTTAGAGTTGGAAGGTTTAAATGCAGTTCTCAGTCAATTTCAGCTCCCAGTTAAACATAGCTCTCATCCAGGTCCTCTGGCTTGAGGCTAGACTCTCTCAGACCACAGAAGAGGGCAGAGTCAAAGCCAGAGGCAGATGGTGTAGGGCATGACTGCTTCCTGGTAGTATGAGGTTTGGCTCATGTAGTCAGAGAATGCTACAGGAGCACAGTAAAAGAGATCCAGACTGAAAAACCTTTAAACAGTTTACAGTGTGTGTGTGTTCTTAAGGAAGAAAAGAAAATGGGTATAGACAGTCATAGAAAAAAATTAACAGCTTAAAAAGAATTAAGTAAAGTCTTGTGAGATCAACAATGAATAAATGGGACCTACTGAAACTGAGAAGCTTCTGTAAAGCAAAGGACACAGTCAGCAAGACAAAAAGGCAGCCCACAGAATGGGAAAAAAATATTCACTAATCCCACATCGGACAGAGGGTTGATCTCCAAAATTTACAAAGAACTCAAGAAGCAAGTCTCCAAAACACCAAAGGACCCTATTAAAAAGTGGGCTGCAGAACTAAATAGAGAGTTTTCAATAGAGGAGTCTAAAATGGCTGAGAGGCACTTGAGAAAGTGCTCAACATCCTTAGCCATCAGGGAAATGCAAATCAAAACAACTCTCAGATACCATCTCACTCCTGTCAGAATGGCTAAAATCAAAAACACCAATGACAATTTATGCTGGAGAGGATGTGGTGAAAGGGGGACGCTCCTCCATTGCTGGTGGGAATGCCAACTGGTTCAGCCACTTTGGAAATCAGTATGGAGATTCCTCAGAAAAATGGGAATAAACCTACCACAAGACCCAGCAACTCCACTCTTAGGCATATATCCAAAAGATGCCCATTCATACAACAAAGATGTCTGTTCCACTATGTTCATAGCAGCTTTATTTGTAATTGCCAGAACTTGGAAGCAACCTAGATGTCCCTCACCTGAAGAGTGGATAGAGAAAATGTGGTACATCTACACAATGGAGTACTATTCAGCAGAAAAAAATAATGGAATCATGAGATTCGCAGGCAAATGGATGACACTAGAAGAAACCATCCTGAGTGAGGTAACCCAGTCACAAAAAGAGAAACATGGCATGTACTCTCTCATATATGGATTTTAGGCATAGATCTGGGGAGTGCCAGCCTACAATCCTATGGCCAGAGAGTCAGGGAAACAGAAACTTTTAGTGGCTGATCGAAGAAGAGGCAGACTCCCTTGGTTAAGTACTGAGCTGAACTCAAGAAAGCCAGTAACAGAGAGGGAGGACTGATGATCAAAGAGATTAAGACTGGGCTGGTTTAACCCCCAGAAGCAGCTGACCAGACAAAGGTTAACTCTTGAATCCCAGGCATCAGCCTGGGAAGCCAGCATGGGACTGATCAAGACCCCCCTGAATCTGGGTGTCAGTGAGGAGGCCTGGGTAATCTATTGAGCCTTGGGCAGCAGATCAGTACCCATCCCAAGTATACACACGGACTTTGGACTCCCATAGAACAATGTGAGGTGCACTCTCACCCCGAACTCTTGGGGAAGGGTCTAGACCCTGCCCTATATGAAATGACAGACTATGCACACCCCCATGGAGGGCCTCACCCTCCCTGGGGAAATGAGGGGATAACGGGGGGGGGGGGCTCGGGAGGAAGGGAGGGAATGGGAGAGGGACCTGGAACTGACTTGTGAAGCAACCTTGTTTCTTATCTAAATTTAAACTGGAAAATAAAATTACAAAAAAAGAAAGAGTAAAGCAATATAAAAGGAATAAGCCACATAAAGATGGAAAATACACAGGGAGTCTGGATCCTGTATGGTACTTTGTTGACTTTGAAATTTTTGAATGTTGATGAGTGACATGGGATTATAAAAGGACTTCCTGAATGAACTAGCCTAGATACTTTAGGGATATCTTATCTTTAAAATGGCACTCAGAAAATGTATTGTGTAAAGGGAGAGTTTATGCTTTTGTTTCCAGAGGAAATGAAAGGCTGGGGATTCATTCAAAATTAGTAGACACAATATTTGATTGGGGGCAATCCCTGAAAATCTTCGTTACAGACACAAAGAAATAAACTGAGAAAAACTACAAGACAGATGACATATATGCTGATCCCTTAAAATGGGAACAGCTCTGAGACTGCATGAGGTAGGATAAATCATGTTGGTTACAGAGTTCACATAACTTATTAATACCTGTCATTCTTTCAGGTGCCATGGATAGAGGTTTGGTGATGCATTCCAAGCAAACTTATGATATAAGTTCGCCCAAAAATCAACAAAAGATCATCTTTGACTGGCTTTCATAAAATGTCCAGTCCATACTTGTGTTAATGCAGATAATGTTCCATTTTAAATTTGCATATTTTCAAAGCAAGGGGATAAGACATCAATTAAAATGACTGGGGTGGGTGACCTAGCCTCTGGCAGTGCCTCTGTTGCAGTTTCCTCAGAGTTCAGTGCTCAGAACAACTTCAAACCTGCTCGCTGAGATCGTCCAGTCTCACAGACTATTCTAGCCATGATTTTTGATAATCTTTGTACTTTCCCATCACACAGAAACTGTATAAAAAGGCTATACCAAATTTTCTTAGGACTTAGCTCAATTTTCTGAGGGTACTCTGGAGATGGCATTGCTGCCAGACAACTTGGATCAGTCAAGAAAATACAATGCCCACATTCCCAAGAGTTGGGGTTGGTATGTGTTTTTTGGTCATTTTGGTGGGTTTTGTATGTTTGTCATCATTATTGGGGATATAGGAATACACGACAATGAGATGACTATTCATCTCAAATATTTTACATTGAGTAGATTTTGTATATTGATACTAATTTAAGGTTATCTTTGTTAAACCATATATATTTCAACTCCTGTTTAAGGTATTCTACCTATGTAAGTCATTAAGACACATAAAAGAAAGCTTTTATTACAAACTATTTAGGATAACTAAAAAATCCAGATTAGTAGTTAGTCACTTATAACAATCATACTTGTAGGTATGTTGTCAAGACTAAACATGTATTTTAGATAGATAGGTTATCTTGAAACAGTCCAGACAACTACAGAATAAAGCATTTAAGATATTTAAGGATTTTCATGATAATGAGACAGGTCTGATCCTGGCAGCACCAATTTACTTCATAAAAGGATGATGGGCATCAAGAATGACCATATGGAGTTTTCTTTCATTGCAACAAATCTAGCAAGTTGGGCAAGAAATCAACTTTGCCTTGACTGCTGACAATTTGCTGTACAAACTGGACAAGCAGGACACAAAGAAAAAAGACTACTGAACTTTGCCAAGACAAGACATGACAGTCTTTCAAAGTTACTGCCTCACAGAGAAATCTGTCTGACATTCTAGGTGTGTAGGCTATAGATGGATGCCCCAATGGTGCAGGAGAACCTTGGGTTATTGTTCAGATAGCGAACAGTTTCTGTCACTTCTATAATTCAGGAAGTTGTTTGCTCTGAGGTTCTTGTTTATTCAAGTAATATTATATACTTCTCAGGTCGCTGATAGAGTTGAAGATGAGATAGTTATACTTTTCCTTTTTAACAAATTCAGAAAATACCTTACATAAGAGATTAAGTTTATAATTTAAGAAACAAAAGAACTTACATTGCCTATCTAAGAAAATGTTTTGAGGTATAAAACCATAATTTTGAGTTGATAATACAAATTAGGAAAGAATATAAATTAGGTACACAACTTTGGAATTACCAAGGTATGATAGATAATGGAATATTATCTCTATATTTGCCAAATGCAGATGAATTTGATATTGTAAATGTAATTGTTACTTAATTGTTCTTATTGTATATAGTCTTACCATGTTAAAGCTAAAACATATCTTTTTATTTACACAAAAGGGGAAGTTGTTATAGAGTATTTTTAAATATGCAAAGATGTCTTACCTTAGTTTATTTATGAAAAGATGTGTTGCTATTTTACCTTGGCTGTCTAAGGAACATGATTAGTCTAATTAAAAGCTGAATGGTCAATAGCATGGGAGGAGGTATGGGTGGAGCTTATGGGTAGGGAGAGTAAGAAGACGAATCTAGGCTCAAAGAAGAAAGGGAGATGACAGGGGCCAGACAGATAGACATGGAGAATGCATAAAAGCAGGACATACTGAATGGCAGAAAGGTAAAAATCCCCAAGGCAAAACAGATAAATAAAACAGGTTAAATGAAGTTAAAAGAGCTAGTGGGACAAGTCTAAGCTAAGGTCAAGCATTTATAACATTAACAAGTCTCAGTGTCTTTATTTGGGACCTGGTTGGTGGCACAAAGAAAATTCCAACACATGTGATAGGAAAGCAGAAGTAAAGAATATTGGTGTGACCAGGTTATAGGGGGGATGGAAACTAAGGACTATTAAGAAGTCACATCAAAACATACTACATTATAAAATGACTAAATATTATTTGCAAACTATGAATAGAAGTCTTTACATGGATGGAGAATGCAGAAACAAGAGGCTATGGATTACTAAGCTAAAATATCAATATCAGGTATAGGATATTTATCTGTATGATGTTGGTCAAACAATGCCCCTTAGGCTCCCAAAACACTAGAAGTTTTTGCCATTTAATTTGGTGGTAAGAGCCTGAGTCTAAAGACATACCACACACTTATTGTTCAACATACAGATAACATGCTGGAAATGAGATGGAAATTTTTCTCCGTGCTGACTAGCTTCCATATTGCTAGAAGTTTCTAAGCAGGCAGCTGGGGAAGAAAGGCCATCAATAGTCTTGTCCAGGTATGAACTCTCTATGCCATGATACCAATTTTCCAGACTGTCTATGCCCACTGCTTGAAATATGGCATCAATGTTATGGATCAGATACCCACTCTGAAGAAGAAAATTCATCATGGTACTGTTGGACCTGGTCATAGGCCTTGGCTAGGGAGGCCATAAACCCTAGCTTTTGTTTTGCTAAATGGTCATGTTGTCAATTGTCAATCTGCCTCCTAAATATCCAAGTTTGTGGCAAAAGACTAATGTTGCTGTCAGTATTTCTTAGAGAAGCTTCGTTTTTTGCAGTTTGTGGCAGTTAATGCAGGATTACACAACTGACCAAAGTGCTCAGAATAATTGACTTTTGATTTTAGCCCTAAATATCAACCCCTCCAAAACTCATAGAATACATTGGGCAAGGTGTTGAATGAATTTAAGATTTGGCCGTTAAACACTGAACTGAACCCATGGAACCCAGTGACAGAGAGAGAGGAGTGATGAGCAAATTGGCAAAGAATGGGCTGGCAAAACCAGCAGAGACAGCTGATCTGAACAGCAGAGAGCTCTTGGACCCTAGACCAACAGCTAGGAGGCCAGCATGGGACTGATCCAGACCCCCTGAGTGTGAGAGTCAGTGAGGAGGCCTGGGCAACCTATGGGTCCTTGGAAAGTGGATTAGTGTTTATCACTGGCATACAAATGGACTTCATGTGTCCATAACACAAAGAGGGATACTCTCTCAGCCTGGACTCTTAGGGGATGGCCTGGACCCTGCCCTGAGTGAAATGACAGACTCTAAATAACCCCTATGTGGAAGGAAGTGTTGATAGGTTGGGAGGCTGGGGGGGAATGGGGGGATGCGGGAGGAGGGGAGGGAGAGGGAACTGGTATTGGCATGTGAAACAAGCTATTTAAAATTAAAATAATAAATTTTTTAAAAAAGCTTCAAACAAATAGAGGCTTGAGATAATCTTTTTTTAAAGCTAGCACAGCAAAATCACTTCATAGAGTCATCATATTTCACAAGAATTTGTACTATCTCTTGTTTGCTTTTCATTACCACAGCCAACTTTATTACAAATTAGGTTTCCTTTAAGCAAATATTGTAGTAACAGTATTACTGTATTTAAAAGTGGTTTCTTCACAATACGTGGTCTTTCTAAATTAAATTATTGATAACAGGGAAAATGTCATGCTAAAATAACTGCAACAGAGAAATCAAATCAGACCATAAATATGGTGTACATGTTCTACAAAGACAAGGTATGAGCAGAATTCAAGTGGGGATAAAAGAACAGATATGAGTTACTATACCTACTAAAGATGACTTAAGGTTCCCCTGTTCTTCCCATTTCCTCCTTCAAATTGTCTCTGTCTCTCTATTCCCATATCTATATCTCTGTCTCTCTGGCCATACCTTCTTTGATACTAGGATCTGTGATTAGTTCAGGCTACACTTTGTGAAGAATACTTGCAAATGGCAACATCAGTTGACATGCCAATGTCAACACAGGATATCACAAGGCCCTACCCCTAGATCAAAAGCTATAGGTAATTAATGGCTACTGCGGTGGTTTGAAAAAGAAATACAGTCAGGCAGCAGTGGCACAAGCCTTTAATCCGAGCACTCGGGAGGCAGAGGTAGGTGGATCTCTGTGAGTTCGTGACCAGCTTGGTCTACAAGAGCTAGTTCCAGGACAGCCTCTAAAGCCACAGAGATAGCCTGTCTCAAAACAAAAAAGAAAAGAAAAGAAAAAAACTGCTCCCAAAGAGAGTATTACTATTCGGAGGTATGGCTTTGTTGGAGTGGGTGTGGCCTTTTTGTAGGAAGTGTTTCATTATGAAGGTGGGCTTTGGTGTCTCATTATATGTTCAAGCCAAACCCAGTGAGACAGTTCACTTGCTGTTGCCTTCGGATCAAGATGTGGAACTCTCCAGCACCATATCTGCCTGTACTCTACCATAGTCCTAACCACCATGTTCCCTGCCATGAAGATAATGGACTAAATATCTGAAACTCTGATCTGTCAACTCAATTAAATGTTTTCCTTTATATATCTGACCATGGTTGTTAGTATTCAAGCATCTGTACTGGCCTATCCCTGAAGTTTTGACAGGATACACTCTCAGCTGCTGTCACTAAGAACACCACCTGTGCATATTCACTATGTGCCCTTTTAAAATGGGCCTGCCCACAAACCATCCTCTCTCTCTCTCTCTCTCTCTCTCTCTCTCTCTCTCTCTCTCTCTCTCTTTCTTTTTCTCTCACTGTCTGTTTGTTCCTGCTGTCTGTCACCCACCCCCCGTGACCCTCTTTGCTCTCCCTAGCTGATCTTGTACCCAGAGGCTGGTCTCCCTCCTCCTCCTTCCCATTTTTGTAGTACCTTTCCCTAATAAAAACCCTTCTGATTGACACTATCACATTGCATCTTTCTATTGCCCACTGCTATTCATAAATCCGACAAATCACTAACACAAAATATCCAGGAAATATAGGACACCATGAAAAGACCAAACCTAAGAATATTAGGTATAGAAGAAGGTGAAGAAATCCACCTCAAGGTTGGGAAAGTTTTCTTCTATGATTTTGTTGAATATGCCTTCTGCCCATTTGAGGTGGATTTCTTCTCCTTCTTCTATACCTATTATTCTTAGGTTAAGAAAGACATGCCAATGAAGGTACAAGAAGCTTCCTGAATATAACACCAATAGATCAGTAGCACAGACAGTGAGATCAACAATTAATAAATGGGACCTACTGAAACTGAGAAGCTTCTGTAAGGCAAAGGACACAGTCAGCAAGACAAAAAGGCAGCCCACAGAATGGGAAAAATATTCACTAATCCCACATCTGACAGAGGGTTGATCTCCAAAATTTACAAAGAACTCAAGAAGCAAGTCTCCAAAACATCAAAGAACCCAATTAAAAAATGGGCTGCAGAACTAAATAGAGAGTTTTCAATAGAGGAGTCTAAAATGGCTCAGAGGCACTTGAGAAAGTGCTCAACATCCTTAGCCATCAGGGAAATGCAAATCAAAACAACTCTCAGATACCATCTCACTCCTGTCAGAATGGCTAAAATCAAAAACACCAATGACAATTTATGCTGGAGAGGATGTGGTGAAAGGGGGACACTCCTCCATTGCTGGTGGGAGTGCCAACTGGTTCAGCCACTTTGGAAATCAGTATGGAGATTCCTCAGAAAAATGGGAATAAACCAACCACAAGACCCAGCAACTCCACTCTTAGGCATATATCCAAAAGATGCCCATTCATACAACAAAGATGTCTGTCCCACTATGTTCATAGCAGCTTTATTTGTAAAAGCCAGAACTTGGAAGCAACCTAGATGTCCCTCAACCGAAGAGTGGATAGAGAAAATGTGTTACATTTACACAATGGAGTACTATTCAGCAGAAAAAAACATTGGAATCATGAGATTTGCAGGCAAATGGATGACACTAGAAGAAACCATCCTGAGTGAGGTAACCCAGTCACAAAAAGAGAAACATGGCATGTACTCTCTCATATATGGATTTTAGACATAGATCTGGGGAGTGCCAGCCTACAATCCCATGGCCAGAGAGTCCGGTAAACAGAAACTTCATTTAGTGTCTGATCCAAGAAGAGGCATACTCCCTCAGTTAAGTACTGAGCTGAACTCAAGAAAGCCAGTAACAGAGAGGGTGGACTGATGATCAAAGGGATTAAGACTGGGCTGGTTTAACCCCCAGAAACAGCTGACCAGACAAAGGTTACTCTTGAATCTCAGGCATCAGCCTGGGAATCCAGCATGGGATTGATCAAGACCCCCTGAATCTGGGTGTCAGTGAGGTGGCCTGGGTAATCTATTGAGCCTGGTGCAGCAGATCAGTACCCATCCCAAGTATACACATTGACTTTGGACTCCCATAGAACAATCTGAGGTGCACTCTCACCCTGAACTCTTGGGGAAGGGTCTAGGCCATGCCTTATATGAAATGACAGACTATGGACACCCCCATGGAGGGCCTCACCCTCCCTGGGGGAATGGCGGGATAACGGGGGGGGGGGGAGGTTGGGGGAGGGCATGGGAGGAGGGGAGGGAAAGGGAGAGGGACCTGGAACTGACTTGTGAAGCAACCTTGTTTCTTATCTAAATTTAAACTGGAAAATAAAATAAAAAAAAAAGAAATCCACCTCAAATGGATAGAAAAGATATTCAACAAAATCATAGAAGAAAACTTTCCCAACGTAAAGAAAGACATGCCAATGAAGGTACAAGAAGCTTACAGAACACCAAATAGACTGGACCACAAAAGAAAATCCCCTTGCCACATAATAGTAAAACCCCATAACATACAGAATAAAGAAATAATATTAAGAGCAGCAAAGGAAAAAAGGCCAAGTATCATACAAATGTAAACCTATCAGAATCACACCTGACTTCTCCAGGGAAACTATGAAAGCCAGAAGGTCCTAGATAGATATTCTACCAACACTAAGAGACCACGGATGCCAGCCGAGCCCAGACTGCTATAACCAGGAAAGATTTCAATCACTACAGATTAAGAAAACAAGATATTCCATGATGAAACCAGATTTAAACAATAAGTATCTACTAACCCAGCCCTACAGAAAGTTCTGGAAAGAAAACCCCAACCCAAGGGTGTTAACTACAGCCAGAAAACCATAGGCAATAGATAATCCCACTTAACCAACAGCCAAAAGAAAACAGGTGAAAATCCAAATATAATTCCACCACCGTCAACTACTCCAAAACAAACTAGAATGAGCAATCAATGGTCATTAATATCCCTCAGTATTAATGGTCTTAACTCACCCATAAAGAGACACAGGCTAACAGGATGGATTCAAAGACAGAGCCCATCCTTCTGCTGCATACAAGAAATATACCTCAGCCTCAAAGACAGCCATTACCTCAGAGTTAAGGGTTGGAAAAAGATATGCCAATCAAATGGAGCCAAGAAAAAAGCAGAAATATCAATCCTAATATCTAACAAACTAGATTTCAAAAGGAAATCAATCAAAAGAGATGAAGGAGGGCACTTCATACTCATAACAGGAGAGATCCACCAAGATGAAGTTTCAATTTTGAACATCTAAGCCTAAAATACAAAGGCACCCACATTCATAAAAGAAACATGATTAAAACTCAAATCACATATAAATGCCCACACACTTATAGAGAGAGAATTCAACACCCCACTCTCACCTCTAGACAGGACTACCAGACACATACTTAACAAACAATCAAAGGGGATCATAGAAGTTATGGTCCAATTTGGATTAACAGACATCTGTACAACATTCCATCCCAATAAAAAAGAATATACCTTCTTCTCAGCGCCACATGGAACCTTCTCAAAAATCGACTACATACTTGGCAACATATCAAATCTCAACAGGTACAAAAAAATTGTCATAACTCCATGCACCTTATCAGACCACCATGCATTAAAATTAGAATTCAACAACACAAATTGCAGAAAACCTACAAAATCATGGAAGTTGAATAATGCACAATTGCACCATTCCTGGGTCAATGAAGAAATAAAAATAAAATTAAAGACTTCCTAGAATCCAATGAGAATTATGACACACCATACCCAAACTTATGGAACACTTTGAAAGAGGTGTTACAGGGGAAGTTCATAGCATTAAGTGCCCACATGAAGAAACTGGAGGATAGTTACAATAGAGAATTTACAGCACAACTGAAAGCTTTAGAACACAAAGAAGCCAATACACCCAGGAGGAGGAGATGACAGGAAATAATCAAATTGAGGGCTAAAATCAATAAAGCAGAGACTAGGAAAACAATACAAAAAAATCAATGTAACGAACAGTTGGTTCTTTAAGAAAATCAACAAGATAGAAAAACCTTTATCCAAACTTACCAAATGTAAGAGTGTGAACAGGCAAATTAACAAAATCAGAAACAAAAAAAGAAGACATAACAACGGACACTGAGGAAAGCCAGAGAATCTTCAGATACTATTTTGTTATAATTATTTTTTTTATTTTTAAGTTTAAATATAAATTAGAAACATGGTTTGTTCACAAGTCAGTTCCAGGTCTGTCTCCCTTTCCCTCCCCTCCTCCCATGCCCTCCCCCCAGCTCCCCCATTATCCCCTCATTAAGGCAGGGAGGGTGAGGCCCTCCATAGGGGGGTGCATAGACTGTCATTTCATCCAGGGAAGGGCCTAGACCCTCCCCCGAAGAGGACAGGGTGAGAGTTAACCTCACATTGTTGGATGGGAGTCCAAAGTCCATGTGTATACTCAGGATAAATACTGATCTACTGCCCAAGGTTCAATAGATTACCTAGGCCTCCTCACTGACACCCCCATTCAGGGGTTCTTGATCAATCCCATGCTGGATTCCCAGGCATCAGCCTGGGATTCAAGAGCTAACCCTTGTCAGGTCAGCTGTTTCTGGGGTTAAACCAGCCCAGTCTTAACTCCTTTGGTCGTCAGTCCTCCCTCTCTGTTACTGGCTTTCTTGAGTTCAGCTCAGTACTTAGCCATGGGAATCTGCCTCTTCTTCCATCAGCCACTGAATAAAGGTTCTGTTTCCCAGACTCTCTGGCCATGGGATTGTAGGCTGGCACTCCCCAGATCTATGTCTAAAATCCATATATGAGAGAGTACATGCCATGTTTCTCTTTTTGTGACTGGGTTACCTCACTCAGGATGGTTTCTTCTAGTGTCATCCATTTGCCTGCAAATGCAGGATTCCATTGTTTTTGTTCTGCTGAATAGTACTCCATTGTGTAAATGTAACACATTTTCTCTATCCACTCTTCGGTTGAGGGGCATCTAGATTGCTTCCAAGTTCTGGCTACTACAAATAATTCTGCTATGAATATAGTGGAACAGACATCCTTGTTGTATGAATGGGCATCTTTTGGATATATGCCTAAGAGTGGAGTTGCTGGGTCTTGTAGTAGGTTTATTCCAATTTTTCCGAAGAATCTCCATACTGATTTCCAAAGTGGCTGAACCAGTTATCACTCCCACCAGCATCACATCCTTTTTCCAGCATAAATTATCCTTGGTGTTTTTGTTTGATTTTAGCCATTCTGACAGGAGTGAGATAGTATCTCAGAGTTGTGTTGATTTGCATTTCCCGGATGGCTAAGGATGTTGAGCACTTTCTCAAGTGCCTCTGAGCCATTTTAGACTCCTCTATTGAAAATTCTCTATTTATTTCTGCAGCCCACTTTTTAATTGGATTCTTTGGTGTTTTGGAGACTTGCTTCTTGAGTTCTTTGTAAATTTTGGAGATCAACCATCTGTCAGATGTGGGGTTAGTGAATATTTTTTCCCATTCTGTGGGCTGCCTTTTTGTCTTGCTGACTGTGTCCTTTGCCTTACAGAAGCTTCTCAGTTTCAGGAGGTCCCATTTATTAATTGTTGATTTCACTGTCTGTGCTAGTGGTGTTATGTTCAGGAAGCTGTCTCCTGTACCAATTCCTTCAAGGGTACCACCCACTTTCTCTTCTAAGATGTTCAGTGTAGCTGGATTTATGTTGAGGTCTTTGATCCATTTGGATTTAAGTTTTGTGAATCGTGATAAACATGGATCGATCCGCATTCTCCTACATGCCAGCCTCCAGTCACGCCAGCACCATTTGTTGAAGATGCTTTCTTTATTCCATTGCATATTTTTAGCTTCTTTGTCAAAGATCAGATATTCGTAGGTGTGTGGGTTAATATGCGGGTTTTCAATTCGATTCCATTGGTCTACCTGTCTATTTTTGTGCCAATACCAAGCTGTTTTCAGGACTATAGCTCTATAACAGAGCTTGAGGCCAGGGATGGTGATGCCTCCCAACGTTGCCTGGCTGAACAGGGTTGCTTTGGCTATCCTGGGTCTTTTGTTTTTCCATACAAAATTGATTATTGTTCTTTCAAGGTCTGTGAAGAATTGTGATGGAATTTTAATGGGGATTGCATTGAATCTGTAGATTGCTTTTGGCAGGATTGCCAATTTTACTACATTGATCCTACCTAATCAAGAGCATGGGAGATCTTTCCATTTTCTGAGGGCTTCTTTAATTTCTTTCTTTAAAGATTCAAAGTTCTTGCAATACAGGTCTTTCACTTGTTTGGTTAGCGTTACCCCAAATTATTTAATGTTGTTTGGGGCAATTGTAAAGGGTGATGTTTCTCTGATTTCTTTCTCAGTCCTTTTATCATTTGTATATAGTAGGGCTACTGATTTTCTTGAGTTGATCTTGTATACTTCCACTTTGCTGAAGGTGTTAATCAGCTGTAAGAGTTCCCTGGTAGAGTTCTTTGGGTCATTTATGTAAAACATCATATCTCAGATCATATTTTGAAAACCTGTGCTCCAAACAATTTGAAAATCTAAAGGAAATGGACAATTTTCTGGATAGATATGACTTGTCAAAATAAAATCAAGAACAGATAAGCAATTTAAATAGACCTATAAACTCTTAGGAAATAGAAGCAGTCAACAAAAGTCTCCCAACAAAAATAAAGCCCAGGGCCTGGTGACCTCATTGCAGAATTCTACAAGAAATTCAAAGCAAAGGTTATACCAATTCTTATCAAAGTATTCCATGCAATAGATACAGAAGGGTCTTTGTCAAACTCTTTCTATGAAGCTTCAATAACCTTGATACCCAAGTCACACAAAGACACAACTAAGAAACAGAACTTCAGACCAATATCCCTCATGAACAATGATGCAAAAAAACTCAATAAAATACTGGCAAATTGGATCCAAGAACACATCAGAAAACTCATCCACCATGATCAAATAGGCTTCATCCCAGGCATGAAAGATTGGTTCAACATAAGAAAATCTATAAATGTAATCCACCATATAAACATTGGGAGAAACAAAAAAAAATCACATGATCATCTCACTGGATGCTTACAAAGCCTTTGAAAAAATCCAATACTCCTTCATGATGAAGGTCTTGGACAGGTCTGGGATAACAGGAACTTACCTCAACATAATAAAAGCTATATACTGCAAACCAACAGCCAACATCAAACTAAATAGACAGAAACTCAATGTAATTCCTCTAAGGTCAGGAACAACACAAGGCTGTCCACTCTCCATACCTCTTCAATATTGTACTTAAAGTTTTAGCTAGAGCAATACAACAAAAGGAGATCAAGGGAATACAAATTGGAAAGGAAGAGGTGAAACTTTCACTATTTGGAGATGATATGATAGTTTACATAAGTGACCCAAAAAAACTCCATCAGGGAACTCATGCAGCTGATAAATACTTTCAGCAAAGTGGCAGGCTACAAGATCAACTCAAGAAAATCAGTAGTCCTACTATTTACAGATGATAAAAGGACTAAGAAAGAAATAAGAGAAACATAACCCTTTAAAATAGCCACAAACAACTTCAAATACCTTGAGTTAATGCTAATCAAACAAGTGAAATACCTGTATAGCAAGAACTTTGATTCTTTAAAGAAAGAAATCAAAGAAGACACCAGAAGATGGAAAGATCTCCTATGCTCTTGGATAGGTAGGACCAACATATAAAAATGGCATTCTTACCAAAAGCAATATACAGATTTATCACAAGCCCCATTAAAATCCCAGCATAATTATTTACAGACCTTGAAATAACAATAATTAACTTTGCATGGAAAAACAAAAGACCCAGGATTGCAAAAACAACCTTATTCAACAAAGCAACATCTGGAGGCATCACCATCCCTGACTACAAGCACTATTATGGACCTGTAGTCCTGAAAACAGCTTGGTATTGGCACAAAATTAGACAGGTAGACCAATGGAATTGAAATGAACACCCTGATATTAACCCATACATGTATGACCATCTGATTTTCCATAAAGAAGCTAAAAATATACAATGGAAAAATAAAGCATCTTCAACAAGTGGTGCTGGCATAACTGGATGTTGGCATGTAGAAGAATGTGGATAGATCCATGTCTATTGCCATGCACAAAACTTAAGTCCAAATGGACCAAAGACCTCAACATAAATCCAGCCACACTGAACCTGTTAGAAGAGAAAGTGGGAGGCACCCTTAAACGAATTGGTACAGGAGACAGCTTCCTGAACATAACACCAGTAGCACAGATACTAAGATCGACAATTAATAAATGGGACCTCCTTAAACTAAAAAGCTTCTGTAACGCAAAGGACACAGTCAGCAAGACAAAAAGTCATCCCACAGATTGGGAAAAGATATTCACTAACCCCACATGCGACAGAGGGCTTATCTCCAAAATTTACAAAGAACTCAAGAAGCAAGTCTCCAAAACACCAAAGGATCCAATCAAAATTGTGGTATAGAACTAAATAGATAATTCTCAATAGAGGAGACTAAAATGGCTGAGAGACACTTGAGAAAGTGCTCAAAATCCCTAGCCATCTGGGAAATGCAAATCAAAACAACTCTGAGATACCATCTGACTCCTGTCAGGATTGCTAAAATCAAAATCTCCAATGACAGTTTATGCTGGAGAGGATGTGGGGAAAGTGAAACACTAATACAATGCTGGTGGGAGTGCTGATTTGTACAGCCACTTTGGAAATCAATACAGAGATTCCTCAGGAAAATGGGAATCAGTCTACCACAAGACCCAGCAATTCCACTCTTAGGCATATACCCAAAAGATGCCCATTCATACAGCAAGGATGTCTGTTCCACTACTTTCATAGCAGCATTTTTTGTAATAGCCAGAACGTGGAAGCAACCTAGATGTCCCCCAAGTGAAGAGTGGATAGAGAAAATGTGTACATTGACACAATCGAGTACTATCTAGCAGAAAAAGACAATGGAATCTTGAAATTTTCAGGCAAATGGATGGCACTAGACGAAACCATCCTGAGTTAGGTAACCCAGTCCTAAAAAGAGAAACATGGTATGCACTCACTCATGTATGGATTTTAAACATGAATCATGGGAGTGCCAGCATGCAATCCCACTGCCAGAGAGTCTAGGAAACAACCTTCATCCAGCGACTGATGAAAGCAGAGGTAGATACCCACAGAGAAACACTGAACTGAACTTCTGGAATCCAGTATTAGAAAGAGAGAACTGATGGGCAAAGGAGTTAAATGTAGGTTGGTTTAACCCATAGAAACAGCTGACCTGAACAAGGGGGAACTCTTGGATTCCAGACTGATGGCTGTGTGGAAAGCATGGGACTGACCCAGACCCCCTGAATGTGGGTGTCGGTGAGGAAGCCTAGGTAATCTATGGGGCCTTGGGTAGTATTTATCCGTGGCATACCAATAGACTTTGAGTGCCCATGCCACAATATGGGAGGCTCTCTCAGCCAGGACTCTTGGGGGATGGCCTAGGTCCTGCCCTGGATGAAATGACAGTTACTGGAGATCCACCATGGATTGCCTCATCCTTCTTGGGGATCAGACTGGAGATTGCATGGGGGACTGGGGGACCTGGTATGGAGGGCATAGGGCGGGAGAGGAGGGGAGGGAGAGGCAGCTGGGATTGACATGTCTAACAAGATTTTTTTCTAACCTAAATAAAAAATTACAACAATGGCTATAATATCTCTTTATAGCAATACAAATCTTAACTAATACAGGTATTGAGAGAGGAAAATTCAATCTTCTTCGGGGACAACACCCCTGAGAAGTTATCTAATTCCCCCATGCACCCTGTATGTATGGGTGTGGAGGTGTAATAATAATTAAAAAATAAGAAGCCGTGAATTAAAGAGGGAGTGGGGCGACAAAAGAGGAGTTAGAAGATGGAAGTGTAGGGAGGAATGATTTAAATATATTATTTTTCTATGAAATGTCCATATTAATATTTTTTAAAGAAGGGATATAGGAAAAAAGGAAACAGGGACTAATTTAGTTTGAAGCACTAGAAATGAACCTGACTGTCTAACATTTTTGTGTCTCAGGGGTTGTGTATATTGTTACCTGGTTGATAAAGTAACCATAAGCCATCTCTGCTTCTTGTCATCACATGGAAAGAGCATGGGCTCAAAAGTGAATGATTTCCTTGTTTGCTCATGGTAAGAAAATGGACAGCATAAGGATTTTCAGTATACATGTTTTCAAAACTCAGCCTTAAAAACAGAGTAAAAACAACTAGAAAGTTTTATACACTATGTGCTGCCCTACTTGCACTTAAACCCACCTAATTGCTTACTCATTGTTTGTATGAAATGATTCCTTTGCCTGTGATTTTACAAACCCCCTTCCCACACACCCAACACACATATTTATGATTGAATTGATCCAATGAACAGCACTGGTAGGATATTAGAGTGTTGGTTAGAGGAGATACAACTCACCAGGTCACTGTTTGAGAATAAATATATTTTTTGATATTGTATCTTGTGTTGAACAGCTACCTCATGGTGGTCTACCAAAGCTATACCTCTTATCAAGTTAGCAATTTTCATATTTGGTTTAGAGTTATTAACAGTTATTATTCCCCTAGTTACTCCATGCATGACTGCCCATAGTTAAGTCCTTCAATGATGAGCATTTATGGAAATAATCCTCAATTGTAGTCTCTTTAACTTTGGATTTAATTCTGTTGTAGTTAGGGTTTCTATTGGTATGATGAAACACCATGACCAAAAGAAAGTTGGGGAGGAAAGAGTTTATTATGCTTACACTTCAGCATTTCCATTCAGCACTGAAGGAAGTCAGGTCAGGAACTCTAACGGTGCAGGATCCTGGAAGGCAGGTGTAAAGATTCAGGCATTATGCTAGCCTGTCCCTGTCACCTGGCAGAATGCACTCAGGCAGTAGCCTGGTCAGCCCAGGGTTCCATGGTTGTATAGCATAGTCTGCACACAGGTGCAAAGAACCCCTTTAAAAGAAAGACCCCTGCCCACTTACACTCTCTTTCTTCTCTCTCTCTCTCTCTCTCTCTCTCTCTCTCTCTCTCTCTCTCTCTCTCTCTCTCTCTCTCTCTCTGTGTGTGTGTTTGTCTTTCTCTGTCTCTCTTTCTCTGTCTCTCTCTCTCTCTCTGTCTCTCTCAGATTCCTTGTGCTTTATCATAACACTGATGTCCTGACTCAGATCAGGAGCTAACGCAGACACCATGATGGAGTATTGCTTACTGGCTTGCTTGCTTCCCAATGTTTGCTCTGCTCACTTCTTATAGAACACAGAACCACCAGCCCAGAGATGACACTACCCGCTGTGGACTGGTCATCCCCAATGATCATTACATTCAAAAAAATGCTTTACAGCGACATCTGAAGGAGCCATTTCCTCATCTGAGGCTCCTTCCTCTGAGGCTCCTTTCTCTGATGACTCTAGCTTGTTTCAAGCTGACACAAAAATGAGCCAGTACAGAGAGAATGTATCTTCTGTTTCATATCAGGACAGTTAATACTGAATTTGACTTCATAAGATAACTTAGACTTATGTGGTCATTATGCTAGTAATTGTCCTACTGGACTATAGATTAAAGGTTTTGTTTTTGCTTCTCCTACTTATGAATAGCACCAGATATATCCATTAGGCTCTGGCCATTCTATAGCATTAAAGAATAATATTCCCAATAATGGCAAAGACAGAACTTTCTTAATGCCTGGAGGAAGGCACAGATTTGATCTTGGACAAATTAAAAATATTAAACTGTTGTTTCTTGTTTACCCAACTTCATAAGGAGAATTTAAACAAAGTGAATGCTATTTTATATAACTATCTACTATGCTTTGGGGCAACAGGAGAAATTAAAAAACTATTCTAAACCTAAAATGTATTTATATTATTCTTATACTTCATTTTACTACTAAACCTGTTAATATTAAAAATATTAATTTAATACAGTAAATAAAACATATTATATTAATGATTTCTTTATATATTTAGAGTATTTTTATGTTTTGTCCTTGTTATTTATTTTAGTTCTCTTCAGTAAAAAACAAGTCTTTTTAAGTACTCTTCCAATAGATAATTTATATTCATTCTTCTAATGTCAACTTTTAAAAGAATGTCTCTTTTTACCCAATGTACTGCAGAAATTTTAGTTGTAATCTTTGTCGTATTATTTAGACCAGAATCAAAACCCTAACCACAGTTCACTTTACTTTTCTCCTTCATATCTCTATTTCACTATGTCCTTAATCCCTTCATTTGTACTTTATTTCACAAACTGTCCTCCCCACCTCCTAAGTCCTCATTAAATGCTTCTGTACCTCAAGGTCTTTTTAGTGCTTTGCCTGGACCACCTTCTTACAGTTAGTCCAAGGTCTCCCTTACTTTAGGTATCAGCTTATATAATGCCTTCACCAAACAGTTTATCCAGACTTTGTATTCTGGTTATTATTAGTAACTTGTATACTATCAGTGTGTGTGTGTGTGTGTGTGTGTGTGTGTGTGTGTGTGTGTGTTTATGTGTGTATGTGTGTGTGTTTTTATGTGTGTGTGTGTGTGTGTGTGTGTGTTTATGTATGGTAACATCTATCACATAAGGATTCCCTTTTGTACATATCCTTGCCAGTATTTACTGTTTCAGTTCCCCCTCCTTCCTCTTCGACCACTCCCCTCACTTCCCCACCACCTCCCATCTGCTCCTCAGAGAGGGTACGGCCTCTCCTAGGAAGTCTACTAAGTCTGTCTCATCTCCTTGAGCCAGGACCAAGACACCTCTCCATATGCCACACGCCTCTGTCTAGGCTGAGCAAGGTGTCTCTCCATAGAGTATGGGCTCCACTAATTCAGTTTGTGCATTAGAATTAGATCTTGGACCTACTACCAATGGTCTCATATATTGTCCCAAGTGCACCATTGTCACCTACCTATTCAGACAGGAATCAGTGATCTCTCACTAGCTCATGTCAGCTGATTCTGTGGGTTTCCCCATCATGGTCTTAACTCCTTTTTTCACATTATCATTCCTCCCATACTTCACTTGTACTCCAGGAGCTTGGCCCAATGGTTAGCTATGGGTTTCTGCATCTGCTTCCATCTCTTTCTAGAAGAGGGTTCTAGCTTCTCTGAGGTTGTAGATTGTAGATTGGGTATCTTTTACTGTATTCATGGTACCCACTTAAGAGTGAGTACATACTATATTTGTCTTTCTGGTCCTGGGCTACCTCAATCAGGATGTTTTTTTTCTAGTTCTGTCCATTTGCCTATGAATTTTAGGTTGTCATTGTGTCTCACAGATGAGTAGTTCTCCATTGTGTAAATGTACCACATTTTTTTATCCATTCTTCAATTGAGAGACATCTTGGTTGTTTTCAAGATCTGGCTAGTACAAATAATGTTGCTATGAACAGAGTTGAGCAAATGTCCTTGTGGTGTAATATGCCTCATTTTGGTATATGCCCCAAAGTGGTATGTCAGGGTCTTGAGGTAGGTTGATCCCTAATTTTCTGAGAAATATCCATACTGATTTCCATAGCAGCTGTACAAGTTTGCACTCCCACCAGTAACAGAGGAGTATTCCCCGTTCTCCACATCTTCTTCAGCATAAGCTGTCATCGTTGTTTTTATCCTAGCCACTCTGATTGGTCTAAGATGGAATCTCAGAGTGGTTTTGAATTGCATGTCCCTGATGACCAAGGATATTGAGTATTTCAATTGTCTTTCTGCCACTTGAGATTGTTCTGTTGAGAATTCTCTGTTTAGATATGTTGCTCATTTTTATTTTTATGTGTTTTATTAAAATTAGAAACAATCTTATTCTACATATCAATCCCAGTTCCCTCTCCCTCCCATCCTCCTATGCCCTCCACCAACCCATCATTCCATCCCCAATCCACTCTACTCTGTTTAGATATATCCTAGAACTCACTTTGTAGGTAGACCAGACTGGTCTCACAGTGATCCACTTGTCTCTGCCTCCTGAGTGCTGGGATTAAAGGTATATACCACCACTACACAACTTGTCATGTATCATGAAGTAACTTTCATATGTTAAATATGACAATGACCCTGTATTCACAAATTCAACTTGTTACTTTAGATTTTGCATTTTCACATCCTTTATATTAGCCTGTAATGACCAGATGAGGAGTGTACATTTTTACAAATCCATTATGTTACAGTTATTTTAAGAGTATTTGGTAAATTCTTTTGAAATTAACTCCTAAAGAGAGTTGTATGTAGCCAGAATGGTATCAAAAGTTCCTTTTAAATGTACTAGTCAATTAGGAAAGTTGTAGAGGTTAATATGAAAGGAAAACTATTTTCCTGCAAGGCTACGATGAAAATGATAATCTGAGTCTTTCTCAGAGGAGAATAGATCTCACTTCTCATGATCACTCATTTAGTTATGATTGTTTACTTTTTCTAATACATCATATATATTTTCATCTGAGTAAACTAAATCAAACAGTTTTTTCCTTAGCTAAAATAGTAATTGTCTGTTAAATGTATGTGTTTGATGTATGCTTAGTGACTGTCAGTTTAATTCATCCAAAGCACATTATCATTAATATTGAACACATGGAATAAAATGCAATAAGCAAAGTCTCTTTGTTGTACAGAACACTGACATACAAAAGACTCAGTTTGCCTATTAAAAATAGCTACATCAAGTAACATCTAGAAATAACACAAAAGCCATACTAGGTAGAGGTATCACCTTCCTCTGTCCTCTGTTACTGTATACATTGGCCTCCAGGATTACATTTTGCTGCAATCACACACAAAGGAACTAACACATGGGCTCAGAATAAGAAATTCTGTGATTTACAAGAGAGTTTAAGAAGCCTTCTCTCCATCAAGGCTGACGCCCTTACTCAAACATTAAACATGCTGTTTCATGGTGTGCAGACCCTGTTTAGGTCACCACTTACATTGTTTTTCTGTAAGATCTGCAGCGCCTTGTTGACATTGTTCAGAGCATGAACTCTTGTAGATCCTTTTTCTTTTGGCTAAAAAGGAGAGAAATGGTGTTTACTATGGAACAAAGAGACAAAAAATCTACCTGAGAAAACAAAGATGTATACAGTTCACTTTTAAGTTTGAATATTTTATATTTAAATGAACACATACTGTGAAGCCTTTATTATTTTTAAAAAAGCTTTCAGCCTTGGGCTTATTGTCCTTGGTATAACATGTCTTTAGCATAAAGAATCCACCTCCTGGGAAAGAAACCACTTTTTTTTCCTTTATAGTACACTTTGGGATGATTGCACCTTCACTTTTTAGCTCAGATTGTATTATTATAAGACCATCAATGATGGAAAACATTAACAAAATATATAAGGAAAGTACCCAGTAAGATAGAAAAGTAAGTTTCTTTCTCTACTTTTTAAGTTGAGTCTTTTGGGTTACACAAACTCCCCTCACTAGCTAGCCACCCATCCAAGCTCATGCAAGCAACTCTAATTTAAATCAGTTGATGATAAATGAGAGGGGGAGGGGATAATAGAGAAAAATAAGGGAAGGGACACAGGAGATAGAAGTAGGTGTGAGTCTGATCAAAATATATTGTTTAAAATTGTCACATACTTCATAGTAATGTACGGAATTGTCAAATATAAATTATTTGAAAATATATAATGCTATGTGGTTAGTAACACAGAGCTGTCCCACACAAAATGGTGAGTCAGCATGCAGGGAACGAGAGTCTTTGAAGTGTTCAGCACTAAATGGGACATACTTATTATATCCAGTATCCCAAGTCCAGGAAATATTTACAGAAGGGGGAAGAATTAGATCATAAGAGCCAGAGGATTTTGATAACAAGAAAACCATGTTTTGCAGACACAACCTGGTCAATGTCCATTGGAAAAAACATGCAATGATTATGAAAACAAGTTCTGTTCAAGACAAAAACCTCAATATAGAGGAGGAGGGTGGGCATGCAAACTCACAACTAGCTGCAGAGCTATTGCTATTTGATAACAGCTGGGAAAGGAAGACTCAGTTTCCATTAATGATGTGGATTTTTGTAGACTGGCTACACACTAGGTCAGGTCCTACTCACGAGGCAAGGTTGGCAACAGAAACTGGGATCAATGGGGAAAGAAGAAATGTAAAAAAAGAATGATTTTCAAAGTTGGGTAGGAAGGCATAGGAGGATGAACTGGATGGGGTGTTAATGGCCAGAGTTGAGGTGGAAGAGTAAATATTTTCAAAATGCATTTGCACAAAATTCTCAAGTAATTAATAAATATTGCTAAAATATGTAATGATGAACAATAAGAGTATTCCTTTGACTACTTCCTAGTCGTCCTAGTAAATAGAATTCAAAATTTTAGTAACCAGAGTTCTTAGTTTATAATTTTAGTTACAAAGTTATATCCCATCCTTTAATTTTAAACTAACAACTGCATAATTAATTAAAATATGCATAACCTCATTATTCTAAATTGATCAGTTTTAGAAATTCTATTGTTATGATGCTGGAATTTACTATCACCTGCTAAAACAGAGTTAATAAAATAGATGTTCCACAATGGCTGGAAATCCAGCATGGGACTGATCAAGACCCACTGAATGTGGATGTCAGTGAGGGGGCCTAAGTAATCTATTGAGCCTTGGGTAGTAGATCAGTATTTATCCCGGGTATACAAATGGACTTTGGGCACCAATCCAACAATGAGATATGCACTCTCACCCTGGACTCTTGGGGGAGAGTCTGGGCCCTGCTCTGTATGAAATGATAGACTATGGACACCCCCATGGAGGGCCTCACCCTCCCTGGGGAAATGAGGGGATATTGGGGGGGTTGGGGGGAGGGCACAGGAGGAGGGGAGGGAAAGGAAGAGGGACCTGAAATTGACATGTGAAGCGACCTTGTTTCTAATTTAAATTTAAATTTAAAAATAAAATATAAAAAATGTTTTTATGGGAGATTTTCATATAATGCATTCAGATATTTGATGTATGGAGTACGGAGTTTGTAATACAGTAAAAGTGCTTCACATTATTATTAAGTAACTTGCAATGTCAATGGTTGAATACCAATTGCACATGTAATTATCCTAAACTTAAAAATTAGCATGTATTCACAGAAATTATCATTTGAAAGGAGGCTACAAATTCTGGTCTGTGCTGATGAAATCAGAATTTTCATATTTATTTTCTCTTTCTCCTTTCTCTACCTTGTGTATGCATATAATAAATAATATAGATCCTACTTTCAATTTTACCCTGTGCTTTCCAAGAGTCTTCCCATCCTTCTCAAGACTTCCATGCCCTAGAGAACCTTACTCTATGAACTGGCTGTACAAGTATCTAACATTTGTCTTTATCACCAAGATGACTTGACTAACACACTTTGTTAAAGACATAAATGTCTGTTCTTTCAAATTCCCCTATATCCAAGATAGCCTCATTAACAGGAATCTTCAATTTTCATATCTTAGAACATTTCACTCCATGAATGTCAAAGTGAAAGCAGCCTGTATTTTAGTGTTTTCCAACCTATCACTACAAAGAACAAGAAAACAAAGGTACAGAAACAGCTTTGTAAATAAAACCAGTGAAACATCGCCGTAAATGTGCAGAGAATGAGAACAGGTTGTGAAATAATAACCTTATTTTTTATTATTACTATTATTTATTTTTAAGTTTAAACTTAGAAACAAGGTTGCTTCACAAGTCAGTTCTAGGTCCCTCTCCCTTTCCCTCCCCTCCTCCTGTGCCCTCCCCCCAACTCCCCCATTATCCCCTCATTTCCCCAGGGAGGGTGAGGCCCTCCATGGGGCTGTCCATAGTCTGTCATTTCATCCAGGACAAGGCCTAGACCCTCCCCCAAGAGTTCAGGGTGAGAGTGCATCTCACATTGTTGGATGGGAGTCCAAAATCCGTGTGTATACTCAGGATAGATACTGATCTACTGCCCAAGGTGCAATAGATTACCTAGGCCTCCTCACTGACACCCACATTCAGGGGTCTTGATCAGTCCCATGCTGGATTCCCAGGCATCAGTCTGGGTTTCAAGAGTTAACCCTTGTCAGGTCAGCTGTTTCTGGGGGTTAAACCAGCCCAGTTTTAATCCCTTTGGTCATCAGTCCTCCCTCTCTGTTACTGGCTTTCTTGAGTTCAGCTCAGTAATTAACCATGGGAGTCTGCCTCTTCTTCCATCAGCCACTGAATGAAGTTTCTGTTTCCCAGACTCTCTGGCCATGGGATTGAAGGCTGGCACTCCCCAGATCTATGTCTAAAATCCATATATGAGAGAGTACATGCCATGTTTCTCTTTTTGTGCCTGTGCTGCCTCACTCAGGATGATTACTTCTAATAATGTTAAAAAACTGAAAGTCAGTGAGATTTATTTATTTATGTATTTACAAAAACAACTGACTCCATAAATACAGAAAAAGTTGGATTCCACAGGCACTTATTTCTCTATCAATATTATAAACACACATACATTCTGCATGTATCCTTATATATGTAAAATGTGTATACACTGAAATTAAGACCAAGCCTACACTGTTCCTTCCAGTTGACTACCTGACTAAATTTTAAATGAAAAGCATTTGAATATTTTATTTTAGGAAGTCATCATTCCAAGTTAAAAATTCTTAAAAATGTATCAAATATACATATAAGTAAAACTCATATAAGTAACATTACACAGATTGAACAGATTATATTTAGGAATATTTATGTAAATACATATATGAAATTACAATCAGTGAAAAAAGAGGTCATGAATTTGAAGGAGAGTGTGGAGGAGTATATAGGAATAATGGAGGGAGAAAGAGAAAGGGGGAGATGTAATTATATTATAATATCAAAAATAAAAATAAAATAAATATACAACCAAACCACAAAATATATCAATTTGAATTAATGTAGTAACATATTATTAATCTTATATAACTATTGAAGTTAATTTAAAACTGAAAGTGCAAAATATCTTTTTTAGCATAAGTACAATATTTGAAAATAACTGTCATAGCCCTGCTTACATATATGCAGCAAAATATTTTTTCAAGTAATTAAAGGCAAAAATAAATTCTGTGGAATTTAAGAGTGAGAAATTAATTTTAGAAGTTTGTTGAAAAGCTTTTGATAGCAAGCAGAAGCCAATGTTTTTCAAGGGCTGTCAGAATACATAGAACCACAGAAATCCAAATAGGTAAACAAAACAACAAAGCAAAATTCTGGGCAATGTCTGACAGAAGAGGAACCAAATTAGCTTGGTGTAAGAGAATTGCATGAGGCAACTCAGAGATAGGAGTTTGGCCAGATCAACTTTGATAGACAGCTAGAGTTTCTATAATATATACAAAACCTTCATTTGTGCATGTGTGTGGGGGTGCTCATGTGCACAAACATGCTTAAATGCTCATGCTGGAGATCTATCGTAAGAGAAAAGTGAAAAGACAAAACAATAATTAAATAGGACTCATGAGACTTGCAGAGTGCATGACTGTAGATAGAATCGATTCTTAAACCCTACTTACAAAAATAATAGGAATCTAAAAATTAAAATTTTAAGTTCATAGATTATGATTTAAGTACTTTTCTCCATTATGAGACTTTAATCACCTTAACACTTCTATGACTTTAGTGACCTGTAACATTTTATAATCACTTTATCTCCCTCATATGAATGTTCTAACATTATGCAAATTAACAATTCTCAAAGGGAAATTACATTTTCATCTCATATGCTTTTTGATATAAGACTAAGTAACAACATTTTTATTATACTGTACCAAAATATTTTATTTATAAATACATTGATATTTAAGATATTTGAAAAATACAAGAGAACAGGGGACCAGCTGTTCCGGTGGGACCAGGTTCAGCAGGTCCTGCATCCGGGCCTGGGAGGCTAAACACCCAGATTCCTGGTCTTCTTCTCCACCCACAGGACCAGAACGAGGACGAGGAATAGAAAAACTACCAGATTATTGGACTTGCTAGCACCCGCCAAAAGGGAACTCTGGTCCCCTAACCACCAGACCAGTAAGGGGCTCTTTCTGTACTCACTAGAAGAAAAGATGGGAAAGAGACAATACAAAAACACACTCAGCAACAGAAAAACCAATATGACACCACTAGATTCTAGAGACTCCACACCAGCAAGACTCCAACATTCCAATGCAAATGAAGCAGAAGAGAATGACCTTAAAACCACCTACATGAAAATGATAGAGGCCCTAAAAGAGGATATAGGAAAATCCCTCAATGAAATGGATGAAAAAACAAACCAAAAAAATGCAAGAAATGGAAGAAAAAGCAAACCAAAAATGTAAGAAATTGAAGAAAGAACAAACCAAAAAATTCATAAAATGCAACAAATGGATGAAAAGATAAACCGAAAATTGCAAGAAACAATGCAAACAGTGCAAGGGATGAAAACTGAAATAGAGACAATTAAAAAAAAAACCACAATCTGAAGAAAGGCTGGAAATAGAAAAGCTGGGCAAGGGTCAGGTACTACCGATACAAGCATTACCAACAGAATACAAGAGATGGAAGACAGAATGTCAGGTGTTGAAGATACACTAGGAGAAATGGATTCATCAACCAAAGAAAGTCTTAAGTCCAACAATTCCTTAACACAAAACATCAAGGAAATATGGGACACCATGAAAAGTCCAAACCTAAGAATAATAGGTATAGAAGAAGAACACCACCTCAAAGGGGCAGACAACATACTCAACAAAATCATAGAAGAAAACTTTCCCAACCTTAAGAAAGACATGCCAAGGAAGGAACAAGAACCTTACAGAACACCAAATAGAGTGGATCACAAAAAAGTACCCTCGCCACATATTAATCAAGGCCCCAAATATACAGAATAAAGAAAGTGCAGCTAAAGAAAAAGGCCAAGTAACATATAAAGGCAAACCTATCAGAATTACACCTGACTTCTCCATGGAAACTCTGAAAGCCAGAAGGTCTGGATAGATATTCTACCAACACTAAGAGACCATGGATGCAAGCCCAGACTACTATACCCGGCAAAGCTCTCGATCACTCTAGATGGAGAAAACAAGATATTCCATGACAAAACTAGATTCAAGCAATATGTATCCACTAACTCAGCCCTACAGAAAGTTTTGGAAGGAAAAATCCAGCCCAAGGAAGTTAACTACAACCAGAAAAACATAGGCATTAGAGAATCCCTCTCTACCAACAGCCAAAAGAACAAAGGGGTGAAATTCCACACATAATTCCACCAACAACAACCCTTCGAAATTGAAGAAGAATGAGCAATCATTCTTAACTCACAAATAAAAAGACACAGGCTAGCAGAATGGATTCGAAGACAGAACCCATCCTTCTGCTACATACAAGAAACACACCTGACCCTCAAAGACAGACATTACCTGACAGTTAAAGGTTGGGAAAAAATTTCCAATCAAATGGACCCAAGAAACAAGCAGGGGTAGCAATCCTAATATCTAACAAATTAGACTTTAAAAGAAAATCAATCAAAAAAGATGAAGGAGGTCATTATATACACATCACAGGCAAAATCCACCAAGATGAAGTGTCTATCCTGAACATCTATGCCCCAAATACAAAGGCATCCACATTCGTAAAAGAAATATTACTAAAACTTAAATAACATATAAAGCCCCACACACTTATAGTGGGAGATTTCAACGCATCACTGTCACCACTAGACAGGAATACCAGACAAAAACACAACAAAGAAGCAAAGAGTCTAATGGAAGTAATGACACAACTGGGATTAACAGACATCTATAGAACATTTCATCCACATAAAAAAGAATATACACTCTTCTCACCACCACCTGGAACCTTCTCAAAAATCGACCACATACTTGGCAATGTATCAAACCTCAGCAGTTACAAAAAAAATTTGAATAACTCCATGCATCTTATCAGACCACCATGCTTTAAAATTAGAATTCAACAACACAAATTGCAGAAAACCTACAAAATCATGGAAATTGAATAATTCTCAACTGCACCATTCCTGGGTCAAAGAAGAAATGAAAAAAGAAATTAAAGACTTCCTAGAATTCAATGAGAATGAAGACACAACATACCCAAACCTATGGGACACTTTGAAAGCAGTGCCACAGGAGAAGTTCATAGCACTAAGTGCCCACATGAAGAAACTGGAGAATAGTTATACTAGAGAATTAACAGCAGAGCTGAAAGCTCTAGAACACAAAGAAGCAACTCCCCCAGGAGGAGTAGATGCCAGGAAATAATCAAAATGAGGGCTGACATAAATAAAGTAGAAACTAGGAAAACAACACAAAGAATTAATGCAATGAAGAGTTGGTTCTTTGAGAAAATCAACAAGATAGACAAACCTTTGTCCAAACTTACCAAACAGCAGAGTGTGAACATGCAAATTAACAAAATCAGAAATGAAAAGGGGAACATAACAACAGACTCTGAGGAAATTCAGAGAATCATCAGGTCATACTTTGAAAACCTGTACTCCACAAAATTCAAAAATTTAAAGGAAATGAACAACTTCCTGGATAGCTATCTCTTGTCAAAATTAAATCAAGAACAGATAAGCAGTTTAAATAGACCTATAACCCCTATGGAAATAGAAGCAGTCATCAAAAGTCTCCCAACCAAAAAAAGTCCAGGTCCAGATGGCCTCAGTGCAGAATTCTACCAGAAATTCAAAGCAAAGGTTATACCATTTCTTCACAAAGTATTCCACAAAATATAAGCAGAAGGGTCTTTGCCAAACTCTTTCTACGAGGCTTCAATAACCTTGATACCAAAGCCACACAAAGACACAATTAAGAAAGAGAACTTCAGACCAATATGCCTCATGAACATTGATGCAAAAATACTCAATAAAATACTGGCAAATTGGATCCAAGAACACAACAAAACAATCATTCACCATGATCAAGTAGGTTTCATCCCAGGTTCAACATATGAAAATCCATCAATGTAATCCACCATATAAACAAGCTGAAAAACAAAAATCACATGATCATCTCACTGAAAAATCCTTTCACAAAATCCAACACCCCTTCATGATAAAGGTTTTGGAGAGATCTGGGATAACAGGAACATACTTAAACATACTAAAAGCTATATACACTAAACCAACAGCTAACATCAAACTAAATGGACAGATACTCAATGCAATTCCTCTAAAATCAGAAACAAGACAAGGCTGTCCACTCTCTCCATACCTTTTCAACATTGTACTTGAAGTTCTAGCCAGAGCCATATGAAACAAATTGGAAAGGAAAAGGTGAAACATTCACCATTTGCAGATGATATGATAGTTTACATAAATGACCCAAAGAACTCTACCAGGGAACTCTGACAGCTGATTAACACCTTCAGCAAAGTGGCAGGCTACAAGATCAACTCAAGAAAATCAGTAGCCCTACTATATACAGATGATAATAGGGCTCAGAAACAAATCAGAGAAACATCACCCTTTCACCCTTTACAATTGCCACAAACAATATAAAATACCTTGGGGTAATGCTAACCAAACAAGTAAAAGACCTGTATCACAAGAACATTGAATCTTTAAAGAAAGAAATTAAAGGAGCCTTCAGAAAATGGAAAGATCTCCCATGCTATTGGATAGGTAGGATGAATGTAGTAAAAATGGCAATCCTGCCAAAAGCAATCTACAGATTCAATGCAAAATAACACAAAGTAAGTTAAAGTCATCATGCATAAAAACAATTATACAATTATTCCTTATGAAGGATTTTTAAAAAGTGAAAGCATATATTGTTTATTAATTAAGACAATATATTGCTGAAAGTTTTTACTTTATTATTCTGCCCAAGATAGACAATGACAAAATGAAAATTATAATATGAATTATGTAGTTTAGGAATAGGTACTTTATTGCTTATCTTACCAATACATTGGTGAGTTTCATTAGATCACAGGAAGTTTGAGTTGGGGGAAGAATAGAGGAGAGCAGTTTGAGGGATACCATAATAGAGGGAGTCATCCTAGGTTTGACGGGAGATCTGGCTCTAGTGAGATGTCTAGAGAGCTACAAGGATGACACCAACTGGCAAACTAAGCAGTAGTGGGGAGACTACTTTAAATGACCCTCCCTAATAATGATTTTGATGACTATCTTACATACCATCCTAGAGCCTCCAACCAGTGGCAGACACATGAAAACATGCACTACTCCCACTGCAAATACATGAGCAAGAAAGAAGAGAGAGTAGGAGAAAGATAGGGAAAAGAGACAGAGAGGAAGGAAGGAAGGAAGGAAGGAAGGAAGGAAGGAAGGAAGGAAGGAAGGAAGGAAGGAAGGAAAAGAGGGAGTGAAGGAGGGAGGGAGGGTGGACAGATGGACAGACAGACAGAAGGAAGGAAGGATGGAAGATTCCTACCAGTTTTTGCCCAGTCAGGACTTCCAGGAGGTCTAGGAGGCGTTTGCCATCCTGCAGGTCACTGAAGAGGTTGTCTATGTGTTGCTCTCCAAACTGAAATAAAAAAAAAACACCCACTTGAAGAAGAGATCACAATTTTATGATCTGTATCTATGATGAAACCTTTAGAAATTTAAAACTATATTTAAGGGTATTTGATGTATCAAATTAATAGGTGACCAGGAATAATGGATGAAAGAAAGTTCAAGTTGATAAGCAGAATCAAAGAAATTATAATATTAGGACACATACATTTGAACTGTTAATGATGACAAGTTGAAAATTCATAGCATAGTTCATCCAATTAATCTGTCAGATTGTTCAACATCCTTTGTCACATTTTATAAACAATTATTCAGAAAGTCCTGTTCTCATTTGAAAACAAATCACATTTTGTAAAGATCTGATTTATTTATTTAGTTAATTAATTAGTTAGTTAGTTTTAATCCTATTGCACCTGGTAATCTCATGTGTTCTCCCACCCTCGTTCCCAGTAATCCTAGTTAGTCTTCCATCCAGGTATTGTCCAGGTCTAACCATGCTTAACTTCTGGGATCAGATGAGATCAATGGTGTTCAATGTGGTATAGCTATAGATGGAAAATCTGGTACAAACAGCATGAAAATAAGTCTACTAAGACTTTTTACTTATTTTTCTATGCTATCTACTTAGAAATTCCATTAAAGAACCTAACATTTGCTATAATCTCTAATAAGTCCTAAAATTCTTAGAGTAACTACTAATGGGAATCAGTGAACTGTGCAAATGGATCTTATCACTGTTGTATCATTTCTGTCATTTTAACATTAATGTGCTCATCTTACAGGAGCAGGTAAGAAAAAGAATTTGGCTATGCAGCCCCTTATTAGAAAACTAGACGATGAATCCAACATGAGCCAGACCCCCTGAATGTGAGAGTCAGTGAGGAGTCCTGGGCAACCTATGGGGCCCAGGGCAGTGGATCAGTGTTTATCCTTGGCATGCAAACAGACATCGTGTGTCCATAACACAAAGAGGGATGCTCTATCAGCCTGGACTCTTAGGGGAGTGCCTGGACCCTGCACTGAGTGAAATGACAGACTCTAGATATCCCCTATGTGGAAGGAAGTGGCAATAGGTTGGGAGGCTGGGGGGGGGGATGATGTGGGGGTTTCTTCTTACATATACTCCAAAATCTTTCCTTGTTTTGATTTAAAAACACCAATAATTGCTTCTGATGAGATTCTTATCAGCTCTCTAATCATCATCCAGATTATCTATAAAGGCTTAGTTTGTCTAGCACTGAAGTTAATGGAGCACCAATAAATCTACACGAGGTATTGGATGGAGCTCACATTGGTAAATCAGACACACAATACCCAGATGACAGAAGTTCTTTCCAACTGGGAAAACATATTCATGGATAATAATATCACACAAAGGAAAGTAATGGATCCAGGAACACATAACTGTGGAAAACACAGTCTGTCAATTCTAATCAAGAATTGCTGTCCCTGAGTGTCAAATAACAGGCCTAACACTAGCCTCTAAGTGATTTGACTGTACTTATGAGCTAATTAGACTGCAAACAAACTTTGAAACTTACTTATCATGAAAATCCCTGTATACAACAAAAACAACAACATTGATACTTCTAACATTAAAGACATAAAAGTCGGGTTCTTCCTACAACCAAATAGAATGTGAACGTTGGGACTTGTAGCTGCATAGGTAGGTGCCTTCTATGCCGAAAATTCTAGCTCCAACAAGCAAGTCACCCATTCCTGTATGCTCAGCTTTTGTGATATGATCATGACTACAGCCTAACTTTACAAACTACTTTTGTATTGAAATAATACCCTAATTGTTCTTTTCGAAACTTTCAGAGAAAGAATGAAAATAATACAAAGTACCATGCTTCAAGTTTTTAAGGCACATTTATGATGTGTAATATATAAGCAAATCTTAAAACAGTGACATTTTCTGACTTTTTCAGAAGACGAGTGTATACTTCCTAATAATACCATAAAGATCTTCAAATACAAACGTGAATAATACTTAGGTTTTGTTTTCCAATTGAATTAAAATACAAATTAAAATGCTGTTTATTTCAGGATTAAGTTTAATAGGAAAAAATATGCAGCCAGGAATTGGTGGCGCACGCCTTTAATCCCAGCACTCAGAAGGCAGAGGCAGGCGCATCTCTGAGTTTGAGGCCAGCCTGTTCTATAGTGTGAGTTCCAGGACAGCCTCGAAAACAATGCAGAGAAACCCTATGTTGAAAAAAAAACGAAAAAAAAAGTCTTATAGAAACAATCCAGAAAAGAGTGTCTTCTAAAATTACAAAAAAATTATCTTGCAGATAGCAATATGCCAGCTTTAAAATAAAAGCAAATGTATATTTTCTGAAAAAGATTGTTATTATTAGACCATGCTACACATCTCTATTGATTGTCAGATAAACTCTGAGAAACTAAGAAGGACATGAATGGCAAAATGGCATTTGTTCAAAAAAAAAAAAAGGAAGAGAAGCTGGTAAATATATCGTAGAGCATGAATCATGCTGTGATTTAGGGAAAAGAAGTAGAGATAAAGACCAATAGGCAGAGAGAATCTTGTCTGCAGTCCAAATGTGACATAGACTTTTTATCCTCAAATGATTCTGGCTGGGTAAAAGGCTCCGAAGTGTATCTAGTTGATCTTAGTGTGAGGAAGCAATGGGTTAATAGGAAAAAGACTGATCTTACTATTTTATCACTTTTCAAAGCACGTATATAATCAATGATTCACTGAAGTATCACAACAGAAATGCAAATCTTATTTGTTTCATTGGCCATATTGTCATCCAGAAGGAACATGCCTACAGCAAATGAGATCAAATGAATTTATCCTGGCTATGGCAGGATCAATTCCTCAGTATCTGACACTTTAGCAGTTCTGTGAAAACACATGCTGAAACACTTTTCACCCTCCTTTCTTAATATATGTTGCTTTAATGTAAAAGCAAGTATCAAAGCATTTTTGAGAAAAATCCCCACCTACTAAAGCAATTCTCAATGAAATGTCACAGAACTTCAGATGCTTAGTCTCCAGATAATGTGACTACTCCACAGGAAAAAAGCATCTCATTTCTCCTGAGTCCTGCGCTTGGTTTTAGCTACTCTCTACTCATTGGACAGAATTATAGCAAAAGGAGCACAGGAACCAGGGGCAGCAAAAGCTAACTTTGACAACCAAGTGTCCTGTTCATTCACTAGCTATGGTACCCCAGGAAAGTAAATAAACCATTACACTGATTAATAAAATGGAACCTGCTATAATAAAACCTCAGAGCACATTTGGGAAGCTGAAATGTAACAAAACACATGTATTCTATAGGTGTTGCACATGAATGGCAACAACCCATATTTAAAAAATATAGGATTTTAATCCTTTATTCTTCTATTAAGGCTTCTCTATTTATCTAGTGCTAAGTTCTAGCTGCATAGAAAATTTTGGCATGCTATGAGATCTAGAAGAAAATGCTGAGTTCATTTTCAGTGTATGTGATTATAACCCCTATAAAACTAGATGATAGTATGAGTATAAATATAGCCCCTATAACAATAGTAAGGAAGGAGAGTTTCGATTGTGCACACACAATCACTGGGAATGAGGAATATAAATTGTGGATTGGAAAGCCCATAGAAAATTCATGCTCTTGTTCTGTCTCTTCTCTGGTTACTTTAATTTAGACCTCAGTTTACTTCCCTCCCATTTCATCTTTGATATCTATCACATCTTTTTTCATAAGTGACATTTAGAGTAATGAATGCATTAGTATTTGCCTAAAATTCCAACATTAATGGCTTTCTTTTCAAGTGCATGAAATGATTTTGTAAAACAAAGTGCCACATCCTTTTGGTACCACAGGATTCTGTGGCTCTCTGTCTTTGCTTCCTTTCATGACTAATGCTTTCTTTATTAAATGAACTCAGTGAACTTTTGACATTACTCAGCAGATTCACCCATTCAGTTATTGACTTCTTTGCTAACCCAAATAGCAAGATGAAACGACTGTCAGTAAGGAATAAAGAAATATGGAAGCCCAGACAGTGTTAAAAAAATATTAGTGGGTAGCATAAACAGAGAGGAGAAAAAATGAAAATGTACAAAAATAGCTGTGGAAGGGTCAGAAACACATTTGTGAAGCTGTTTAAGTAGCCTCTGAGTCCTCACAGTTGCATCAGTCTTCTAACCTGAAAATACAGAAGGATCAATACAATGTTCCAGTAAAAGGCAAAGAGCACACGGATAATTTAGCATGACCTTCTGGTTACTGAAAGGTCAAGGCATGGATATATCTGTTGCTCAAAAAGTCAAGAGACTGCTCAGTGATTACAAATATCTGGATACAGCAAACACCAAAAAGACTGCAAAAGTGGGGATTGAAAGTATTCTGGGAGGCAATGCTGCTGAATTGCCCAGCACAAAATAAAGCAATCCACTGTACTTTAAACAGGCATTTTTCATAGGTGAATTTTTCTAAAATACAGTTTTTAAAAAGTTAACAAACATTGTATTGCTACGTAATATGTATACAGGAAACATATCTTAAGTTGTATAGCTCAATGAATATTTGTAAAGTGAATAGATTTATATTACAAGCAATCACACTTGAAAACATGCTATGACATGTACCTGATAGCAAAATTGCAGCCCTCTGTGGACTAGCCTCTTCAAGAATGACCACTATGATAATTGTCAACAACACATATTAATAATGTTTACAGGTCTCTCAATAAAGACAATTAAAACCTGTTTCATAGTTAATTTTAGGAATGTAGTGGTTGAAAGGGATATGGCTTATATAGAGAGAATTTGGAAAGGAAAAAGTTCACACAGATTAAGTGAGTCTAACAAAGCATAAACATTGTAATTTTGTGAATAAAATTTTACTCTACATTCAGAATGCCTTGAAATCTATATCTTGCATATTCTTATGAGATCTTGGGCAAGTCTCCTTTCCAGTCTCCACCTCAATATTTCCATTTTTACCCAGATTGTGATAATGATGTGAAAATTTTTAAGTAGAATGAACTATTTTAAAAATAAGAGATGTTAACTCTTGAATCCCAGGCATCAGCCTGGGAATCCAGCATGGGACTGATCAAGACCCCCTGAATGTAGGTGTCAGTGAGGAGGCCTAGGTAATCTATTGAGCCTTGGAGAGTAGATCAGTATTTATCCCGAGTATACAAATGGACTTTAGACTCCCATCCAACAATGTGAGATGCACTCTCACCCTGAACTCTTGGGGGAGGGTCTAGGCCCTGCCCTGGATGAAATGACAGACTATGGACACCCCCATGGAGGGCCTCACCCTCCCTGGGGAGCAGAAATGGGATGGGATAGGGGCTTAGTAGGTGGCAGGGAAAGAGGGAAAGAGGGGAGGAGAGGAGAGAGAGGGAGCTGTTTCTAACTTAAAGAAAAAATAAAAAATAAATAAATGTAAGGTGTCTAATATAGTCTCTGTTTGAAAATTTGTTCAATAAACTCAAATTATCTTTTTTGCACCTTCTTCTTGTTAAATGTCCCTACCATGAAGTAAAGGTCCAACTCTGTTTTGATGATCCAAAGGCACTTTCAAGAATGAGTACTATTGTAAAAGCTTACTAAAAGAAAACTTGCAAGATGAAGATAGAGTCTTATGAAACACTGAAGCTAACATATGAGTATGTTTACTCATAGATTCAGAGAAGAGAGCAATTTTTGGTCTGTAGACAATGAAAGAACCAAGAAGACTGGCTGCCTATGAGGAGTTCCCATCACTCGACTGTTTTTGTCTTTATATGCTTCTTGTTTTCTCTAAGACCTGCCATTGGCCAAATCCATATGGAAGTTCCAGGGCAAGGGCATCTGTTCCTGTAAGCAAGCTAGTTACTCAGGAGAGCAAAAAGAAGAAAGTGAGCCAATGTGGATGAACCACCACTGTTTTGACATTTAACACATTGCAAAAAAAATGTCACAGACATCCATGTCAGGAAATAATTGAAAGACCAAATGTTCTTCTTCACAATTAATCTACCAGTTATGTCTCAAGGAATGTCTTTTGAAAAAAGCAAACTGCATCAGTGGGATACATTTTCTTCTTTAAGAGGAATATCAAAGTTCTGGAATGTTCTTAGGATTTAGCAGATGAAAATTAACATGTATTTATTCATTATCACTTAGCATCAAATACTTTTAGAGGCTCTTATGTACCAGAAATAGCACAGAAATCTTTCTGCAAAGATAATGAAGAAAAAGCCAAGTTATCCTTTGGAGCTAAGAAGTAATCAACAGTTAAGTTATATAATGTGATACTTTCACATTCACTCCAGTTACAAAACGTTATTCTATTCAGCACTAAGTCTTTATAAAACATAATCACTACCATACAATGTGTATGTTATACTACTAAGTACATAGAAAATGACTCAGGCAGATTGCACATTTGAACCTTGAACAGTTACAGCATAACAGTTGGTGTAAATCAACTCATTATCTATAAATGGTTTGTTTCAACAACAAATAAAAGATGATTAAACAAAGCCAGCATGTTTCATTGTCTGATTGGGTCTATCTCTTCCAAACTTCATTAAAATATTCAATCCTTTACTTAGGTTTGTGACTTCTCATATATAAATTACCAAGGTTTATCCTAGCTCATTTCTCCAGGCTTTCTAAAAGCAAAATTTGTAATTTGGTGAAGGTGCAATGACTCAAGAACATTCATATGTTCTCTAAGTAATACTTTATATATACTTTACTAGTTACATGCCAAAACAATTGCATGTGCTCAATGTGTGTGACAAGACACAGCTTTTTTCCCTAACCATGCCATTGTGTTGCCCACTGGGAAAGTCAGTCTTGGTCAATTCATGATCTTTTCTTCAGTGATTATATTGAAGGTCTATTTGTAGACAGTACAAAATCAAGGAAAGGATTCACAAGATTATGTAAAGAAAGACTTCTATGTAACTTTTATTTCTGTTTCCTTCTAACAAGTTGAACCACAGGACATTTCCAATCCTGTAGAATTATATGGTCAAATATAGGCTTTTTCACATGAACCAGGTTCATACACACTAATTCATTAGTGTTGAGCCAAACATCAGTTTACCTTAAATATTTAGCTTTAATTAATTTCTACAATAATCAAGGAAATTCATCTCTATTTTACAGATAATAAATATGAGGCATGGAGAATACCAATCATTTTACTAAAGTTAAGTATACACTCTACCTACCAATCTCTTAACAATTCCTACTCTCTAAATGGTATTATAGTTATTTGGTTATTGTATCATTATTATATCATTTAGTGTTACTGATATGCAATTATAACTTGGGCATCTTCATAATCTCAAAAGGGCAAGGTTTAATGTTTGTTTTTATTTTTATTTTCTTATTCTGTTTTATGGGTATGAATATTTTCCTCTTCTCTATACATGCCACATGCTTACAGAACTCATAACAGTCAGAAGAGATACTGGGAACTAAACCTATATCAGGTCCTCTGCAAGAGAAAGAGGTGCTCTTAACCACTTAGCCATTTCTCCACCCCGTCAAGAACACAAGGTTTTCATGTAATCAATCATTTCTGTTCTTTCCATTCAGTTTCTAATTTGCAAAACTACTTATTTTTTTTTTGCTAAACTGAATTGGTAATTTTTCTCAGATTTTGGGCTGTGGAGAGGGTTCATTGGCTAAAACACATCTTTCCCAGATTGCCAAGACCCACATTAAGCCAGATACATGTGTCTATAATCCCAGCACTTCTCAACCAGAGGGTAAATGTAGACAGAGAAATACTTGGAAGCCTGTGGCTACCTAGCCTAATAATATTCACAGTGTTTAACACAGTATCCTGTTTTACATAAGACTGAAGATAACACTACACCAAAATTTGTCCTCTGAACTCCACATATATACTATCACATGTGCTCATGGATTCAATCTCAGATACAGATGCTCATAAATACATATTCACAAAGACTAAAAATTTGAAAAAGAACTCAACATGTAAATTATAATATTGTTCAACATTAAAGATTCCATTCATTCATTGGGACATCAGTATGCCTGGCACTCAAAACAAACATAGTAAAGAATTTCTAGAGCGGTAACTCAACTAGCACGTTATTTTCTAAAGATTTTGAAAACCATTCTCTTGTTGTCATTAGCTAAATTTAAAATAAAAAATATGATCCTAAAAAGTGATGAGGATTACTTTAGTAGCAAATAAAAGAGTAAGTTTTGGGTTTGTGTATTTAATTCAGGCATTCATTAAACATCTAAACATGCCATTATTTATTTTAAAATAATTCATTTATTGGTTTTATTTTTGAAGAATATAGTATGTGGAAGCAAATAAGCTAAACACTTATTTAAATTGCTCTTCTAACTTTTCTCAGTTGTGCAGAATATGTTAATAAATTGCATAACATTTTACCTGTTTTCAACACATATCAAAGGAGAGATGTATTTAAGTTATACAACATTTAATCAGTATTATTCATGTGCTGCATACTGTCCCACACAGCAGGAAGAATAGATAGATGAAAGGTACTTTTTTCTTTTACCTATTGCTATTATTTTCACAGATTTTGTCACATTTTAGGAAAAAGGGTATTCTTCAAAATAATTATAATCATCTTGATACTGGTGTCATAAATCTGCTGCTTATACAAATAAGAGGGATATAATCCATTCTGGGAAGAATAACAGAAAGCAGAAGTTTCCCAACTGAATTTTAAAAGTCGAATAAAATAGTAACAGGAAGATGTGGAATGTAAAAGAGTACAAGCAAAAAGACATTCAGATGATGGGATCAAATTCCATTTTATGATTAAAGGAATCACAATAAGCCCGTTCTTCAAGCATAGGAACTGCTAAAGAGCAGAAAATGATCACATCACAGAGGTATAAGAGACTACATCAGAGAAGATTTGTTATGGCACTCATAGGAATATGGACATACATCCATTGTCTTCAGACTTTTAAACATGGCTTCTGATTTTGATACACTGAAGTCATATTTTTACATTAATAAGTAGTCATGTTTTATCACAGTGAATACTGTTTCAGAAAGCTTGATACTGGCATTGTTTAGAGGCTATTCTTGTGTGAAAATATTACTTGGCAGGGGAGCTATGTTTTGCCAGAACATCTGCTCTAAATGGTAGATTAACAGCAAAATTGGCCCAAAATATTTCACCCTTTGATGAGTCCATGTCCTTTACAAGGGCCTTACAGCTTTGCTCTTCTCCATTTTTCTGTTTCTTGAATCTGTCAGCCCCTGACTTGTTTTGACCAGAAAGGATTGCATTCTACTTCTAAACACTGAACATTGGCTTCAAAAGAACTTAAACATTTTTCTGTACCCTGTGTGGTGCTGTTTTCACTATAGAAACATACCTGAGCCAGGTTTTGAGATGAGAGATATGGAGCAGATCCAAATTGTCCTAGCTAGCTCATAGGAGGTTATTACACACTAAGATGCAGCTGGCATCCCACAAAGTTCAGTTACAATCAGTAAAGCTACCTAGTCCACCCACAGTAACACGAGGAATCTTGTCAAAGACATAAAAAATAGTCAGACCCAACTGTATATTTGAAATAATAGTATTTGTTTTAGCTGAGATTTAAAGTGATTAAAAATTACAATGAATTATTACATGTCATACACAAGACAAAGATATCTATAGTTAAAATCTTTATGGAATACCATTTTTAAAGTGCTCTTGAATTTTTGTGTGACAAAGTGCTTCAAGCTAGAGAATATCAATTTACTACTGAAATTAATTATGGGCAGAAAGAGTCCAGCAATTACTCTGGAGAAAAGCAGTCAATACATTTTACATGGCATCTCTAGGTAGCATCCTGCTATAATAATAATAATAATAATAATAATAATAATAATAATAATGTGTTCTTTTAATTTTCTGTAGTCATTATATACTATAGATGTACACTAATGTGTGTATGTACATGTATGTAAATACAAATAATTTTATTTCTTACCCAGTATGTTCAATTAAAGTCCAGCTGGGGAAATAAAAGTATTCAATAGACCTTAATCTTTGTGTTTCCATTTGGTAAAGTTTCATTCTATTGTCAATTTTGATTTTAAAAAATCTATTCATTTGATTTTCTTCATTCTTTGGGTGGTTTTTTATTCAAAACAATGAATCAAAATAATTCTCAGTGAACTAAAACTGTCACTTTCATTTAGTATTCCAAGAGAAATGATTTTCTAAATGGCACCCAAGAGGAAGTACGTGACAATTTTAAGGAAAGCATATAAATATTAACTTGTGTAAAAATTGATAATAAAATTGTAATTGGTGACCTTCTTTTCAAAAATACAAAAATCACAAATTCCAAGAAGCTATCTGCAACAGATACCTGCTGGCTAAGGGGAAATCAATTTTCTTCAAAGGAATGTCACTATGTCTATCATCACACTCCAGGGCACACTGCATGCTTAGGAGTAGCTGGCCAAAACAAAATGCCCCTTTTTTGTAAGAATTCTGTTTTGTTTTGGTATTTTTTAATGTTATTAGTTTCCTTCCTTCCTTTCTTTCTGTCTGTGTGTTTTTATCTAGATTTTCCCTCCTTGAGTTGGGTTTCTTCTGAGAGACAGAGAGAGAGACAGAGAGAGAGAGAGAGAGAGAGAAGAGAGAGAGAGAATGAATGGATAAATGAATTTAGAGTTGTTGGGAAGAACTTTGGAGGAGCTAAGGAAGGGAAAAGAATGTTCTCAAAATAATTTGTATGAAAAAAGTATTTATCGAAAAAGGAAGAAGTGTCTGATTAGGTAGTTGAGTGGTAGATCACTTGCCTAGCACGTACAAGATATTGTGTTCAATCCCTAGTAATAATGAATGAATGATAATTTATATTATAAATATATTATTAGAGTTTGTGAATCAGAGATAGAGATTTAAACAAAAATATATTTTTAATAAAAATATTAATTTTACATTTAATTTATTCTGATTTTATAACTAGTAATACTGCAAATTATGAAAAATTATATGAAGACAAGCATGTTAATCTCAGTGATCAACTAATATGAGCACAGAAATATATTTGAATGACTTCTCTACTTGTAAATAACCATAGTTTTTAATTGAAAAATTCTGCATTCCTTTTTAAATTACTTAGTCTTTAATGAGCATGACTGTTTTACCTACATGTATGTATGTGGACTACTTTTGTGCCTGTTACCTGTGGAGGCCAGAAGAAGGTATCAGATTCCCTGCAACTAGAATTTTAGATGGCTGTGGTGATCATGTAGGTGCTTGGAACCAAACCTGGATCCCAGGAAAGAGCAGCTAATGATCTTAAATAGTGTCCTTGCATACTTATACTTTTTTGTTCTCCTTGTATAATTTTACTCATATTTATATTTAGTTCCCATTATTTTATATTATGTCAGTGCCTTTGGGGGAATTAGGGTGCTAGAATTGAACCTATGACCTTTTACCTACGTGGCATGTACTCAACAAGTGATGTATACCCCCAACTCCCTAAGTGTTTTTGTCATTTTTTTATTATTTGAGACTTATGTTCTCAGAACTTTATAGATAGTATTAAACTCTTTAATATTAGGAGGAAGCATAATTAATGATAGTTTTTCTACACTATTGAGGGAAGAAATTTAAGGATCAGAAGTCTTGAGAAATTCACCAATGTATTTAGTCTCAGACTTACATCTATTCTTCCTGACACTAAACTGCAGTTTTCATCCTTACACTGCTGTATATTTGGCTTACTGATTTTTCATAACTTGTTGAATGACTATTTACCTGCGTAATTAGTGAAAATCTTTAAAAATTAATGCATCACAATGAAACTTCTTGTTTAATACATTAAAATAGACATTTCTATATTGATATAACCCTAGCTATGTCTTAATTAACAGCTGTAGCCTTGTTTACATTAGGCTGTACTATGAAGGTTAGATGGTAAAATGTGCCTATATCTAAATTAAAGCAGATGAACTAGTCAACGGGGGAGTTTGTAAATTATCAGCATCTATTAAGGAGAATTCCTGAAAAGGAATTGTGTCTTCAAAGAGTGTTTGGGTGATTAAAACTGCAGTGATATGGAAAGGTTGGAAAGTTGCTAGGCCAGACCTTATCTGGGGCTGGCTTTAGATTCATGAATACTCAATCCTTGCCCATATCTTGTGTCAGAACCAGCATCATGAAACTAATAAATAAAAACATTTTGAAATATATTAGCTTAGTAGACCACTAGTTTCCACCAACTCAAAAGCTAAAAATGTCCTCAGATAATGTCTAAGGCTATGGAAAAGCTTTACCTATCTTGCTGTAACTACCTCTATAATGTACCCACCAACATATGTTAAACTTCCCTTGATTCTTGATGTTCTTTATTCTGAAAAACTACAAAACATCATTAAACTGCTTCCACATTGGAACATACAATTTGTGGTAACCTTAATCTGTGTTTCTGGGGCATGGTCACTCAAAATGGTTCTAGAATAAACTGTCTTATTCTATAAACTGAAACTGCAGTGTGTGTGTGTGTGTGTGTGTGTGTGTGTGTGTGTGTGTGTGTGTGTGAAGCTAAGTGGAAACGTAGCTTCAAGTACAACAGTGAAACAGTGAATAATCTTGACTACTTCAATTTGTGGGATGTGTTCACCCTGGTATGGTATGACTGATTTGAGATAAAGGGGAATTCATAAAAAGTTCTTCATACTCTTATTTCAATGAATTGTTATTTATGACTTTTCTAGTTTCATATTTAAGAAAATATATGGGCAATCTCATGAAGAAGTGGATAAATACACATTGATTTAGTACAGTGTGTGGATAAAGTAATATGGGACACTAAATATTTTACCTACTTAATTCACAAAGCAGGTATTGTCTTCTTTTAACACTTCAGTTACTACCAAAACACTCCTCATAATCCAGTCTTAACAGCTCCTTAGAGACACTTAAAATATATGTAATCATTAAACTGCTCTTTGTCTTTCTTAATGTATTCTGTAGTGAGTAAAATCCATTTAACCACACATTGATCTTAAAAATTTACAAAACCTAAAAACCACCTTGGCATAGTGAGACAGGGACATGACAAAATGTTGCAATCACATTGCACTTTTATTCACTACCCATGATGAATCAATTGATTATGTATAACAGTTCAAAGGTTCTAAAATGAATATTATTCAGTTTGTATATGTTAGGCAACGCATTGCAAAAATAATGAAATGGAAAATCACAACAAAGTGATATAAAATAATAATCACAATTTTATAAGCATGAATGGCAATAATATCAAACAGATTGTCTACGTCACCAGGAATGCCTGAAATAAAAATTTCATGATCATATGCAATACCACATGTAAAACACTGTCTGTTGGAACACAGGGGTGTAACTCAGGGCATGCATAGTATCCAGAGATCCGTATTTAGCATGAAAGTAGTGAACAATAAGCAATTAAAAATGAAAGAAAACAAAATGAAAAGAAAGTATTTGGACATAATCAGTAGTGAATTTCAGTTATCACTGATTTTGTTTGCTTTTAAGTCAGACATTTTAAAGGCTTTGACATCCCTCTGTTCCTTTCAAGTTGTGATTCCATTCCTAGATTGAGTAATCCTTATCCACTCTGTCATATTTCCCCAAAATTTTATTCTTTATTAACTTCTTCTAATTTTTTTCTGCTCTTCAGTTACTTCACCACTATTTCCACATTATGTTCTGAAACTCTTAAGTATTCAAAATGTATCTTGATGTCCCCAATCTTAGCTGTACTATTGCAAGCTCTCTTTTCTTAGAAGTTAAGATTTGTTTAATTTACCCACAATCATGAAAGGTGGCCTCCTTACTCTAGTTACAGTTACAACCCTGCCTAACAGATCCGTACTGCTGACTTGGCCCTCCTAGGAATGGATCATTTGTGTCTGCAGGCTTCTGGCATCTGCCATATTTTACTCCAGATTTTGTGTCTGTCTGCATCTTCAGTCACTTTCTTATGGTGCTTGCTCAGCTCACACATCTCTTGGCATACTCATTTAAGTTTGCATTTCTCTGAGTTGCCTGTCCAGACTCTCTTGTTCTACTAAAGTGATATGAGTACTTAACACAGTCTCCCTATGCCATTTGCAGCTCTTATTATATGCATAGGAACTTGTAGCCTCTGTGACTTGGGCATCTCTCTAATAAGTCTTGCCCCTCTCTGGGGAGGATACTCTCAGGATTGAGATTGTGGCTTATGGCATTTACTCCCTTCTATGTCTTCAACCTTATTTCTTTTTATTCTCATGACTCTGCTTCCTCATATCTTTATCTGATACTGGAATCCTCCTTCTGGCATGCTTCCTACTTATGGGCCCTAACACTTGGACTTAGAAGGAAAAATCTTTCCCAAGTCTCTCCTACCTCCTCTTTGCTTTACTACCAGCAATTCCTTACTTCCTCCCTTCTTCAAGAATGTCTTCTCTCCTCCCTCTAACTAACTGTGGCCTTTTATCATTGAAAACAGGACTCTATAACTCCCCTTGCCTGTCTCCTTAAGTCTGTTTCCCCTCTTGAACTCAGAGACACCATTAAACCTTGCTGTCATATTTTCTACTATAATGCATCTTGACATCAATACAAGGTTGCCAATCAGTCTCAATTGCCTGAAAATGGCAAAATGGACTTCCAAATTCTGCCACCACATTAGCAAATGGTCCAAAATTCGTTATGCTCAAACCTTCTCTGACCTGTGCTTTCATCCTGTTCCCTGTGTCTCCTGAATCACCCTTCAGAGTCTCCTAGCAAAGACAAATTTCCTCCCAAGATGACCAGAACCTGGAGCCCTTGGCTGGTCTCCTTTCAACTTCTATACAAAGGACACAGATTCCCCAAGGTACATTCTCTGTTTAAGCTACCACCACCTCCTCAGCCTGACCCTCCGGCACCACCCTAGCTTCATGTACCAGTACCCTCTCAGCTCACACACCTCCTCACCTTGACTCAACCTCACCCATGACTTTTTCATAACCCACAGTAGCCCAAATCTGCTCCCATATAGATGTTCTTTATCCCCTCAGAGAAGTGGAGGCCCCAGCATCAGTACATGTCATACATGTCACTTTTCTGTGACTGATCTTTCTTGGGTAGAAAATTGCCTTGGTTCTTTCTTTGCTGACATTTCTAAATTTACCAAAAAGTTCAGGTACCTCATCCAGAACCTATAACCTCACTTGACATGGCCTCTTTGTTATTCTTTCCTCTGTTTATCACATCTGAGGAAAAGAAAGTGTCTGGATGACTGCCTAGGCCCATGCAGATGATTCCTTTCTGGTGGAGGCTAAGGAAGCTCCCTTTGCAAACACCCACTGAGATTATCCGGTTAATGTTGAGAATGAGTCCTCTGGCCAGGGAAACTAGAGGCAAATTATTACTTGTCTCGAGGCTGGACTCCAAAAGACATCCCATAAGATGGTAAATTCCAACAATCTAAGGGTGGTCACCAAGAAGACAGATGGAAATCCTGCAGAATCCTTCATCAGAGTTGCAGAGGCTCTCCTGCAGTACACCAAGCTAGGTGATAATTCTCAAAAGGCATGCTTGTCCGCAGCTCTTGCATCCTTTCCCATTTTATATGATTTCTTGTGTGTGTGTGTCTTAAGAGACTAGATGATTGGTGTTCAGCGGTTAAACTGGCAGGGTAAGTGGGAAAGGATGGAAAGAACTTCCTATGGTAGGCAAACAGAAGCTTCTTGCAGCAGCCATGAAGCCAACTCCAAACACAACACACCAATGGTCTCCACACTTGCTACAGAGTGTGATAAAACTGTATAATGGACAAAGAACTGCCCTTCATCTTATCCACCTCCAGACCCCTCCCTGAACTGTGGATAGATAGGATGTTCTGGGACTGGTGTGTAAAATTTTCCTTCCCATGACAGACTGCAGAAGTGGTCTGTTCCTACTTCATGAATAATGTTTTACCCAGATTTGATATTTCTAAATACATACAACCAGAAAATGGCCTGGCATTAATCTCTAATGTGACCCAGTTTGTTTAAAGGGCCTTAGCCATACAGTGGCCCTGCCATATTCCCTATCTATACATGTCCTCAGGAAAGATAGAAAGAGCTAATAGACTCATTAAGACTCTCTTAACAAAATTAACTTCTGAACTTCACCTTCCTTGGAATGAACTCCTAAATCTATCCCCTACTTACATTTATCCATGTCCTGAGTTTGCTCCTTCCTCAGCCCATCGGATTTAATGTAAAGCTATCATTTTTGCTCTTTATAAATTTACCTCCTCTGGATTGAGGCCTACTCCAGAATGATTTACCTTCTTTTACTCTCTTAAGATACCTTCTCTGAGAACATGCTAAACATATCTTCCTTCAACTTTCTACTAGTACTATCACAAAAAGCATTTTACCTGGTGACTGAGTTTTTCTAAAGTTTTCTCACCTTCTGGCGCTTGGTTCACATTCGATGTGTCTAGACATGGTCCTCCTTGCCACACCTACTGCAGTCAAATTTCAGGGATTGATGACCAGGATCCATCTTCTGTAGCTCAAGTGAACTCTGGACCCCTGGTGCTTAACAGGATAGCTAAAGCATAAGGTCTCCCATATAACACCTATCTTAGCATTTGGGCTCTTTCCTTCTAACGGTCTTAGGCTTTTTCCCCACTCCCAACCAATAGGACTGCACAACATGCTTGGAATTTTCAAATATATGCCAAATATTCCCTTAAGTCCTTTTGCTTTACCTTCTGTCCTTTCTTAGGATGTGCTTCAGACATCCACATTTCTTTGGACCTCTATGCAGCTCATTCAGTCGCTGGTGGTTTCAGTCCATCCTCTTCCCTCCATGTTATCTCTAAATGTATTTGCTTTCCTCAGGACCAAAAGCAAATGGTAAACCTCAGACATCATTGGAAAATTACTCATTCTATGGCTGTGGATATCAATATTCCTGCTCAAGTTATGGGACACAAACCTCCAACAACTTTAACTCAAACTTGGACCAGAAAGGGGCACAGTCATCTTCACTATTCAAAACCCCTAGAATAACAAATGGGCCCAGAGTTTGAAAGGTTCACCTATATTTATTTTGATGGATTTTGGCCTTCCACCAGAGAAAAAAACTATAACTTTTGTATCTCTCAAAAGGGCTTTGCCCACTTCTGTTGGTGCCATAACAATTAGCATTCAGATTAAGCTCCTAATTCTCCAAAATCTGGATCTCTCCTTTGATCTCACATCATAAATGGCTATGCTGAATGACTCCCTGAGACTATTGTGCACTTACAGAAATAATGACGACTCCCTCAATGCAACCTCATATTTACCTTTTGCTCCCTTGTAAGAATCCCTTGTGGTTTCCATTCTCTTCACAAACACAACTCTGAACTTCACCTTCTGCAACCCTGAGATCATTTCATCCTCTCATCTCTGCTGGTACCTTCCTATCCTCTAGAAACACCAGCTTATTATTGCCTTTTCAATAACCATTACCTGCCTTGCTCCCCTTCTACTCTTGTCAATATGTCAATAACCTAAGCTTAGAATCCTAACAAGCCCCAGAAGGAATCCTCTTCTGTTGCTGTTCTAATCTCAGTGCACAAATACATTAAGCCATAGCCCATGTATCTCCACTTCATTACTTCCTCAACTCACCCTCTACACTTAGGGGGGATTTTTACTCTTCACCAGGTCATACACAGAAATTAGTGAGCTGTAGCCCTCACAGCCAATAATGGAATAAGTTTAAGAGCTTCCTTAGTGGCTACAGGCCTGTGTCCAGGTCCTGGGCCATAGTCTATATCTATCCTAAGAGATATCCACTCCATCCAGGAGTCAACCTCAGTCCCATAACTGCTCCAAAACCAGATCACCTCCCTAGCCTCAGGGATCCTACAAAGCCAGAGAACACCCAACTTGCTGACCACTGAAAAGGGAGGCACTTGTCTCTTCCTTGGTGAACAATGTTGACACTACTGTAAGTTAGTTTTGACAATTGAAAAAGAAGATTAAAAAAACTTACATGAATCAACTTACAAACTGTGGCCTTCAGGGGCTGACTCCAATGTGAGATTCTTGCTATGTTTCTCTCTGACCCTCTTACCCCTCCTCTCTTATCCTTCCCTGGCTGACCCTAACCCAAGCCCTAACCTGGTGTCATAACAATAATGGTTCCCTGTCCCTTCAGAGATTATTCAGGAAACAGTTAGTGAAATGACCCAAGAGGTCAGTGAACCAGGTGATTCTGAAATAATTACCTCAGGTCTCCTACCACCTTCCCCCTTCCTGACTCCCCACCTTTGACTCATGTTCCAACTTTCCATAGAGCCCCGTATCAACACTCCTGCTCAGCTGGGAGTAGCTAGCTAATGCCTGATCCTGGCCCTTCTCATCCACAACGGGATGGAATGTTAGATCACAAAGCAGGCCTCTAAGAATTCTATATTGATGTCAGCACCCTAGAATGGCTACCAAAGGTTAGCCTGAGCACATGTCCATGAGAAACAGAAACATAACACCCAGCATTCCTCAGAAACCCTGTGATACAGAAACTTTGCTTATCAGACAGCTGGCAGTTTTTTTTGTCCTTCCTAAATAGCCATCTGCCACAGGCAAAAATATATCTGCTTTCCTAAACTAGCCTGAAGCAATAGGTATAGACTCCCTCCCAGAGGGCAAGGACCAATGACCCCATTTTACCCAAGATGTGGAAAATCTGCCAAGAGGAAGGAATCTGGCCTTAAGCCTTCAGGAATCCCATAATGCCTGTTTGCTATTTCAGGTGATCTAATGATCTCTAATCTTCAGACACTGCCTGACAATTTATCCCTTCCTAAACAAAACTGTTTTTATATCCACATAATGGTCTAGTGATTTCAGTAGTTTCACTTATACAATCATGAACTTGATTATGATTTTGATGTACTAATTAATACTTTCTCCCATTTCTTGAAAGTTATACATATGTACTTACTCCCCAAATAGAAGGTTTTTTTGCCTTAAAAATAGAAAGAAGCTGGGCGGTGGTGGCGCACGCCTTTAATTCCAGCACTTGGGAGGCAGAGGCAGGCGGATCTCTGTGAGTTCGAGGCCGGGCTGGACCGATAGCCTTTGAAACAATACAGAGAAACCCCGTCTCGTAAAAACCAAAAAAAAAAAAAGGGCATCAAGACTCAAATATCATGTTCATATGTATTGGGAATCTATAGGAAAGATCAGAGCTCCGTATCACTGAATCAGTACTATTTTGAGTATAAAGAACATTAACTGTCTCATAAACCATAAAGCTGAAAAGACCACAAATAATACAAACATAGTTTGCCTAATTCTTTTTTATTTTTTATCAAAAATTGCTTTTTCATAGAATATGTTTTAATCATATTATTTCTCCTCCCCCAACACTTCACATAGACTCCACACCACTCTACCCACCCAACTTCATGTTCTTCCTAATGCTCCCTTTCTCAAAACCATAACAACAAAAATAAAAGGCCAAAATCAAAACAGACAAACCAAAAACTGAACCAAAAACAAGATAAACAATACCTACACAAAACAAAAAGCACACTCAAAAAATATTTCCATTTCATGTTGGTCAACTATGCCTACACATGGGGAGTATGGTGGATATACCCAGTGACACTTCACTGAAGTACATTCATGTTTCCTTTTCTAGCAGTTATCAAACACAAATAGTTTCTTGATTAGGGGCATGACTCTGTGTCTATTTAGTCTCAGTATTTATCCTCATTCTAAAGGAGATTACGGACAATATTGCTAATGAAGTTACTAAGCAAAATAAATAGATAAGTAAATAAATATATATAAATCATGAGAATACTATAATAAAAACAATAAAATGACTTGAAAATATTGTAGAGAAGAGGAATAGGATCAAAATTACAATTCACATAGAGCTCATGTTATTGTCTGAAGAAAGGAAGCAGGGTACCAAAAGGAATTGAAGATTTCAGTGGAGGTGGTGTAGTTAATTTATCTTAAACTTTAAATTATCTTAAATATAGGTATGATCTTACGGGCAGTTACAATTTGTTCTCTCTACTCTGTATGAGTGAATAATCCTGCTCACAAAAGGCATAGTCAGTTTCATGCCCAGAATAGCTCTCTTTGAGATACTGGTTAGGGAGGCTAAAAAAACATTTTCAAATAAGAAATATTACTGTTAACCAGGCATTGGTGGTACACACCTTTAATCCAAGCACCAGGCGACACAGACTGGTGGATCTCTGTGAGTTTGAAACCAACCTTGTCTACAAGATCTAGTTCCAGGACAGCCTCCAAAGCCATAGAGAAACCCTGTCTCGAAACCCTCCCTTCCAAAAAAGAAATACCATTGTTATTTTCCTTGGGTGCCTACCACAACTAAGTGAGACCCTGTTGCTTTAAACACTTTGGTTTTAGGAAATAGACAAATCAAGATGAAGAGTTTGTGTGCTGGAATCTTTCTTCCTGGTAGATAGCTTTCATAATGCTTAAAAGCACAGTGCAGACCACTGGCAGAGAAAAGCCATCAGTGTTCTTACCAAGTGGTAGACATTGTATGCTACAGTATTAAGTCTCTAAAGCAAGATGTGCCCACTGGTGAAATAGTAGCATAATTGTTGGGAAATAGGGGGAAATTAACCACTTTCTTATTAGATTACAAACTCAACAGGAGTGGATTCATGCATGGGATTGTAAACCCAGTCAAAAACTCATAGGTCCTGGGTGATTGGTCATATGGCTACTGTAACTGTTTTGTGATCTTGTGAAATCTCCTTTCTATGTGTGTTTATACCCTTATATACAATAGATTAGTGTGGTTTCTAACCTTGGTTAGAGAAACTTTTTTTTTACAGTGGGCAGCAGTTACTGCAGAGTCAGAACACACCAATTTTCTGAGAAAAAGTTTATGTTGAGAGTTTAATCCTAAATGGGACATTTATATCCTACTCTGACACACAGATTCAAGGATCATGGTGAAAGAGGAGGTGGAAAGAATGTAAGAGGATTGGGAGAGTTTTGTGGAGAACTTTCTTCTGAACTTACTATAACTGTTGAACTCACAAACCCATAGCAGACATAGTTACCCTCAGAAGACCAGGATTAAGCCTACCAACATTCCAATGTTGATAGAGGAACAGATCATGACATACCACCCGTAGCTGAAAAGCTATTGACAGTTAATAATCACTCAGGGAAGGGTAGTTACATTCTTCAGTGCAGTAGCCACTGGTAAGTTGTCCATACTCTAGTAACTACCCCAAATCCATGTTCATAAAAACAACCCTAATAAAACTAAGTGAGTTATTTTGAAAAAAAACAAAGAGATATGGGAAGAAAATGGATTTCAGAATGAGGGAGAAGGGAATAAAACAGAGCAATAAGGACATATATGGTTGAAATATATTATACATATTATGATTCTGTCAAAATATGTTAAAATGTGTCTCAAGTAATATGCTCCTCTATCACTCAAATAATCACCTAAATGTCCTTTCTCAGAGGTTTCCTACCATTCTTTATGTTGTTTTATATGTCCTGTACAATTGTTGCAGTAACCATACAAGCTACTTCTCTGGATAGACAAAACCTTGACATATATTCCATTCCATGAACTACCATGTTTCTATAAAATCTATCCTCTAACTGTGTGTTTATTGTGTGTATGTGTGTGTGTGTGTGTGTGTGTGTGTGTGTGTGTGAGAGAGAGAGAGAGAGAGAGAGAGAGAGAGAGAGAGAGAGCATGCATTTCTTGATATATATTGTTAGCAACCTTTTGGGATTTTTCATCAATCTTGTTCTTCCCAATATAGATAGAGCTGATAGATAAATGATTATTTACATAGTAATATATAGAGATAGATAGATAGATAGATAGATAGATAGATATCAATTTACTCAAGTGTATATGCATGAACATGAGTGGCAGGTAACATATCATCTTAAAGCATCAACCTGCAAACTAGGCATTCTCAACTTAGTTTTCTCTTTTTTTTCAGATTTTAGTATGCATCGGAGCATACTGCTATATAATGGAATATGTTTTGACAGCTCAATTCTAGACTCAAGTCTGGCACTGACTTATGAAATAAGGTAGCACATAAAGAAACATGCACAACCATTCATTATTCATACAAAATAAAGCAGATAATAGTGGTCTATTCCTAAAGATAGTGTTTGCATTTACATTTTCAAGCAGTGTGTCTAGAATCGAAATATATGTATGAAAAATGCAACAATAATTAAACTGCAGAAGATAAGGAAAACTGACAGCAATTACCAAACTTTTATCTTTGGATTCACTGAAGCAAAGATATAAATGAGACTGTGATACGTTCTAGAGTTGTTATCAACTAGAAAGGAAGGAAACTCCTTTAAAAATCTGTAAGAAGACTATCAGTCTATGAGTCCAAGGGATGAAGAAATGAAGGGATGATTACCAGGAATTCCTGAACTTAGACAAGAAAACAAGTACACCTGTACTTTTTAATCACTAACAATTTGCCCCACCCCTATTTAAAATTACTTTGAGCATTTATAAATTATTAGTAACACCTGAAACCTTGACACTAAGAACAGTCATGGATATTATATATTACATGACAATTTCAAATTCCTAAATTGTAGACGTTGATCAATTCTGGGTCCGTAGTGGGTGGGGCCTGATAATTTTTTTAATTTATTTTTTTATTTTAGAAACAATCTTATTTCACATATCAATTCCGCCATTCACTCGCCCTCCCATCCTCCCATGCCTCCCACTGACTCCCCCAACCCATCCCCCCACCTACTCTTCCACAAGGCCTGATAATGTTATTAATCACAAAATCTCAGTGTCTGCTGTTATTACTGAACAACAGACCACAAGCTAAGCTGCACTGACTTTGTCTAGTCTTCATTTCTAATGGCAGTCATAGATAATTTTCACAACAACAACAATGAAAATATTTTCTAAAATGTATCCTACATTTTCATCATGCCTTTTTCCTAAATCATCGTTCAATCATTGTCGAGAGTACACTATTATAGCAAGGCTAATTTTCAGGAAGAAAATGTAAGATGTTCTATTTAGTTGTTTTCTGGAATTCTTACTTGATACAGGGATTATACTAATAAAACATACATAAGTAAATGGTGAGTCTGGGCCTTAAATTCTACCTGCCATCCGTTGTATTCTTCTAAGTTGTATCTGTCTTCCTTCTTGACCCTGTAAGCTCCCCTTTCTCAGCTTGCCTTTGCCAAGTCCTTAGTTACTCTGCCCCTAACAGCTAAACTCACTGGCATTTTCCCTTCCTAAGAGATGTGGATTATTTAATACCTGTGGAGAAAATGATAGTAGGAGAAAATTACTTGCAATAACTACCATGGGGAAGAGATACCCATAGAATTCACTAACACCACTCCCATCAAGAGGTCAAATCTATAGAAGCATGGTGCTACACACCTGTAATTCCAGCTCTCCAGAAACTGAGGATAGGAGGGTGGTGAGTTTGAGGACAGCCTGAGAAAATAGTGAGAGTGTGTGTGTAAAAATAAACACAAAAGAGCAATGTATAATTTGGGGGATAGGCCTTAGCACTAGCAGAAATCAAAACATTTGAAAGTAGGTGTATTCAAAGGTTATATCAACATGAATAGCCTTCACTCTCTCTGTGTGATTCGCAGAATTCTCACTTTGGGGGTCCTAAACACAAGTTTTGGAAAAACTCACTATTTTGAAATGAAGGCACTGAAGACATGTTATTGTATGGTTCTTTCCTCCAATTATAATATGATCATTCCACAGGCATTTTGAAATTGAGAGTATCACTGAGCAGAACAATATAGTCTTAGTACATGTATGGTAATGGTAAAAGGCTATTAGCAATTCCCAGTGAGAGAAAGTTAGAATGCACAGGATCTTTATTTGGAAGTCCAGTCACTTATACATTCCTGCTTTGCCTGGGCTGCAAGTGATCTTGGTAGATTCTAGAGTACATAGGAAGTAGAAGAAACTAAAAGGTAGACACCATGATGCAGCTTCCATGAGATTGTCATCCAATATGTAGTGGGAATTTGAGGTTATATGGCTGCTTTGAGGTCACCTTCACTCTTGCAAGAAACCTCTCACCCATGTTTCTTACTTTGGTCTACCATCAGTAAACAGACCTTTGAACATTAGTCCTAATGATAAGGTTCAGACAGCAAGAAACCTCTCTGATTACAGCCTCTTTTGAGACCATCCTAATAAATGCCTGGTAGCATAAGCATGCAAGTAATGCTCTTTTCTTTTTTTCTTTTTTCTTTTTTTATTTTTCAGTTTAAATTTAGATTAGAAACAAGGTTGCTTCACAAGTCAGTTCCAGGTCCCTCTCCCTTTCTCTCCCCTCTTCCCATGTCCTCCCCCCAACCCTCCCATTATCCCCTCATTTCCCCAGGGAGGGTGAGGCTCTCCTTGGGGGTATCCATAGTCTGTCATTTCATCCAGGGAAGGGCCTAGACCCTCCCCCAAGAGTTCAGGGTGAGAGTGCATCTCACATTGTTGGATGGGAGTCCAAAGTCCATGTGGATACTCGGGATGAGTACTGACCTACTGCCCAAGGCCCAATAGATTACCTAGGCCTCCTCACTGACACCCACATTCAGGGGGTCTTGATCAGTCCCATGCTGGATTCCCAGGCATCAGCCTGGGATTCAAGAGTTAACCTTTGTCAGGTCAGCTGTTTCTGGGGGTTAAACCAGCCCAGTCTTAACTCCTTTGGTCATCAGTCCTCCCTCTCTGTTACTGGCTTTCTTGAGTTCAGATCAGTACTTAACCATGGGAGTCTGCCTCTTCTTCCATCAGCCACTGAATGAAGTTTCTGTTTCCCAGACTCTCTGGCCATGGGATTGTAGGCTGGCACTGCCCAGATCTATGTCTAAAATCCATATATGAGAGAGTACATGCCATGTTTCTCTTTTTGTGACTATGTTGCCTCACTCAGGATGGTTTGTTCTTGTGTCATCCAATTGCCTGCAAATCTCAGGATTCCATTGTTTTTTTTTCTGATGAATAGTACTCCATTCTGTAAATATACCACATTTTCTCTATCCACTCTTCGGTTGAGGGGCATCTAGGTTTTTTCCAAGTTCTGGCTATTACAAATAATGCTGCTATGAACATAGTGGAACAGATATCTTTGTTGTATGAATGGGCATCTTTTGGATATATGCCTAAGAGTGGAGTTGTTCGGTTTTCTGGTAGGTTTATTCCCATTTTTCTGAGGAATCTCCATACTGATTTCCAAAGTGGCTGAACCAGTTGGCACTCCCACCAGCAATGGAGGAGTGTCCCCCTTTCACCACATCCTCTCCAGCATAAATTGTCATTGGTGTTTTTGATTTTAGCCATTCTGACAGGAGATGGTATCTCAGAGTTGTTTTGATTTGCATTTTCCAGATGGCTAAGGATGTTGAGCACTTTCTCAAGTGCCTCTCAGCCGTTTTAGACTCCTCTATTGAATACTCTCTATTTAGTTCTGCAGCCTACTTTTTAATTGGATCCTTTGGTGTTTTGGAGACTTGCTTCTTGAGTTCTTTGTAAATTTTGGAGATGAACCCTCTGTCAGATGTGGTATTAGTGAATACTTTTTCCCATTCTGTGAGCTGCCTTTTTGTCTTGCTGACTGTGTCCTTTGCCTTACAGAAGCTTCTCAGTTTCAGGAGGTCCCATTTATTAATTGTTGATCTCACTGTCTGTGCTACTGGTGTTATGTTCAGGAAGCTGTCTCCTGTACCAGTTCGTTCAAGGGTACCACCCACTTTCTCTTCTAAGAGGTTCAGTGTGGCTGGATTTATGTTCAGGTCTTCGATCCATTTGGATTTAAGTTTTGTGCATGGCGATAAACATGGATTGATCCGCAGTCTTCTACATGCCAGCCTCCAGTTATGCCAGCACCATTTGTTGAAGATGCTTTCTTTATTCCATTGTATATTTTTAGCTTCTCTGCCAAAGATCAGATGTTCATAGGTGTGTGGGTTAATATCAAGGTTTTCAATTCGATTCCATTAGTCTACCTCTCTATTTTTGTGCCAATACCAAGCTGTTTTCGGGACTATAGCTCTATAATAGTGCTTGAGGTCAGGTATGGTGATGCCTCCAGACGTTGCCTTGTTGAACAGGGTTGTTTTGGCTATCCTGGGTCTTTTGTTTTTCCATACAAAATTGATTATTGTTCTTTCAAGGTCTGTGAAGAATTGTGATGGAATTTTAATGGGGATTGCATTGAATCTGTAGATTGCTTTTGGCAGGATTGCCATTTTTACTACATTGATCCTACCTATCCAAGAGCACGGGAGATCTTTCCATTTTCTGAGGGCTTCTTTAATTTCCGTAATGCTCTTTTCACTTTTTTATTTATTTCCCTTTTTAAAGTTAAATTTTAACCAAAATAGAATCATATCATTCCCCCTTCCTTTCTTATCTTCATTTTCTTTGGTTAATATAATTACAAATCCTAGAAAACCATTATTTTCTTGATGCTTTTATAAATACATGTATTTTGTAATTCCATGTTTTCTCTGTATGTCTTTTGTTTGCATATATCTCTCAAAAATATTGTCTTTTTATTACATTCATTCTTTTTTTGTCTGTGGGTGTATGTCCTCTCTGAGTTCAAATGTTAAATGTGACATTTTATTCTGTGATACCCAGAATTTAATCCAAGATCTTATGTATGGCAGCAAAAATGTTTTATCAGTTGAGTTATATTCCCAGCCTTATGTATGTGTCCAGTTTAGTTTTGATTGTCAGTTTGATATAAATAAGAAGATTCACTTGGTAGAAGAAAGCTCAATTGAGGGACTACCCAGATCAGCCTGGCCTGTGGCCATATCTACGGGGGATTTTTTGACTGGTTATTGCTGTAAGGTGGAAACTATTCCACCCCACCACGGGCAATGACAATGCTAAGGAGATGGTCCTGGGTTGTATAAAAAAGAAGAGAAGCTACAGAAAGCAAGCCAGTAAACAGTATGCCTCTAGGTTCCTGCCTCGAGTTTCTGCCTGACTTCTCTTAAAGGGGACTATGACATGGAAACGAATAATTAAATAAACCCTTTCCTTATCAAGTCTCTTTTATTCATACTTACTTGCCACAACAACAGGAAGTCAAAATAGAACAGACTAATACATCCTAACATGTTTTTCCATCATTATTTCCCAGATTCCCACCACTTTCCAATTCTGCTGATATAAATTCCCAGACCATATTTTTACTTTTTCTATACCAACATGAACACTGTCCTTCCTTATTCTTTGCTATGATTCTATTTTTGTGTTTTACATTTAGAGTCCTTCTACTCCACTAATAATTCAAAAGTCCACTTCATTTTATCCTTCCTTGTTTTTCTTATATCTTCCTATTGGTTCATGTCTAACCACAGGGGAGAAAACAGGTATCTCATATTCTTGCATTCTTACAGTCATTTGCTTGTATCACTAATGTGAGAAGTATCATTATCTGACTTAGTAAAGTTAGTCTGGGAGGTGTTTGTGTGGGTATGGGTATGGCTTTAGCTATATTTTAGTGCTATATTATGAATCGTGGCTGCAAGAAATCAGATATTTTTCCATTGATTTTATACATGATACCATGCATTTCACATAGTGACTGCTCAATAAATATTTGTTGAATTTGGAGTTGATGAACATTTCACCTACCTTCAACAGCATTCAGTTTTCTGACTGAGTTGTACTATAGAGAAAACTAATGTGTGCCAAATGGGGCATGTCCTTGAATATTATTATTTTCATGTCTTCAGTGAACACAGGCATACCTAGGTACATTTAAACTTTAAGATAAAAGGTAGTTTCTGCTTAAATGATTTACAATCAATAGCATTGTCAATTCAAATCAAATAATTAAGATATGCACAAGTGGCACAAAGCCTCAATTAAGAGACATACAGAGAGATACCAGTGGATATAAAACTGGCTTATCACAACCTCATTTTCCAGTCTAGCAATTGTTCTTACAGAACCAATATTAAGAGGTAATATTAGATGTAAGCACAGAAATATCACTATAAAACTCTCTCTGCAAACATTTGTAACATCTCTAGTTGTGGAAGCAAATGGATTAATGTGTCTAGCTGAAAGGAATTCTAAACTTAAAATATCTCTTGCTTAAGATTTCTGTGTATACTATTCAAATCTGCTCTCCAGAGGTGACTAGAACACTAGTTGTTAACTATTTGGTCATATAAAAATGTAGAATTGGAAAAATAGGGAAATTAAAATATTAGCAAGCAGCATCTTTAGAGTGCTGTAATTTTGAATTTGTAGCATTTATACTATTTTCCCCACAGTTCTATCTACATTATATTTTGGGATATTTTAAATTTAATTGTTTCATGAAGAGAAAGATGCTGGTATGGTTAAGATGTGTTTACTCCTCTTCTTGGGAATCTGAGTTCAGTCCTTCTAGAAGACATGAGTTCAGTTCCCAGCATCTATGTCTGGTGGCTCTCAATCACCTGTATCTCTAACTCCAGCTCCAGGGATTCTGCCTCCCAATTCTCTCCCATGCACTCCCCATGAGTTCACGTGGCAGACGTGCCTATGTAGAAAGCAAAAATCTTTAAAGTATAGTGGATTTTTTCAGATAACTCTTCAACCTGGGGTCAGTATAACTAGGTATCAAACATCATAGTAATTTAGAGGTTAGAGTAAAACAAATTTTCAGGACAAAATACCAATGTCCTTCAGTTTACCCATCCCTTCAGCTTTTGGTGAGAAATACTTTTAATATTCTACACCTGCATTATTTTGAATGACTGCTTTGCCTTGCAGTTTATGTCACTCAGGGTAGTCTTAAACAGATGACTGACTGCTATGTGAGAGAAGATGATAGTCCAGTCCCTCTGCTTTCGGTTGCAACAAATCCTGAAGTATGTTTTAGGCTTTTACTGCAGAACTAGTCTCAGGCTAGGACTGTGCTTGCAACTGCCACTTACATGTCGTATCCTGTATTTCTGCTGTATTTTATCTCCAGTCCCTGATACCATCCCGTTTTGAATCGATTTTATGGGATATGTGAATTCTCCTATCGTGATGAACTGCAGGAGAACCCATCCTAAATAATAGGGTTCCTTCCTAATTCTAATAGTAAAGATGTCACTCTTCTTTTGGATGATCACACGCGTGCAAACACACACACACATACACACACACACACACACACAAACACATGCTACAAGATTTTCGACATATGCATGTATACATGCACATATGTTACAAGATTCCCCATGCATATTGCAGGGCATTTACTAAGGCAACCAAATTTCCATTCCTGTCCCTGCACTCCCATTCCTGACTTGGATATGTCATCCATTTCACACTGTCCACTTAACAACCATATTACGTTTTCCTCACGACTTTTAAAAATCTGATTCTTCATAGAAATTTTTCATACTTTAACCCCAGTCAATACCAATACCATCTGTGTATTTCCTTAGTACAGTAAAATATCTACTTCAGACAGAGAAGACCTGAAATCTAAATGTCATCTTGACTATTTCTTATTGAATAGACTCAGCTTTTCTTTGTTTATTTTAAACACAAACTTTTTCAGCAGAACTGTACTTTATATTGCAAGAGAGTTGCAGTACTTTTCACTCCTGACTAGGTAGACACAGCAAATCCCCAGTTACTTTCCTTAAAATGTTAGAAGAAATATTCTTGAATGCCTTCATCATAAATAAATGATATATGTTTAAAGAGCTATATATTTCCCTAATTTATAAATTATACAATACACAGCCATTCAAAACTCATATGGCATCCATAGTTATTACAATTATTAGGCTTTTATGCACAAATTCAAAACTTGAATTTAGTATGCCTACCCATATTTATAAATGATGATGCATAATTAAATAATCTTTGAGACCCCATAAATAAGGAATAATATACTTTATTACTATAAATATACATGATTCTAAATTCTCTTTTAGTTACTTGTTTTATTCCTCACCCTAATTTTAAACCAAGATTCCCTGAAGCAGCAGCAATTTAAGATTTTGATCAAAGCAAAACACTTCCAAAATGGTATTTTCCTCAATGAATTCACAAAACTTTAGTTGACTGTGTGTTAAACAAAATTAACATTACCAATATTCAGCTAAATAAAATGCTCAATGAATGTGAAATAATTAGAGTACATTTGGGTTTGATTTAATTATACATTTTAGCTTTACAGCACATTTAATACTAATACACTAAAATTAGCAAGAAATAAATTATTTAAATAATAGGATTTAGGTATTATACTGATCAGGTTATGTTTTTAATAGTGCAGTATTACACTGATAAAGTGAATTTGTAACTTCAACAAAATGTTGGAGCATATAAGTGCCATGATGTAGGGTTATGATTACTAACAAACCATTCAGATAACAAATTGGTAATATTCTATTACAGAACATCAAAAGCTTGAGACATCTACTCATTACTTTAAAATCTCTAGTAAATTGGAAAAAAGATAGTGTCTTCTACAAATGATGCTGGTCAGTCTGGATGGCTGCTTGTATAAGAATCCAATTAGATTCATACGTATTACTCTTCACAAAATGCAACTGCAAATGCTTCAGAGACCTCGACATAGAACCAGATACACTGAACCAAATAGAAGAGAAAGTGGGGAATAGCCTTGAACTCATTGATACAGGAGAAGAATTTCTAAACATAATACCATTAGCATAGCCACTAAGATGAACAATTAATAATTGGGATCTCATGAAACACAAAAGCTTCTGTATGGAATAAAGTTGCCATCATTCAAACAAAGTAGCAGTCTATAGAATAGGAAAAATATTTTTACCAACTCCACATCCACTAGAGGGATAATAATATACAAAACATATAGATAACTCAAAAAACTAGATATCATGAAAAACAGTTCAATTTAAAGTGTGGTACAGCTCTAAAAGAATTCTCAAAAGAAAAAACCCAAAGAGCTAGAAGAACTTAAAGAAATGTTTAACATCCTTAATCAACAGGGAAATTCAAATCAGAAGTACTTTGAAATTTCATCTTATACCTATCAGACTGGCTAAAATCAATCAACCAATGACAGCACATGCTAGCTAAGATGTAGAATAATGTGAACCTCATCTATTGCCAGTGGGAGTGAAAATGTCCATAGACACTATGGAAATCAGTGTGGTAGTTCCTCAGGAAGATTGGAACAGATCTACCTCAAGATCCAGCTATACCTAGCATATACCCAAACAATGTTTCATCTTAATGCAGAGACAGATTTTCAACCATGTTCATTGCTGCTCTATTCCTTGCAGCCAGAAACAGAAAAGAAGCTAGATGTCCATTAAAAGATGAATAGATAAAAAATGTGGCACATTTAAAAATGAAATTCCAAAGTAAATGGATGGAACTAAGTAAAAAATCAGCCTGAGTGAGGTAACCCAGACCCAGAAAGATAAATACAATATTCATTTGCTTACATGCAGACATTTACTGTTAAGTGAGTGATAACAAACCTACAATCAAGCTGGGCAGTAGTGGTGCACGCCTTTAATCCCAGCACTAGGGAGGCAGAGGCAGGCGGATCTCTGTGAGTTCGAGGCCGGGCTGGTCCGACAGCCTCCAAAACAATACAGAGAAACCCTATCTCGTTAAAAAAAACAAAGCTACACTCTAGAACCATAGAGATTAGCTACAGAATAAGTGAATGGGGGTGGTCTGATAAGTCTCTCTATGGAAGGGAACTAGAACAGACAGTTATGAATGGGTTTATGGTAACTAGAAATGGAGGATCAGATTATAAGTGGGAGGGAAGAGTGGGGTGAGAGAAGAAAGAATGGGAAAGACAGCTTAAAGTAAGATTCATTTAAAGCATAATATGAAGACCTAATAGAGTAGAAACTTCCTAATATATATTCATTCATATATGGAGGTGCTCTAATGAAATCGCCAAATTATCAAGAAAGGGCCCGCCAACTGGCCATCTCTTGTCACCAAATAAAGCTTCCAGTACCAGAATTGGGTTAGATCTAATTGAGCTCTTGGCTAATAGGATCATATTGAAACCTCCAAACAACTCAGGCTGTTCCCAAGACTATAGGTTGCTCTCTATAAACTGACAGCAAGTTCTCATTGATGAAGATAACACCTACACAATTCATTGAACATGAGAAGTTGAGCTGGTGCCTGCGTAGGGCCGTCACGTTATGTTCTAGTCCCTTTGATTCAGGAAGGAACTCTGCACTCTAGCAAAGGAGAAATGTAAACACCAATCCATACAATCCCTTTGATCTACAATGGTAGTTATGCTTTCAAGATATACTAGTACACAATGATTGTGGGAGTAACCAACCAATATCTGATTTGATTTAAGTCCCATGAGAAGGAACCTATACCTGAAAATGCTTAGGTGACCAAAAACCTGAGATTAGATAGCCCATGGACCAATGGTAAAACCCAATAATGCTGTTCTGAAAAATGCAACAATAAAATGACTCCTAATAACATTCTGGTATAATCAAAGATCAGTGCCTTGTTTATCCACCATGAAAAAAAAAGCCTTCCCCTGCCACAGATGAGAACAAATACAGAGACCCACAGTGAGACTCAATTTTTACCTGGATCCCTTCATCAAATGTCTTCCCCCTCAGGTTCAGGGAACTCTACAGAAGAGGAGGCAGAAAGACTGTAAGATCAATAGGGGATAGAGGACAGGAAGGAAACAAAGGCCCTTTAAGAGAGGGAGATCTAAACACACATATTCTCACAGAGACTGAGGCAGTTTGTTCAGGGCCTGCATGGGTCTGTACCAGGTCCTTTGGGTATACATTATGGCTTCCAGTTTACTGTTTTTATGAGATTCCTGAATGTGCCATCCACTGGGTCTCTGTTTCTTGTGCCTTGTCTTGGGCTCTTTTCATTTTGTTTTGTCCAATTCCGATGTGTTCATTTTTGTTTTCCAATGAGAGAGAGAAAAGGAGTGATTCTGTATGGGAAGGGAGGTGTGGAGTAATGTGGAGAATAAAATGGAAGAGAAATTGTAATCAGGATATGTTATATTCAAAAAGTGTAGCAGGTTTTCTTCCTTCGTACCTCACAGCCGTTGTTCGTACATCTGTTATAAGCAGAAAATACTGGAAAATTACAAGGAATTCATGTAGAAATGGTTTACAAAATGTTGGGAACAGTGGTAATTCTGGTTCTGTAAGTATTTAAGGGGAGTCTCACTATTTGCGTAAGGACAACTGGATCTTTATAGCTTGTGATCTTCACTTATCAGTTTGACTGAGCTTCTTGAACCCTAACACCCTGCTGTCTGCATCCTATTTCCCCCAAATGATTATCATTTCCTTAGCTTCCAAACCTACTACACACCTTTGTAGCTGAGTACTGATCTTTGCTAACATCAGGAACTATCACTAACAGTGGTTCATTCAATAAATAATTATTGAGTCAATATCAGACTCTAAAGTACCGTTAGGGCGTTTTAATTCATTACACATTCCTGTGTACCACACTTATAATGAAGATTATAATAAAGACTATGTAATGTGATGTTTTCAATTCACTTCATTTTTGGTAGATTAATTTCTAACATGATTGTATTCCAGCCTCAACAGAACAGATGAGAGTTGTGGCACAATGGAAATAATGTTCACCTGGAAAGCAAGTTCTTTAGATGCTCTCTTTTCTATCAAGTTACCATGTCATCCCATCACTTTATTCTGAAAGGGTTTTATTTCTATGATTACTGAAAGAAAATAATACCATAATGCTTTTTCATGTATTCTAATATTCACTACCCATGCGTTTGTTGCTTTAGGAACAGATACTAGCTTTATAATAGAATAACATATAAACCTTTATATACCAACACATACATTCCATTCCAAAAACTATCAACAAATGTGTATTTTCAAAATGAAATACATGTATGTAATGCCTATCTATCTATCTCCTGTCTATAATCTATGTGTCTATGTATCTGTTCTTCAGTCCTTTCTTGATTCTCCTCTAAATGATTACTAATTTCAAGTTCACCAATATATACATTCCAGCTACTCTAAATTACTTTGTTACTGAAAAAAACTGGTTAACTGCGTAGTAACTGATTTTTTTATTGTCCATGAGGTAAAAAGCTTCAACATGGTAAATATGTATTTTTCAGCTTAATTAGTATACTTAGCATTTACAAGATTGTCTGCATGCAGAAAGAATATGATGTATATTTTTGGAAGAACTAGATATGAATGATTTGTTGTACCCATTATGGCATGTAAATCTTTTTCACCCCCAAGGCAATATTTAGCATAATTTTCAATTGCTATCTATCATCAGCCAAGTGAAGATTGTCTTTTCCTTATTCCTGAAAAGGAGGATATATTACCCAGTCTTGTAGTTGCTTCTAAATATCAGTTTTTTTCCTATTCATAGTCATCTTCTAACTAAGACTAGCACCACTAGAGTATAATCTGTGTTAAAATTGGTTGAAATAGAGGAAGCATTCTCTAAATTCTATGATCCCATATAATAAAGAAAATAAAAATCCTAATTCACTCATGGAATAGAATTACTTATGACAATTGAGCGTAAAGAAGAGAGCGTGAAAAAATAGGTGAAAACATATTAGCATACATACATCTAAGAATATAGATGCCTGTATCTGACATCTTTGAACTGTGTGGACTAATGGTGCTAATTAGACACTGTGCATTTAATAAAAATCTTCTCTGAACCTACTTCAAAATACTGCAATCTAACAAAATAAATTTTCTGTCAATTTCTTTCCCATGGTCCTAGAATGTGTGTAAAGAAATTCTAAATACTTCAAGTGTTCTCAACCAGTTTTGCTTTTGTTAAAAGAAGTACTATTTCCAGTTCCATTTATGAATAAATTAGATATCTAAATAAATTTAGGACATCTTTGAATGTGAAGCACCATATTCATTCCTTTTTTCTTGGGAAAATAACAAATATCATTTACAATTAAGTATCATTTATCATCAGAAAAACTCTTTTTCCTCTAGAATCTTTATTTAAATTAGAAACAATCTTAATTTGCATATCAATCTCAACTTTCTCTCCCTCCCCTACTCCATGCCCCCCACCAATCACACATCGCATCCCCTTCTGCTCCCTAAGGCGGGCAAGGCCTTCCTGAGGGATCATCAAAGTCTGTCACTTCCTTTGGGACAGGGCCTAGGCCCTCCCCCATGTGTCTAGGCTGAGAGAGTATCCCTCTGTTGGGAATGGGCTCCCAATATCCATTTGTACACTAGGGAAGAAGACTATTCTGCTACCAGAGGCTCCATAGACTGCCCTGGCCTCCTAACTGATTCCCACATTCAGGGGGCTTGGTTCAGTCCCACACTGGTTTCCTAGCTGTCAGTCTGGGGACCATGAGCTCCTCCTTGTTCAGGTCAGTTGTTACTGTAGGTTTCCTCAGTCTTGTCTTGACCTCTTTGCTCATCACTCCTCCCTCTCTACAACTGTATTCCAGGAGTTTGGCTCAGTGCTTAGCTATAGGCCTCTACTTCTGCTTCTGCTTCCATCAGCTACTGGATGAAGGCTCTAAGATGGCATATAAGGTAGTCATCAATCTCATTATTGGGGAAGGGCATTTAAGGTAGCCTCTCCACTATTGCTTAAATTGTTATTTGGGGTCATCCTTATAGATCTCTGAACATTTCTCAAGTGCTAGATTTCTATTTAAACCTATAATGGCTCCCTCTATTACGGTATCTATTTTCTTTCTCTCCTCTATTCTTCCCCTGAATAAAATCTTTAAAACTTATAAATAAGTTAAATACACTAAAAAGTATATTTTTAAAGAATATAAATAATCAATCAGAGAAAATGATGGTTATGTATTGTGTTATTATTTACGACAACGTTAAAATACACTACTTTAAGGTATTGGTGCAATTTTAGAAATGAGTAGGTCCCATACAAAAAAGTAATAATGTATACATTAAAATTTAGTATTACTTGTTATCTATTATAAAATCAAATAGAATAATTTTATCATTAGTATTTAATAGTAAATATTTTCCTATTATTTAACTTAAGCATTAGTATTGCTCACTTTTAATGTTTTAACCTAAGTCAAATAACTTCATGATTGTTGTCTTCCCCAGATACATCATCAGAGGAATATTGGCATTTGTCCTGTCTTTTATAAATCATTTTGTTCAGAGTTAAACCCTCCCACACTTCTGTGCTCTGCTATGAATCTCAGAATGCAAACTGTATTTCTGACTTGCATAATAACTTCCTGTTAGCTTGTGAATTTATAGAGGGATGAACAAAGTGTCAAAGAAAGACTGGAGCCAGAAAACTAACTTGCTCCTGCTTGCTTCAAAGACTTTCTTATCCCACTTGCTTCCTGCGGTGCCTGTGCACAGAACGCCAGGTTTAGTTCTTGTCTGCAGTGACTTTCCTTTTCAGTAAAAGGACAGTTTCTTTTTTCATCATTTACAGAAAGAGCTTCACTGTGCTCCTGACATTCAAATATCAGTACCAAATGCCTGATAGAGGCCTGGGACTCAGTTATATTACATCCTTCCTGATATCAGAAACTAATACTAACTAATCAGAGTGCATCCCCAACTTCTATAAATTTGAGATCCAATCTTATAAGATATTTTCACTTACTTTTGTAGTTTTGGTAGTTTCTATAGTTTTCCTTTGATTTCTGATTCTAAGGAATTTTAGCTATTTGTCAATTGCTATTTATCAAAATTCTGTTTTATTTTATTAGTTAGATCACAATTCTTCATTTCAGTTTATTGCCAATCAAAATAACTTAAGTGATTTCTACCTGTTTACTTGACTCTGAGTATACATTTTTCTAAATTCCCAATTTTAAGTAACATAATGGAAACAGAAAAAAATCTGTTTTATTATGTTTTTATGGGTCTGCATTAAAAGGCTAAGTAAAAGTTCACAAAATCCTCTAAATGTCACTTAATATATTATAGTATTATTTGATACTATTTACCTAATACTGTTGATCTAATTATTACCATACAGATATTCAAGCACCTGCACATGCAATTGTAGAAAACATCCTATCTATAGATGTAGCCCCTTGTTTTAGAATAAAAACAAACACTTTTCATCCCAGGCAAAGAAAATTGAATGGAATCTTGTTAGGCAGTTATTTTTCAAAAGCAATATGAATAAAAAATAAAGTGGAACCAGTATTTATCCCTATTGCATGAATGGTTTTTGGGAGACTGTTTCTTCCCTTATGAGGGGATACTCTCTAAGTCTAGATAATGGGGGAGGGTCCCAAATGATATGACAGACTTTGTTTATCACCCATAGAAGGCCTTATTCTCCCCGAAGAGTGACTGGGGGTGTTAATGGGAGGCACGGGGGCATGGGAGGGAGAGGTAACTGGGATTGGTATGTAAAATAGGATTGTTTTTAAATTAAATGAAAACTTTATTTAAAAAATTAGATCAGTAACAGTTGGTAACATACATACATTATATACATCAAATAATGTCTTTAAAATCCTGCACAATTGTTTCCTACACAACAAAAGGAAGGAAGCAGAGGCCTAAACTCAAAGACAAAAAAATCAGTGTATATGAGTTCATTTAAACAATTACTTTCTTCTGTGCTTCTAAAGTACACCCTGGGGTTTTTTCTTAACTGATAAGTTTTCTGCATTATATACCATAAATATTTCCATATGTATGGAAACATCTTCAAGCTTAATGCCATTAGTAAGCATGCTTTTGTAATAAGATGATTGACTGCTAACACTAGCACATGAATTAACTGAGTCTTGTGTGATGTGAACTTATCCTCCCTGTTTCAGTCATATGAACTAGAGAACCAAAAGCAGTATGAAATTTTCAGACAGGGCAGTTCTCCTTATAAAGCTGTTCTTACATTTCACATATCATTCTAGAAATTAGATCTCAAAACTCCATTTCAGTCAGTGAATGGTATTTCCATAATTTAATTATCAAATTTAAAATACACTTCAAACTAAATATTCTATTATGGACATTTCTTAAATTGTCACTGGTAATTGCCTCTTCCTTGTGCATTCTTAAAGTGCAGACACTTATTCTGCCTGGTACCATGGTAATACTGTTCATTTCTTTACCTGTACAAATTTACTTTTAACAAAATCAACATTCTATTGTTAATATACACTACTAGATTATTACATGTCAAATGTTAGAAAATGAATCCATTGTATCTTAAATTGATGCTGTTAAACTTTAGCCCTTATCATAGTATTTCTAATACTACTTAGCTGTAGGTGCTCTACACAGGAACTTCAAATAATCTCCACATATCTAATAAAGAAGGATAAATAAGAAGAGTACATAGGTTGTTCTTATTCTATGGAAGGTAAATTTCAGAGGGGGGAAAGTGGTAGAATGGCCAAGGGGAATTAAGGATAAATCAGTCAATATCTACTGCTGAAGCCAAAAGAATCAGTTTTACATTCCTGGATATATATCAAAGTGGTACTTAAATGTATCAACACTAAACGAAGTCCCAGGGCCATAATACAATGATTATATTAAAAAAATTCTCAATTGTGAATCCTGTCATGTCTAGAAGCTTTTTTCTCCATATCAACTGCCTCTGAATCACCAAGCTTTCTCTGCTTAGTATTGTTCCACACTTTAAAACATAAATAAGTGTGCCTTCCCCAGATATTTGTAGGAAACATTCAGTCAGCACTAAGTTTATTGAACATTTTCCTAGCTGCTATCTAGACTTGTTAATGGTAGCTATAGTTATTTTCCCAGGATGTAATCCTTAACCTGACAACATCTGTAGCAGCTTCTCAACCCATTTTATTTCAGAGATCCACCAGTCTCAAGAATACTGGATTTATATGCAGTTTCGATGCCCTACAGACACTGCTTCTGCTTTTTCTTGACAATTATGTGGAAGGTACAGAAATGTGCCATTTTCATTACCTCTCTGTTCCCTATGCCTAGACCAGCCTTGGCCCCAGACCAAGGGAAGCAAAATTTTATGAATCCATAGATATATAAATATATGTTAGATCAATATTGTTACTAGCTCCCTTTCCCATCCCTTAAACTAAACCTTTGCTATCACCTTTACCCCTTGTGCTTGACAAACTCTTGCTTGTAAGACTAGGTAAGTGGTTGATGTCTTTAGAAAGAAGTGACATAAAGAGACCTCGCCTGTCTTGGTCAAGGCTTTAAAGCACTTAGTGGTTCTTCTGCGTTCGGCCACTTCTGTGCAGAAGATCAAATTATCCTCATAGACTTACATGTACTTGTTCCCCAGCTGGAAATACTCTTTGGGAAGGTTGTAGTAACTTTAGGAGAGGAGCTTTGCTGAAAGAAGCACATCAGGAGAGAACAGGTTTTGAGGTTTCATATGCTAGCCTCACTTCATGTTCTCTCTGCTTCCAGACCACCAATGCAGGGTGATGAGCCAACCTCACACACCTGTTGTCATGCCTTACCAACCGTGATGGAGAATGTCTCTTCTGGAACTACAAAACAATATAAATTCTTTCTCCCTGACTTTGCTTTTGTGACAGCAGAAGAAAAAAGAGTAACCCATTCAAATTTAATGTCTTAATAGTTACAGTTATGCTTCTGTTCCAAAGACTCAACAAAGATGTTCAAAATCTAATGTAAATCTTGAATTCAACATCTGTTGTCTATGACATCACTTTTTGATATGTGAGTCCCTGACACATGATAGTTAATATTAAACAAACCTTTAGTACTTTCATTCATGATTAACTGCTCCCTCATCTACTAGATTTTATGTTTAACACCTGAGTTTCTATCTAAGTAGCTGCAGACTAGCCTGATTCTCCTAGTGATCTTGGCACTTCTTAAAACCAGCATTTGTAAGTTACGTTTTCTGATCATCATTTTTCTATTTGAACATAGACTATATTAGCCTTTACATGCAATAATAAAGTTAATAAAAGAAAATTTACATTCTATATACTACAGGCATGGGAATAGAAACATGGTTGAAATATTACAGGTGATTCTTGTGTACAGAAGTTATTAGGAGGTACAATAGGGTTCAATATTACAAACACATATTAAGGGAGCACAAGCCCAATGGTAATTCTAGACAATTTTAGTACACCAAAGTGTAATTAGGTAGACAGAAAACCAAGGAGAAATATCTATTGACTGTTAAGTGGCAGAAAAATTGATAATTTAGCAATTAGTTAAACACATGAATTAAATAAATACGAATGTCAACACCTATCTGTTATTGAACCCTTGCTATTATTAATATTGCATATCATTTTACAGTCCATCAAAAATGTTTGAGAAATATGATGATACCTGTCAATACTCTATTCATAGCTGCAGAACATAATAGAAACTTGAATAACCTTCATAGAACATATAGCCACATTTTGAACCAGATCTATTTAATATTTCACCTTTCTCAGTCATGTCCACTCTATACAATTATAAATTTATCCAACACACCTTGGAAATCACATTTCATACACTTGTTACCTTTAGACTTTTACCATTAAATAGGCTAGCTATCTGCTGTTAATATGAGATTTTTCTTGACATGGGGGAAGGATGTGCTATCAGAGAACTTAGAGAGAAAGGAGAAGCAATGGAAATAACATAGTTTGATCTTCAAAAAACAAGATATAAAAATGTTATTTTTCATTGATTTATTACTCCAGGTTCAGAAATACAAGAATGTGTGAAATGTTCAGTGAATACCCAATAAAGGAGGACAGATATTTATTTCTATTGTTTTTGCATCTTTTCAAGACAGTGGCAAAGATTTTTTTTCTCCAGCTGGGACACATTTTGTTAACTGTCCCTAAATTACATTTTCCTTGTAGCATTTCAGTACAAATTTATTAAGTTTGTCAATAGATGTACCTGAAAAACTATGAAGTGCTAGGACGTTATATGCTGAAGGACAAGGCAGTCATATTCTCCCCTTTGTGATTTGACTAGTGAGGATGCTACACTAGTGCCACACACAGATTCATTTAGCCAATATTATTTCTCGATAATAATGGTATTAAGCTGTGTCATACAGTCATAAAGAGAGAATATCTTCTACAGCTTAAGATATGCTGTTCTCATTAACTGAACAATCCAAAATGAATTTAATCACAGCAGTCCAGGAGAAGGTATTCTGCATTATTGCAAGACAAATTAAACATATTGGATCCCTGTGGTGTAACCTTTGATTTTGATTAGAATTTTCAGACTGCTTCCTATGCCTAGATGCAAAATATAAAACTACTAAATAGGATGAAAGCACATTAGTGATATTGTACCTTAGTATTAGTAAGACTTTCAAAATAAACTAGAACATCCAACAATTAATCATTAATCATTATTACTTTAATATTATGTCTCTCAATTGACTGACTCTAAAGAAAATATGTAAATGAATTTTAAGATGATTCAGGAGATAAATTAATGATAATTTTACTAAAGCTCATTCAAATCATATAAAGTTAAGTTACCAGATAACACCAATAATTTATGTGGAAGTCAAATGCTATTAATTAATGAAAAGGCTTTCTTAAATTAAACTACCCTGAAATGTGTTCAAATGTCCCTGTTAGGGAATAAAAGAAAACTCTGTTACTAAAACACCCATCACATAAAATAGGAAAACAAAGGTTGCTAATAGTTCTGTTTTGCCTCCCCTCTCCCCTTCCACCTTATCCTCTGCTCCCCATGCTCACAATTGACTCAGGACATCTTGTCTATTTTCCTTTCCTGGGCAGGTCCATGTGTGTCTCTCTTATTCATTGCTTGTGGGAGTGAAAAATGAACAGCCACTTTGGAAATCAGTCTGGGAGTTTCTTAGAAAATTTGGAATCAATCTACTTCAAGACCCAACAATACCACTTTTAGGAATATACCCAAAGGATGCACACTCACACCACAAGGACATGGATTCAGCCTAAATGGTCGTCAACTGAAGAATGGATAAGGAAAATGTGGTACATTTACACAATGAAGTACTACTCAACAGAAAAAAAACAATGACATCTTGGAACTTTCAGGCAAATGGACAAAATTAGAAAAAGCTGTCCTGAGTGAGGTAACACAGACCCAGAAAGACAATTATAATATGTATTCACTTATAAGTGGATATTAGACACAAAGCAAAAGACAACCAGCCTAAAGACCAAAACCCCCAGAGAACCTAGGTAACAAAGAGGACGCAAAGAGGAAATATTCTAATATTTTTTTAAGAAATTTAATGCCTACCTAGAAATCATATTTGTTTCTCATAGGGAATTGAATTCACTTAAATTAGTATATGGGCACATAGAAAAAAATGAATCTGTCACTCTCCAATACACACACACAAACAAACACACACACACACACACACAAAATATAGATGTCAAGAATACATAATTCATAGTAAAAGTCACATTACTTTTGTGTGTAACTTGCTTTGTCATCAAATAATGGAATAAATATGCAATAAACAAACCTAATAATGACATAAAACTAGTTGTCTATCAACACACAGATAACTACTCTCTATAATGTATATATAACTTTTATATGTAACATACATAAAGTTTTTCTTCTGTACCAAATAGTAGCTTCATTGGTTTAAAAATATTTTATTTTTATATATGTTAGTTCATGGAGTCAGTATTTTGTTTGAAATGTAACTAAAGTAGCATTCCAATTTTTATATCTCCAAAAAAATTTCATTTCACAGAGTAAGTCATAAAACAGTTTCATTTACCACATTAAATGATCTTATTTTTCATAGGGCATTGTAAATTGGTAAAAATATTTTGAGACACATGTATCATGAAACATTTACACATCTATGCACTTTACAAAAATGCTAATATCCTGTGACCTATTATTGTGAATCTGTGGACAGTGCCAAAGGCAATGCAAAAAAGTTTTCAATTGGGTTATTTACAGTAACAAAGAATTAAAAATAGCCTAACATTAGACTACTTAAATGAATCATAGTACATAGTTATGACAAGATATTATGGAACCATGAAGAGTAAGCCAATAGTATTCTCAAGCCATTTATGTGATAAATAAAGGACAAAGGATTGCTATTATATTCTGCTTAAAACTAAACAATAAAGTAATAAAGAGAAATACATATTTCAGAGAAAGTGACCTGATAAAATATGTCAACTTGTTAATAATAATTTTTCTTGGAAATAAGGAATGAAATTCATTTCTATATTTTTTCTATTTACTCCCACCTCATTTTGAGTAATTAATATTTATTACTGTCATTATTAGAGCCACAATTCCCATCATACACAAAATCCATGTAAAGTAGATACCATAATAAATATATGACATAAAATTGTAAAACTAGTCTTAACAAAAAACACACAATAAAGTTTTATGTATTGGTCTGAGGAAGGGTTTTTTTCAAATTATTACTCGAAAGCACAGACAACAAAAATAAAAATACATAAATCAAGTTACAGCACACTGAGAGTGTGCCACAAGGCTACTGATATAACTAATATAATGAAAGACAGCATGTGAGTTGAGAGAAAATGTTTATATACCACATGTATGATAAGAGGCTAAAAAGTAGAATTAATAAGAAGCCCAAATTACTTAATAGCCAATCTCAAATCAATTTTTAAATGAGCAAAGATGCCAAAATGCCATTTCTTAAAAGAAGAAACAAAGGAGCACAATGTACATGAAAACATTCAAAATTATAAACAAATTAGCATGAAAGCTACATGTCACATATGTTAGAGTAGATGCTATCAAACACTGAAGTAATGACAACTCTTGGACAAAACTGGTGGAAATATAAATTGGCAAAGCCATTGCGGATAATAATGCAGATGTTCTACAAAATATATACCAAATAGAACCAATGAAATCAAGTAAGGTCAAACCTGGATATGCATATACAAAATAAAATCAGTATGTCCATAGGACACCTGCATTCCCATATGTGTTTACAATCCTCAAGTTATAGAAATATGCTGTATATCTATTAATACGAGAATGAAGCAAGTGCAGTATCTATACACAACGGATGGAATATTACTCAACTTAAAACCAAAAGAAATGCTGTTATTGGAAACAACCTGAACCTTTAGTAGTCACACAGATAAGACATAGAGGAACAGATAGCATGACTATCTACGTGTGAATTGTAAAAGTCTTAAAGGCTTATGGTCAGAAAACAAAAGGCCATTTACATTGATCTACCAGTAGATGAACTGGCAGATGGCAAAGGTCGTAAATTTTCAGTTAGAGGGGAAAAGGTCAAGAGATAATATTCTTTTTATAGAGAGAATGCTGCAATATCAATAAATCACACTTATGGCCCACGCATATATGGCCTTTCTTTTACAGCTTAGTAAACTTACAGTTTTCTAGAAATGTTGTTTATAGAAAAAGACACATTTTTAAACTCTTGTAGTTATGGTTTTAAATGATTAATTATAATCCTTTTGAAGGTATTCCAAAAGTCACCTTAGAATGTCATTCATTTAAAAGAGGGATAGAGGCAAACACAACAAACATCAACAAAAATATTTATTAGAAATACTTTGAGAAGATCCAGCAACACCACTCTTAGGCATATAAGCAAAGGATGCTCAATCATACCACAAGAACACTTGCTCACCTATGTTCATAGCAGCATTATCCATAATATTCAAAACGTGGAAACAACCTAGATGCCCTCCCCAACCAAATATTGCATAAAGAATATGTGGTACATACATTTACACAATAGAGTATTACTCAGCAATAAAAAAATGACATCATGAAATTTGCAGGCAAATGGATGTAACTAGAAAAAAAAGCATCCTGAGTGACATTACCCAGATCCAGAAGGGCAATATACTCACTCACAAGTGCACATTATATGTAAAGCAAAGGATAACCAGGGTACAATTCACAGCCCCAGAGAAGCTAGGTAAGAAGAAGGGCCCTAAAAGGGAAGAGATACATGGATCATGCTAGGAAAGCAAAATAAATGAAATCTCCAGGGTAAACTAGGGACAAGGCAAAAGGGGAGGATATGGGGGATGGGAAAATGAGAGGTTGGATTGTTCCAGTTAGGGGAGAGACAGAGAGGGAAAGCAATGAAAGAGTTATCTTGATTGCTGGAGTCATTATAGGATTAGGGAAAATCTGGTGCTAGGGAATTTCCCAGGAACCCCAGCTAAGATTCCTAGCAATATATGAGATAGTGTTCAAACTGGCCTTCTTCTGTAACCATATTGGTTACCATCCTAATTGCTATCATAGAACCCATCCAGGAACCAATGGAATCAGATGCAGAGGTCCACAGTCAAGCACTGGGCAGAGCTCCAGTAATCCAGAAGAGAGGGAGGAAGGGTTATATGAGCAAGGGAGATCAAGATCATGATGGAGAAACACAAAGAGACAGCTGACCTAAACTCATGGGAGCTCACAGACTCTAGACAGACAGTTAGGGAGCATATATGGGACCTACCTAGGCCCTCTGCATGTGGGTGACAGCTATATAGCTTGGTCCTAGCTTTGGGACCAGGAACTGTCACTGGCACACAGGCTAGCTTTTTGGAACCCATTCTCTATGGTGGCCTGCCTTGCTCAACCTTGATGCAGTGGGAAGGAGCTTTGTCCTGACTCAACTTTATATGCCAGGCTTTGTTTGCTTGCCATGGGAGGCCTTACCCTTTTTGAGGAGTGGATAGGGGTGTGTAAAAGGGAGACAGGGGGAGAGAATGGGAGGAAAGGAAGGAGAGGAAACTCTGGTTGGTATGTAAAATAAACATAAATACATGATTTAAATGAAGAAATAAATCTTTGAGATACAGATTAAGAGCTGAAATAATAATGTATAGCTACAGTTAAGCCACTTAGATAAGGTTCTTGATTGAGAAGGCATGCCCATGTGTTTGGATGTGCCTTGTTCTTCCCCTGAATGCCTTTCTATTTTTAAGAAACTGCATGTGGATGTGTTTCACAGGACGTGTCCTGAAATTATTTTTCCAGCAAAGCCAAGAATCTGGCTTTACACGAGTAAGATAGTCCTTAGATTTCTGGTAGCAGTTCTAAGCTCTGCTTCCTTTTGAACTTCAGCTGACAATTTGAGCTGTTGAAATAGTTTGTCTCTCTGTGTATGTAATTCAATTTTTCTTATATTCTCTCTTACAATTTTTCTTCCTTTCATATGTAAGGTATTTTATGAGAAATTTTATAATGTTTCATGAAAATAAAGCTTAGCAATATATTCAGGCTTATACATATGAAAAACATGAGTGTGTTTCATTCATGCATGTGTGAGAATCTATGAGTGTCTATGCTAGATTCTGTATGTGGTTGTCCAGGTTTGTAGATAGTGTTGTTTGTTTGCATGGGTATGACAGATAGAGGTCAATGTCAGATGTCTTTTTTATGCTTCTACCACCTCTACATTATTTTTTAATGTCTTATTGAACCTAAAGTTTACTGATTTGGCTAGCAAACCTTGGGGATACCCTTGCCTTTGTTTCCCTATAATAAGGATTACCAGGGCAGGTCTGTACTCCACCACATTTACCAACTTCTACTTCTATCATGGGTGTTAAGAATATACACAGGTGAATACTCACTTGAGAGAATTAACATGACAACTGACAGCTCTAGAACAAAAGGAGGCAAACTCACTCTAGCAGAGCAGACACCAGGAAATAATTAAATTGAGGGCTGAAATCAATAAAGTTGAAACTAGGAAAACAATACAAAGAATCATTGTAACAAAGAGTTGGCTCTTTGAGAAAATCAACAAGATGGACAAGCCTTTATCCAAAATTACCAAACTACATGGTGTGAACATGCAAATTAACAAAATCAGAAATGAAAAGGGGGACATAACAATGGACAGTGAGGAAATCCAGAGAAACATCAGGTCATAGTTTGGAAACCTATACTCAACAATATTAGAAAATTTAAAGGAAATGGAAAATTTTCTGGATAGATATCACTTACCAAAATTAAATCAAGAACAGATAAGAGACTTAAATAATCCTATAATATCTAAGGAAATAGAAGCAGTCATCAAAAGTCTCCCAACCAAAAAAAGCCCAGGGCCAGGTGGCTTCAGTGCAGAATTTTACCAAAAATTCAAAGAACAGCTTATACCAATTATCTTCAAAATATTCCATGAAATAGAAGCAGAAGGGTCTTTGACAAACTCTTTTTATGATGCTTCAATTACATTGATACCCAAGCCACACAAAGACACAACTAAGAAAGAAAACTTCAGGTCAATATCCCTTATAAACATTGAAGCAAAAATACTCAATAAAATACTCGCAAATCAAATCAAAGAACACATTAGAAAAATTATCTACCATGATCAAGTAAGTTTCATTCCAGGCATGCAAGGATGGTTCAACATATGAAAATCCATCAATGTAATCCCCCATACATAGAAGCTGAGAAACAAAATTCACATGATCATCTCACTAGATGCTGAAAAAGCCTTTGACAAAATCCAATACCCTTTCATGATAAAGGTCTTGTAGAGATCTGGGATAACAGATACATACCTAAACATAATAAAAAGCTATATACAGCAAACCAACAGCCAGCATCAAACTGAATAGAGAGAATCTCAAATCATTTCCTCTAAAATCGGAATAAGACAAGGCTGTCCCCTCTCCCCATACCTCTTTAATATTGTACTCGAAGTTCTAGCTACAGCAATAAGACAACAAAAGGAGATCATGGGAAAACAAATTAGAAAGGAAGAGTTCAAACTTTCACTATTTGCAGGTAATATGATAGCTTGCATAAGTGATCCAAAAAACTCTACCAGGGAACCCTTACAGCTAATAAACAACTTCAGCAAATTGACAAGATACAAGATCAACTCAAGAAAATCAGTAGCCCTACTATATACAGAAGATAAATGGGCTGAGAAAGAAATCATAGAATCATCACCTTTTACAATTGCCACAAACTACAAGAAATACCTTGGGGTAATGCTAACCAAACACATGAAAGACCTATATCGCAAGAACTTTGAGTCATTAAAGAAAGAAATTAAAGAAGACAACAGAAAATGGAAAGATCTCCCATGCTCCTGGATAGGTAGGATCAATGTAGTAAAAATGGTAATCCTGCCAAAAGCAATCTACAGATTCAATGCAATCCCCATCAAAATACCAGCACAATTCTTCACAAACCTTGAAAGAAAATTTTCGACTTTATATGGAAAAACAAAAGATGCAGGATAGCCAAGACAACCCTGTACAACAAAGCAACATCTGGAGGCATTTCCATCCCTGACTTCAAACTCTATTATAGATATATAGTCCTGAAAACGGCTTGGTATTGCCACAAAAATAGACAGGTAGACCAATGGAATCGATTGAACACACTGATATTAACCCACACACCTATGAACACCTGATTTTCGACAAAGAAGCTAGAATCATACAATATAAAAATGACAGCATCTTCAACAAATGCTGCAGGCATATCTGGATATTGGCATGTAGAAGAGTGCAGATGTCTATTGCCATGCACAAAACTTAAGTCCGATGGATTAAAGACCTCAACATACATCCAGCCACACTGAAATGCACCAATCATGCACTTTGAATGAATTGGTGCAGGAGACTGCTTCCTGAACATAACTCCAGTAGCACAGACACTGTGTTCGAGAATTAATAAATGGGACCTCCTGAAACTGAGAAGCTTCTGTAAGGCAAAGGACACAATCAAAAAGACAGAAAGGCAGCCCACAGAATGGGAAAAGAAATTCACTAACCCCACATCTGTCAGAGGGCTGATCTGCAAGTTTTACAAAGAACTCAAGAAGCAAGTCTCCAAAACACCAAAGGATCCAATTAAAAAGTGGGGTACAGAACTAAATAGAGAATTTTCAATGGAGGAGTCTAAAATGCCTGAGAGACACTTAAGAAAGTGCTCAACATCCTTAGCCATTAGGGAAATGCAAATCAAAAGAACTCTGAGATATCAACTTACTCCTGTCAGAATGGCTAAAATCAAAAACACCAATGAGAGCTTATGAAGGAGAGGATGTGGAGAAAGGGGAACACTTGTCCATTGCTGGTGGGAATGCAAACTTGTAGAGCCACTTTGGGAATCAGTATGGAGATTCCTCAGGAAAATGGTACTCAGTCTACCACAAGCCCACACAATTCCACTCTTAGGCATATACCCAAAAGATGCACATTCATACAACAAGGATGTCTGTTCTGCTATGTTTATAGCAGCACTATTTGTAATACCCAGATCCTGGAAGCAACCTAGATGCCCCAACTGAAGAGTGGATAGAGAAAATGTAGTACATTTACATAATGGAGTACTACTCAGCAGAAAAAAAAACAATGGAATCTTGAAATTTGAAGGCAAATGGATGGCACTAGAAGAAACCATCCTAGAGAGATAACCCAGTCACAAAAAGACAAACATGGTATGTACTCACTCATATATGGATTTTAGACATGGATCAGGGGAGTGCCACCCTGCAATCCCATTGCCAAACTTTCTTCCAGTGGCTGATGGAAGCAGAGGCAAACACCCACAGCTAAACACTGAACTGGACTCCTGGAACCCAGTGACAGAGAGGGAGGAGTGATGAGCTAAGGGGTCAAGACCGTGCTGGAGAAACCCACAGAGACAGCGGACCTGACAAGGGGGACATCTTGGACCCCAGACTGATGGCTGAGAAGCCAGCATGAGACTGATCCAGGCTCCCTGAATGTGGTGTCAGCGAGGAGGCCTCGGCAATCTCTGGAGCCTTGGGTAGTAGATGAGTGTTTACCGGGGTGTACCAATGTACCTCCACATGGAGGGAACATCTCTCAGCCTGGACACATGGGGAAGGGCCTAGACCGTGCCCCAAATGAAGTGACAATCTCTGGAGATCCCCTATGGAGGGCTTCACCCTCCCTGGGGAGTGGCATGGGTGCTGAGTTGGGGGTTTGGGGGGCTGATAGAGGGATAAGGGAGGAGGGGTAGGAGAAGGAGATGGGATCGACATGTAAAGCAAGCATGTTTCTAATTTCAATAAAAAAATATATTGATAAAAAAGAGTGTACTCAGGCACTCATACTTATGTGGCAACCACATTGATTATTGAGTCATCTCTCAAGGCCTTTGATTTTTTTTAGGTTTGTGCAATGGTATCAGCACATTATCTACTCTGTTGTTGACTCTGTAGGCATAAGTGGTCTTCCCACTTCCTGTTCACAAGTGAGTGGATAATAACACACCACTATGCAAAGTTCCAGTCAGGCTTTTGACTATGAACTGTGTTCAAGCTTTGCTTTTGATTGAGAATAAACTAGCCCAAGATATTTGTAATTTTAAAATATTTAGTACTATTTTCTCTCAAATTATATTTTCCTGTGCTTAAATTATGCCTCACTTCCTGTAATAAGAGGGTTAAGACGGTGTTCCATGTATCTAGAATCTTGATATCACTGTTTCGTACTTTGAAAGTTTCTCTTGGAACACTGTCTCTATAATACAAAGTGAAGCACTTGTCCAGCTATGAGTCTAGAGACAGTCTTCAAGGATCAATGAAGAAGGTCCAGTCAATAACCAAGAATGTGGGACAAATGTATGTTTCTAAGTGACCAGAATGGTGAAAGAAGCAGTATAGTCTCCAATAAAACTACAGCAACACTGACAACAAGAGCAGATGAGTTTGGGAAAATTCAATTGCAGAAGAAAATGGATGACCTTTCCTGGTAAAGCCTTGGAATGTAACAAGACTACAATGATGTTTTATTTTATTTTAGCCATTCTGACAGGAGTGAGATGGTATCTCAGTGTAGTTGTTTTTTTTTTTTTCATTTCCCTAATGGCTAAGGATGTTGAGCACTTTCTTAAGTGTATCTCAGGCATTTTAGACTCCTCTATTGAGAATTCTCTGTTTAGTTCTGTACCCCATATTTTAATTGGGGCCTCTGATATTTTGGAGACTTGCTTTTTGAGTTCTTTGTAAAACTTTCAGATCAGCCCTCTGACAGATGTGGGGTTAGTTCATATCTTTTTCCAATCTGTGGGCTGCCTTTCTGTCTTGCTGACTGTGTTCTTTGCTTTGCAGAAGCTTCTCAGTTTCAGGAGGTCCCATTTATTAATTGTGGATCACAGTGTTATATTCAGAAAGCTGTCTCCTGTACCAATTCATTCAAGGGTAACTCCCACTTTCTCTTCTAAGAGGTTCAGTGTGGATGGACTTATGTTGAGGTCTTTGATCCATTTGTACTTAAGTTTTGTGCATGGTGATACTCATGTATCTGTCTGCAGTATTCTACAGGGCAGCATCCAGCTATGCCAGGATCATTTGTTGAAGATTTCTTTTCATTATATAATTTTAGTCAAAAATCAAATGTTTGTACATTTATGGGTTCACATCAGGGTTTTCTATTCCATTCTATTGGGCTACCCGTCTTTTTTTGCCAATACCAAATTGTTTTCAGGACTATATTCCTATAATGGAGCTTGAAGTCAGGGATGTTGATGCCTCCTGAAGATCCTTTATTGTGCAGGGTTGTTTTGGCTATCCTGGATCTTTTGTTTTTCCATATAAAGTTGATTATTGTTATTTCAAAGTCTGTGGCTAATTGTGCTGGTATTTTGATGGGGATTGCATTGAATCTGTAGATTACTTTTGGCAGGATTGCCATTTTTACTGTGTTGACCCTACCTATATAAGAGCATGGGAGGTCTTTCCATTTTCTGGTATCTTCTTTAATTTCTTTCTTTAAATACTCAATGTTATTGCATACAGGACTTTCACTTCTTTGGTTAGCATTACCCAATGATAGTTTATGTTGTTTGTGGATATTGTGAAGGGTGATGTTTCTCTGATTTCTTTTTCAGCCCATTTATCTTCTGTATATAACAGGGTTACTAATTTTTCTAAGTTAATCTTATATCCTTCCACTTTGCTGAAGGGTTTATCAGCTGTAGGATGTCTTGTGTAGAGTTTTTTGGGTCACTTATGTAAACTATCATATCATCTGCAAATAGTGAAAATTTGACTTCTTTCCAATTTGTATCCCCTTGATCTCCATTTGTTGTCTTATTGCTCTTGCTAAAACTTCAAGTACAATATTGAAGAGATATGGAGAGAGTGGACAATCTTGTCTTGTTCCTGATTTTAGAGGAATCACGTTGAGATTCTCTCCATTTAGTTTGATTGTGGCTGTTGTTTTACTGTATACTGCTTCTATTATGTTCAGGTATGTTCCTGTTATCCCTGGTATCTCCAGCACCTTAATAATGAAGGGGAGTTAGATTTTGTCAGAGGTTTCTTCAGTATCAAGTGAGATGATCATGTGTTTTTACTTTTGCAGTTTGTTTATATGGTGGATTACATTAATAGATTTTCATATGTTGAACCATCGCTGCATCCCTGGGACAAAGCCTACTTGATCATGGTGGATGATTTTTCTGATGTGTTCTTGGGTTCTATTTGCTAGTATTTTATTGAGTATTTTTACATCAATATTCATGAGGGATATTGCTCTTTCTCCGTTGTGTCTTTCTGTGGCTTGGGTACCAAGGTAATTGCAGCTGTGTAAAAAGAGTTTGGCAATAAACTTCAGTTTACGCTATACAAGATGTGGAGAAATGGAACACTCCTCCACTGCTGGTAGGAGTGCTAATTCCTACAGACACTTTGGAAATAAATATGGAGATTCCTCAGGAAAATTGGAATCAGTCTACCACAAGATATAGCAAGTCCACTCTTAGGCATACACCAAAAGATTCACATTCATAAAACAAGGTCATCTGCTCACTATGTTCATAGCAGCATTATTTGTAATAGCTAGATCCTGGAAGCAACCTAGATGCCTCACAATGAGCGAGGTCCCAATTCCCATCTTGTTTATAAATCTTTGTTTTCATTTGAATGGGATTGTTTATAATTGCCTAGTGATCACAGCCAATCTTTTTTAATGGTAAAAAGGGGAATTATGGTATGGGTATTGTTTTTCATTTATTGAGACAAAATCAAGGTCAATTTTGTGATGCTTATATTTCTCCTCTTGATTAAGTATTGTGCTTATACCGATCTTTTACAATGTAATACATAATTGAATACAGACTATAGATAGTTACTTATAATAGAATTTCTAGTTACATAAGTTAGGTTTCTAGATATACAGAAATATATTTCAGATGGACAGTCTTCAAACCTCTCAAAGACCTTCAGAACATGGCATTTAAAATGGTTTAGGGTTTGTCTTGACAATGAGAAATGTCTGCTCCTGGCAGCACCAATTACGTCTGAGAGGAAGATGGGCATCGAAGAAACTCGTTATAAAATTTGCTTTCAACATGGCAAGATTAGCCATTTGGGCAAAAAACTGCTCTTGCCTAGATTGTTTGACTGTTGTTGTATAATCTGGACATGCAGGACCCACAGGAAAGTGACTGCTGAACTGAGTCTTACAGGGTTCCTGCTTGATGAAGAGTCTACGAGACTTTCTGCAGGACAAAGAAAAATGACTGACAGACTGCCAACGCAGATGGACAGTTTGAAATTTCCTGCTTTGCTGAGAAGTGTTCCAGACACATTGTGGCCTATGGGCTGAAGATGGATGCCCCAACGTTACAGAGGAACTTCAGGTGACTGCCCAGGCAGTAAGATATCTCTGTCAATCCTAGTGTTTATATATTATCCTTCTGTGGTCTTTGATGGAGTTAAAGACAGATAGTTATAGTTATAGTTTTCCTTAGTTATGATAAGAGATAAACTACATATAGAACTTTGGACTCACAAGGATGAGATGGATGATATTTTTTTAAATCTTACAAAAATATTGTAACTATGTTCTTATTTGATAACTGTTCTGTTATATACAATTTGACTGTGTTAAAGTTAAGACCTTTCTTTTTGTTTAAACAGAAAAGAGGAGATGTTGGGGAAGTCCTGTGTATATGTCAATAAATTACTGCTGGCCAATAGGAATCTAGATAGGTGGGGCTAGGAGTCCAGGAGGATTCTGGGAAGGAGAAAGACAAGGGAGTCAACATGTAACGCCATTGGGGGTAGGAAGCCTGGAACTATTCTCCGGTAAGAGACATACTTAGATTAGCAATTATGGGGTAATTACTTAAAACAGAGCTAGCCAGTAAGAGACAAACAAGGCTAGTAGCTTCATAATGAATATAGCCTCCTGTGTGTTTATTTGGGACTGATGCGGATCTAGAACCAGGCTGGCACGACAGAGCCCAGGCGACTGGCGGGGGATAAACCAAAGCGGCTAGCAAAAGGAAAAGCTTCACTTAACAGAGTGGATAGAGAATATGTAGTACATTTACACAATGGAGTTTTGCTCAGTGGAAGAAAACAATGGAATCTTGAAATTTGCAGACGAATAGCACTAGAAAATACTATACTGAGTGAGGTAACCCAGTGACAAAAAGACAAACATGGTATGTACTCACTCACATATGGATTTTAAGCATGAAGCAGGGGAGTGACAGCCTACATTTCCACCACCAGACAATTTGGGAAACAGCAAGGAACCTAAGAGATAATTGCATGGTACCCCAGAGATGGAGAATGGGACAGCATCTCCTGAATGGACTGGGAGCATGGCAGGGAGGGCAGAGGTAGCTGGGAAAAAGTGCAGGGTGAAAAGACAAGGAGAGTAGGACATGTGGGAGCAGGAAGGCTGAGTCATGAGAAGAATAGAGGAGATCAGGATGGGGGACACCATAATAGAGGGAGTCATTATAGGTTTGAGGAGAAAACTGGCACTAGTGAGATTTCCAGAAATCTACAACGGTGACAGCAACTGGCAATCTAAGCAATAGTGGAGATGCTCCCTTAAATGCCCTTCCTCGATAATGAGATTGAAGACTACCTTGTATGCCATCCTAGAGCCTTCATCCAATGTCTGATGGAAGCAGAGGCAGACACTCACAGCTCAACACTGAACTGAACTCCTGGAACCCAGTTTCAGAGAGGGAGGAATGATAAGCAAATGGTTCAAGACAGGGTGGGTGAATCCCACATAAACAGCTGACCTGAATAAGGGGGAACTCATGGACCCCAGACTGATGGCTGGGAGGCCTGCATAAGACTGATCCAGACTCCCTGAACGTGGGTGTCAGCGAGGAGGCCTCACCAATCTTTGGGGCATTGGGTACAAGATCGGTGTTTATCCCTGGCATACAAATGGACTTTGGGAGCCTATTCCACATGTAGGGATGCTCTCTCAGCCTGGACACATGAGGGAGGGCCTAGGCCCTGCCTGGGATGATATGACAGACTCCAAAAGTGTGGAGTGGGGATTGGGTGAGGAGCTGGGGGGTTTGGGGGAGCCAGGGGAGGAAGAGGGAGCTTGGATTGACATGTGAAGCAAGTATGTTTCTAATTTAAAATTTAAAAATTAATTTAAAAGAAAGATTACAACAGGGAATGATGTGTATGAGAACAAGTCCAGGGTAGATATTTGCATTGTGTACTTATAGCAGACAGACATAAACTGATCAATCCAGCACCCATAGGCATAGGCTATAGTAACAAAGTATCCCACATGCCTATTGTGAAAACTTTAATCAGTTGGTTTTCAGAGAACTCTGAATGACTAAAGATGGGAATGAGATCCATATATTTTGATCTAAACAGAGATATACCTCTAAGGCTTAGAAACACAAACACACAGTGCCAGTGGGATGAATTATGCATAAGATCAAGTAACCCACACCCATCTTCAAATATTGGCTTTCTCTCAGCCCTTTCAAAGAACTGAGGAGAAAACCCCCAGAGAAAATTGGGGCATATTATCCTTAAGTTGGCTGAGACAGATTGTGTGGGATCTGGAGAAAGGAGGCTTAATATATAAATTAAGTTCAGAAACAGGAAAATGCAATTACTAAGATTCATTGCCACTGCATGCAGGTACTTATCTTGGGATTTCTAAGAATCCCTGTGCAATGCAGTGCAATGCAGCCACAAATAACAGACGTGAATTAGAGTCAAGGCATCTTGGGACAAAAGCCTGTAACCTGTAGGGAAGAAGCAAACATTCATGAAGCAGACACTGAGAAGTCACAATGGATCTCTGAAGCAGTGCCACACTGTGTTGGGTGCTGTTTGTGAAGAGTCCTAGGGATTGCCTTCAATGTCCTCGAAAGTTCCATAGGTACTGACAGCAGACAAATAGAGGGAACTCATTATAGGATTTTCATGATTTATTCTTTTTTTAGGTATGATTTCCTGAAAGGACTGAAACTTTTTCCTAGAGCAGAAGCACAATGCTGTCAACACCACCAGCAGCAGCTCTGTATCCAGGGAAACCATTATCTGGAAAAAGCCACCTGCTTAGTTTTCACAACTAACATACCTGATGCTAGTCTTCCTCAACTCACTTTCAGGGAAGAACATTTAAAAAATGAATGAAAACCCAAAAAGGACTAGTGCATTTACTTTGCTCTGATAAGAAGGCAAAGCATCCCCTACACAGATGCAGAATTCAGAAAACAGAATGCTTTCAAAAACTATGCATCCATACCACCGTAAGAAAGGCCCTAGTCACATGTGCCTAGCATGAATAACAATCTCATCTTTCTTTTTGTGTCAGTTTTGAACTCAGGGTCTTGAACATGCTGAGCAAATGTTCTACCATGGAGTTAACCCTTAATTTGGTTTAATTTAGAGATAAAGGGCATGCACCAACTGCATATAAATTAATTATTTTGGTGGGACAGCAGTTCCTTTGGACTCATGAAAATGTGGCATCTGGGAATGAGGAGAAGGCTCAACAGTAAAGCATTTAATGTACAAGCATGTGGACATGAATTTGCTTGCCCAGAACCCACATCAAGCTGGACATGGTAATGTATGTCTGTAATCTCAGGGCTCCTATGGTGAGATGGAGATGGAGACAGGAGAATCCCCTGAAGTTCATTGGCCAGCTAAGAAGGCATATGCATCAGTGGCAGTAAGAAACTGGCTATCCCAAGGTAGAAATAAAGAACAACACCCAGTATTGCCCACACCCCTCACACGGAGACATCTACCTTCATACACATGAAAGAATACTCAGAGACATATCATATGCAGACACACAGATTTGAAAATATGTGACAGATGAATCTGGTGAATGTACAATATAAGATTTTAAAGAGTTACAGTATAAAATGCCTCAACCTTTCTATATTGAATGCATACATGCATAGTTTAAATTTTGGTGTTTCATAGATTATGCTAAATAAGTGTGTGCTAGGAAATTTTAAATGGCATATAAATTCACAGTACACTTTTCTGGGTTAATGCTGATATGGTGTATAACACCAAGCAAGGTAAGAAAACAAGACTATTTCTTGTACAACTTAAATTTTGAACTCAACATCCATTGCTACCACGTATATACCAATGGGAGTAGTTCTAGTTCACACTAAAAAAAGAGATTATTTTCTCTCACCAATGCATTTCTTACTCAAATAATATAGAAAATGTTAGAGAAAGGGAGAAATAAATCACACAAATTAAGACACAGCAGCTAATAGATTAATTAGAATTGTAACCTACATTTTCCAATAAAAGTACAAGTCATTCAAAGTCATTTAAAATTAATCTAAATGAGCATGAATTTCCATACTCTTATTTTTCTGCTTTAATAGTTTTTGTGAGAATTAGAGATTATATTACGGGAAAGAATTAAGGCAGGTGGAGATGACCCAATAAAAGACAGTAGGACAGAGTTAGAAAATTGCACATTTGACTCTAGTACTTACTTTCAACCCTTATAGAGATGACAACTCAAATTCCTCATAATTTCAAAGAGATGGACACATCACTCCACTAGCAGTTTGCCTGCCTATTGTTCATGGAATCCTGGGTTCAATTCCATGCATTGGATAAACCTGGGTATGATACTCATGTCAATAATCCCAACCCTCAGGAGGATAAAGGCTTCAAGATCATCCTCAACCATACTATAATTTTGAAGCCAGTCTGGAGAACATGAAATTCTGTCTCAACAAAAAGTTTGTAATACAAAGAACCAACCAGGAAGATGGGGTATGAAGATTTGCAGGGAGTTTGTATTCTATGGATCACTTCGTGATGAAACTCTCAGTATTTTCAAATCAAAAGGTCTTCTGCAGAATGGAAAGCAATGATGATTCAGGGCTGATCAGCTATCATTCAGTCTGAGGTTCCTTAAATCCTTTTTTTTCCATTCTGTTGTCAAGGATCCTGTCTTCCTGGAATCAGGTCATAACTTTGGGAATGCCTGTCTGTGAAGCATCCACAATCAGTGTTGACAGGTGGCATAGAATTAAAGGTCACATAACCTGACTAATAAGTGATTGAAGGGACAGGTTGAGCAGGGGAGTTTAAATGATTTTCTCAACAACAGAGAGATGCAGTAGCCATAAGCCTGAGAACACAGAGCCATGTATAAATTATTTAAAATTTTTATGTGATGTTGTCTCTGGCTATCATTAGACAATTGTAATTTTCATAATGTTTCACAGGCTTCTGTCACTCTGGAGAACTTGCCAAATTCTTATAACACTCATGTACTTTCCTCTAGTACTGTCAATATTATTTCACATTTATTTGTTGGGTCAGTTTTCAGGTCTGGCTTCATCTTAATACCAACTTAAAAGGTTTTAAATTTTTATTTGTGTATTTAAGCTTGCTTGTTTGAGCCAAAGTCTCCCTTTGTATCTCAAGTTGTGATAACCTAGCTTTAGCTTCCTGAGAACTAGGATTGCATTCCTGAACTACTAGTGTCAGCTCTTAGGAACTTTGAAACACATACCAGGGTCTGGGGGATATAGATCATTCGGGTGACTGCTGCCTAGCATGAAGGATGCTCTGTTTTCTATGTCTGCTATTTCATAAATTGGGTATGATGTATACCCTGTAATTATAGCCCTTGGGAGGTAGAGATAGCAAAGTCAGGAGTTCAGGTCATCTTTACCTAGAAATCAAGTTTGAGGACATGACTAGACTTCAAGAAGCTATATCTCAAAATAGAAATATAAGGCCAGAGAGATGACATAGGAGTTAAGTGCACATACTGCTCTTCCAGAAACAATGAGTATGTATTAAAAGTTAAAAGACCATTTTATTCTTATTTGCTTTGATAGCACAATACCAAACATTATTTGTGAAACCTCTTTCTTCTTGACTCTGTATACTTAGGCCTAGGCAGTCGGCACAATCTGTATTTCTGTTCACAATGGCTGCATTAAAAACATGAACAACAAATTCTGAAAGGCAATTTATAGTACTAAGAAGAGTCCGTAACTCAGGGGAACCCATACCTGAAGTGTAATGGTAATTCATGTTTTTGTTTGTATGTTTGTTTCTTCTTTTGTTTTTGTTTTATTTTTTGCTCAAACTAAGAAGCAAATCCAGAGTGTTACTCTTGCTAGGCAAATTCTTTAGCACTGAACTAAGCCCCACCCCAGCAGACAGCTTTTCTTGGAAAGTCAGAACAAAAGTTTTATATTGTAAGGGAGTAGAAATTATAGAAGAATTAGCAAATGAAAGTAATTAATTCATAAGAATGATGGAGTAACACCTGAAATGATAGAAGAACTACTGGATTTTATTCTCTTCAGTGATCCAATTATGAGGGAATTATACTTGGTGATTACAGTTTCTCAGCACAGCATCACAGTCTCCTTCATTGCTTATTCAGATGGTTAGACAGTTGTGTAACCTTCTTCATGTCCCTATGTAGCCTTAATAAGCTGAATTCATTTCTGCTTCCAGTTACTCAGATCCAAATTGCCCCATAGTTCCCAGCAGTTCTCTGTTGAACACTTCCTATTTCTCCTTTTCTTTTTTTTAATAAAGCAATAAGGGAGTGATATGTCTTTTGTCCTATGTGGCTGGGACTGTGTGGTTTACATGCGGAATTTACTCATTGGGATGTAATGGTTACATTTGTTATCAGTTATCTCCTCTTCTTCTGCCTCTCCCACTATTTCTTCCCCCTCCCTCTGCCCTGCCCTTTGTCTATGGTGTGTGTGTGTGTGTGTGTGTTATTTTTTATGCTTTGTGGTCGATTCCAGAGTCTCATATATCCTAGGCAAGTTTTATATTACCAAACTACCTACACTGACCTCATAGCCTGTGGTAAGGAGGAGTGAGCTCAGGCCTGGATGGTCATATCTCTTGTTTTAGAACATCTTAAAAACATTTGTACTAGAAAACTTGAATTGTTAAGCAAACTCGTAAACTGGAGAATAAAACATTCTTTTTCCTGGGTCATCATTTAAATTAGGTTAAAAACTTAGATATAATCCTCCATATCCACAAGGAAAAGGAGAAAGTCTGCCAAAACTTAACTCTACGTAAAAATAAAAAAGTAATGATTCTCTTACCAGAAAAGATTTAGTAATTGTCTCATTTTCTATTGTTCTATAGAAAGGAATTGCATATTTAGCTTTTGCTAAATGATGTAATTTCCTTTGATCAATGAGATGTTAACCAACCAAACTGGCTGATATGTTTGGACTTGCCAACTTGTGAAAAAACTCAGCTCCTTCCTAGAAAGCAACATTTGGTAGCAACAGCCACATCCATGTAGCAGTGAGCATGGTCTGAACATAAGTATACCATTTGCCTTTATCTTGACACCAAACTACTTCCAAGTTCAGGTGGCTCAAATCTATATAATCATGTTAGTTGAAAGGAGATAAGTTTGGGGAAAACAGTATTACACAGCATTAACTTTGTAAAATCTGACCAATATAAACACCTAGATAAATCTATTGAAGGTTCCAAGTATCACCAGTGTCAAGTTTGTGTGTATTTGTGTTTGTCTTCATACTTTATCAAAAACATAAATCAAGTGCAGAAATGATAAAAGTGTCTTACATATCTCACATTTCTATGACAAAATATCATGGACTATGTAGCTTAAAAATGAAAATTATTTTTATAGTATTCAAGGCTCTGAGACAAAGAGTAGGTTATCACAATGATAAGGTTCTATGGAAGGCTGTCTTCCTATCTTGCCACCCTTTCCTGTGTTTCCACAAAAACAGGGAAAGAGGGAAGAATCAAGAAATGGAGGAGAGAGAAAGAGAAACAGATACCGAGAACACACCTGCTTAAGTCTCTGCACCTTCAAATGTCACATGGGCATTTTGGGCTTCAACATGAATTTTGAGTGGATATAAACCCTTAGTATAGAGGAAATAAAGACTTAAAGAATTAAGTTTATCTTACAGTATTCTGTGAAAATGATTAAGCAAATGATTTAATTATGTATTACACTGACAAAGAGTAAAGATTGTAAAGAATAAAATATTTTGTAGACCTATTCAATTCATAACCAAATTTTCCATAAATATAAAAGAACTGCAATTGTTTTTAAACAATCCTCACCTGGAGTTTGTGGCTTCAAGTTTGGTAGATGTCATGGATCTGACAAGTATCTCTGATTTATGGATAGTTTTAGAGCATTCTGGCAGGATATTCTGATAAGTACTTATATATTTAAGTACAGTACTTTAGTACATATGCATACATATATGTTTGTATGTGTTATGAATGCATGTATGTATATGTATGCATGTGTATTATGTATGTATGCATACATGCTGCAAGTAAACAATATTGCTAGCCTTCTTTTTCTTATAATCCTTATAATCGCCCGGTATTGGTGGCTCATGCCTTTAATCCCAGCACTCGGGAGGCAGAGGCCAGCCTGGTCTACAGAGCCAGTTCTAGCACAGCCTCCAAAACAATAAAGAGAAACCCTGTCTCAAAAAACCATAAAAAGAAACCAAAAACACCTCTCACCCCCCCCCCCAAAAAAACAGTAAATGTGCCAGGCGATGGGGTGGATCACACCTTAATCCCAGCACTCGGGAGGCAGAGTCAGGCAGATCTCTGTGAGTTCGAGGCCAGCCTGGTCTACAGAGTCAATTCCAGGACAGGCACCAAAACAATACAGAAAAACCCTATCTCAAAAAAACAACAAAAAAAGAAATAACCCTTATAATCAGTCAAGAGATAAAGTTGAGAGGAAGAAATCTAGTTCAGTGGGAACTAGTAATGTTTTATTGCCATGTTTTAAAAGAATGATAATAGCTGCAATGAATTATGAATGAACTGAAGAGAATAGCCTGTGAGCAGAAGCTATGACACAAAGGGTTATGTACATGGATGTGTTAGTACAAGAATTAGGTGTGCTTTCCCCTGGTGCTTCTGCAAGAGTTCAAAAACCTATGAGCACCACATGTCTCACAAATACCCAGAGCAGCAGTGTGCTCTGGCTGTCTTAATTGGTATGCTAGAATCAAACCCCTCTTGATTACACCTTTAGGGCATAATGGGATTTGGGTTTCACTTTAATGTTGTTCATCATACAATAAGTAAAACTACTTTATGGAGAAAAACAGCCATACAGAGACTCACTACTGACACCAGCCACCCCTGCTGACTTCAGGGGTCATTAGGAAGGCACAAGTATTTGAAAATAAAGCAGAAAGTTTCATATATATATTTGAAACTACACAGATAATGAGAAACAAACAGGAAGAGCCCACACTTCCTTAGGGCTGATGTATGAATTAGAAACAAAAAAATATTAGGTATCTAAAAGAAATCCATTTTGAAAACTATTTTTGGAAAAAAAGGTTTATCACAGAAGATCTGGTCTTATATAACACACCTGTGACCAAGATAATTAACTTAAGTATAAAAAATTAAAACAATGATCTTCAAGGAACAGCTACTTTCCATGGTATCCATGTTAAAATTTGGAAAAACTGAATATGTCCTATTTTTTCCTAAAACAAGATGGCAATTTGATGTTACTGTGCTCAAGAAAACTGCCTTTGCCATCTTTAGTGCATGATCAGAGATGAATTGTGTCACATCTGTAATTGAAAATGTTTTCAGAATCAAGAACACTGTTTATACATAAGTTCAATTGTTGTAGGATAGAAAGCCAAACAATTGAGCCAGCAAGTGTTTAAAATAAAGTACTTATAATATTTTGCAGTGCTTTTTCCTTGAGATATTGTCTTTGAATATAGATATTCAAAAACCAAATATAAATGGTTTATCCAGACATGAATTCTCTGTGTAACAGCTCCGGCTGTGCTGGAACTCATTCTGTAGACCTGACTATCCTCTAATACATAGAGTTTACCCTGCCTGTGCCTCCCTACTGCTGGGATTAAAGGTGTGAGGCATCACTGTCTGGCTTTGAATGTGTTTTTATATTTAACTTATGAGTAACAATTGTGCATATTTATTCAGTACAATATCATTGTTTGATTTTTGTAAGCATCACAAAAACTCAATCATACTAATTAATATACCTCTCATTTTATCAAGTTATTACTTTTGTGATGAGAATATTAAAATGCATTTATCTGATGTTGCCATGCAATATACCAGGAGACATAGGCTTCTGATAACTATCCTTTTAGTCTCTGTTGATAAGATTGACATTTTTATGTTTTACATCTGCAGTGGTTTGAATGAACAATACCCACCAAAAAACATTTAGTCGCCAATTGGTGCACTGTTTGGGGATGTTATGGGACTTTTAGGAGGTACAGTCTAGTTGGAGGAATTACATCACTTAAATAAGATTTGAGGGTTTAAAGCCTCTCCCTAATTCTTGTTAGCTGTTTTCTGTGTGGTTAAAGATGTGATTGTTTAACTTCCTGCTTTGGCTGATTGCTCATGCTTCCTCCACAATTATAGATGCCTCTTCTAAAACTACAAAACAAAATAAACTCTTTATTCCATGTGATGTTATCCTCACAGTATTTTATCACATCCACAAAAAGTACCTAATACAACATTGAAGTGAGTTCATTTATTATTTGTCTCTGTGTGTGTCTTATATATAAAAATTAATTGTACATTGAAAATCTACTCTATTCCCACCGTTTTGCAGCATTATTCCCAATAACTAAGATAGAAACCTTCAGTATCTATCAGATAAATTGTAGCACAATTTTGAAAAAGTATTTTTTCTCCCTACCTTCATTTTGTTGTACATTAGATTAAAAAAATATGAGGGCCTTGCAACCACTGAACCAAATCTTTGGGACACGATCAGCTTTTATAAAAAGTAAATGACATTGTTAGTTTGAGAGTTATAATCTATGGACTATATGACCATTGAAAATCATCCATTTACTGTTCTAGCTGACTGACTAGCTTTTATCTAATACTATCCAGTCGCTGTCCTTTTTAAGAACTTTGAATCTTTGTAACCTAGTGTTGAACATACAACTCAAGTAGAACTTGATACAGTCAAAGGATTATGTGAGTCTTATACTAAATTTTTCCATTTTGAGTTCAAAGTAAGTGATTTCAATTCCTTTATGCTCTACAGTCATTAAAATGTGTTAATAAATATTAAGAGAGTATAACCTTTGTTTAGTATGCTTAGTGCAATGGATTAGTGGCAACCAGTTTTCTAATTAGTCTTCCACTGTGAACTTTCCTGGACTTTCAGCAGTAAATGAAAATGTAATGAGATTCTCACAGTATTCTTCTGCAAATATAAAGAGGCTGTCAAGAAAATGAAGCGCATTCATGTTAAATATCATCAGAGTCTGCTGGAGAATTATGCTAAGGGTTTCTGTTCATAATTCAAGAGAGAAATTTCTTGGAAGAATCACTCTTATACAGTTATGTTTTCACTCCATATTGCACTCTCCATTTAGACCTTGGTAAAGTTATTCATATGAAGAAAAACATTTTGTACAAATGTTTGCTTTTTTAAAGATATGGCCATTTTCATGTATTTCTTCTTAGCAGCATAAGGAGAGACAAAAAAGGCACTATGGTTTGAATCATGAAATTAGGATCCTGGATTATTTGAGTTCCTTGGGACCTGAACATCTAGCTACAGAGTTTAAACTAGTTATATGCCTCTTTAATACATAAAACAAAATATTTGCACTGGAGGTCATTGAATTTATTTAGCCCCAGAATATATTTTGTCACGTTTGTATAAAGTTCCGAACCTGAAATCCCTTTTGCCAAATGCACAGTACACATTGACCACTTAACCACTATTCCCAGTGGTTGGGTTTAATCAGTAGATAAGATGTTTAAAAAAACTCACATTATGAGGTGGATAAGTAGTAGAATGATAAGGCAAACATTTTAAAAGTCTAGATTTTTAGTGCAACATCAAAAATACACTATCTGTTGAAAAAGAAAATCATGAATTCTGACAAGGCCACCACCAAATCAAATGAAATAGTAGTTTTTGTATGCATTGAGAAAAGTTTTAATTTTAATATCTGTCCAACATTCATTGGCATTCTAGTTTGAACTTAATGTCTCCTTATTAACTGTATTTTTTCCATTCTAGGTTCCTACGTTAATGCAATTTTATATCATAGAAAATGTTTATAGGGAATGCTAAAGCACAATGCTCTGTGTTAGCATACTGAGTCTTACATAATTAAGCCAAGTAAATTTGAAAAAGTCCCTGTGGTGATATATTGTTTATGATTTAATAAAAGCCACTGAAGACCATAATGCAAAGCCAGTCACACTAGTCATCCATAGAAGCTTGGAAGTGGTTACACACACCTTTAATCCCAGGACTCAGGAGACCGAGGCAGATGGATCTGTATGAGTTCAAGGCCACCCAGAGCTATGTAAGAATGAATCAGTCTAAAAGAGACACAAGAGATAATTCCTTTAATCCCAGCATTAGAGAGGTATATAAGATAGGGGCAGGGTCCCATTCTGGCAATTAGTCTCCAGTCACATTGAAGACAAGATCTAACCAATCTTGGTAGCGGTAAGAGCTCTCTGGTGGCTTGGCTATTTTGCTGTTCTGATCTTCAGCTTGAACCCCAATACTTGTCTCTGTTAATTTTTATTATTTGTACTATAAGTCCTTTCGATTATATGTTGCCAAGTTACATCATAAATAATACAAGGGTTTAGGTGGATCTGAAATTATTGCTTCAGTCTAGAATTTCTAATTTTATTTTCTTTTTTATGGTAGAGTCTTCCTTATGTTAAAACTTGAACAATTTTTATTGCTAAAGAAATAAAAAGATTTGGAATCTCTTGGGCTCTGTAATCATCATGACACCTTATAATCTTCACCTTAATTCAAATATACTTGGTATTCTTACTTCTGTGTGCATGTGTCTGTGTGTGTGTGTGTGTGTGTGTGTGTGTGTGTGTGTGTGTGTGTGTGTGTGTGATACACATGAGGACGTGGGTGTTTGCATCCATGCATGTGCATGGGTGAGGTCAGAGAAGAATGGCTTTGGTGTTTTCCTCTATTACACTCATTTTTATTCCCCTGAGACTTGGTCTCAGTAAACAGAAATTTTACTGTTTTGGCTAAATTGGTAAGCCAGCAAGGTACTGGAATCCTTCTGTCTCTGACCCTTAATGCTGGCGTTATAGATGCGTGCAGTTACCAACTATGTTTACTGCCATGCTGTGGATTTCAACCAGGTTCTCCATGATTGCACAGTCTCCTTACCCACTGACCTACATCCCTAGGCTCCTCAACAACAGCTCTGATTAAACTCAGAATGGTTTGTTCTATATTGCAGCATAATTATGTCATAGTTAATGCTAACATTTAAATTTTAACTCAGGTAAATACATATTACAAAATGTACTATAAATATATGCTCTTAAATATTTAAATCCACCATAGAAGACTATCTTTCTTCTTAATACAGTTCTTTTTAAGGCCAAAGAACACAAAAGACAAATGAGCTACAATACAGTTTAAGGATAATTTTCTTGCAAAAAAATGTTGACGCTTTGAAAGTACTGGTATTAAACTAAGAAATTTACCTTTAAAATTATTACTTTTCAAACTACAAAGCCTGAAAGGTAATTTTCTGTTTAGAACTCTCAACATACATGATTAAATAAAATTTCTAAATGTAGCCACTGTTTAGAAATATAAATTGTAAGTACTTTTGAAATTGCCTAATGAGTAATTGCTTAATTCTGAAATAATATCCATCATAAAACCAAATTCCACATAATAATGTGCAAAATGTTAATATTATGAGCAACTATTTTTAAAAGAATTCCATAAACATTTTGTACCTGTTCATAGATCTACTGAAAGTATTAACAAAAATGCTGAAATAACACTCAGATATATATGCATAGTGGAGAGAAACATGAACAGCATAGTGGACTCACATGAAGGATAATTACTTAATATTTGTCACATCCTTTTAAACTATTTTGTACATTATATCTACCCTACAAAGTAAAAGTAGCTAAGTTTGACATTTATGAAAATGTATAAACAAGACCTTACATATTAATATGACAATACATAGGCATTTTGCTTTTTGTATTTTTCAAGATGTGCTTGTGTATTTTTATCAATATCTGTATTAATTTTTGCAATAAATGCACCATAAATCCTTCTAAGATCAAACTATAATGTGCACACCTTTAAGTATACCGAAACTGTTATTTCCCTTTGTGAAATCTTTACATAAAGAAATTACCATATTTTAAAGACTCCATCATTTCAATAGTCAGATTGAGAGACACAAGTGTCTCTTTTAGAGAATCTTTACTTTTCCAAGCTCTTTACAGTGGACATTCTATTTTAATAGCTGTGTATTAAGTTCTCTGTGTAATCCTTAGTGTCTCACAACAACAGTGTACTTTCAATTCATGAACCTGTCAACTAATTTTATGGTGCTGAATCCCTTTCATGAGAATCTAGGAAACAAATTCTGATTTGTTAGAAGTTATGATACAGATGTTCTTTATTTAAAAGACCTGCTTTCAGTTACTTTTGTTGAACCTAATCTTTTTAATCATTGCTAGTTAATGGAACTATAACCTTAATTTTAAAAGTTATGTTCATTATATGTCAAGGAACATACAAAGGCAAACCTATTAGAATTACACCTGACTTCTCTATGGAAACTCCACAAGCCAGAAGGTCCTTGACAGATATTCTACCAACACTAAGAGACCACTAACCCAGCCCTACAGAAAGTTTTGGAAGGAAAACTCCAACCCAAGGAAGTTAACTACAACCAGAAAAACATAGGCATTAGAGAATCCCTCTCTACCAACAGCCAAAAGAACAAAGGGGTGAAATTCCACACATAATTCCAACAACAACCATTGCAAATCGAAGAAGAATGAGCAATCAATGGTCATTAATATCCCTCAACATTAATGGCCTTAACTCGCCCATAAAAAGACACAGGCTAGCAGAATGGATTCGAAGAAAGAACCCTTCCTTCTGCTGCATACAAGAAACACACCTTACTCTCAAAGACAGACATTACCTGACAGTTAAAAGTTGGGCAAAAATTTTCCAATCGAATGGACCCAAGAAACAAGCAGGAGTAGCAATCCTAATATCTAACAAACTAGATTTAAAATAAAATCAATCAAAAGAGATGAAGGAGGTCATTACATACTCATCACAGGTGAAATCCACCAAGATGAAGTGTCTATCCTGAACATCTATGCCCCAAATACAAAGGCATCCACATTCGTAAAAGAAACATTACTAAAACTTAAATCACATATAAAACCCCACACAGTTATAGTGGGAGATTTCAACACACCACTCTCACCACTAGACAGGAATACCAGACAGAAACTCAACAAAGAAGCAAAGGGTCAAATAGAAGTAATGACCCAACTGGGATTAACAGACATCTATAGAGCATTTTATCCACATAAAACAGAATATACCTTCTTCTCACCACCACATGCACATGGAACCTTCTCAAATATCGACCACATACTTGGCAATATATCAAACCTCAGCAGCTACAAAAAAAATTGGAATAACTCCATGCATCTTATCAGACCACCAAGCTTTAAAATTAGAATTCAACAACAACACAAATTGCAGAAAACCTACAAACTCATGGAAATTGAATAATGTACAACTGCACCATTCCTGGGTCAAAGAAGAAAAAAAAAATTAAAGACTTCCTAGAATTCAATGAGAATGAAGACGCAACATACCCAAACCTATGGGACACTTTGAAAGCAGTGCCACAGGAGAAGTTCATAGCACTAAGTGCCCACATGAAGAAACTGGAGAATAGTTATACTAGAGAATTAACAGCACAGCTGAAAGTCTAGAACACAAAGAAGCAAACTTCCCCAGGAGGATTAGACGCCAGGAAATAATCAAATTGAGGGCTGAAATAAATAAAGTAGAAACTAGGAAAACAATACAAAGAATCAATGCAACGAAGAGTTGGTTCTTTGAGAAAATCAACAAGACAGACAAACCTTTTTCCAAACTTACCAAACAGCAGAGAATGAACATGCAAATTAACAAAATCAGAAATGAAAAGGGGACATAACAACAGACTCTGAGGATTTCCAGAGAATCATCAGGTCATACTTTGAAAACCTGTACTCCACAAAATTTGAAAATTTAAAGGAAATGGATGACTTCCTGGATAGCTATCACTTGCCAAAACTAAATCAAAAACAGATAAGCAATTTAAATAGACCTATAACCCCTATGGAAATAGAAGCAGTCATCAAAAGTCTCCCAACCAAAAAAAGTCCAGGTCCAGATGGACTCGGTGCAGAATTCTACCAGACTACTATACCTATAAAAGCTTTCAATCACTATAGATGGAGAAAACAAGATATTTCGTGAAATAACCAAATTTAAACAATACATATCCACCAACCCAGTCCTACAGAAAGTTCTGGAATGAAAACTCCAACCCAAGGAAGTTAACTACAGCCAGAAAAACATAGGCAATAAATTCCACTACCACCGAAATTTCCAAAACAAACAAGAATGTGCAGTCAGTGGACATTAATATCTCTCAATGTTAATGGTTTTAACTTGCCCATAAAAAGACACAGGCTAACAGAACTGATTCAAAGACAGAGCCCATCCTTCTGCTGCATACAAGATACACACCTCAGATTCATAGACAGATGTTACCCTAGAGTTATGGTTGGGTAAAGATTTTCCAATCAAATGGAGCCAAAAAACAAGCAGGGTAGCAATCCTAATATCCAACAAACTATAGTTTAAACTAAAAATCAATCAAAAAAGAAGAAGGAAATCCATCAAGATGAAGTATCAGTTCTGAACATTTATGCCCCACATACAAAGGCATCCATGTTCTTAAAAGAAACATTACTAAAATTCAAATCACACATAAAACCTCACACACTTATAGTGGGAGAATTCAACACCCCACTCTCACCACTAGTCAGGACTACCAGACAGAAACTCAACAAAGAAACAAAGGAACTAATAGAAGTTATGACCCAATTGACTTTAACAGACATCTATAGAACATTCCATTCAAGCACAAAAGAATATATCTTCTTCTCAGCACCACATGGAACCTTCTCAAAAATCGAACACATACTTGGAAATGTAGCAAAAACCCGCAGGTATGAAAAATTGGAATAACTCCCTGTATCTTATACGACCATCAAGCTTTAAAGTTAGAATTGAACAACACCACCAATAGCAGAAACGATACTAACTCATGGAAATTGAATAATGTGTAATAGCACCAATCCTGTGTCAAAGAAGAAATAAAAAAAGACATTAAAGACTTCCTGGAATTCAATGAGAATAAAGACACAACATACCCAAACTTATGGGGACACTTTGAAAGCCATGCTAAAAGGAAAGTTCATAGCACTAAGTGCCCACATGAAGAAACTGGAGAATAGTCGCACTAGAGAATTTACAGCACAATTGAATGCTCTAGAACAAAGAGAATCAAACTCACCCCGGAGGAGGAGATGCCAGGAAACAATCAAATTGAGGACTGAAATCAATAAAGTAGAAACTAGAACAATACAAAGAATCAATATAATGAAGAGTTGATTCTTGGAGAAAATCAACAACGTGGAAGAATAGAGGAGAACAGGATGAGAGATACCATAATAGAGGGAGTCATTATAGGTTTGAGGACAGATATGGCACTAGTGAGATTTTCAGAGACCTACAAGGATAACACCAACTGGCAATATAAGCAATAGTGGAAAGACTATCTTAAATGCCATTCCCTGATAATGAGTTTGACTACTACCTTACATGCCACCCTAGAACCTTCATCCAGTGACTGATGGAAGCAGAGGCAGGCACCCACAGCTAAACACTGAACTGAACACCTGGAACCCAGTTGCAGAGAGGGAGGAGTGATGATCAAAGGGATCCCGACCGGGCTGGTGAAACCCACAGATACAGCTGACAATGTGGAGCTCTTGGAACCCAGACTGATGGCTGAGAGGCAAGCATGGGACTGATCCAGAAGTCCTAAATCTGGGTGTCAGAGAGGAGGCCTCAGCAACCTATGGGGCCAGTATTTGTCACTGGCAACCAACTGACTTTGGGATCCCATTCCACATCAAGGTATGTTCTCTCAGCCTGGACACATAGGGAAGGGTCTAAACCTTGCCCTGGATGAAATGACAAACTCTGGACATACCCCTTGAAGGGCCTCAACCTCCCTGGGGAGAGGAGTGGGAATTGGGTGGGGGAGTTGGGGAGGTTGGTGGGGGGCACGGGAGGAGGCAACTGTGAGATAGTTGGGATTGATATGTGAAACAAGCTTGTTTCTAATTTAAATTTAAAAAGTAAAATTAAAAAAGGTAAAAAAGAATATACCTCATGAAAAAATATTTTCAATTTAAAATACCAATATACTGTAGAAAAAATTTCAAAAACAGTAAACTTTTAAGATATAATCTAACTATCTTAAAAATCATCTAAGTTATTTACTCATCTAAATTATGTGTGATATTCACACGTTTATGGATATGAAGTGAAAAATGAAAGATCTTTTTTGTCTTTGGAAATGTACAATCTGCTAAAATACTAACATCTCTGAAGCTACATAGGCCCGAAATTGGGTCTCCTCCATTTTCTTTTATGTCATACACCCTTGCACTTCATATCACTCTTCTGGTTCTGCTGACTCCATTCCTAACTAGCCTTCTCATTTCCTTTCTTTTTTGGCTTGGACTTGAATGCTCAATGTAGATTAAAAGTTTTACATTCCTGGTATATTACTTTCCATCTTAGCTATGCCTTTTAAAATATCTTTCTTATTTTACCAAAACAGTGATTGAAACTACAAAATGGATCTCAGCACTCGCATGTACTATAAAATTGGTTATCTACTATTATATTTCTTCATATGTTGTTCATTGTATCCCTTTTCAAAGTATCCTTTACATACACACTTGTTTTTTTTACTTTTTCTAATGCTCTCTTCCCACCATGTGACTGCTTCTCCACCATGTGTCTGACCTCTGTGACAGCTTAAATGGCCTGCCTTTTCTTTTCCTTCTAGTCTCTTCCTCTGGTCAGCTGCTGAATATTTCAGCTTTCCTCCCCTAGAGCATTTTACTTTTTATACACTAATGAAGTAGTCTCTGTGCTTGTTTTTTAGTTCATTTTTCAAATATTTCATTAAAAACACTAAGAATTCCAGGAGGGGACCTTTTATTTCCCCTATATCATTTGGAGATGACAAAGGACCCCACAATTCCAGTAACACCAAGTACAGGATTGAGGAACATATTCATGGGGATTTTAGACATGGAACATGTAAGGATCATTAAATATTAGTTTTTGTGTTAAACACTATAAAACTTTTATTTATGACAAGGAATTCAAATAATTTTTCTATCTCTCACTTTATAAAACTTTTATGCAAATACTTTTATCTGCTCCATCTTGTTAAAATGTTTTAAACCTTCCTCAACCTGGAAAAATCTTTTATTTATACAAAGGTTCTGCTGCAGTCTTAAAACTTTAGTGACTTAAGTGGCCAATACTTTCTTGGTTTCCTTCATTTCTCTTGCTCAGATTTTTTACTTGTTTCTTTATTTTTTCTGTTTTCTTCTGACATAATATTTTTATTGATTATTTGGGAATTTCACATAATACACCCTAATCACACTCAACAGGTGTAACATGTTATAAACTATATAAGCTGTGTCAAATCAGGCTATAGGATATTTTTGTAACTTTATGCCCTTCAAGTTATACATCTTAGGCTTTTTCTTCGAACCACTATATGTTTAGAAATACTTTTCATCAGGAGGAAGATTATAAGAAGAATTATAATGGAGATGACCATAAATTATTATTTAAATATGGACAGTAATCTGGGGAACATTCAAATGGAATACACACAGTGTTTTGAACAGAATAAAGCAAAAGGATATAGATACTCTCAGCTGAAATTCAGTGAGTTATGAATAAATGAATGAATACACATTTGAATGATGAGTGAGTAAATGAATAAATATCTGACTTTTCATAAAACAGAAACAGAAGATGCAGAAAGTAAGATATGAGGCATAGAGTGCCTTAAATAAGTAGGCACTGAGGTTGATAGCTTAGATTATATTCAAGAATTAAGACAGAGATAGTTTGTCTGAAACTAAATCAAAACAGTGTTGAAATTAGAAAGGTTCTGTCCATATATATGTCAAGGTAAAGGGTTAGAATTGACTCAGTAGAATCAGAGTAGTTTTAATGAAGAGGTGAGATGATTTAATTGACCTTTTAAAAAGGTTGTTTCAAATATAAGAGGGAGATCAGCTAGGCTGCTATTTCAGTACACTTCCATTAAAAAAAGGTAGTGGTGTATAGAATTGGAAAGGTTTCGGGGGAACACATCAATTTGTAAGCTAAGCCAAATCAATCACACAAGCAAAATGGAGCACACAAAAATATTACAATCATGAATAATTTATTAGTATGGTAATAAATATAGGACAGAGGTTTGGTTATATTGTATGCATTTAAATGAACCAAGATCTAAAATTTCTACAAAATTTAAAAAGATCTTGTTCCATGCATTTTTTCAGGGATGATTTTGTCCTTTGACCTTCAGAATAACATTTTAATGCAGTAGTTTTCTTGAGCAAAAGTCCTATTGAATATTAGCTTACCACATGATGAAAGTTTGACCTAACTTTACCATGAGTAGAATAATTACTACAATAGTCATTTCACTTCTGTGAAACATCTTAAGCCAAGGTTTATTTGCAAAGCTACTTCACAATACTTTGAGACTTTAATTTCAAATACATTTTGACATTCATGACTGATTTGTCAGTGTAAGTTGTATATGAAATTTGTTGTTTGATTTTATGAACACTTTTCAGTTTATTTTTATGTTTGATCTTTATTAATTAGCTTTTTGTTTGTTTTGTTTTGTTTCTCTGTGTAAATTTCCTGGTGGTCCTGGACCTCACTCTGTAGACCAAGTTGGCTTAGAACTATAATCCTCCTGTCTTTCTTTAGTAGTGCTGAGATTGAAGGCATGTGCCAACACCACATAGCTTTTGAACTTCTATTCTTCTCTCATACATTATATCCCCACCACAGTTTCCCCTCCCTCCACTCAACCCAGTCCCTTTGCCCACGTTCCCTTTACCCCGATCACTTGCTCCTCTGTTTTCCTTTAAAAAAAATAACATGACTCCCAGGGATATCCACTGAATACGTCCTAACAAGATACAGTAAGACTGGAAACAAATCCACATATCAAGACTGGAAGTACCATTCCAGTAGGAGGAAAGGGGTCCCAAGCAGCAAGCATAAGAGTCAGAGAACACACTCACTCCCATTGTTAGAAGTCCCACAAGAACAGAAAGCTACACAGCCATAAGCTACATGCAGAGAACTTGATGACGAGGAAAGATTGTAGGAGCCACCATGAGAATACAGGGCCACAAAATCAGGTAAGCAGCGGTCATAGGGGCCCACAGAAACTGAAATGACAAACAAGGACACTGTATGGGCTAATAAGCCTTTCTGTGTCAAGTTTTCTCCTTCTGTCATAGTCTCATGCCCTTCAATGCCCATTTTAAGTTGTGCCAATTCTTCATGTACTTACAGGTCTAGGAGGAAAAAATATATGTTAAGTATTTATCTGTATGAATTACTAATAGAGGAGAAGTGTTCAGTGATCAAAGTTCCATCTTCCTTCCAAACCACTTTTCTGGCAGAATGCTTTTAAATTTTTTGACTATACTTAGTGTTGACAATTCAGACATTAATACCCAAACACAAAGGAATTTTAGAATGTGGAACAAGACCACAAGGAAATGTTTAATATAGTTAAGAAAGTTTTCCAACATTGAAAAAGAATACAATTACAAAAGATTAACATAATATTTAAATGACGAAGCACTTGTGAATACTTATTAATGTGGAACCTTCAGAGATCTGAAATTTTCAATTGCATGCAATTCATTTGAATACACTTTAGATTTACCTAAATAAAACTATTTTTTCTTTCTTTCCATTTTTTATTTTTTAATCTCATTTTACATTGCAACCACAGTTCTTCCTTCCAATCCCACACCTCCTCCTACCTCCCTCCCCTCCCCCAATCCACCCCCAGTCCATACCTCCTCACAGGTAAGGGCTCCCATGAGGAATCAACATAGTCTGGCTCATTAGGTTGGGGCAGGGCCCAGCCCCTCTCCCATGCATTGAGACTCAGCATGGCATCCCACCATAGGGAATGGGCTCCAACAAGCTAGCCCATGTACCACTTTTACACTGTGGTCATATAAACATTCAAACAAAGGAAATGATCACATCTTTATGCATTCATTTGTGTTTAAATACTATTTGGTATGAACTCAAATGAGCTCTGAAAAATTCACAGCTCACCTATCAGTGTATTCCATAATAGTCCACTCTGAATCTCTCATGGCTGCTTGCCTCACTCCACGGTGCTCTATTTTATGAAGTGTTTTGTTATTGGTTTGTTACCTTTATTTTGAGAAAGGGTACTGCTACATATCCCAGACTGTCCTTGAATTTTACCACCTGGCCTCAACTGCCCAAATGTTGTTATTATACACATGCTTTTTCCATGCCTGACTCTTATATAAAATTTCACATTTACTTACTACTAACTGTCAGAAAGGAAGAACATAGTCCTATAGTCCTATAAAGTATCCATGACCTTTCAAAAGACCAAAAACGTCAATAATTTTAAATGTACATTTTAATCAATAATAAAGCTTTATGTGAAGGTATAATATACTTAAGACTTAATTTTACTATGCGGCACTAATTTTATCATCAAGCACTATTATAATTATTCATATTTTAATCTCTGATGCTATCACATAGGATATCAGAGCTGTATATTCTCCTTTCCATGATAAATATGAATCATCATAAAGCTTATTTAGGCTCTGAAATTCACCCCTGCTTTACAAAATAAAATACCTGTAATTTTAATAAGCAACAAACACTGAAATATTTTTAAACTACCTTTTGCACAAAACACTTTAACTTGACAGTATCCAAATTTCACATTTGAAACATGAAATAGAAATATTGAATGTCTTAGGCAAAAACAACCTTCTGGGCAAAAACGGCCTTCTAGTCTTTAATATATGATCCTGTATATTTGTGTTGGTAGATTTAAAATTACTTCCATTTCAGGAGATGTTAGATCTAAGCAGTCTGTCTCCATCACTAACTAGCATCACATCAGTGCAGCAACAGTTGTGAATTTACCAATTAATGGTGTCTCAGGAATCCACTTTGATATCTGAGTCTCTCAGAGAGTAAGATTTTAAATACCAAAAAAGTTTGTTCATATTAACATGAACAAAGTTCTGAAGATAGTTGATATTTGAAAAATTCTGTGTCATACCAATTATGTGAATCTATGGTAGCTAGTTATATCCAATTTGAACATTTAGCATGTACTGTCATAGTCTGTGATTTGCCTACAAAAATATCAAGAGGTTGGTATTTGTTACATATGCAGTCAAGAAGTATTTTTGGCTATAGACATCTTATCAACTCATTAGCTTAAATGATTAATTACAACTCATTTTATAAGTTTATTTATTTACTTATTTATTTTTGAAATATGGATTCTCTGAGTAGCTCCAGCTATCCTGAAACTTGCTCCATTGACCAGGCAAGCCTCAACTCCCAGATATCTGCTTGCCTCTGCTCCCGTAAAGCTGGGAATAAAGAAGTGCACCAGCCACCACAGCCTACTGACATTTGACATTCTTATTTCAGGAATCAGATTAGTTAATTTAGGGTGGCTACAGTGCTACTTAACTACTCTTTCTTTTCCAAACAGGCTGCTGACCTTTTCAAGCAGGACTTGCAGTATTGTTTAAGGAGTAGCCTGAGTATAATATTTGTGGTAAGATTTACTTCAGTGTATCTATATACTATTTATAAGCAATAAAGAGTAGTGTGCGTTGTAGTGTGCGTTGGGCATTGATGGTGCATGCCTTTAATTCCAGCACTCGGGAGACAGAGGCAGATGGATCTTTGTGAGTTTGAGACAAGTCTGGTCTACATAGCAAGTTCCAGGACAGCCTCCAAAACAATACAGAGAAACCCTGTCTTGAAAAACAAAAACAAGAAAACAAGAAAAGAGTAGCAAAGAATAATTTTGTTAACCTTCTACAATTCTGTTGCAAACCTTTCTTCTCAAATGTTGTAAGTTCTACCTCCACCACATAGCTTTCTCTATTTTGGAATTTTGGGTTATGATTCCCTGCTAACCTCTGTCTGGGGATAGCTAATTATATAAAAAGGAAAATACATAGATGTGAATGCTCAAATTATGCAACCATTTAACCATAAGAAAACCCGAATTAAACCTCATTCAGACAAATGTCATTCTGATTAAGGGGGTTTTATCAGACAGCTGTGAGGGAGTCTCTAGACTAACTCAAGAACAACCCCAGAATACTTCACCTCCTCAATGGTTGCTTAAATGAAAATGATCACATAGGGATAGAATTGTATATTAAGCATAATTTAATTTTGATGATTTACTACTACTAGTATTATAACATGAATAACAGATTGCAGATATACTACCTTGGGTACTGATAAAAATACCATTGTTGTAGTTTGTTTCTTTATGTGACAAGGTCTAGTACATAACCCAGGCTGTCCTTGAGCTCACTATCAAATTCAGGCTCCACATGCTTCAGCCTTATTATTGTTGAGATTAAAGTTGTACACTACCACGTTTTTTGGGATCCAGAATAATAATGAGCAAAATTAATTCATGAGGTCGTTGTCTTTCATGTACATATTTTCTTCCTCTTCACAGGACTTTTTATGTTCTCTAAAAGATTAGTATCAGTAGTAGCTAACTTAAAAATATGTTGTTATATCATGAGACTAATATTTACTTTTACCTATATATTTCATGAATATATTATAAAAGGAAAGATTTCCATATCATGTCAATATTGTAACCAGAGACATTTTAGAGATTATGTTCTAAAGATTTTCTGTATTTTTGTTATTAGGTAGGTTTATTAAAGTCATGACATGATTAAATTCTCTAGAATCTCCCGTAACAAAGTTCTTTTTTTGGCAATGAATGGTCTTGATAGTAGCAATAAAAGAGATGAATGTCACTATTTTTTCTAAATAATGACACACTGTATTCTTATGATATATTGGTAATTGATCATATAGATAATAATGAAACTGAGGGTAAGGGAGGAAAAATATCAAAAAAAAATTCTAACACCAATCAGTTTTCTAAAGATAAGTTTCCTCTACTATTCTATAACATTCCAATTCTTCTTTTTACTCAGAACAAGATTTGATACATAAAATTTAATTCATATCTACTGAAAGAATAAATGAATAATATGATATGATAAATTTTGTACATGTTAAATCCAAGTTGCATTTAAAACTAAATATAAAAAATAGAAATATAAACTGGAGTTTTATGAAGAGAAAATTATCATTTTCTGTTGGATAATGAAGTACTTGAATTTGAAATTTGAATTAAAAAATACATATGAAAAATATTCCAATTTATTTTAATGAGTAAAATTTGCACTAAAACCATTATCAACAGAAAATAACCAATAGCATAACAAAAAGAGTCATTACCAAGTGCTGATGAGAATTTGAGTAAACAAATTATTTTGTGAAGTTGTTGGAGATAGTTTGAAATAACTTTGTAAATATATGAATATACCATCTCAGTTAGTGTCCAAGAAAAAACTAGATGCAACTGTATTTTTAAAGCGAGTAGGGGGAGGAAGAAAATGGAACAGGAAACAGGCTTACTTCACTTTGTAGATTTGTCCTTTGGGTTATTCATTGGAAACCAGAAATGTCTGTATGGAACCAAAACATCAAAATTTACGCAGCTCCTGCCAAACAAAATGATTGGGGAACAAAGGGCTGGTAAAAAAAAATGTACCCTGGCTTCTTCCAGTAAAAATGTATGCCAGGTCTTTACTATCAGAGAGAAAGCACCAGTTGAAAGCCAAGCACATGTGACTCACAGTGGTCAGTTTTCCAAGGTACAGCATAAAAGAGATAAGGAACACAATCAATGGCACATGCCTTAACCATTTACTCAACTATCTCATTTCCCAATGTCCTCTACAAGGAGTGGTGTCTATATTATGCAAAGAAAGCTGATTGGTAAAAAAAAAAACTGTCACAAAAGAATGGGCGCAATGTAATTCCAATTAATGAAGTGAAATATCTTGTGGGGGAAGTTATTTAGGAATACAGCCATGTGTGCCAATAATATCAAAAGCAAAATTAAGGTTTGTGATTATCTCTTCTGAAAATGATGGAATCATGGAGGGGTATATCACTGGATTCTAGTCAATGGGAATAAGTAAACATAATTGTTTAGTATTATTGTATAAAACAGATACCTTGAAATACTTTATCTGTGTTATAAAATATTAAAATACCATGTATATTCAAACGACTGACAAGATAATAGCTATCAACCCAAAGGAAAGAAGGCATTTGTCCTCTGAACTTTCATGTATTTTCATCCTGAAAGATAGAAGTTTAATAATCACAGTAGAGTAGAGGCTTCTCTGGGGACAAGACAGGAAAGATTGTTGTGAAAAATGATTGTTCACATAGTTTAAAAGTGACCTCTGGTGACATTTTCCTTGGCACTTCTACTTGTACAAATCATTGTCAGTCACTGTTGAACTTTGCAGCATGCATTTTCATGCTGGAAGGCTCTATTGCAGTTACTATGTATCTCCATAAAAAAGAAAGCTATTTAAAAATCGTCCTTTTAAGAAGTCATTTTGAGTACTTGTTATAACATCAAGCTATGAATTTAAAATAAACTCACCGAATTTCATCACAATTTATAACACGGAAAATAGGCTATAGGTCTTTCAAATACTAAAATAATTGCAAAATGAAATGAAACCACATGTATCAGATGTGAAGAATCCAACAACAATGAAACAGAGCCCCATTTCCTCTCCTTGTCATAGAAGATTATGGCCCTGGATAACTGGGTAATCAAATTTGTGTTCTTTAACTGGCATGTCTTATCCCAGGACTCATACCTTTGCCTTTATCAGCTCTATGATGGAAAGTGCCTGGGCATGTTGAAGGTCTGATAGTTCAAGCATCCACTGCATGTCTTAGTGTTTCTGTTTCAAGGTTTATTTCAATGCCATAGAAACTTACTCATCTTATACACGGCTCAGGATCTGATTGATGTACTTGGTTATGTATCTATATTCTTATCTGATGTTCCTATGTTCCTGGCAGCTTATGAGCCATAGACAGATTCCCCATGGTCCTGTCCTTCAGAGATACACTTATAAGTTCATTTTAATACTCAGAGGTTCACAGCATTGAGAGTTAAGCTTTTCACCCCAATTTGCAGCTCAGTAACAAACTCATTATTACCTTTCCATCATTTCCTCTTTCCCCTGCCTCCTAATAGTGATTTTGATGGTCAGCTGCCAAATGAGCTATGTACTGTCTAGTCTTATCTCAGGATGGACTAAATTAAATAAATGAATTCAATATGTAAATAAAGCAAATGATGACAAACTACAACCAAAACAAGATTTATTTTCTTCTGAAAGAAAAGCATAGCCTATCATCAAGTATCATTATCTTCTGGGGGTGAAGAATTTTATCTATAATTCCTATATATGACAAACTGTGAAAGGAGATTGCATAGACCTCAAGACCAGATTGGGTACATAGCAAGTTTCAAGCCATCCTGAGTTACAGTATGAGACCATGTCTCATATAAAATAATGAGAATGTATCATTAAAATCCACTGAGAAGAAGTAAGAGAATGTGTTTTTGGTGAAATTTTACTCTGGATACTTACATTATAAACATAATGATATAACAACACTGAAATACTGAGAGATTGATAGAAAAGGATTTAAGAGGTACCACTCTGATGGGGGAAGTCCTTCTGTGTATATGTTGTCTTATTGGTTGATAAATAAAGCACTGTTGGCCAATAGGGAAACAAGATATGTAGGACTAGGAGTCAAAGAGGATTCTGGGAAATGTAGTCAAGGGTAGGGAGCTGCCATGTAATCCCAGGAGGAAAGAGCCCAAGTCTGGCATTCCCGGTAAGATAAGACCATATAAAAATATATATTAGTAATTATGTGTTAATAATTAAGTCAGAGCTAGCCATTGAAAAACCGTAACAAATGGCCAACAGCTTTATAATTAATATAGCATCATGCATGCTCATTTGGTGGCTGATGTGGCTCAGGAACCAGGCTGGAAGGAAGAGTGCACATTACACCACCCTAGTAACTCAGTAACCACTAAAGTCTCTTTCGGCTGCACTTTGTTAGTAACTAGGTAAAGGACAGTTGTTAGAATACAAGTCTTACAGTTACAGTCATATATTTCATAATTTATATATATAAAATTCAAGTTTAGAGAATAGAATTCAAATACTCATGATTCTAACCATTATGTTGAAATGAGGAAACTTTACTGAAGCATATATATTGGACAAAACATTTTGAAAATCCAGATCATGACAAATGTAGGCATGTTTACACTGTCACATGGTGTAAAGTATTACTAGTTTGAATACTAGACCATATAATTCTCCAATATTCTAATATTAGAAATGTTGAGTGGGCAGTAGTCAGGATAGTCAGCCAGTGAATGTGACTGTCGAGTGGAAGGCTAGATTAAGTATAATTATAAAATTGATGTTTTTCTCACCTTTATATTTTTACAATTATTTAATGTTATATGAATATGTATGTACTCACATGAGTGCCTTTACCATGAAGTGATTCTGCTGGCTATGTTTCCATCATACTGAAATTTTACATTTTTTGTGATTTTTTTGTCAGGAGACAAGATTTAAAAAGGTCTCATTAAGTATCCCAGGTTGGGATACCTAATATAAAGATACTGATCATTGAATTTTTAGATGGCTATTTACATTTTCTAGTTTAGACAGGTGTTAGACCATAGGGCTGTACCTTTAGGACTGATCCCATATCCCAAGTAAGACCACATCTCTCTGAAGCCTTCTCTAGGCCAGAAAGTTTACTGTAGCTTGACAGCTCTCAACCACATACATGGTCATTGTCATTCACACTACAATGGAGTAAATAACCTGATGTGAAACTTCCCACTGTCTCTAAAAAGTTATTAAAAGTCAGACTTCTCCTATGTTCTAGGGATTGTTCCAGGAGTCCTCAGTGAGACTATTTCTGCATTTGATCTCTTAAGAGGTTCTACTGCCCTCCCCACATCCCAGCTCATAATCTCTCTCTCTCTCTCTCTCTCTCTCTCTCTCTCTCTCTCTCTCTCTCTCTCTCTCTCTCTCTCTCTCTCTCTCTCTCTCTCTCTCTCTCTCTCCCACCCTTTTCTCTTTATGGTCTCATTTTCAATTAATGAAACTCTTCTCCAGGCTTGAAACAAAAGCTTCTTCTTCCCTTTAAAGTGACCATCATATTTAAATCTCCACCCATTTTATTGTCTCTAATGCTCTCTCTCCCACCCTAAGTGAGGCCCATTCTCCAAGTCCTCTTATTCCAATAAATATCATTGAAGGAAACTATATACATAAGCTTGCTTTGTGGACTGACCTCTTCTGACTAATCTTTATAACAGTAGCCCTCTTGCTGGGATTTGAAGGAGAGGAACAATACACAGTGCTTCTGCCTTAATGTGGTTTATTCTAGATTCCTAAATTGAGTGTTTGTTTTGTTTTATGTGACTTGGTATAGAGACAGATCAATGACAGATGAGTATTGAATCAGTCTTCTCTGTACCATCACCACTTCACTGTAATCAACAAATGCAAACAGAATGAAGGCTGTTGAGCAATTTATATTGCCTGTGGTTCACTGATTCCTTACAAAAATTACATGTGATTAAGTATGTGTATTTCCATTTTAATGACAAAACAACCAATGTTTAAAGAGGAGAAGTGCATGGTCTAACGGCACGAAATTAAAATGATATTATTTATTGAGTATTGTATGTGACTTCATTTTCCCAACTTCTTTATGAGCTATCCTATGGCATGATTGTATCTATTATGATCAATGAATTAAAATATATGAAAATGTCCAATGAAATTTAAGTAACATATAAGAATTAATAATGTCTTATTAATAATGTTCACAATAATTAAGGCATTTACTTCCAGTTGTAATATCCATTGCAGAGATAAATATAGATAACACATTTCTCAGAATATGAAGTCAAAACCACTCTACTTATTCTCTCCAAAAGGAATTGTGCTCAGCATTGTACTATTTTCTTGTTCAATTCCTACTAAAGCTATTAAACTGTTTCAATACATTTGAGTAGATGATTATTCTTTACGGAAAAGGAACTGGATATTATCTACTCTAAATTAAGTCAGGTTTCATGTCATAAACTGTATGAAACATAAAAAATGACACCCAGACAGAGACACATATATCTCAGTGAGTTTGAGGCCAACCTGGTCTACCAAGTGAGTTGCAGGAAAGTAAGGACATTTACACAGAGAAACCCTGCATAAAAAAAACAAAACACAAATATGTACAATTTTAATTTAAAAGTTCTAGGATACCTTGAAAATACTTATAAGAAACAGTTTAAACCCATTAAACATCATTAACTTTACCTTGCTCTTATGTTAGGTTATGATTTAAAAATATTTAAGAGTCTATTTTGTTTCACCAGGTAATATATTTTATTTTATACATTTAGCACTGCCCATGAAATTCTTTCACTGGCATGGTATTAATGCCAAGATATGTTGGACATACAACTGGCTGAAGTTATAAAGAAAGACATATTCTTATTTCTTTTCAATCAAAGCCTGCTAGTACAATGTGAGCTTTGTTTTGATGTTTGTATCCTTATCTATGTATTGTCTTTCAGGTCCTAGGTGTTCAAAAAGTAAATTTCATAAGTACTACCACCAGAATTGAAAGCAACTTGCTTTGTGAGTGTTACCTGCATTTCACACACGTTGCAACAACCTTCCTTGCATAACTCCTGCAAATTCACAAAAAGAACTACTTTCTGATTTCAAAAATCAAAGAACATTTCCTAAACTTGCTCTTTTCAACTTTGCAACTATGAATTACAATTTTTTCTTCTCCCTTATTCTAACTTCTTTCTAACCCTATAGTTTCAGCTCTGAGAAAAAGATGAACGTGAAAGTGAACTGTATCTTCTGGCAGTATTCAGCATCTATGACATAATATTTTCATGATTTATTCTTCATTGAAGGTTACTTGTTGGGTTTCCTAGTTTACATTTAGATGGAGTATATAAATTCTTCATATTTGAAAAATGCAGTCAGGTTTTGGGAGTGCTCTAGGTATCTCCCTCTGTCCTTTTTTACTCTGGGAGACTCCCAGGGATTTATGTCATTCAAAGACTCCCTTTGTCTTTCGAGAAGATTACGCAAATTAAGCTGCTTTACATGGAACATCTTCATAATCAAAAATGATATGATGATTCAGTAAAGTATCTCCCTTGATCTTGCTCCTCTTTCTTTCCCTCATTCTCACCTTTCTCCTTTCCCACTCTCTGTATCAAGCACACAGGATTCATTTCCATATCACTCTGTAGTGGCAACTAAAGATTTATAATAAAAGGCTCAAAGCAATGGGGAACCATATTCTAAGTTAGAACAAATCAAATTCAGGTAATGCTTCAAGTTCACTTAAAAATGTTTATTCTATTTTCTTATCCCATTAATAAAATAAGGTATAATAAAACATTCTAAATAAGTAATGTATGGTTCCTCTATTGACCACACACCACAAACACCATACTTTTATTTTAGGAGTCTATAAGAACAATACTCAACTTTATATGGAAAAACAAAAAACCCAGGATAGGCAAAACAATCCTGTACAATAAAGGAATATCTAGAGGCATCACCATCCCTGACTTCAAGATCTACTATAGAGCTACAGTAATGAAAAACAGCCTGGTATTGGCACAAAAGCAGAGAAGTAGACCAATGGAATTGAATCTAAAACCCTGATATTAATATACACAACCAGGAACACCTGAGTTTTGACAAAAATCTAAACTTATACAATGGAAAAAAAGAAGCATTTTCAACAAATGGTCCTGGCATAACTGGAAGCTGACATGTACAAGATTACAGATAGATCCATGTCTATCACCATGCACAAAACTTAAGTCCAAAGACCTCAACATAAATCTAGTCACACTGAACCACTTAGAAGAGAAACTGGGAGGTACCCTTGAAAACTGGTACAGGAGAATGCTTCCTGAACACAATACCATTAGCACAGACATTGGATCAACAATTAATAAAGGGGACCTACTGAAACTCAGAAGCTTCTGTAAGGCAAAGAACACAGTCAACAAGAAAAAACGGCAGCCTGCAGAATGGGAAAAGATCTTCATCAACCACACATCTGAAAGAGGGCTAATTTACAAAATATACAAAGAATTCAAGAAACTAGTCACCAAAACACCAAACAATCCATTTAAAAAGTGGGCTACAGAACTAGAGAATTATCAACAGAGGAATATAAAATGACAGAAAGACACTTAAAAAAGTGCTCAACATCCTTAGCCATCAGGGAAATGCAAATAAAACCAACTCTGAGATACTATCTTACACCTATCAGAATGGTTAAAAATCTCTAATGACAGTCTGTGCTGAAGAGGATGTGGAGAAAGGCAAACACTCCTCCACTGCTGGTGGGAGTACAAACTTGTACAGCCACTTTGGAAATCAGTCTGGCAGTTCCTCAGGAAAATGACAATAAGCCTACCTCAAGACCCAGCAATTTCACTCTTAGGCATATACCCAAAGGATGCACATTCATACAAAAAGGACATATGCTCAACTATGTTCACAGAAGCATTATTTGTAATAGCCAGAAACTGGAAGCAACCAAAATGTCCCTCAACTGAAGAATGGATAAAGAAAATGTGGTACCTTTACAAAATTGAGTATTACTAAGCGGAAAAATAACAAAGGAATCTTGAAATTTGCAGGCAAATTGATGGAACTAGAAGAAACCATCCTGAGTGTCATAACTAAGTCACAAAAGGACAAACATGGTATGTACTCATTCACATATGGATATTAGACACAGAGCAAAGGATTACCAGCCTACACTCCATACCTCAAGAAAAGCTAGGAATCAAGAGGACCCTAAGAGAGACATACAAGTTTTTCCGGAGAAGGGGGAAGGGACAAGATTTCCAGAGCATGTGGGGTGGGATTTAGGTGAAAGAGAAGGGCAGAAGGGGGGGGGACAACATGAGCGACCAGGAAGATAGGAAATGGGGAAGAATAGAGGGGAGCAAGAAAAGAGATACCTTAATTGAGGGAGCCATTATAGGTTTAAAGAGAAATCTGGTTTTCGGGTAATGTCCAGAGATATACTAGGATGACCCCAGTTAAAAATTCAAGCAATAGGGGAGAGGCTATCTTAAATATCCTTCCCCTATAATGAGATTGATGGCTACCTTATATGCCATCATAGAGCCTTCATCCAGTAGCTGGTGGAAACAGAAGCAAAGATCCATAGCTAAGCACTGAGCCAAATACGTGAAATCCATTTGTAGAGAGGGAGGAATGATGAGCAAAGGGGTCAAGACCATGCTGGGGAAACAGCTGACCTGAAAAAGGGGGAGTTCATATATCCCAGACTGACTGCTTAGAAACCAACATAGAACAGAACCAGGCCTCATGAATGTGGGTATCAGTTATGAGGAATGGGCAGTCTATGGGGCCCCTGGTAAAGGAACAGCTTTTATACTTAATGTACAAAAGGACATTGGGAGCCCATTTCCCATAGAGGTATACTCTCTCAGCCTAGACATACAGGAGAGGGCCTAGGCCTTGCCCCAATTATGTGACAGAATTTCGTGATCCCTGTGGAATGCCTCACCCTTTCTATGGAGTAGAAGAGGGATGGGATGGGGATTGATGGGGGCATGGGAGGGAGAGAGAGGGAACTGGGATTGATATATAAAATAAGGCTGTTTCTTATTTAAATAAAATGAAGTCAAAAGAGTACAAAAAATATTTTTAAAGAGAGAAATATAACATGTATTATTGAATTCACCCTTAAACATCAATTAATTGTCTACACTCAATTAGGTGTATAAAAGTTTCCTTTCAGTGATCAATAGTAAGTAAAAGTCATACATGTGGGTCTTGATATATGTGAACTTTTGAAATATATATTCCATTGCTTTTAACTAACATATATTGTGTAATATGGTATGGATTATATGCATTGTTAGTGAAAAGCTGGCTGGCCAATAGCAGGGCAAGAAGAGATTGAGCAAGACAGCAAGATAATGATGGGAGAAGCATGGATAGAGTCAGAGGAGTTGAGAGAGACAAAAGCCAGACTCCAAGCAAGCAGGATGTATAGAAAATGAGCCACATGGCAAAGCATAAATAGAAATATGGGTTAAGTATAAGAGTGAGCTATTAACAAGCCTGAGCTATCGACTTAACATTTATAATTCATATTCAGCCTTTGAATTAGTTATTTGGGATTGGGCAGTTGGGACAGGAAATTTCCATCTACAGTAATTGCTAGCTATTATGGATAATGAGAGTATGGTATTCTTTTTTAAGTATTGTCAGAAAAAGTATTTTTCATAATTTTTAATAATTTCCCTAGCTTTGCTTTTTGTATTGAAATAACTGATACTGAAAACCCTCTACCTCTATTGTCATAAGTCATAATATTATCTAACTCTGAAGTTTATGTATAAAATCTACTTTTAGTAAATAGAGAATAAGTACAGAATGAATACCCTTAAGCCCTGTAAGGGGCTGATTTTCTCTCTACCTTCTCTTTTTGTCCCACCCCTCCTCCTTTGTTCCCATTCTCCCCTCCTCTCTCTATCCTTCTCTTTTCTGACAGTTGTTAAGAATCCAACTTAGTTAAATTCAGTGTACTGAAAATAAGCATTTGGTATAGTTTCAAATTAGCAGGAGGTATTTTGAGAAATAAACAACATTCATTCCACAAATATTTGTGAAGTGTTTATTTTATGCAATGATGTTAGCAAGACAATGGAATCAAAACAATAGGCAAGACAAACAGGAAAATGGTCTCCTAGAATCTCCAGTTTATTACAAGTAGTAGAAAGTGATAAAAACCAAACCAACCAAACAAAAACCCCAACAACCCTACAATATAAATATTAATGAAAGAATGAAAAAGACACTAAGACAGAGCACAGAATACACAAAAAGTACAAGAAATAATGTAAATCTCATAATTCAAGTAAGGATATGTAAGAAAGTTCAACTAGAGTGGGAACTGCAGGGCAAAAAATGATTCTACTTAGCAATATAATGACCCAGAACTAAAACGCTTCTAATGAGGTATATTTAAGTAGAATGTGACCTCCACCAATATGCTGAGAAAAGATAAGGAAACTTAATAATGTAATGTGCTGTTAAGAGAAAATGTGTTCGCTCATAGCTTCTTGATAGAAGGGGCTTGACAATATGTTATAGTGTGTATACGTGTCCATGTGGATGTATGCATACATGTATAGCATATGTTTAAAAGTACACATGAGAGACTGCTAAAATTAAATGAACATAGTGATACAAACCTGTAATCTCAGCACTTGGGGATTCCATGATGTCCTACAGAGCAAGTTCAGTATCAGCCTGGATTGCATGGAATCTTAGTTCAAAATAGAGCAAGTATCTGATGTGGCAAATCAGGGAGAATGAGGCAGGAGGGGATCAACCTGGATTACAGAGTGACACACCACCTTAAAACATACCAAAACCCAAACTAAACTACACTAAACCAAAACTAAGCAAAAAAGACTGTTAAAAACAATTATGTCAATTGAAATAGTATAGATCGATACACTAAGAAAATTATTCTCATTGTATGTCAACTTTCCTTCCCTTACTTGTATTACCAACAATAAGTTAGATAACTAGAAGTTCAAGAGCACTGTAGTAGTCTCTTATTGCTGAAAAAATACTTCGTACAAAAAGATTATGAATATGCACAACAACCACTTGTCCATCCTTTCATAACCTCTATATTTAGTTCTTCTAAATCTTTGTTTAGCACTTAGACTCAAGGCATGGTCCAATGAAGACCTATAAAGTATACAACATCAGACAGTTTTCTCATTTACTAAATTGACAGTAAAGAAGAATATCTAGGGTGGAGGTGTAGAGGAATGGAGAAACAGAAGGAGGGTAGAAGGAAGGAAAAAAAGAAAACTAAAACATTTCCAAGCTTGCTTCAGATTTTTTCTGTTATGCAAACGTCACATCATATGGTAGAATTTCAATGATGTTGCTAGATCTGTAGGTATTGCTCAGTGATAGATCATCATACTAGTATGCTAGAGGCACTGGGTTCTGTTTCCACACCACAATCACACACAAACACACACATATACATTGAACATTTTATGAAGGAATTTCTTATAATTGAATTACAAAGGAATTTCTCATAATTTAATTACAAAAATAAAATAGAAATACTAGTATATAATTTGCATAAAATGCAAATACAATTTTAAAGCATTGTCAACATAGTTTGTAAATATTTCTCTTAGATATAGAATTCTATGTCTATGTTGCTTATTTTCAGACAGTAATTGCTATTATTTCATAACCAATTTCACCTTTTTAAACAGGACTTTTCATAACTAGAAAATATATTTTCTTCACTTAAGTTTCACTAATGCTATAAGTTGTAAAGGTCAAATTTCATTAAAAGTATGAGATGAAGGTAAAGTAAAATATGATATTCTGCTGATGTTAACAATAATTGTCTTTGGTACTTCATTGATAAATTAATTCAAAGTAATTTTTACAAAAGAAAAATTGAAAATTCACCAAAGAATTAAAGGAAAGTATAGCTGCTTTTCCTATATATTTGCTATGTATTTTAAACAATTTTTATAGGAGTCGTAAGGTTTTCCTGGCTTTGTTTTATTAAAACATAATGAGCCTATAATCTCGTATTAACACAAAACCTTAAAATTTAATTGGAGAAGACACTCAAATTAGTAGTTCATTAGATTAAAAGTGGGCTTTTGTTTTACTAAATGAAGCTTTCAAAAATATTATCTATAGACATGTTTAAATATCCAAGTACCAGAGTATTCTTATGTAAATATCAGCAATGCAGCTTGCTGGCATGAGGAGATAGGGGAAATGTCAAAAGAGAAATACAGAAATTATCAAAGTAGGACCTAAAGAAGACTCTTTGAATATTGAAAATCAAAAGGAAACCCTCAGACATTTGGATTCAGACTGTTCATATATGTTTGACTATAAAGTAAATCTCTCTTTATGAAATAAGAATTAGAATAGCAGAATGTTAGCCAGCTTGATAGTTTTTCCTGAGTTCATCTAATGGTGTGATACCTGTTTCAAGCTGAAGCTATACTGCATATATAGCTCCAATCTGATTGAGCTGAAGAGATTTATTTTAAGAAAACGGTTTTTAACCCAATGAAAATATAACAAAATAAAATTTTAGAGATTCAGGATATATCCTGTACCTTGTGAAATGCATATGAACAATTTACCAATGGAATATGTGTATAGGCAGAGATAAAAATGACAGGTTACACCCATTACTGCATGAAATGAAATACTGCCAAAACCACATGAGTAGTCAAAATCCAACCCCCAAAGAAAGTCCATTATCATATCTGCAAACATTTATAAACATCAAAACTGTGCAATTTTAAGATGAGATGAAGAACTCTACCTTGTTTATTAAAATCAGACAAATCTGACATTAATTTGGGAAGTTTGAAAAAAATTAAAAAATGACTCTGAAGTCAACAGCTTGGCGATATTTGCATCATTGCGGATATGTAAATTGCAATGTCATAGTCTAAACTTTTCCCAGTAGCAACCTTCTGAATTCTTTACCTCTTTCTTTAAGAAAAGGAATTAGTGACTTAATTGTGGCATATGGTACATATCTTGTACCATTCTCAGAATTTTATCATAGTGAATTGGGGTAACTATGTCAGAAGATGTGTGAATTATATCAGGAATGTTGTTGGCATATTATTTAATAATATGCATTAAAATTCACATCTAAATTCTAAATTTGATGCCATATGCAAAATTCTTGGCTTAATGCCTACCATATCATAACTCTTCCATAAGATTAAATTGCAATTATTTATCAATGAATTCATTGAGTTGTATACTGCTATATCCATCAGGAAATTACATGAATCTCTATTTTTATTTGGACAACCTGCCTATGTGAGAAAATCTCCAGCTTATTTAGACTTTCTCAAAAGCCCTCTCTGTAAAACATTCTTATCTGTTGTGGAAGAGTTCTGGCTTGAAAGGGCACTTGTTTCCTTTTACTGGGTAGTTGATAGGTGCTCAATTGCTATTTGTTTATTGCACATATGAAGAAATGAAAAACTTGTTAACTGAATACAATTTGGGGTATTAAGGTACATATGTTGATATCTTAATTGAGTTATAAATCCCAGGAAGCTGACTTAGGACTTAATCGCAACATCCTTTCAATCCTTAGTTTCAACATTAATCTTCCTGAAAATTTGTTCTTATGTCCTCCTAGACCCTTTATCTCCCTAATTAGGACAGTAAATCTGATATTCACAGCAGTATGGTGCAGAGATAATATTATTTGGCTTAGAAACAAAATACATATATTTCCCTGATTCCTCATAAAAGGCATCATGGGTGTTAAAATATAAAACTATCACATATAAAAATAACCTATGCATTAGATTATTCCTACCCTTTCACCAAGATAAAATATGCTCCTCATATGCCCAAGAAGAGCTTTAAGGACAATATGGATACATAAAATTTTAAGACCTTATATGAACAAATCAAAAATACTTTTATTACATGGATAAGAAATTGCAAGCTATTTATTACATGTGATAAATTTTTAGATAGAATATTAGAAATGAAGAGGTGTTTTTTTTCTCTAATGTTTGTGAAATAACTGTATTTCTCCTCTTTGTAAACAGTTTAGATGTCATTTTCCTTTTTGTTCTAAAAGTTATGTTTTATATGATCTAATATCTTTCTTCAGAACACATCACTTCTGTTTCCAGTTACAGGAATTGAGATAACAGACTTTGTGAATATTTATACATTCATTAAAATTTTATCCTGTACCATACTTATTTGCTTGCTAGTAAGAAAACTGCTGTTTTTATTTCCCTCTTGTTGTTTTTATGTGATTTGTCAATTCAGTAACATGACTCTATAATATTTTGTACATGTATATGTGTGAACTATAAAACTCTCATTGATAATAGCATATAGTATATATCAAAAATCCAAATTCCTATCTCAAGAATTATCTTAGTCAATGTGTTCCTTCGATTTTTTCATTAACTTCTTTGATGATCATATATATCTAAATCTAGCAATCATACATCTTTCAAACACCATTATATTTAAAATAATCAGTGGAGAAGACTTTTTAAATTGAGATGTTACAATATAATTTAAGAGACTTTAAAAGAAATTCTCTCATATAAGGAGACATATCTGTTATTATTATAACCTTAACTTACTGCCTATTCACAAGCTTATTTATAGTTTCATTCTTTTGTTCCCTGATTCCTTAGTATGTTTAAATTTTCCGTAATATAAAGGGAACTATGCATACAAATACTTTAAAAATCAACATTCAGTGATTGAATTTAAGGATGAATAAGGGAATGAAAAAGAAATGTGCTGTCTATTTTGGAGCAAGAAAGCACTGGTGCCTATAACAGAGAATGGATAATAGTCATGAGGAGATGGTTTACATGGGAGTAGATAATTAGTTCCATTTGGGATATTTAATTTTGAGAATGATGGGGGGGACACTTAATTGGAGATGTTGTGTAGGTATAATGATATTAAGAGAGAAAAATTTAATTATAGCTCCACCAAATTATATCAGCTGTGTCCAAACCATATTGATTGCTTGTGTGCATAGCTGGTGTTTAGTGTAATGCACAAGAATGTGCCTAACCTCCCGTTCAACTGTAATTTGTTTTGCTTTCATGAAGAATATGAAGGATGGCATAGTAGAATCAGGATGCATACATGGGTGCTGTCTCACATTACTCTCATGGCTCTTGCAGATCTCCTCACACAATTGATAATAGTGTGTCAAGTGCAAGTTATTTATTGTGGAAACTAAGGATAGTAAAATCCATCATATACTTGAAAGCAGTTGGAAGTGATGAACTAGACTGCCTCTGTCTTAGGCTTAAAAGCCATTCTATTTCTGATTAAACCTCTCTTTCTCAAGAATTAGCCTATGCCCAGCCTGGAACCTTAAATACAAATAATTCTGTACTCCTGTCCCAGAAAATGATAACGATGTCTTAGTTCAAAAAGTTATTATATCCATCATGTCACACTACTTTTGCTTCAAAAGGTTATTACTACCTCTTGTCATGACTACCTTGTTATGATGACCATACAGTCATATCTTTGTTTCAGGAGTCCATTATGACTAATTTGTTTTGGTCCTGTAACCCCAACTATTTTGCTCACCAAGTCCCTCATTTGGAAGGCACCTACTCCTGAGCTATAAAAACCTTGTCATCTGTGTCCAGTGTTGAACTCTTGAACTCTACCTCTAGGGGAAACAGCCCATGTACACAAATAAAAATGCATTCTTTAATTAATTGTTTACTTGAATTGATTTGGTCATGATGATTTGGGTTAATGATCTTTCTCCTTAAATATTTGTGATTAACAGAAGATCAAAATTTGTTGAAAAAATGTATGATCCTGTGTTATTATATTTTCAAAACCATGAACTTCTGCTAAATACATGAGTAAAAAAGAGCTTTGAGTACTTATGGGACTAAGATCTTACAGAAATTTGTTTCTTGGTGATTTATTGTTTTAAAAACACACACAATTCAATCATAAGTTATTTTACTGACCCTTATTTTGGAGCTTCCCTTAAACATTAAACATTTCAGAATTGTGAAATTATCCTAATAGTCACCAAGACAACATTCAGTCGCATCCCTCTAAGCTTTGGCATATACTGGTGGTCCCTTTCAACTGCAATGTAAACCCTATTCTTCTGTAACCCCAACATTATTGCTGAACACTTAAAATATTATCCCTCTTTTCTACTATTAGGAAAAATACTCATTTCCTTAATGATCGACTGTTCATTTCAAATAAGTAGGCAAGATCCAATTTGGAAAAGCTATTACTACTGGAAGTGGAATATCCAATGTTTTATACTGTATATACTAGATTATAAACTCATTAAATATTTTGTCTATTTCTTCATTTTTTCTGTCTTCTACACCTAATCCAAACACAGACATATAATAGGTAACTAAGAGAAGATTCTTAAATGAATGGTTAAACCATCAGTTTTAGAGGGAAATATAATAGTAAACTTTAAGAATTATCTCGTTTGATATCAATATGATGCATTAATAATGTAAATGGAAGGTCTGGAGAGATGGCTCAAAGGTTAAGAGCAATTATTGGTTTTGAGGGAAAGAAAGGCTTAGTTCCCAAAACTCACATAGCAGTTCAAACCTTGCATAAAACTAGATCCAAGGGATATAGCATTCTCTTTTGGCCTCCTTAAACAGCAGGCATAAGCACAGTATGCTTCATAAATATAAGCAAATAATCATAAATATAAAATAAAAATAAATTGTTTTTAAAATGCTAATGAAATCCTAACAAGGACATGATCCTAAATCTATTATAGTCAGACATCAGGTCAAACAAATTGTTTTTTACTTGTTGTGGGGAGAATGCATGTTTATTATTGATTATTGTATTATGCTCATTATTAAATTATATAAGCAACATGCAGTTTCACTGAAACACATATTTTAAAGATAATTTAGTATAAATAAATTAAGAAATTATATTATTTTAAGCTGTTTAGTCCATTTCTAAGCATAATGAGCAGGAAAACATTAATAGAAAAATTATATTCTTACTTCTCAGGCAAGAGATTCAAACAACTGTGTATTTAAGTATATATGTACGTGTCTGTGTATACTTACATTGACATATACTCATATGATAACTACCCAGTGACAACTGGTTTGAAACGCATACATATACAGGCTTGTGTTTGAAAATTTAAGAGCATATGTAATAAAAGTAACGATGCTAATAAAGTGAGAATATTCTAGTTTCAGAGCAAGATCATAACTCATCAGGACATTTACAGCCTGTGTATTTATAAAACAGAGGATACAGCACTATTTTCTATGTAGGAACACAAGGCATTTTAACTATAGGTAGAAATAAGGAGGAAATAACTAAATACTTATATAATGTTACAGGAATAAAAACAGGGAGTTGTGGGCATACATAGAGAAGAATAGCAATACAAATGGGTTAATCTGAGGAGAAGGGACTTTGAAAAGCACTTTGCATTATCTTGAATTTGAATGTTGGTGAACTGAGAAAGGAAGTATCTTTTTAAATGCAAAACTCCAAGTACAGCAATTCCCTGACAGCTGGAGCTGGGGATTCCCACCCTCTAATTTATGCAGAGAATCAAGTTGACACCAGAGAAAGGAAGGGAGAATAGGAGAGATGAGCCAGCAACTGTAATACTTCTGGATGCAACCTCTCAGCACTCTAAACCCATTTCCAAGATGTAACATAAATGAACTTTACACAAACATAGATACTTAAGTTCCCCATGAAGGTTAACAAACCTGCCTCTTATTTTTAATTGGAAATAATTGTGTTGAAATCAAAACCTGTTTTAAAGAAAGAAGAAATGACTGATCATAGATATTTGTGCATCCTCATAAGAACATATACTTAAATGTATAGATGTAAAAACAAATGGGCTCACAGAGGCACTGAAAACTTAGAGATTTGGGGACCATGTCCTGATGACAAGGAAACAGTAGTATGAAATAGGGCTACTAAGAAAAATGAGAAAAAGTATACAGACTTTGCCTCCCCCCCCCCCTTCTGAAGTTTAGAATCCTCAAAACCTACACAGGTGGGGCTTGGTGATTAAATGTTGGAAAACTGTGCTTTATTTATTTTCGGCATATTAAAGTGAACTGGAATTTAAATGAACTGCAGGAAACTCAAGGCAACAGCCAAAATGAATGACTAAGGAACTAGGAGATTTTAATCTGTGTAAAACTGAAAGAACAAAATACGCAGTTTATCTCTGTACTAATTAAAGGAAAGAGATAACACTAAAAATAACTGAATGGTGCAAGCTTCAGAAGGCAGCAGAAGAGTTCTGGCACAAATGGATCTATTCAGGAAGAGGGGGGATGCTCACAGAAAGAGGGGGGATAGAGAAGGGAGGAGAACAGAGAGAGAGAAAGATATTGGAGAGGCAGAGTGAGAGAGATACTTAATTACACGATGCCAAAGGAAGAGCTGTTGAAGAAAAGTTGTGTGAGATTAAAGGAGTGCTTCTGAATGGGGTACCATCTGAGAGGCAGTGATCACGATTGTATCCTGATGATTGAAGCCGCTTAAGCGAGGCGATTGGCCAGAAAACCCACTACAGGATAAATACCTCTCTGATGTCAAGGAGATAGATGCACAACAAGGTAGGGAGGAGAACAGCAGTATGGCACAGCAGAACAAAAACTGGTGAGTCAGGATTGAGTGCTAGTACAAACAGTATTAATTGTACTCTTACTCAACACACTGCATTGTCTTGTGGCAGTCTGCACGAAAATGGCCCCAGTAGGGAGTGGCACTACTAGGAGGCGTGGCCTTGTTGCAGGAGGTACATCACTGTTGGGAGATTAACATCGAGGTATACTATGCGCAAAATATGCTCAGTGACATAATTGCTTCTGCTGCCTGCAGATCAATATGTAGCACTCTCAGCTCCTTCTCCAGCATCAAGTCAGCCTGCATGCTGCCATGTCCCACCATGATAATAGACTAAGTCTCTGAAACTGTAAAGTATCCTCAACTAAATATTTTCCTTTAAGAGTTCCTGTGGCAAGGCAATGATGGCATGGTACATGCCCTTAATCCCAGCCCTTGGGAGGCAAATGTGTGTGGATGTCTGTAAGATCAAGGCCAGCCTGGTCTACAGAGCAAGTTCCAGGACAGGCTCCAAAGCTACACAGAAAAACCCTGTCACGAACCTTACCCCCAAAAAAGGAGTAGCTGGGGTCATGGTGTCTCTTCACAGTAATAGAAATCTAACTAAGACACCGCCCTTACTTTGATTCATTTCCGGTTATTTCTCTTGGTTGAATGAACTTAATCCTGATTCTGTCTCTATTTAAAGACTGATGAGTAATCACATCCACTTCAAAATACAGATTGAGTGTAAGCTTTTCTATGGAGCTTTTCAGGGGCATTGTGCTGGTTGGTAGTTTGTCAAATTGACACAAGCTAATGTTATCTGGGAAGAGGGAAACTTAATGGAGAAAATGTCTCCATCAGATTTACCAACAAGTAATTCTGTGGGGATATTTTCTTGATCTATGATTAAAGTGAGAGGATCTAGCCCACTGTGGGTGGTATTATACCAGGAAGTTGGTCTTGGGTTATATAAGAAAGCAGGTTGGGCAACCCACGAGAATAAATTGAGGAAAAACTAGTACTCTATGATTCCTGCCTCTGCTCCAGCATGAGTTCCTGGCCTGAAATCTGTCAGTGATGGATTAGCCCCAACCCCCTAACCCCCCCCGTGTTATAATATAAAATAAAACCATTTCCTCTTCAAGTTGTTGTTTGTCAATTTTTTCTCAGCTATAGAAAAGTGAAACAGGACAGTCCTCATAACTCTTACTAGTGAATTAAGGAATATTGTTAGCTTTATGAAACTAGCAGACTCACAGTTTAAATAAAATCAATGTGTCTTTAAAGACACATTATAAATACAATTTAAATAGATGAGTGAGTTTTAGAAACACAATATTTAACACTGAACTTCCAAGATGTATTTAAGAAAATTAGAGAAACCATGCCATACTCTGACTTAAATGCTCTGCTTGTTTCTAGTTTTTCTTTTTTCTAACAACCAATTTTCAATCATTCTATATCCCTTTTTGTAATGCAATATTGTATGGTTAAAATAATCTGTGTAATATATAAGTTACATACCTGTAATCAGTATGCTACTATCACAATGAAAATCTTTATCAAGAACTGAATATTAGCAATAAATTGACCTTGGATATATCTGTCTCAATAAAATTCTTTCACTTAGCTGCCCTCTATCTAGGGTTCATTATGCTACAGAATCTGGGGGATAAAACTTCTTATTATTTGCTACACCTTCCAATAGTGCCATTGCTTGTGGTGGTTTGAATTGGTGTGGCCCCTATAGATTCATGTGTGTGAACATTTGGCACAAAAGGAGTGACACTATTAGGAAGTGTTGCTTTGTTGGAGTAGGTGTGGCCTTGGGGAATGAATTGTGTCACTGTGGAGGCAAGTTTCTTCTTGTTGCCTGAGGATCAAGATGTAGAACCCTCACCTTCTTCTCCAGTACCGTGTATACCTACATGATACCATGCCTTGCCATGGTGACAATGGACAAATGTACTAGATGTTTTCGTTTATAAGAGTTGACAAGGATGTGGTTTCTCTTCACAGCAATAGAAACCATAACTAAGACATACCCTGTGGGCAAAGCATTGAAACATATGAGTCTACAGGTTCATACCTATTCAAATCACTACACTATTGCTTTTGTGGTTTTTTTGCTATTCATTTTGTATACACTATTTTCACTTCATGTTATATTTTCCTTTGGCTTTCTTATGCCTGTGTTTTTAATAATATTCTTGCTGTAAGATCTGCTAGCTACGAACCATGGACTAGAACACACATTGTATGAATAACATGATTTTTAGACTTATATGAAACTAGCACAGTCATGGTGAGCTATGTTATTAGTTATAGATGTTTTGGTACTACAACTAGTATAGTTAAATATGCTTGATTGAGCAAGGAAGGAGCATAATACAGAGCAAAAAGAAACAAGGAAAGATAAGTAACACTTAAGATATTTTTAAAGGCATAGGGGAATATTAGCTTATGAGTTTGCATATAAATATAGATACATGTGAGTGTGCATGCGTGCATGCATGCATGTGTGTGTCTGTATGTAGTTTAAATGAAGTTATACCATGGAAGGTGCTCAGGTTACCCCCCCCAGGAACCAAAGACTATCTAACAAAAACTCCAGTGCTAAGCAAGTTAAAATTGCTTTTGCATTGTTGGTTAGGGAAACCTCTAAGCATATAGACTGTTGCCACTGTTTTTGGTTGTCTCCCATAACTTGAAGGCAAGACACTATTGATGAAAACAACATGCATAACAGAAACAAAACTTGGAGGACTGAGGCTGGTACTGCCTAGGAGATATCTTCTTGAGGGCAAACTCTCATAGTATCAGAAGGAACTGAGCAACGTACTAAGGGAGAAAAGTAATGAATAATCCTACCCAGGTATAAAAGCTTGTGAATCACAACAATTGCTAGCCTAATAATTTATTTCTAATGATATGGTCATGGATGCTAAATAACAATCTAGTACTGCATTCTAAAAATCTAGGTCAATACAGCTTTTTACTGTATTTCTTCACTGTCATCACTCATCAAGATGGAGGGGCTACCACAAAGACTCACACCTGGTCAAAATGTAAAGAATAAATGACCCTATGGTGCTCAACTCCAATTAGTCTATCTACAAAACAACCCCAATAACCTAAGGCTCAGGGAAGAACATGGAAGAAAGGAAGGAAAGATTTTAAGAGAAGAAAAATGTTAGTATAACAAAATCTCAGTAGATCAGACAGTCTCTGTATGGCAAGAGATGCTTCATAAACAGCCAGGGAAAACAAAGACACTTAAACACAGGTTCCATAATGCTTTACTAACGTTGAATTTTCTTAATGCTGATGAAAAAGGACAAACTGCAGCAGAAAGACACTGGACTACAGAGAAGACTTCTGAACTGAACCAACCGGTGTATTTTAAGGATGTTATGACCTCAGTCGTTGGGGAAGGGGTTATGCTTTTGTTTCCACAAGAGAAGAAAAGCTTTGGGTTCCATCAAAATTAATTAAGATTCGATCAGAACAGAAGATATCTCAGGAGGAGGAAGATAACAGCTCATCTACAAATTCATATTCTACCATGGGTAAAGTGACCTCCTAAAAGAAAAGAGAAGTGTTTTGTTTTTGGTCTTCACAGGTAAACTCAGCAAAGAATACTGGACATATGGATTCCTGAAGAAGAATGAATAACTACCCTGAGGACCATCAAACAAACAGTAACTCACTGTGTGGTATCAAAGTTTAAATCTCTCTATATTGTTTTTTCATAGTACCCTTTTATCTTTATTTCTTCACATACCTCAGTCCCCATTCATTTAACTGAAGCTGGCTTTGGAGTTGGATTGGCTCTCCTACTCTTAATCCAAGCATATTATTTAAATAAAATTCAGAATTTCTGTATTATATCAAAGAGCCATTGATATAAGACAGAAGAAAATAAAATTAGGGACTGTTATCTGTGGATTTCTTTTTCTGAAAAGTCTAATTTCCTTCAGGTTTACCATCTTCCCTATTGTCACCTCTTCCAGGATGCATACATATAAAAGTTAAAATATTTCTTTGTTAACATTAATGTTTGAATTTTCCAGAGAAAATGGGATTTCCTGACAGCAATCTTCAACTGCTTCAGAAAGAGAATGATGATCCACTTCCTTGACTTCATCTGATTCGACTGGAGGTATCTGAATTGCCCCACATCATTGACTCCACCTGACAAGCACTATCCTGAAACTGGCTTGAAACTACATCACTCTACACAACTCTGGACCAAGAAACTGAAACAGCACATCTTCTACAATTTGGCCAGAGCTTCAGATGAGAGCTTCAATCAACACTAGAACACCAGTAAGGAACTTCATTCAAGCAACTTCTGCCATACAGAGACTGTCTGATCTACCGAGATTTTGTTATACTAACATTTTTCTTCTCAGAGGTCCCCATGAGATTATCATCGTCCCATCTCAGCAGGAAGTAGTTTTGAGAATTCCACGCCCCCTCTCCCTACTATTGATACTATAGGAGAGTTTACACCTGTTAGTGTTAGTTTTCAATTATTTTAGAGTTGGGATTGGAAGGAGGTGTTCAGATTTGGGTGTTTCTTTCAGATAAGTTTAGGTTTAGATAGGATAGATGTTTGATACATTATGTTCATTGACACAAGTTGTTTTAAGTTTAAATATCATTTTAGACTAAAAGGGGAATTGTAGGAGGAAGCCTGTATGCTGCCATTAACCATGTGACTTACTAGAGGCGCATACAGATGAGATAATAAAAGAGCTGTTTACCACACCGCTAACCACACCCACTTTAGGTATGACTAAAGACGTATACGGACAGACATAAAGACATATACGTACGTAGGCGGTGAACTACGTCACTAGCCAGGCCCACTTTTGGGCATGGCTAGGGGGCGTTATGGAGGAAGGTATAAAAGACTGCACAAAGGAAGTCTTGGTCTCTTTTCCCAGATTTTGGCTTCGGGTTCAGCAGCGGAAAACTACTGGGCTCATCTGTGTTACTTGTTTGGTATCTTGTGAGTAATTTCTACAATAAATACTTAGTTTTACTTTCAGTAAGTGTGCCATTTAGCGTCTTTGGAGCATCAAAGAGGAAGAGGATGAGAATTTCTGCTGTTAGATAATGTCTAAAGACATGACAGGGAAGTTTCTCCCAATATTATAGCCTAAACAAGATCTGCACAATGACCACACCAATTAATATGCTTAACTGAAGGAAAGGCTGATTCAAGAGGGAGACCATCTTCTTAAATACAAGCAGGAGTCTGTCCACACTGGGACTGATCATAATGACTTTGAGCAATATGCCTTAGAGGAAGATAAAGCTTACTGGGCTCCTACAGAACTCTTTGGGTGCCAAGGCTAAGATGCTCACATCTGTGAACTTTTCCCCTCTGGAAGACAACGTTTCTATCAACTAACCATTCTTTGCTTCCAGGGTAAACCAGTGCCTTATTGATACTGCTTAGATCAACAAGAAATAAAGATGAAGTCAGAGCCTGATTCCCATGCAAGAGAGTGCTCATGTGTAAGATTTCTATGTGTTTGTATTCATGTGTATGCACTAGGGCAGTGTGGATGTGTTGTTGAGGGATGCTTTTATTGGGTGAGCAACATTATATACCTATCTATCAGATATTGAAAATTCATCATAGCGTGGATTTGTCCCCTTACCCTGGCACTAGGTGTTGGATCCTAGTCCCCAAGGGGTCTCTGAATTGTTTGTTAGCTGATAGCCACAGGTGCATCCTGTTTTCTAGTCCTGGCTTACTGCCCCCGCATTGCCCCACTGACATCAACATCTAGTATGAGAAAAATATGATCTCTTCCACCTGGGGTTTTTCCACTGTCCTGGAAGCCTGCATATAAGCCTGCCCCCTCTTTCCAGAGAGAGAGAGAGAGAGAGAGAGAGAGAGAGAGAGAGAGAGAGAGAGAGAGAGAGAGAGAGAAATCAAAGGCAGAGAGAAAGAGATCTCTTAGCACATGCAATAAACACATACACACACATTTCCGGCAATAAAGGTGGCATACACATTTTCTTAGCACAAATGGTTGGATGTCTTGCCTTTCATTTCCCGATACCTTGGACTTGCTCATGGTGTGAGTGCCACAACTAGGGATTCTGAATAAATCAGTTTCCTTGTTTCATTTTATAAAGCATCTTTTTTGAATCTCAGATTTATACATATTCATTAAAATAGCAAAGAACTAAGTAGTATACAGAAGGAAAATCAATATCATTGATTCTTAGACAACCAATGGTACTTGCAGATAGGGGATATCCTTCTGTATGCTGTAACTATATGTTTTACCTATTGTTTGATGAACCAAGCTGTTTCAGCCAATGGCCAGGCAGAATTTAGCTAGGCGGGAATTCTGAACAAAGAGGCAGGGAAAAGGAAGACAGCGTAGAGAGATGCCATGTAGCTGCCTAGGAGGCAGGCACCAATGTAAGCCAAGGCCACGTGGTGATATATATATTAGTAAAAATGGTTTAACAATTAAGAGAGAGCTAGCCAGTAAGAAGCCTAAGCCAATGGTCAAACAATTTTAAATGTATATTAAGTCTCTGAATGGTTATTTCATAGCGGATGTGGGGACCTGGTGGGTGGAAAGAAACAGGTCCATCAGAACCCAGACTAGATAGGGAAAAGTCTCCCTTTACAAATCGTGTTAGGCCTTTTAACTTTTAGCTTTGAAATTCCTCATACATAAAAAGCATGAATGGATCACTATCTCCTCTACTTCTTTATACTTCCTGCCTATTACAATTGAGCTTTTAATTTAGAATGCATTAAATATAAATAATCAGTAATAATAATCAAAAGGATGTAGCAGAATTAAATAACCATTAAGTTACTGAAACATTTACAAAGTTTTAACACATAAGGTCTATTTTTGATATTTGTGAAAAAGTTCTCTCTAGGGACCACAGGTAATTTTACACATTTATCTGAATCCTTGAATCCCACATAACAAAGGAGCATAGCCAATCCATTTATTACCAGCTATTTTAGTAGCATATACTAATTATACAGAATAGTGGATTTCCTAAAGGGGTTTTCTAAATGTGTTGTAATTATTTTTCTGCTTGCTGGGGACATAGACACTGTGGCAAACGAAAGGGAAAAGAGAAAGAATTTATTTTTGCTCCTAATTTGATATCATAATATATTATAGTGGAAAATCATGGTGGCATGAGCTAATGATGACTGATCACATTGCATCCATAGTTAGGAAACAGACAGTTATGAATGCTGGCACTCAGCATACTTTTCATTATTCATTTCAGAATGCTAGCACATAAAATCATGCTGCCCAAAGTTAAGGTGGGTCTTCTCACCTCAATTAACCTAAACTAATCTTTTATAAGAATACTCAGAGGCCAACCTAATACTGACAGTCTCTTACTGTTATACCCAGAGTCTTGTCTCCTAGGTAATTTTAGAAACTGTGAGGTTATAATATAAACTATCACAACATCTCTATAATATACTTTAATATATATATATATATTCATTATCCCATTACCCAATATAATCATCCCCCATTACTCTCTATGATCCTTTTATTATTCTTCATCTATCTCAAACAGCATCCCTTCTACTTTCCTATCTTTAAGAAAAGAGAGAGAGTCTAAATCTGAGTGTATATGTGATATTCTCTTTCTGCCTGGTTAACTTTACTTAGAAGGGTGATCTCCCAGTTCATCTCCATCAATGCTTGACAGTAAAGAATAAATTTTCCAATCTGAAACATACAGATAGAATTTATTAAAGAAATCAGCATCAGAGATATGGTCAGAGTTATGAAATTTCAGAGAGGCTAGTGAGATATCCAGAGCCCACGTAGCCCTAAGGATCAAGGGAAAGGAATTTCCTTAACCAATACTAGAAAGCCAAGACCATTAGAAAAGCCGGGGGATGCCAGGTGTTGGTGGTGCAAGTGTGTAATCCCAACACTTGGGAGGCAGAGGCAGGAAGTTCTCTCTGAGTTCTAGGCAAGCCTGGTCTACAGAGCAAGTTCTAGGACAGGTTCCAAAACAGTACAGAGAAATCTTGTCTCATAAAAAAAAGAAAGAAAAAGAAAAGTCAGAGGGAGCAAGCAAAAATGTGTTTTTTTTTAAAGGAACATTAGCAATCAGTAGAGATGTTACAAAAAGCAAGAAAATAAATACTATCATTGCTTGTTGTTTGTTCCCACTTTAGTGAAATAAATCTGGTGCTATCTATTAATAGTACCATGAAGGAGTTAGTAAATAAACAGTCTTTATCCGTAAATACTGACACCTTGACCAAGCTAACAACTGGGTATGTAGATGGATGGATAGATATGTGTATTGACAGATTGTTAAGTAGATGGATGACATCAGTCAACTTGCTGTATTATCATAAATGCGTACTTTTGCATCATGTATATCTGAGCATTAAATATCTCTTCTTCTTTGAACTATGGCGGTCAAGAGTCATCATTGGAGCAGCAAATTCAATATTGATTTTGGCTTCAAAACAGCTCCATGTCATGTCTTTATAATTTGAATAGGGGTATTAAAATAATTATTTGAAAAAGAAAAACAGGAAAGGAATAGAGCTGTTGGCTTTATTGTGGCTCCATAATTCCCTACCGTTTCTGTGGTTCTCAGCCTCAAATGAATAATAGAGCCATCAAAGGGAACTTTTAAATTGAGATACTGTGACCACAAACCACTTAAGTCAGAATACCTGAAAACAGGACTCAGGAGGAAACTATTTGTCAAAGTTCTAAAGTGCAGCCAAGTTTGAAAACTACTGATTTGCTGCTCTCCCTGAGATCTATCCCTACAATGTCCACAAATTTTCTAGCTCCCTTAGTAATTAACATTTAAAGGAAACTAAATGCCACCTTGCTGATAATGCTATATGTGATAAAATTTACTGAATTTCTTTGGTTTGTAGTCTGGAGAAAATTTACATATAAAGGAATAAAAAATAGCTTGTAAAATAACCTGTGATAATTCAGATTATTTGAATGCTTCCCTTTAACTACTGCCTCCTTATCAGAATTCAAAGGCTTCTGGAGCTTTATAAAAGCACAATTGAAGAACACTTTATACTCTGTCACTGAAAAATGAAAGTATTCATTTTCTCTCAGACAAGTCAGTAACAAACTATTTTTTAGCAACTGGACTGTATCCATCTATTCGTTTTCTGTGCCTAATTGAACATCATTAGGAACATAGCAGGTTTTTAGTTACTACCAATCCTGGCTGCTGTAGAATTAGTTAATTACATGACAATTTAAAAAACCATCAAGGATGGTGTTCTTTTAAGCAATACTTGAAGCTTTCAATAATGGAATAATGGGTAGAGTCGCCTTTGTTTTTTATTCTACTTACCAAATCAGTATATATATATATGTATATATATATATATATATATATATATGAAGAAAATCTTTATGTGATCAGAATGTAGTTCCTGAGTAGACCACAGATCAGGCAATAAATACTTTCTAGGGTACTTAATTGCTTAATTATTTTCTACTTAGAGTAATAGATGATTTTTGCAAAATTGAAACTTACCAGAATAAAGACAATATCATATTACCTATAGAAAAATATTAAGTATTAACACTTAAAGCATTGCAATTAAAATCAAATGGTTGTTACAGAGAAAAGGGCGGGAGTATTGGTAGTTATTATATCTATTATAATGTCTATACTAAGCATATGATATATTTATTCACATAAATAATCTACTACTCATTGTACTTCATAGTTTGGAAAAACTGACACTTTATTAATATTTTCTTCCTTTGTTCTAATGATATATTCACCAAATAAATGGCTAAAAAATTTTTGCTTCCCACTTAGGAAGACAAACCAAACAACTTCCCTCCCTCCCTCTCTCTTTCCCTCCCTCCTTCCTTCCCTCTCCTCTGTCTCTGTCTCTCTGTCTCTCTGTCTCTCTGTCTCTGTCTCTGTCTCTCTCTCTCTCTCTCTCTCTCTCTCTCTCTCTCTCGTGTGTAGAAGAGGAAGGGATAACTTGCTCTTCTGAAGATAAAAAATTCTAACCAGTAGAAAGCTTTGATATATTGTGATTTTAAATGAAATTTCATGAATGTGAACTCTTTGCTTATAGCTATGTTGTATATACTGGCAAATCTAAGAATTCGCCATGGAAGAAGACCCCTGCATGTGCTCTTACTCCTATTGATCCTAAAGAATTTAGGTGTAAGATCTTAAAAGCTTTATTTTCTTCTTTTGGTTTTACTGAACACATATCACCCAAATTTGGACATAGACATATCCACCAGACCAGCTTTATCAGCATGAGACCCTGTACTATCACACAACTTTCTGATTTCAAAAATGTCCCACACTGGTTTCAATACTTCACTACAAAAATCATGCAAAATTTAAGTAGTTGCATTGCTGAACATGGGCTTCATATGTGAAGTTGTATGTGGCAATGGGACATGTGCATGAGCAAAATACATACTTGCAACACACACACATATATATATACACACACACATATATATATATATGTCTTTGCTAATCCCTTCATATCTGGAGCACGTAACTCTATTGTAACCACAAGAGACTCTAAGCAATTAAAAAATGAGTATAACATAGACATCTGTGAAAAGCCATGCTTTCCAGGAGAACCAAAGCTTTATTTTGGATAAAAAGAGACAGATAGTTCCCCCAAGACAGTGCGTAGCCTGCTCAATGACAATAGGAGCAGGATAAATCTAGTCTCTCATCTTTCTTTGTTACATTCTCATTACTGGCCCAAGAGTGGTATTGATCTGTAGAGAGATGGACTTGCTGAGGGCTTCTACAAGTTCATAAAAAGAATTCAAGTTCTCAGACCTAGATGATCATAGAATAGGTCCAGTTCAACTCCTGTTCTCTGAGCTTGAAACATGGGAAGAATTACAAGATTTCACAGTGATGGCTAGAATACCAGCTCATTCCCATATATATATATATGATTACTTTGTTTGGTTATAAAGTGTGTGAAACAGCATCTGTAACATCTTTGCTGTCTAGAATCCACTATGAAATGTTGTATATAAAGCTGGAGTCATCAAGGATAAGTTATGCCATTCATGTCAGGTTTAAAATATTCACATGAGTATTTTATTAAAAAATGTTCAAACACATTCCTTAGTCTCATTTCTACACCAAGAATCATTGTTATTCAAATTGAATATGGTAGAAAGGGAAAACTCATTTTTCATTTACAAAAATAGCTAAATATAATGGTTAGAATAGCTACTCTCAATGTGTCTGAGTTGTTCTTTAGTTGTCAAATACAAAACAAGATACAGCATACTGAAGATTCATATTGTATTTGCTACATATGCCTAGGTCAAGAGGAAATTAAGAACATTAGTCACAAAGTCCACTTTTCCCCTCAAGATATTCTTTGTTCGCTTTTGACTGATAGAATTCATCATTTCACCTTAGCCAATGGCATTTCTAGCTTCCGTTTACCCTCTCTCCCTTCAAATAAAAATGAAATAACAAATTACCATATTACGTCTGCCTATGGATAACATATGATTCAGAATTAGCTTTCTGTTTCCCTAAGCCCTTATTAGAATTCCTGAAGACCAGCTCAGTTTTCATTTTATTGGCCATTCACACATTTTCTTTCAGTGAAAAGACACACAAGTACCCCTGCCAACTTACAAAGTTTCTTCTATGTACATTTATGATTGTGCATATTGGGGGTTTTGTTCACCAAAATGTGGTACTCTTCAGTTTTAGACATTGGCATCACCCTTCTTGTTGCTTGTCGATAAGAAACATCTCCAAGAAAAAAATTTTAAATACCTTGCTTTTTCAAAAACTCTCTTCTTTCTCCTATAAAATTTCTATAATTAGACTGATCTTTTATTAGTTTCTCCCATGCACGCTGTATTTTGCTATAAATAAACTAAATATTTTTTGAGTCACTGTTTATACCTATGTTGGACTTTTACCTGGGCCAGAAACAGCAAGTTCTTTATAGCACAGCAACATAGTTGTTATTTAAATTTACTATCATTTCTGTTTGCAGAATGTCATTCAAATATTTCTTTCAACTGGAATTTAGTGTTCCAAGTTGTTTGTTCCTCTTACATTTGTTTCTACACTGAAGGCTTCCCCGAAAACAAACAAAATGAAACAAAACCCTGAAATATACCAAAAAATCTCATGAAAGGAATATAAGTGAAGCATAAAGTATGTAACTTTATATAAAATACAAAGGAATAAAGTAAGGCATTAGTGAAGTAACACCCTTCCCAAAGAAGCTTCCCATTTTTCTATGTGTCAAATTGAATTGTCTTCTGCAAGCCGGGCGGTGGTGGCGCATGCCTTTAATCCCAGCACTCGGGAGGCAGAGGCAGGTGGATCTCTGTGAGTTCGAGGCCAGGCTGGACCGACAGCCTCCAAAACAATACAGAGAAACCCTATCTCGTAAAACCAAAAAGAAAAAAGAAAAAAAGAAAAAAGGAATTGTCTTCTGCTACATTTGAAGAGGTTGTGTGTTCACATTGGGGGGCACATATACAAACAAGTTTTCACATGAGGAAGATATTTAAGAAATGATTGAAAACTCAAAAAATATGAATTTTTATGCTGCTACTGAAGTTAAGACATTAGTGAAACATAAGAAAAGATAATACAGTTGAACTTGAATCTAGATAATTCTCCTTTCTGTGGAGTGGAGGTACTTTGCCAGTGAAACAATTATGAAATAAAATGTAAGTCCAAAATCATAGTTGGTTCTACAGTAAAACAGATTTATAGTGTTATAATAATGTATATACTGCTTATGTTTTCACAATTTAGAATGACTCGTTGACAAAATAAGAGAGACCTAGCTATACTCGGAGAACAAAGGAAAATACGAGTCAATATAAAACTTAAAAATAGACTTTGGGAGCAAAACATTCAAAGGAGAAACGAAGACACATATTGAAGGCCCTTAAAATCCCCATTTAGGCATCTAAACGATTAGGAGACAGCGTTCACACTTTGTTGAATAAATGATACATTTGTCATCTTTCTATAGGTGCTCCCTGTGAATCTTACTTTAAGGTATTTCTTTACAAACGTATCATTGCATCCCACTGAAATGACTTTACTTTTATACTAAATTTCAAAAAATATTGTATTAAAAATAAAAAATAGTCAATGGAAGCATACATGTGGTATACATTAATAAATTTTCCCTTTTGGATCTGGCAAAGGCCCTTGTCATATATATATATATACATTGTAGAAATAGCCATTATTATTTTTTCTTATTCTTTGGGCTTCTTGAAATTGGCTATTTTGGAACACTATGTAAAGCTGAATTTTAATATGTTATCTGAAGTTGGATTTTGACTTTTTAAATATAATTATAAAAACTGTTTCTTTCAAAATGTGTCTTTAACTCTCTAATTTCAAATACTCTCTGATTTCAAATACCTCTTTCAAATACTCTTGGGCATATTCTCTCACTGATCTGTCTGTATGTGATATAAGTTACATTGACAAAGAGCCGTGTGCTGTTTATTCTTATTGAGCATTTACTCTGAGGCCAAGAAGGGTTGGATTCCATGTCTCAGAATAGAACATGTTTATTTTAAATGTCCTCCAAAAGTTCTTTTGGGTCAGGATTGCACCTTGGCTCTGTAACAGCAACAATGAGCAGGAAACAGCTAAGGATATAAACATTGTACAGCTAGAAATGAAACCATTGCCAAGTGTTTACTATTGTTTTTCCTATGGTATAAAAACGCAGTTATGGTAGCTCATTCTACTCAGGGAAAAAATGTAATGTGTGTTATCTGGGTAGAATTAACCTGTGGAATAAAAATGTACAGCTATGGTAGCTCATTATTTTCAGGAAAGAAAATGAAATGTATATTATCTGGGTAAAATTTTTATACATTCAGTATCTAATGGACAAATGACCATATGTCTGCCTATCATAAATACACAAAGGGAAAGGACAAACTATGCAGTATTTTTAACACTACTATCTATCCTGCTGTCTGGTTAACTTCAGATTAATATCTGTCACCCCTATATACCCTCTATTTCACTTTTATAAGCTTGATTATATCTCAGGTTATAAAAGAACATACATACCAAAATCAATTTCTCCCCTCAAAATGTATGTATCTATGAATATACTTAAATATCTTTTTATGTTTTACAGTAAAGTTTTTTATGCATTAAATTTTATGCTAAATTAATTCATAGAAATTTCATATTTTGAACATATTTGGAAAATGAGAGATTTTCTGCCAAACCAGGTATTTAGAGAGTTATAGGATGTATCAGTGTTTATATTCATTAGGATCATATTATTTGCATCAATTTTGAAATGGGGATTGAACACATTAATTATGTTGTTGTCAACGCTATTTTTTAATATCAATTGAACAATGATATTGATTTTGGACATGCATTATATAATTGCTTTTTACAACACTTCTTTCACTTGTCCTGTTTCTGTATCTAGGCTACACACAATAGTATTTTTAAAGAGAGCTATGTGTGAGCACTCTGCTTTTGTTTCTGTCACTAGTAGACTTCTTTTTAGGTTTAAACAGACTTTATTTGTCACATTTGCAACTTATCTTCTATTCTTCCTTTCTAAAAAATTATTTTCATCCTTCTAAATTGGGAATGACTTCTTTTAATTTTATCAATACTATTTTATAATACAGCAATATTTTATATTTATATTTTGTTATTTTAACATTCTTATGATCTGTCCTTACAAGGATGGGATAAAGAAATTATTATGACCATTTTCATGAAACAAATTAAATTTAAGCATGAAGATTTAGTAACCTCTTGGTTTAATTTATCATAGGGCTGGTTATTACATTGTTTTGTTCATGAGTCACTTAGCATCACAATTAAAGGCTATATGGACTCTTGGATATCAATATAGAAGCTTTGAATATACATTTGTGGGTTAGAAATTTTAATGAATATTCATAATTTGAAGTTTGAAAATACTTGTCTATTTCATACTCTTTTTTCTTTTTGTTTTTAGTTTGTTTTGTTTTTTGAGACATAATTTCTCTGTGTAACAGTACTTATTGTCCTGGAACTCACTCTCTAAACTAGGCTGGTCCCCAACTCACAGAGCTCTGACTGCCTCTGCCTGTCAAGTGCTGGAATTAAAGGCCTATACTACCACAACAGGCCTCTGTCTAATACTTTTGAAAGTATTTCTTCTACTCTTTAAAAAAGGTCTCATGAGGCTAAGTATCTGATCTCCTAGTTTTCCTTTTATCTCTAATATAAAACAATGCATTTCCTTTGATTGCAGCTTTGCTTTTCCAGATATTTAATGTGTGCTTTCTTAAGCCATTAATTTTTAAAAAGTATATTTTTATTTAAGAATACTGTTTCTCTCTTTAGGAAAATGATGTTTGTGTTCTGTCAAAAACAAGAATCAATGTGGCCCTGCTGGAGCCAGAGTCTGAATTGATGTCTTGAGGTTCCTGTTGTCACCAGGGGCCAATTCAGAGGACCTGGGTCTGGGCGGCCAACTGGGACCATGTCACTATCCACATTGATGTGGCTAGGTGGCTGGTGCTGCCTCCTAGAGCTGACCTTCACTGACTGCAGTGTAGGAGAAAGCAACCTTTGCTTCGTGTCTGGGCAGCACACTAGAGCTGACCCTGTTGTCTTTGATGCAGGTGAGCCATCCCTGAGGGAGTGAGAGAACAAGAGCTGACCCCTTTGTCTGCCATGCAGTGGCATAGGTAAGGGAAGGATGCACCCCCATTGCTACCTATGGCAGGGGAGAGCGCTGGCCCTGGGGTCAAGGGTGAGAGAACTAGGCCTGCCCTATACCAGCTGCAGCACACAGGAGAGCAGGCCGTTCACCAGGCCTGGGTTGCCCCTGTTGTCAGGATCACAGGTGAGCCAGCTCTGGGGAGCTGCAGAGCCAACCCTGCCATCTTATGCCCCCTAGAGCAATCAGCAGAGGGAGCCCTGCAAGTTGCCTGGGCGAAACAGTAGAGCTAGCCCTGGCAATATAAGTGAGGGGCACTTGAAACTGAGGGCCCCAGAGCTGGAGAACTGGCCCTGCTCCTTGCTGTAGGCTGCACTGCGTGAGCTAGTCAAGGCAATGCTGGAGAGCTCATCTGGGTAGTGACAATGAGGGAAAGATCATGAGCTGACCAACCCAGCTACCATCCAGGGCCAGAAGCAGGCCTATGAGTTAGGCCATCCCAACATCCACCTAATCTATGAAATGTTGGAGCCTGTGAAGGGGACAAACCTACAGATCTAAAACAGCAGGATCTCCATGACATAGGAAACAAAAACAGGATACTCAAGAGGAGCCCCAGTAAGAGCAGAAACCAGAGGCCTGGAGGCAGACCAATGACTCTGCATTGAATGGACTAAAGGGTATATTGTGTGACTCAACCAGCCATACTATAGCTTCCATCATGAGATTCTTCTTTTTGTTTTTTTTTGGGGGGTAGGGGGGCTTGGGCAGGGTTGCAAGGGCATTTGGCATATGAGAGGGAACTAGAAGATAATAATCAATAAAAGTAAAAAGCAAAAGAGAGAAACTAGAATCAAAACCACTAATTGGAGTTAAAATAACATATTTTCAAATGAAAACAAAAAAGAAAAGAAAAAGAAAAAAACTGCTGCTGACACATTTGTTTCTGTCGATCTTATGTAAATTAATAATTTCTTATGCTTTCTGAGAATCATATGATATATAATATCGACTTATTAAAAATATAAAATTATTTTAAATGTCTTTCTAGTTGTATTACAATATAATTAACATTTTTGCTAGGAAGAGTGTAACAAAAACAGTTTGGTGAGTTTATCAATCTTGCTCAGTGATGTGTTACTGAAAACACATGCTTTTAAAGTACATGCTTCATGGACTTTTTCTCTTTTTGCCTATGCTTCCATTTGATTTTAATTTGAATTTCCTGACTTTTGTGTTGGAGCTGGTATCCCCTCCCCACCCAATCCAGTGGTTTGCAACCTTTCCTCAACATTATAATTACCTGGGGAGCTCTTAAACATCTCAATGACCAGAATGCCTTCTGAACCAATTAAATTAGAATCTTCTCAGGCAGGACCCAGGCAACTTTGCATTTTAAATGCCCTTATACAGTTACAAACGCTGAAGAGTTCAGAGACATTCAGATGTTATGCTCCCAGACTGCAGCAAAGTCACTGGAACACCAGAGTCATTAAAATATGCAGAAAGGAATGGCTTTATGATTAAAAATTAAGGTTTATGTATTTTGCAAATGTAGCTAGTTGAACAAATAATAAGTTAATCCTAGTATCTCCAAAAAGCACATTTACTTTGCCATGAACTGTACCTCTCAATAGATTGTCCAGAATATTACCCATTCAGAGGAACCATCACACTCACAAAAATTTATCAGGGAAGAACTATTTTATTCACTTCAGAATCTTTAATTGCCTTTTGGAAAATTCATCCAGAATTCCTTAAGCCATTTTTATACTGTATACACAGAAGTAATTAGGAATCTGGCCTCCAGCCCAACTCAAAAATTTAAATAAAAGCCATCAAAATGAAGTTCTGCCCATTCATTTTCTTCCCTTTTCTTCTAAAATTCTTTTGAAGTTGTCTGTATAGCATAATTTGAAGTTGATTTCATTCACACTCTCCATTTACTTATTCATTAAGTCATGAGTTTAAAAACAAAAAAAAATATGTTTGCTTCAGTTGCCAAGGAATGTCTATTTCAGTATTAAATAAAAATAGTCCAATTTGGCATTATTTAGATATCTAATTAAAAACTACCCTAGTAATAATTTATCAAAAGTTATTTGTCAAAAGATAATAGCCATTGTTATTAAACTATTCATAAAGAAAAGTCATGCATTTTTCATATATTACTCTAACATTTTAAATACCCCGTGCAATTATAAAGTCAATATAATCCTTGCCCTTTAATGAGCATTTCCAGTTAAGAGTAAGTGAAAATGATACATAAGTTACAGGTAGAGGAAATGGAAAAATATAAGTATTTTCAAGGAAGATATTTAAGAGGGCAAACTGACATTTCTAAACTTTAATGTAACAGATTTCAGACATATGGGATGCTTTGTCTACTATTTGTGAAAGTAAATTCTATGCTTATGACATACTTGCTGGAAAGTAAGAGTTAGAATGGACAAAGTCATCTATAAAGGTAGTCATAATTTGACTTTAGTGTAATTTTTGTGCATGTGAACAAACAATACTTTCAGACATGTGTTAATGGAGATCTCTCTCCTGGCCACCAGTTCCCGAATAACCACTCAGAGATGTGTATTAATTATAACTGTTTGGTCATTGGCTCAGGTATATTACTGACTAGCTCTCACAATTAAATCAATCCTTTTTTTACTAACCTAAGTATCATCATATGACTGTGACTTGCCAGTAATGGTCTGGCATCTACAGTAATGGTCTTGGCAGCTACATGGCATCTCCCTGATCCTACCCTCTTTCTATTCATATCTCTGTTTGGATTTCCCTCCTAGCTTTGTTCTGCCCTGCCATAGGCCAAAACAACTTTATTCATTAACCAATAAAAGCAACACATATTTGCAGCATACAGAAGGACATCCCATATCAGACATTTTTCTACTGAATATGCCACATGCAGCAAATCATGAAAGTATATATTCTAATCATTGTTCAATTTCTATGAAGGAACACAATGACCATGGCAACTCTTAAGAAAAAAGAAATTTAATTGGTAACTAGCTTACAGTTTCATAGGTTTAGTCCATTATCATCATGGTGGGGAGCATGACAACACACATGGGGCAGGAGCAGTAGTTAAGACTTACATCCTCACCTTCAAGCAGAGAGACTGAGCCTGTCATAGGATTTTGAAACCTTGACTTTCATCCACAATAACACACTTCCTCCAAAAAAGGTGACATTTACTCCAGCAAATTCACACCTACTCCAACAAGGTTATAGCTCTTAATCCCTGTCAAGTAGTGTCTAATAACCAAGCACTCAAATATATGTGCCTATGGGGGCTATTCTTATTCAAACCACCACATTCCATTCCCTCACATCATAGACTTGTAGCCATATCATATTGCAAACATGTATTCAGTCCAACTTCAACAGTCCAACTAGTTTATAATAGTCTCAACACTGTTTAAAAATGCAATGTCTCTTCTGGGACTTATAACAGTCTCTTAAATATAATCTCCTGCAGTAGCAGAATAAAAAGCAGGTAGCATACTACCAACATACAATGACACAGAATATACATCAGCATTCTAAAATGTAAGAAAGAGAATACAGTAAGGAAATACTGGACCAAAACAAGACCAAAATCAAACAAGACAAACTCCAAATTCTGCATCTCTATGTCTGATATCAAATAGCTCTTCAGATTTCTAACTCCTTTAAGCTTTGTTGACTACAACATACTTCTTTCTGTTGGACTGGTCCCACACCTGGTGTGCAGCTTTCCTTGGCAGGTATCCCACAGCTTTGCCATCTCCAATATCTTTGGGTTTCCAAGATAATCCAGGATTCATCTTCATAACTCCATTTAATAGCCTGTCTGGTCTCCACACAATGACACCTCAGACAACATCTGACCTCAGTGGCTTTTCTTAGACTCAAGAGGAGATACCACAAACCCTTTCTTATGTCCTTGGCTCTAAACCAGAAGCACCACATGTCTGAAAGCTACCAAGTCCTATTGTACCAGCCCTGCCCCATTCATTTGCATTATCTCTCTGTTGTTGAAGGTTTCTTTCATTGCTTAATTTATATATATATATATATATATACATATATATATACATATGCAGGAACATTAGTAATGGTAATGATAGTTCCTCTTGCTTATTAGATTGTGACACAGATTCATACTGTATCATATCATCATTGTGTTACTATTTCCTTTTTTAATGCTTCTTATTCCGTGATGAATTTTAATGCAAAACATAATCTTGGAATAGGAAATATGATGGTAAAGAGTGAAGAGGTATCTTCTTAAAAGACTGATAGTTATAATGATATTCTTTATAACCTCCAGTTAATTTGCATTAGTGTCCAACATAGGTTCCCCTACAGCAATCAAAACTCTTTTGTTGTTTTTAGTGTGTCTCTAACAGAAATGCTCCGAGATATACAGTGAATTCACTTAATCACATCAAAATTACAAGATATGCCTGCAGTGTTCTGGTGTTGCTCTCAAAGCAAACATTTCAAAGGATCACCACATAGAAGTTATACCTAATACCAGAAAAGCATTTATCCTCCCTATTAACCAGGTGGCAGAAGGTGAAGCCTAACCATGCCTTTTGGTAATCTCAAAACTTACGAGTTCATCTGGGAAAAGGCTGGTATATTAAGCACAATAAACAGCAAGTATAAAGGCACAGTAGAATAAAACAGAGTAGTCTATAGAAGAATTACAAACCAGTTGCTCTTGCTAAACACAACAATATGAGCAGCCTAAAGTTGCAACATATGAAGCCAGAACTGTCATAATGAGGTAGTCTTTAAGAAACCCCTACTCCATGTCAGGACCTTAACATCAGAGGCCAAATATGGGTATTAACCCATATCTAAACAATAGCGCACATAAATAAGACATTTTGAGCATTTGCAACAAACCTGAGACTAAGTCAGGCGGTGGTGGTGCACACTTTTAATCCCAGGACTCAGGAGGCAGAGGCAGGTGGATCTCTGTGAGTTCGAAACTAGCCTGGTCTACAAGAGATATTTCCAGGAGAGCCTCGAAAGCCACAGAGAAACCCTGGCTCGACAAACTAAAAAAAGAAAAACAAACATGAGACTACTCTAAGAACTTTGCATGTATTAACTCTCCTATTCTGTATCTACTGCTTTATGTTTTCTGTTTATAGAGACTTTCTGTTATAACTATGGAATCAGTTGAGTCAAGATATAATAAGTTATACTCAATATAAATATATACTGTATAACTAAGGATTTCTTAGAAGGTGAAGTCTAGATATGCCATAGCAGTGAAAGCAAGTTTTATACCATAAATCTCATTTACAGGTAAGAATACTGACTCAAAGTTTAAATAGTTTGTCTTCGTTCGTTTAACTCTTCATCCCCTGCATTTTCTCTTCATCAAAATTACTCATTCCTGTTTTATAAGATCAGACATTCAAGAAAATAAGTAAAACTACCAATATTGAGAAAGCGAAATGACAAAAGACAGCTATGCATACGATAAAAGAGCCTAGAAGTACATCAAAATCCTAGGGACATATTCATTTGTGCCCACTTTCATCTATTCATATATCTGATAATTATTTATAGTGTCTTTTATGAGCCATGCACCATAAGCTAAATCTTGGGAATACATAAGAAGTGAGCATACAACTGAGTTTGCTTTTGTCCGCTGAATTCTATCCAATTTTCAGGTGGTATTTGGTTGGTTGCATTGCCTAAAGTTACATTCTAGGATTATACACTCACATTCTCAACTACTTTCCACTTTACAAAAACATCACACACACCATAAACTGAGAAAATTATCAGTCCAGGGAGGCTCATTCCTACAGTAGTGAAGAATGCCTATATTGTCAGCAAGATCTGTCTGACAGGCAATGGATTAAAATGATTACAAGCGTTTCCACTAATCTGCAGCTTCAGACTATGCTCCACCTTTCAGGTGGAACACAGAGGTGAACAATCAATGTTTTCTAGATGAGGACATACTAAACTCCGAGGAGGCTATCGAACTTTATATTTAACACATTTGAGTTCCTGACCCTAAGAGACTACTTCTTGAAACAAAATTTTCTAGACATATAACTTTTAAGAGTAAAATATTAGTATTTGAGGAAAACAAATGTGCTTGAATGCCATTCTAGCTTATAATTCACTTTATTATTCCTAGACTAGGTTTGGGTAAGTGGATGGCTGAAGAGAAAATAATCCCTAGAATTTTGACATCTTCTACTGCCTTATACTGATTGAAAATCAGCTTCTCTTATGTTGAGGTGAATTATGTGACAGTTGCTAGAACAATTCTTCCCAAGGGTTTCCCTTTTCTTAAACCTTCCCCACCCACAGTCCCCAGAAAGACACTTTGGTGAATTTCAGTCTATCTCAGGGCATTATTCCCATTACCCCAGGAAACTGAGAGAGGCTTGGTGACTCATTTGTAATGATCTGATGCACCTGCAATATTCTATGCATTTTATTTTTATATTTCTTTGAAATGAATGCACTTATTGCCCTAAGGGTAACTCTGATATTAAAAAGACACATTTATTACATACATAGCAGGACCTGTATCTCCAAAATAGAATTATTTATGAGAAACCTTAACACAAATAAGGATGCTAAATTCTTCAAACATCTTTCATTTTATATTTGACACCACCTCCATTTAATTTTTGATGTAGAATGAATACTCTTTTGTAGAAATTTCAGAATCTGATAGGACAACCCATTTTCTAAAGCCACTTTTCTGTGGATAGTACGTTTTCTCTATCTGGGTTCTCAATAACAGTGTTTGCTCTAAATGAGAAAGTAGTAGTGCTGTGGTTACTTGTGGATGCTAAACTGTGTTCTGTGTCTTCAGCTTACTTCAGAACAATGTCAGGTCATTACAGGTTTCAAGTGTCTGAGATGAAGTTGAGATCATTTTATCATACATTCATTCAAATGCCTCAGTCTCCTAAGAGGCTGTGATATTTTTCACAGCCCATAATTTACTTTCCTATGACTGCATGTTCTATATGAAGAAAATCCACTCAGCATCCGCTTTCTAAAATTTGGAAATATGAGTTTAAAAATCAAACTTTTAAAAGTGAACTCATGTACTTTTCAGACTGCCAATTCTGGCTGCAAATTCCAGCCTTGGAAAAACTTTACTTTTACATTATATGTTAACTTTCAGAATAATAATCTTTTTAAAACATTTTGAAACTTCATGCTACTACACCAGTAAGGATCCATAATTCAAACTTAAAATATGAGGAATTATTTCAGAATAAAAGTTCATATTTACAAGCAAACAATGAAATTTTTTATTAAACAAGTTTCAAGTGAATTAGTCATCTACTTAAAAATGAGTATTGCACCAAACATACAAAGCAAAATTATCTCATTCTGTTTTCCATTCTTTGAGCACCAATGAATTCATCTAAAAACCACCACAATTCTTAAGGGTTTGCTCATATCTACAATAGGCCCAGGCTAACCAAATCATCTGTCACCCAGGCCCACATCCAGGGTTTTGAGTTGGCTCACCTAAACATCTACCCAATGTAGGACCTGCTGGAAAGTGTGAAGGTCCCGTGGAATGATAGCCACAAGAACTCCATGACTGAGAGCAACAACAGGATATCCAACAGGAGTTTCAGTGGAGGGTCCAGTATTGATGGTGGAGCAAGAGCCTGAGTCTTTGAATAAGACCAGCAACTCATTGCAATAAACATGTTCAAGTAAACCTGTTTGGGCAAAAGAGTATATTGTGTGACACACTGCACCTCCCAAGGCCATTATGACAAAGGAATATATAATGATGGAGAGGCAGAAAAGATGGAGGAGAAAAGTGGGAATTTTGTTGTTTTTTAATATTATTGCTATTTTTGTGGATGATTACTAATATTATTAGGGAACATGTTGGGTAACACAAAGGCAGCCAAAAGATGCCCTTGTTCTTCAAGTATCAGCTAGCAAGAACAAATGGGACAGCCCTGACTCCATAACACTAATAATCATCACTGACAATTAATCTCTCATTCTCTCTTTTAAACACCATGTCGTCTTTACAAAGTGTAGTATAGTTTGCTCTACTTTGGCCTCTGTTTATAAATTGGGCCAATATGACTGATCTCACTATGTTAACTGATGTTCCCACTCAGTTCGTCTTTAATAGGTAGCTGACTGGTTTTGTTTCAGTTTGTCAAAAACTGCTGGATTGTCAGAGTTTATTTCCCAAGAGAGTAGCTCTAACCAATTTATCTATTCACCTTTTCTGGAATATAGTATTCTTTATTATATACCCCTTGTAATAGTAGGGCAAGTTTTATGAGTTAAGGGATGGAAATAACACCATAGCCTACAAGGTCACTACATTGCTTAGTCTAACTATTTTAAAGGACAGAATGTTGAGCCAAATACAGCGAGCAGCAAAGTCATTCTTTTCCCTTGTACTAATATATTTTAAAGATTAACCAGTTCTTATTACACACAAATAGAGATAAGTCATAAATAATCATAGAAGTGACAATTTTGAGAACTGTGGCAAGAATGATGAATAGATCAGTCTTCAATGTTTCTGAATTTAAAATATAGCATGTTTTGGTGGGGAAATGCATTCATAATTTCCAGGTGTTTTTTATCTTTTTATTCCAGGTGCTGTCCCCACAAATGAGGAGTCTGAGCAGCTTGGATATGCAGACTGCTTTCGAAGTAATGGGATTAAGACTCAATTACCCTTTCTCCATTTTGATGACCTTCCTCATAAATCCTTTAACCTAACCTTTGACACCACACCGCCATGCAAAACTTTTTCATTTCTTTTACTGAATAGGCAGCTTCCCCCAGGTTCAGCTCAGGTTAGACAAATGCATTTATAGACTCTTACTCTGACTTCATCAATGATCTCAGTCAGAGACCAGAGTGCAGCTGAATCTTTCTTTCTGAGTTACATTTATTTGCCTATTGTATGGTCTCAAATGCCATGGCATATAAATCCTGCATACCAACTTCAATAAGCATAGGTGCCACAGGGAAATGTGACATTTTATTGCAATGTTTCTCTTTGTTTATGTGTATACAACTGAACCTCACTTATTTGTTAAATAACATAATTTACTTTTTCATGAAACTACTGGCAAGAATAACAAACCTAGGAAACTATATAAAATAAAACAGGTTATAATTTGCCTGCCTTCTTAGAAAATCCAGTCTAAACAAATGTTATTACATCTCAGGTTTATTTATTTTGGGTTTGGTTTGGCTTAGTTTGTGACTTTTCTTATTATTGCCTGATTTTGTCTATCTCCGGAGATACTCATTTACTTATTTACTTTATGCTTCATGTTTCTTCTTATAAGGAAATTTTTGACTATATAAATTATATGCATATATATGTGTGTGTGTATGTGTGTGTTTGTCTTGAATGTGATATCTACTTAATAAAACTTTTTAATGGTGAAACTGATTAACTCATTCCACTTTACTTAAGCACTCAGTAATTTCCATTGCTATATGTTAAGCATGCCTAAAACATTTTCTGTTCTGATTAACATGTTGTCATTTTTCCTTTATTAGAATTAGAAAATTCTGGCAAGGCAAAAAGATATTGGGGCAATGCTTGTCTCATAGAAACTGCATATCTCCATTAAACATGGAATGAAATATTAATTAATATACATACCTGACTATGAACATAGATTGTTATAAAGGTTTTTTTTCACTTGCTATACTGTATATGTGTCTATCATGTGTCTTTGTAGGTACATGTGCCACAGAATACCTGTAGAAGTCAGAGGAGAGCTTTGTGGTGTTGATTCTATTCTTCTACCTTTATCTGAGTTCCAGGAATTGAACTCAGTGCTTCAGCATTGTGCAGCAAGTACTCTACCACCTAAAGATCCGCTAAGCCCTGCTGTTTCCTTATAAGAAAGAATCACTGTTATACTGCCTCTGTCACAGATATAGTATTATGCTCTGATTTAGAGACACTTTTGAACTACATGAATGTACAAATGGAATGATATTCACATAGCAGGTTCCCCAAAGGTTAGTGACTCGATGCTTGACTCTGATTTAATGGCATTGAAAGTCACTGGAACTACTAAGTTCTGGGACCTGGTAGAACATGATGGGAAGGATCACAACTGCCTAGAGGAAGAGGTTAATACTGGTCTCTCAGAATGACATAGATCTTAGAAAAATGGATTAAATCTCCTAACTGTAAATTATTATAAAAAGCAGCACAATCCCTCCCACATCACCTTTTGCTTTCAACGTTTGACATACCTCTCTCCCCGTAGTTTCTCTTCCCTCCTCTTCCCCTAACTTCTTTCCTCCTTGCCTGTCTTAGCATGTAATGCCATATACCATTTGGTGATGCAATCAGAAGAACATTGTTAGATGTAGATGCATTGCTATTTGGACTTTCTATTACTTGAATTCTGAGAAAAATACACTAATTTTCTTTGTGCTTTACACAACAGATGGTAATTTGTCATAGCAATACAAAATGAACTAAGACACGTACCTTCACTACTATATACTATCCAGGTACATTTACATCTGTGTCTAAAATTCCCTCAGCTGTTAAAGCATGTCTCTTTGCATGTGGCCCTTTTGTAATGATGAAAAGAAGAAAGCCATTGTAATTGTGCACATTTAATTGTATTAAGATTTGTTCATGTAAAAAAACACTATAGTTTTTTTAAACTTCAAGGATAAATTCATGTAAATAAAATTTTGGACTAGAGGTTAAGTTTCTTAAACTGAATAATCTGTGATTTGGGGAAAAAAGGATAATGAAAACAGAGTATTTACAACACAATTCTATAATTTTGCAGCTAGAAAATGCTGATGACCCAAAGCATAACTAGGCAAGGATGATGGATAAAGTATGATTATAATGCACACTTTACTGTTTTTGCAAACTTTTAATAGAGAAAAGTAGTGGAGTAATTAAGTTCTTGTGGTAGATTTATAACACAAATGTACTGAAAAAAAATATGTTGGTGCTCTAAACCCATGTACCATTTCAGGTTGTTTATATTCACATAATAAAGAACATTTAATTTTCCTAGAACAATTTTGTTGAGTACATTAATATGGTACATTGTATTGCATGTTACACTTACATTTTACTTAATCTAAAGATAATATTTAATGCTTTATTTGTTGCTCATGCACAAAACATTTGGTTTTATGTGTGTGCTTTTATGAGTAATTTATAATGAAAATAATTTTAATTACTATATTTGAAATAAGAATGATTTTAAAGATGGCTTAAATTACCCTGTTTATCACCCGCAGTTCAGAAAGCACATTATAACGAACATCAGATAAAATATTTTAATACCAAGGAATTTTGAGGATGGTTCATAGTAGGAAAACACTATTTGTCTACTTACATAAAAAGAATGAAGACTTTGTAAAGATATTAGTTTATTAAAACAAAATATTTCTTACAACACTGTTAAGCAGATGTTAGTGATCTGGGTTAATAACAAATCAAAATAAAATTCCTTTGCTAGATATGCTTGAAGGCGATATTACTGCAATACCAGCCAGGACATCAGTTCCACTATGGTTGAGTTATTGTGAAAAGTAGAACTAGAAAATAAAATGCATTAGAACCAATGAAACTTTTATACAATATTCTATGGGGTATTAGCCTAATACAGGAGTAAGAAGTAATGGTAACATGGTATATGAGCTGCCACTTTTCTTTCATTGATCTGTAAATCTCTGAAAATACAATCTTTCAGTAAAAAGGAATCAGTGTCATTAGAACATGTATTCATATAGAACTTTTGAGGAGACTAAAACCAATTTTACTATTCTATTTTACCAAACTTAGAAATATATGTATACATTGCACATGTATACACATTGCACATACTACGAAAACATGCATGTATGTTCACTATACTTTGAGTTTCACACACATAGACACACACACAAACTGTCTATAGTGAAAACAGTTGACACATAAGAACATCAACACAGTATTAAAAATGTACAAGTAGAAAAAAAAGTTTGATGATAAATTATGATGACAGACCACAGGGAATATGATTCTGCTTTCTTTACCTGAGAATGAGTTAATATATTACTGATTAATGTAAGGACAAGTAAAGTTGCCACAGTTTATTTAATATATGATCATTTAATAATTGTGAAAGTACTGTTCTTGACAACATTAGACATCCAAATTTGCAGAAATAAAATTTCTCTTCAGCCACAAAATCAATTCAGATTTTACATTGTTTAATTTCCCATTTTGCTTACTGTGTAACTATCTTGAATTGTTCTAACTGCATATTAAATTAATAATATCTGTTGTTTTGATTTGACTTTTAGCACAAATACAGAAAACAGAATATTTTCTGTTTCCTTGTTAATTCTTAGTAAGTGCCAGTCACTAAATATATATTTTAAGTAAATATATAATCCAAAGGGAAAAATTATACCCACACCTCATGAATAGCCATTGGTCATCTACAATCTAAATCATTATTCAGATATTTGATGCAAGCCTATATCTACAATAACAACACTAGGGAAGCTGAGGCAGAGGAACCAAAAGTTCAATGCCTGGGTGATACATTGATTCACATGTCAGTCTGTGATAAATGGTGACATCCTGCCTCAAAGGAAACCCTAACAAAACAGACAAAAACCCCAGCTATGTGACCTACCTAGTAGTATATTGAGCTACAATGAAGAGAATCTCAACAAAAGTTTGGGGTCAATAAGTATAATAAACAAAATTATAGAAATGTATTAGCTATATTTAAAGATATTTAAATTCATGCACTCATAGTGTTGTCAAAACAGTGGTAAGCAAAACTAGGGAAGCAATTCATTATGTTCACAATTGTTCTCTTTGGAAATGAGCAGAAGCATTTATTCTGCTTTGAGAGTATAAACTATATGATGGAATAGATAATACCAAGAGCATTCATTATAACAACTATTCCAGCAAGTAAGTGAAGAAGGAAAACTATAGCTATTTTATACTCAGTAATGAGATAATTACTGAGTCTGGAATTCCAATTTTCTTTGGAGCCTGACTTCATTTTCTACTCTTCGCCAGATATATTCAACTACCCTACTTACAAGGAGGTCTCCCTAGAAAGGGGAAAGTGCAAGTGAGCATGAGAAATTAAGTTGAGGTAACGAAGTTGGAAAGGTTAGGATACAAAAAAGAAGTTACACAATACATATCACCATGTCTTCTGAAAACCTAGCATTCTTGGCAGTATGATAACAATTCATTCAGTTCTTGGCCTTGCACTCTCTTTCCTCTGTAGAAGGGTAAACTAATTCTAAATCCTCCTTTTTACTTACATATAATTTGTTCTTCTGGTTACCTGAGCTTACAGCTCTGAATGTTCTGAATCAACGTCAATATCGCAAAGTTTTAGACTGTTCCTATACTTCAGAAATAGCCTCAGGACCTGGGTTTCACATGCCCCTGATGACTACAAGAAGGTGTATGGCTATAGTATATATGGGAAGTAGTGATTGGGTCCTCCAGAGGAAAGTTGTGACCATAATTCTGCATCAGCAGAGAAGCGGGGCATAGGAGTATCTCTCTACACAGAGACCTCACCTCCAGTCTTCCAAAATGTTCTAAAGCTTAGCACTATATACATAGTCTGTACTTTCTCATACTATAAACAAGAGTAAATCCTCCCACTCTTATAGTGTTCCTTGTCAGTTATTTGCCCCAGAGATATGAGAAAAGTAATTAACACAGCTTCTCATATGAAACAGCTTGTACATATATATATATATATATATATATATATATATATATATATATATACACTTCTTAAAGTATATTTCTTAAACAAATACCTATGAACACCCATATGGTCAGCCATCTCTAACAATAAAGTTGTTAGAATCAGGGAATACAGTAACATGGTCAGTAGAGCCATATAGATGTGATGAAGAAAATTTAGATTCAATATCCAACTTCCTCAAGAGTAATGTGAGTGAGAAGAAAGAGAAGTAAGGGGACAATGAACAAAAAGAAGGGAAAGAAGCAGTGAGAAAGGGAGGAGGTTGATACAATAGAGTAAACTAATAAACATTTTTAGAACACAAAAATACAGCGTTTATATTATTTTTCTTAGAGAGGCAAACGCTTTGGGGGACATGTTTAAAATGATTCACTATAGAGAGACCAGTTGAAACTTTGAGAGCAGAATTTCAGTACTTTTTGGAATTTACATCGAAAGCCCTAGAAAGCAACCACTTTGGTAGCACATTTGAGTCTTGTGTAACAAGATCCAAGTATAAGCTTGAAGTAAACTGTTTTTATTTTTTGTGACTTTGAGTTTCTGCTATGCCTCTCTTATAACACATTATTATATCAAAGGTGATATGGTTCTGTTGCCACTTCATGAATTAGAAAAGCAGCAAGCAGTGGCATAGGAGTTGGTAATGGTGCAGGATACAGGACTGAGGAGAAGTACATGTGACAGCAACTATCTAGTGTAGAGTATCAATAGTATAGCTGACAGGTATTTTAAAGGCCCTGGGGTAAGCAGCCAACAGCACAATGAATGGATTTGAGTATCAGTTCAAATTCGATATTTCTTGAATGATGGAAGTCGTACAGAGACAGTGATGCAAATTACATTGGGAAATGAGTAGGTGCAGCCAGGATCTTACAGATACACATGGAGATGCTAACAAGCTATCAAAATTCTAGCACTGGAGCCAAAACAACCGATACAAAGGCTTATAATGACACATGCAGTTAGGTAATGATAACATTCATGAGCTTTTCAGAATCTGGCTCTTGTAGGCTTTTACTGAATAGAGCCACCCCTAGACACTGAATGACAATGCATATTTACTAAGGAATGAGACTTTTATCCAGATCTCTTTCTCAAACCAACAACATGGGAGCCTGTTATTTCATATATTTGTTTTTGCCCTCCTTTGGTTTTTTTTCAGACAGGGTTTCTCTGTATTAATTTGGAGGATTTCCTGGAACTCACTCTGTAGACTAGGCTAACCTTGAACTCACAGAGATCCACCTGCCTCTGCCTCCTGAGTGCTGGGATTAAAGGCATGCACCACCCAGCTTAGTTCCTCTCTTAAAGCTAGTGAATTATTTAATGTCTTATAGTGGATTGTCCAGAATCAGATACGAGGTAAGAACTTAAATCTATGGACTTTACGGTCTTGTCAATTATAGGGAACATCAAAATCGAAGTAGAATGAGATTGAGAAGAGGGGGATAGCAACACAAGGCACAACAATGGGAAAGCTGTTTTGAGTTAAGGCAACTGGACCTCAGTGATACTTATGAGCTCTGAAAATGGTTACCACACTAGTCCTTTTTGAAGGATAAGTTTCAGGAGCTTAATCTATGCATATCCATAGAAAAGCACTATGGATTCAACATGCCAGTGCATTACTCTCTCCCATAGTTCCATATGTATCAGGCAATACCCTCCAGTGCTTGCTAGTAGAAAATATGTGGCAAAATGGGGCAACCGAAGGGAAAGGGCAGCCTGCTAGATTCTCCAAGGGCACCTTTTAGTTGTTTCACTGTTGTTGCTTTTTCTTCCCTAGCCAGTTCCTCATCTTTTTACATTGTTTCATAAATAAAATAGAAAATGTGACCTAGCTTGAGTGAACAACATGGAGACCTGTCAGGAGAATAGGGAATAGGAATTTCCTAGCTGGAGGAGACTTTTATGCATGTTTTATGATGGTGCCATGTGACCTGTTCACATTTTGCAGGTTAGCTTTGATTTCTCCCCTTTTGGGGTCCCCTCAGTAACTTGAGTATTTTACTCCTGTGTCATTCCTCCAGCTTCTTAGTAAAATTATTGTCATAGAAGACCTATTTTATAACCGATTATCACTTTATTGTGAGCAATAATTGGCCCTTTATTCATCTTTTCTTTTAGGTATTACTTATTACCTCCCAGACTCAGCAAATGCTCATCAAATGCTTATTTGTTGAATAAATAAATTAATGTGTTCATTGATATTAATAGTCATGTTCCATGCTGCCTTTGCCTTCAGAATCTGCTTCTGCTAGTCAGTTTAAATGTCTTTACTTAATGTTTTCCTAATTTTTAAAGAGCTTTTGTTTCCTGACAATGATTTAGTTCTTCAGTTATCTTCATATTATTTTAAAAATGAAGAAGCTATTTCTGGTGAAAGGAAATAATGAAGAAAAGAAAATCCTCATTAATTTGAGTTTTTAGAGAATCAAATTGCTTCAGCATAAGGAGTGATGAATCCCTTAATAGATAGAGAGTTCCCCAGATATTATTTCAAGAGATATTATTAACCTCCATGTGCTAAGGAGATAATACATATATACAGTGAGCAAATATTTTGAAAATAAGGAAATGGTCACTGATGTGGAATGAATGTACCTCCCTGCAATTCTTATGTTAAAGATCCACAAATTAACACTAAGATGTGTGGACTTTTAGAAGGGATTAGATACTGAAAGCATGATCCCAAGAATGGAAAATGCCAGCATAATAGAGATCCCATGGCCTTGGCATGCTTGGGGCTGATGCAGAAGAATCATGATTTTAATGTTAGGCAGGGACATATAGTGAGATGAAAGAGAAAAAGAGAGAGAGAGTATGAGAATGCCTTCATGTGTCTTATGTGGACAAAACAAAAAGAATGTTGTCAATGGAAAACAGGCACACCATACATAGACTTGAAAAATTCTAGTTCTTAGATGGTAAGAAATTTGTTGTCTGTAGGCTACCTGATTTTACATGCATACATACATACATACATATACATATATAGGCTCACTAGTCTTTGTATGTGCATACATTTAGCTGATCAATTCTTAAAATGAAATGGTATATTCAAATTTTGAAAAAGAAGTACATTCGCATACTATTCTCCCATCTGCCTGGTGAAAAGGTGGATTTTGAATTGCCATCAAACTACTCCCTATACATGAAACTACTAGATGGGTTATAAAATACTAAGCAAGAAGGATCTGTGTTTTCTAAATCAAGCATGCATTTGTTTGTTAATTTATATATTGATTGACTATAAGATTTTAATACTAATTGACAGTTTACACATATTTGTAACATCTATATGTTCATATATCTTCTATGTCTTAAGCAATTTATAGTACAGAGTGGCCAGATTTCAATATTGGCACACAAATTGATGTTATTCTTTAAAAAAATATAGTATACCTATGACAGAGGCCATGTGGATGCTAAGGATAGAACCTGGGTCTCCTGAAAGAGCAACAAGTGCTCTTGATCACTGAACCATATCCCCAGCCCCAAGTTATGGCAATCTAATTCACACTGACATTGAATTAATTTTCACAGTGTGCCATGCTATATTCTATATACCTCTGTCCAACCCTGGAGATAACCTAACATCACAAAACACATTTTTGTACATGTGCTCAACGACGTAGGTGCACACTGCTTTATTCATTGTTGTTTCTGATCATACAGTAAATAAAACAGATTTTAAAAACGAAAAAAATATAAAATTTCATATATGCTACAGTGGAAACATTTGTAGAGAATGTGCTTCTATTTTTCTTTTTTTTTAAGAACACACTTCTGGAAGAATTGGTAATTAAAAATGTACATTCACTTTTAATTTTGAAAAATCATGTCAAAGTGTTTGTGCTGACGAGTTGACATCTACTTGACACAAGCTAGCGTCATTTGGGAAGGGATATCCTTGAATAAGAAAATGACCACACCAGGTTGGCTTCTAGGCAAACCTACAGAACATTTTCTTGATGATTGATGTGGGAGGGTCCAGCTCACTGTGAGCAGTGCCATATCTGGGCTTGGTGGTCCTGGTTGCTATAAGAAGGCTGGCTGAGAGAGTCATGGGGAGCAAGTCAGTAAGCTAGTATGCCAGGGCCTTGCTTCAGTTTCTGCCCTCCACCTCCTAGGTTGCTGCTTTGAGTTTCTGCCCCAAATTACCTGAATGATGGACTTTTGTCATGGTGTTTATTGTGCAATAAAAACCCCAACTGAAACTGATATTTTAAATTCCTGAACAATTATTGACTTGACAAAATGTACAACACTTATCTTTATTCTCCTACTCCCTCCCTATTGAGGATAGTTTTCTGCCAAATTTTTCATGAATTATTACATTTCATAGTGTTCAAAGGTTTTAAATTTTATTGCAAACATTTTACAAAGTTTGTAAAACAAAATGGAATTTCCTCTATTAGTTAAACTATCAGTTATACAGGAGATTTTATTATTGCATTGTGCCAATGTGAGTGCTAATATGAATACTGTCAATTTTAGAAAGATTATTAATGTTTTAAATAATAGTGTGATATACTAGTAAACTATATCTAGTAATAAAATGATAATTTTCCATAGAATATATATTAAATCTTAAAAATTCTAAATACATTTACCTTTCATTTGTTTTCAATCATTTTTTTATATGTATGCTCAACTTTTCTAGAGCATTATGTGTTATCTGCTACCTTATTCATGTATAAACTCAAATACATATACCACTCAATCCTTGAGTGCCACAGTGAACTGTAAAACAGAAGCAAACCATAACTAATTTGGCAGTCTACTTTGCAGGATTATTGCATCTCCAGTACATTTAATTCCCCAAGAAATTTGTTAATTCTCTCAGAGGTAAAAATAACATTCATCTATAAATAACGTCTAAGGAGATGTGATGATTATGATTACGGAGTTCATCTTCATACTATTTTTAAATGACATTGTTTGACATTGCTTTAATGGTGTAAGAATAACTCTTTAAAAGAATGTCTTGCTGAAGACGCCAATAATAGTAAAATCAATTTTACAAAGTAAATGGTAATTCTCATCTGTGATAATTTTTTATTTGTGTTCATGATAATGGGCATTCTGATTGGGATGAGATAATCATATTTCACTGTAAATGTGTCTGATAGTCTCAAAATACAAAAATAAAGAAAAATATTAAAAGAAATATATTTTTAGTAAAACTCAAAGACTTACCTATATGATATGTTATGTGAGAAAAGAACTGATACTTTTTGCTGCAAGTTTCAAAGGGAAATAATTTACAAAGTAAAAGATATTATGAAATTATGTTTATTTTCACTATTTGATTGGATTCAAGGCCTGCTCCATTAGATAAAACCCATGCCCTATACTGCTCAGGTAGGCAAGAACCAGAGAGTAGATAGTACATGGACCTAGGAAAAAACAAAAATTCTAGTATTTTCTAAAGAAACGTAGCAATAAAATGACTCCTTATGACATTTTGCTATACTAATAGACCAATGTCTTGCTCAGCCATCTTCAGAGAAGCTTCCTCCTTTGACAGATGGGAGAAAATACAAAGACCCACAAACGGACAGTGTACAGAGAGTGAGAATCCCTGCAACACTCAATCCTAAATGTGATGTTTCCATCAAATCTCTCCCATCAGGGCTCAGGGAACCCGGCAGAAGTGAAGAGGAAGACACTGCAAGAGCTAGAGAGGATGGAGGACACCAAAGAAACAAGGTTTACTAGATACAACAGGACTGATGCACATCAGAGACTGTCAGCGTGCACAGGGCCCCACAGGCCCAAACTAGATGGGATTCCAGCACTGAGAGTGGAAGTAGATAAGAGTGCCCACACCTGTCAGCCAAGAGATAGCTCCAACTGACACCTGCTGCCACTGGAAAAATTCATTTTCTCCAATAGCATCTTACTGGGGATACAAACCACACTTAAGAGGAAGCCCCATGCCCAGCAGTAGATGGCCAACACAAAATGAATGCAATGGTATTTGGGGGGTATTTTGTCTAATAATGCTTTGTCTGGACTTTTTTAGTTGTTTTAGCTTTTTTGTTGTTGTTTGTTTGTTTTACCTTGTAGACCTTTTGGGTATATATTTTGGTTTCCAATTTTTGTTTTTATAGCATTGCTGCATGTGGAAATATATGTCTCTGTACCTGTGTCGTTTCCTTTGGCTCTTTTTTTTCTGTTTGTTTGTTTGTTTTCTTTTACTCTTGTTTTTTGTTTGTTTGTTTGTTTTGGTTTGGTTTGGTTTCCTGTTTGCTTTTTAATGACAGAGGACAAGAAATGATGTAGATTTTGGTGGGTAGAGAATTGGAAGGTTCTGGGAGGAGTTGGAGAAGAGGAAAACATGATCAGAACATATTGTATGAAAAACAAATTGTTTCAAAAATTAAAAGAATATGAAAATAATAATTTGGAAGTTTTTATGCTAACTACTAAACTCAGCCAATGCAAATTCTGAACATACTGATGTGAATTATATTCTTCAAGAACTTGTTCATTTTTTTCTCAGCAAGTAAACTTTATTTCCCCATTATCACAGTTTTCTGATGTACTGTTAAACTTTTATTCTGATTTGTTATATTCTGTTTTATTTTCATGATATTTGAGAAATCATGTGTTTCTGTGTGTACATTTGTGTTTGTATATATGTGTGTATCTTGATATATTTCTGTAAATAATTAATATATGTGAAGTATAAAATAAATTTAATTGAACAAAATATTGCCCAAAATATTAAATACATCAAAAATCAATGAAGTCTTGGCAAATAATAAAAGACATTTGACTTGGCTTATATATTTACAGGCTCAGGGGAGGGAAAAATAATACTAAGTGGGAAAAGTGATAAATATTTAAATGCTGAGTAGTGAAAGTAACAGTTGGGAATGTTATCTATAGTAAAGTTTGACAGCAAAGGAATGAAAAGTAGAATGTTCTTTTCTGGGGATAAATTATTATGGTTTGCCACATAAAAATTCTCCCTTGGTAAAACAACAGTTATTACAGTGTCTTCTAATCAATGGTTAGCAACATTCAGAGTTAAAAAGAACTTTTCATGTTCAGGAAGAATTTCTTTTAATCATTTCTAATTAATTTCAAGATGCAAGCCTACATCCATAAAAATATAACTTTGTCTTATGATGGTTTTGAAATAAACCTCAAAATTTTTGACACAATGAAAGATGGAGGCTCTTTTCTTTTGTCTTCACTATAAGTTTATAATGACTTCAGTGAAGAGAAGATCACAGAAGTGACGTGTACTTTCTGTGGCCACAAAATATGAAAGAAATAAATAATCATGAGCTAAAGGGTATGTAAATGTGTGTGAGGTTGCATGCATGTACAATGGAATTTTATTCAGCAATGATGAGTTTACAACATACATGGAATTTAAAACCATCTTGTGTAATAGACAATGAAGAGAAACTTAAGGCTATGGCTAACAGACTACTTTTTGAAATGCTCAAAACAGGCAGATTCATAGAAAGAAAACAGGTTAGTAGATGGCAGAGGATGGAATGGGCAAGGCATGAATAGAACTGTAAATGTGCAAAGTTTATTTAGGGACAATATAAACATTAAATTGTACATTGTTATTATATTTATTATATATATATAATTATATTTCCACTGTTATAAAAAACCAGCATATTTTATTTTTGCATAAACATGTATCCCCCCTGACTTACTTAGGGTTTTTATTGCTGTGAAGGGACCCTATGACCATGGCAACTCTTACAAAGGGAAACATTTAATTGGGGCTGGCTTACAGTTCAGAAGTTTAGTCCCCTACCATCATGGTGAGAAGTATGGTAGAACACAGGTATTCATGCTCCTGGAAAGGTAGCTGAAAGTACTATGTCCAGATACAAAGGCAGTAGGAAGATACTGTGAGCCACTAGCCTGTCTTAAGCATCTGAGACCTCAAAACCTTCCCCAGTGACACACTTCTTCCAACAAAGCCGCACCTACTCCAACAAGGCCACATCTAATAGTTCCACTCCCTGTGAGCCTCTGATGGCTATATTCTTTCAAAGCACCACACACACACACACACACACACACACACACACACACACACACACCAGTGTCTTCAGAAGAAAGTTTAGACTTTTTTGTTGTTGTTGTTGTACTCGGGCATTTTGGAAGAAGTTTGTGCTGGCTTTATTTATATTTTTTAGTGTTAGTATCAACAATGCTTACATAGCCTCCATAGTTTTTCTTCAATTGATGCTTTAAAAAGTAATATTTCCAATTTCCCATGATTTGACAAATTTTCATTTGCAGATGGTATTTGTTTTCCTCATTGTTTACAACCATGAGAACATGTTCGGTATTTGTGAGTAAAAACTGACTTTCTTTGCCCTTTCTTGCCTCCTAAATTAGTAATTCTTCTGAATCTAATGCCAGTTTCCAACAAAGGTTGTCATGTACTGATGACTTAATGATGAATAAGATAATACATATTTACGTGAATAAAAAAGAGATAGATGAATACAGGAAAGAAAAGTATTGCAAATATTAAATCAGTGTGTCATGGTTTTTAGGCATCATCTGAAATGCACTTGAAATTTAAAGAATTGGTTCAAAGTCACATTTAGCCTAACTAGGAATCAAGATATATTTTAATTAAGTTATAATTGTATCACTTGCCCCTTCCCTTTCCTCTACCCATCCCTCCTATTTCCTGTCCTAATCCCTCCCATGTCCCCATCTACTCTCAGATTAATAGACTCTTGTTCTGGTTATTGTTGTACACATATGTGCACAAAGACATGCGTTTTTGTGGTTGTTATTATTTGTTTTGCGGAAACGGTGACAAAGTCTTAGAATTCATACAGAACTGTATGAGCATGTGTAAAGTCAAGGGCACAGAGCAGGGATGCTATATGCTGTGGGGACACCAGACCTTGAGCAGAGACCCACTTCCCCATCAGCCTGGGAGTAGGCAGCTGTAAGACAATGTTTACTAAAAACATGTTTACTGGGGGCTGGAGAGATGGCTCAGAGGTTAAAAGCACTGACTGCTCTTCCAGGGGTCCTGAGTTCAATTCCCAGCAACCACATGATAGCTCCCAACCATCTACAACTCAATTTGGTGCCCTCTTCCGGCATGTAGGCAGAACACTATATATGTAATAAATAAATAAATCTTTAAAAAAAACATGTTTACTAAAAACAATACAACGCCCGGGGCAATAAGTTCCTGAAAAGGGCTGGCCCACAGGAACCGCCCTGACCTAGACCTTTTCCAAAGACTAACCCCCTCTTCTGACCACCACCCACCTCCACCTCTGGTGTCAGGGTATATAATAACCAACCATAATAGGAATAAAAAAGAAGAGCCTTCTTGAGGAGCCTTTGGTGTTGTCAATCCCCGACACCCTCTGCACATTCTCGGACACAGGCTGTGCAGGGGGGGCAACAATATGCGGTTAGCAAAGGTATCAAAGAAGATGGGATACTATACAATATAGGGTTTCCCTTTTCACTCTGAAAATAAATACAATCCTGAGTCCCATCTAAAAGAATTGTTTAAATGACTAATGTAAAGTATATAGATTTATGTGTAAGAAGAGAAAAATCAATATGCCAAGCTGAGTAAAAGCTGAGTAGTTCTTTACCCAGTACTGCAATGAAGAAATATCTAGCTACTTTGTCAATTTCCCAAATAAATGCAGCATCATACTCAGGAAGAACATAGAAAAACTCTCTTTGAAAACATTACCCACGTAGACAGTAAAGGAAGGCACTTTGTCCCAAGGTATGGAAACATTGACAAAACAATTACCATTTACAGCTGACCTTTACTCAGAAAAACTTGGATAAACAGGACCAACTCTTTTGAAAGAAAAGTCTTCAAAGGGTCAAATCCCATGGTGTTCATAGACCAGGCAAGCTGCTACAGGGCAGGAAGAATGCGTTATACAGACAGATTCTGCAGGAGCACAATTATCTTTGAAAAACTTTGGGACCAGTGCAGACTCTGCAGGGTCTGTGGTCTGTGTAAAGGGCAGGCAGGGATTCATACTACTATTTTGTCTGCGACTTCCTTGTTTAGCAACTTCCTTCAACACAAATGCCTTATCTTTTCAGATTCATATTAAATTTTGTTCCAAGCCCATTTCTCCCTTTATCTCAGGAAATTCTGAGTGAATAAGAAGCTTATGTTCTCTCCCACAACTGGCAGGCTCTTTGTACAATTTGTTTTACAAGGTGTCAGAGACAGTTTTATCATTTCACTTGCTTTTAAATGTCCATCTGTTACCACCCAAGTACTTCTCACAAATACATGACCTACAAAGAATTTAGCTTATTTTAACTGCAGCAAGATAGAACCAGTATTTTGAACAGTCTCAGGGAGAAGTCTTCCATGTTTCATCCTAGGATTCCTGGTGGAATACACTTTGAAAATTCTTTCTTCTATATAATAATTCTGGAGTAGAAAAATGTGAGGGAGCTAAACAAAGATTTTGTAACTTACATTGTTTCGGGGATCAATTTTCAATTTTGTAAAAATATATAGGGGAGTACCAAGTCCTACATCAGGGTCTATTTTTCATTCCATTTAAAATTGGCAATGGCAATTGCATCTTATTTTGGTAGAGCTAGATGTGCCAAAAGAAAGAAATGATGTATGGATTCAGAACAGGGTTGCAGATACTATGAACAAGAGTTCCTGTAAAGAAAATGCCATCAGTGTTTATGAGGATCTTCCACAATTCAAATTGTCTGACTCTGGAAGCTATACATACTGCCTGTACAGAAGACCATTAGAATGTCTAAATCCTGGCATGGAAAGTTGTTAAACAGAAACAGGTTAGCTGAGTGGAAGTAAAATAAGAAGTTAGAGAAGAGCAGTGACAATAATTAAAATATAAGTGAAGTTAGATCATGGAGAGTATGAAATAACATGTTGAAGAAAATTAAAAATCTAGATAAAGAGGCTCATGCCAAAAAAAAAGAGTTCCTGTAAAGAATTGGTGTCCTTGAAGAGTTTGAGTTATCATTAGTCCCTTAAATAGTCATTCTTTGTCCTCATCTTGGTCAAACTTATCACCCTATGACTAATAGATATAAACCTTTTAGAATTTAGTAGCTAAAGAAAACCAGTTTCCACCAACCAAAAAGCCAAGATACCGTCTGAGACCTATAACTGCAAATTCTCCACTTTGTTGCATTTGCCAACTTAAAGTTTCCACTGATGTATCTGGAAAACACTTTGATTTATGCATTTCTTTGTTCCATTACTATAAAAATACCATGAAACTGCTTTTACATCACAACATGCAATTTGGGGTACTCTGAATATGTGTTCCTGGACAATGTTCATTCAAATATGGCACTAGAAACTCTCTTTTATGCCATTTGACATAAGAACTGTGTCAAACCTTATTTTACTGGATTAGAGTTATTCTACAGAAAAACAGAGGCTTAGTTTACCATATTCCTAAAACTAATCCATTTAACATGACCTATTGATATTATTGAAGGATTCCTAATACTAAGAATTCAAAACTTGACTGTCTGGTCAATTTTTTATATATTTAGTTAGTTAGTACTTGGGAACCCTATTAGCACTTACAGCAATTTTTCATTTTGTTCAAAATTACATGAAAACTACTGAAGGTATACATGTGGCTGAAAGAATAAAATTACCAATATCCTGACACAGAAGAAAGAGAACAAGCAGAAGACAGTCACTAAACGGTAGAGCTCCATTAGTCATTTTAAGTTTTATACATTCACTTGATAACAATTGACAGATATGGAAAATTATAAACATTTAATAGTTGTGAAAACATTCTGTATACAATAATGAAAATGAAGTACAGAGGGTTATAAGTATTAATAAAAGTATAGTAGGATAGACAAATAGAAGTTTTATCCATGAATATAAAATGTCAATGATTTAAAATCTTATCAAACATATTGTTGTGATTCAATATCTTCAGTTTTCCACCATCTCTCTCATCCTCTCATCTACTAAAATAGCATCAATGATGAGTTTTTTACTTCCTTCCATCCCTATCCATAGAACAAGGATAAAAATAGTGATTGATCCTTTCCATGCCAATTCTAAATGGTTATAGCTACTACCTTATGTAAGAAGTTAAGAAGGTGGAAGCAAAGAGAAGTTTGATAATAATTTTATATGATGTGGGAAATGAGATTGAAGCTCAAGGAAGGACTATGTATTTTCATGTAATAGTTTGATAATTCATAGACAACCAAAAGAAAACAAGAATGGAGAAACTGATGAACTAGACTATATGACAAAAGAGATTTTTTCCACAATGTATATAAAAATCCTCAGGTGATGAGGATACCAACATATTTATCTAGAACTTGAACTTTGTTGTTTATTTCTCAATGTCCAAAAGGTTGGCTAACCCAAACAAGCTGCCATCTCATCAGAAGCCCCTTTTCCTATTGTTTTCCTTGTGCTGTCTATTTTTTATTTGCTTCTGGGTGTTTAACTATCATATTAAATTTGCATGATGACCTGGGTGGGGTGCTTCATATTTATCGTTTCAGCACCAGAGTTTATGAGGAAGAAAGATAATTATGTGTTAAGGCCAGCATGGGTTTGACTGAGACTCCATACCAAAAAAAAAAGTATCAATGTTGCCCATTACTCTTTTCACTAGCTTAAGTTAACCAAGTTTGACCTAATTATCTCAATGATTTTGATAATTTTTTTATAATATGTGATTCAGTGGGCATAACCATTTTACCTATTGTAATTTTAAAAAAATAACATTTAAGTACTCAGAAATTCTATTTTTTGCCTATCTAGCTAATAAAATTATCCTAAAAATCTACATTGACAATGACCTCATTCATACTAATCCATTGACAAGAGACAAAGGCAAATGTTCAGGGATTATTTGCATATCATTTTAAGATATATTTTACCAATACAATTACCATTCACTATTCTTATTATTATACATAAATGCTTCATTAAACTATGATTGAATTTACTAAGAAGTATTAAGCAATACTGCAACATATCCTAAAGTTTCAATAACTCTAAGCCTCATCAGTTGAAAATAGAACTTATGTGCATTTAAATATACATTTTTGTAAAAATAAAATTTCTTTAATAGATGTTTTCCCTTTCAATTTATAGTAAAATAGGCAGAGGGCGTAGAGAGATGGGTCAGTGGTTAAGAGCACCTGCCATTCTTCCAGAGGATCCAAGTTTGGTTTCCAGCACCCACATGGTGACTCACAATGATCCAACACCCTCTTCTGACCTCCATGGACACTATACACACATGGTACTCAGATATACATGTAGTTACAACACTGACACATATAAAATAAAACTACATAAATATTTTTAAATAAAATAGGCAAAAAGTGAATTCATAATTTAAGCAATGGTTTAGCTGTATCTATAATAGATTTCATGTTAGTAGGGCACAATCAGAAAACTCAGGTGGGGCAAAGCAACTAAAGAGGAGTTACATTTTAAAAAATCTAATCAACAGAAATCTGTTTATGGTTTGTTATTTAAATAAAAATAGTCATGGTGGGTAAAAGCCATGTTATTTCACAGAAAGCAAAGTGTCTATACTGTTTGAGAATAAGTGTCACTAAGCACCACAACACTAAGTATCAACTATTGTTAATAACAACTGATTTTATAAATCTGTTAACTCACTAATGAAAAGTGTTTATTTCTCAGAGAGACATACATATGATACTTGGTTTCCCCATGCAATTTTAACATCAAATGCAAATTAGCATGACACTTCCTCTGCTACTGGCAGACATTGGCATGGACAGACAAACCCATTTGGTGATATACATTGTCATAAATAATATTTTTTATTATAACTACTATCAAATTTCTAAAAAAATTCATAGGATTGATATGCTACTAATAATTGTTACAAAATAAATTTTTCAAAGATATTTTTCTCAAACTTAGAAATTTCTCATCATAAGCCAGTTAAGACAACTCCTACTTCCTCTTCATTAACATAACAATACATGCAAGTAGGAAACAATAGACAAGAGAAGACACCTCTGAATAATAGTATACACCTGATAACATAGGTTTGATGTCTAGAACATTGGGGGATTTATTCCTCTTCACCCAACTGAAGAAAGTGACCTGGAACCAATATTCCCAGCCAACGACTGAGATTAGACAGATTCTTTAAGGTCTCTTTTTGCTGTCCAAGTCACAATGGATTGATAGCAATCTAGATATAAGATAATGGTAGGTAGATAATAATAGGCAATTATAAGCACAATCATAGGCAGATAAATTTCTGTTATGGTAGGCTTGAGTTTCATCTTATAGTCTACAAACCTTCACTTGAAATAAATCTCTACCAAAGGAAACAACATACAGTGGAAACCTGAATATACATCATTGTCTATTCTGGGGGTGACACTGTACTAGAATTGTGTAAATTTTTACCACTTGGAAAAAGAGGATAAGAATACATGAATCTTGCTATATTCTTTCTTTAACTGTGTGTGCATTTACAATTACTTCAATAAGTACATCAATTGTCAATGAAGATAATTTTGATTTGTACTTTTTATTTCATTTCAATCAGATGGTTGCATTTATTTATTTTATTCACTAGATAACTAAGGATCATGACATTTTGTGTTTATTTAGAGAAAGCTAAATTTTTCCACCTTCTTGGAAAAAAAAGCATGTTGAAAGATATGAATTTAACAGCAATTTCTTACATATTTGAATGAACCTTATTTTACAGAAGTGAGCTAACCTTGAAAGTGTCCTTTCCATCTAAAGCTCTTGGATTTTTATTTTTCTTTGAAACAGTATATATCCCTCTACAGGCAGCCAGAGAAAATTCTAAATTGTTAAATAAATTGACTCAGGGTTATAATTAGTACAAGTAATTCATTAGCACTCTGGTTTCAAAATGGTAAAGCCCTCCTATGGGAAGAGAATAAGCAAGATAAGTTGAATCTATTGATGACTAAAAGCGCATATGAAGAATGGCTGGAAAGCTGTTTAATGTCTGTGCTTTAGTTTTCTTATGCATTTAAAGAGAAGTGAAGATTCAAAATCAGCTTCTTCAAGTTAGAATGGTAATGTTACATACTTTGTGTAGCCCTAAATACAGACCCATGCATAAAGTAAGCACTTTCATAAATATTATTACTAGTATTATTATTTTGCAAAGGGCATGGATCATATTTCATTACAGTTTGAAGGAGCAAAGGAGGTAGCATTTTGAATTTCTTCTTAATATAAATGATTGTTCATCACTATAGACATTTTAAGTAGAATTTATGTCACTATTTTCCTTAGAATCTATGTAGTGTACTAGTATAATTAATTCCATGGATAAGGCAATAGTGTTCTTTTTCCCTTTACTTGCTTTTTTAATAGCATAGCTTCAGGTCTTCTGTAGAAAACATTAGATTTGTCACTTAATTTTCAACCTCCCAATATCTAATGGAAAGATGTGCAATATAATTAAAAAGGTACCCACAGGGCAACTAATTCTGAAAAGTGGTGATAAGTGAATGAAGGAAGTATGCTTAATTTCACTTTTATGCTTTAGAGATTCCTAGCTTACAATGATAAGGAAATACTAAGCTCTACATCTTTAAGAAGATAGCATTTTGATATATAAGCATTTGTATATATACGGGTAGATGTGTTTATGTGTTTATGTGAGTGTGCCTACGCACAGTTACACACAAATATGAATATTTAATTTTTGATCATTTTATGACCTTATAAAAATTAATTCCTTAACCATATATTCTTCCTGCCTAAAAAATGGTATTTCCTAACATTTTAGACATTAGACTTACCTAATTATGTACAGTGCATTCTGAATTTTGACCTATTTTTCATTTAAAAGTACAAATGATTATGAATAGTATAATTGCTACAATGAAGAACTCATGATAATTTTACTGCTTTAAATAATGACATTCTTTAATATTTACAATAGTAAGGCAGCCCATGGAGATGAGCTCTAGCCAGGTACTGTGGCAACAAAATCAGGGATGAAAAAGGGGACATAACAACAGACTCTGAGGAAATCAAGAGAATCATCAGGGCATACTTTGAAAATCTGTACTCCACAAAATTTGAAAATTTAAAGGAAATGGACAACTTCCTGGATAGATATCACTTGCCAAAACTAAATGAAGAACAAATAAACAATCTAAACAGACCTATAACCCCTAATGAAATAGAAGCAGTCATCAAAAGTCTCCCAAACAAAAAAAGCCCAGGCCCAGATGGCTTCAGAGCAGAATTCTACCAGAAATTCAAAGAAGAGCTAATTCCAATACTCCTCAAAGTATTCCACACAATAGAAGCAGGAGGCTTACTGCCAAACTCTTTCTACGAGGCTAAAATTACCTTGATACCCAAGCCACACAAAGACACAACTAAGAAAGAGAACTATAGACCAATTTCCCTCATGAACATTGATGCAAAAATGCTCAATAAAATACTCGTAAACCGGATTCAAGAACACATCAGAAAAATCATCCACCATGATCAAGTAGGCTTCATCCCAGGAATGCAGGGATGGTTCAACATTAGAAAATCTATCAATGTAATCCACCATATTAACAATCTGCGAAAGAAAAACCACATGATCATCTCACTAGATGCTGAAAAAGCCTTTGACAAAATCCAGCACCCCTTCATGATAAAGGTCCTAGAGAGATCAGGGATAACAGGAACGTACCTGAATATAATAAAAGCAATATACAGTAAACCAACAGCTAACATCAAACTAAATGGAGAGAAACTCAAAGCAATTCCTCTAAAATCAGGAACAAGACAAGGCTGTCCACTCTCTCCATATCTCTTCAATATTGTACTTGAAGTTCTAGCTACAGCAATAAGACAACAAAAGGAGATAAAGGGGATACAAATAGGAAAAGAAGAAGTCAAACTTTCACTATTTGCAGATGATATGATAGTTTACATAAGTGACCCATAAAAACTCCGCAAGGTTACTCCTAGAGCTGATAAACACCTTCAGCAATGTGGCAGGATACAAGGTAAACTCAAAAAAATCCGTGGCCCTATTATATACAGATGATGAAGTGACTGAGAAAGAAATCAGAGAAACATCACCCTTTACAATAGCCAAAAACAGCATCAAATATCTGGGGGTAATGTTAACCAAGGAAGTGAAAGACCTGTATATCAAGAACTTTGTGTCTTTAAAGAAAGAAATCAAAGAAGATACCAGAAAATGGAAAGATCTCCCATGCTCTTGGATTGGTAGGATCAACATAATAAAAATGTCAATCTTGCCAAAAGCAGTCTACAGATTCAATGCAATCCCTATCAAAATTCCATCACAATTCTTCAAGGACCTGGAAAGAACATTAATCAACTTTATATGGAAAAACAAATGGCCCAGGATAGCTAAAATATCCCTATACAATAAAGGAACTTCAGGAGGCATCCCAGTACTCAGGAGGCAAAGGCAGGTTGATCTCTGTGAGTTCAAGGCCATTCTGCTCAATAGAGTGAGTTCTATGACAGCCAGGGTTACAGAGAAACCCTGTCTTGGAAAATAAAAACAACCCTCCACCAAATAAAAGAAAGAATATAAAATAAAAATGTATACAACAAACCTGTACCTTTCCTCTAGCAAATATCTAGTTATTTTAAAAAGCTATGGTTTGGCCAGGTTGATGGCGCAGTGGGCAAGACCATCTTTTCTGCAAACATGTAGATCTGATTTTGAATACTCAGCACCCATGTAAAAAGCCAGACATGGATAGCAGTGCTTAAAATTAGCAGCAGTGGCATGTGAAAACAGGTAGATCACAAGAGTTCCCTGAACATTTATTCTAGCAGATATAGGGATATTTCAGTTCAGTGAGAGACCTTGTCTCAAGTCAATAAGGTTGAGAACAATAGAAGAACATGACTGACAGCCTGCTCTGGTATCCATATGTACACCTGTACATTCTCATGAATATACAATATATATGCATACACCAATTTGAACACAAATTCACACTGCAAAATAAATATTACATTCCTATACATTTCTAAATTGTGATTGTCCCTCTTTATGCCTTAGTTTTGTCTATCTGAACAATGAAGCATCGTAGTATAATTTAAGGTATACAAGTAACATTATAATGTGTGATATACTTAACATTTTCAAATATTAAGCACTATTAAGCCATGCAATTATTTAGCTAAATATATGATTATTCCATTAATGTTTGTAGGATTACACCAAGATAGCTAAGTCAAATTATTTTAAGGTTTATCCACAGGTCTTTATTAGACGTTGGTTAAATATAGAGCAAGCATTTAGAAATTTATTTTTGTGCATAGGTTTTAAATATAAAATGCCACTTGTAATATTTGATAATTTTAGTAGCTTTGAGAGTAAGAAATAATTTTTAAAGAGAAACCTTCTCACTGTCACCTTAAAGAGCTTTCTAGGTGAGCCTTAGTTATGCTCGCTCACTGGCAAGGAATTTTGTATAAGCACAACACATTGAGCCGCATCAAAGTTTAAGATGATGAACATGTAATGGCATGCCTTCTTACCCAACCAGCATCAAAGTAACCCAAGGTCGGGGAGGGCGGGAGATAATGAAGAATCCTCTAGGTGCTGTTTCAGTGTTCAGTTCATTTCCCTCAGTTTCAGCATTGAAACAAATTCTGTGTGATTTGTAATATATATAGCTAAACAATATTTAAAAAGAATAGTAGGAGTTTTAGGGAAATGGCCACATAGGACAAAACTAGCTGAGCATGAAGTAGGTTTAGACTCACTACCCAGTATGAACAACTGCAGTATTCATTGGTTTACATAAATGAATGACAGGGCTTCCCAAGAGAAACATATCCATGTTTTCTATTTCATTTCACTGTACTAAGAGACAGTTTGTAATTATTTTTAAAGATCACTTTACGCTTTAAGTTTCAGAGAACTTTCTGAAAAGACATAGGGAAATGGAATGTATTTTATTGCAAACTTCTGTGTATCTGAAATTATTAAGTAGCTGCTTCTAAAATTGCTAAAATTGCTGTGAAAAAATAATACTATCAAACAAATCTAGGATCAAGATAGGCCAAGTCAATTCTGGAATTCTCTACTAGTCAGGAAAGCATGACAAGTTCAAGCAAACAATCCTTCTATTTCCAAAAGGCAGGAGGACTAAGGCTTAAAATCTTTTTGTTATGTTTTATTTGTTTTTCGATCCATTTGAATTACAGAGACAAAAATCAATAATATAAATGAAGTCTTGTAGGACCTGACATCCACATGCTTTCTATACTTAAATCAAAGCATCCACAGCATATTCAGATGAATGAGAAGATACTCCAATGCCCTTGTCATTGTCAGATACACTAGGTTTCCATTTGGCGTTCCCGCTTGCTTGTTTTGCAGTCCTGGCATGTCAGTTAACTGGCTGGTGCTTTCTAATAGACCCTGCACCAGTTCTGATTGATGTGTGAGTGTGCAAACATTACTGGCCACTAAGAGCCAAATGGCTCACATACCAAGCATAGCAGCCAGACAAAACAGAGGCAGATTCAGCACTCTGTTGGAGAGTTACAATTTTTTTTGGTGACTCTTTTCCACACCTATGTATATGGAGTCTCATTGACTTAATTTTAGTCCTTGTTAACCCACAGCAGTATCTTCTTTGTCAATTCCCTGCAACATTCTAAATAAAAAGGGGAGATTTTTTTCTCCAACACATTCAGCAAAAAAACAAAGGTCTTTACTCTAAACCAAACTTCATCCTGTATTTTTGAATAGGCTAATTATTTCATCCCTAAAATTCTTCAGTACTTCTTTGGGAGTGAAGAAAAATGCCATGAATTTTAAACAGAGCAATGAGGGGTATATGGGTTTGTAGGGGAGGAAAAGGAAGGGGGGAAAGATGTAACTATATAAACTATTTCTAGAATCACTTTTTATTTTGTATGATGCTTTCTGTACTAAAGATGGCTTGAATACTGTTTCAAAGGAAGATTCAAGTTCAACCAACATGTATGTATAACATAAAGTATATAACAATGCTTGTATATGTAATAATTTCAATAATTGTTTCAAGAAGAACCAAATTGTTTGCTTTTCATATTTCAATCAAGCAGTAGTTTTGGCCTGCTTAGAAATCCAATATTGCCTCTTTTCCAATGAAATCAGTGTTGCAACAGAAATGACTACCGTAACAATGCTTTAAAATAGTAAATCTGAAGCTTAGAAAAGGGGCATGTACAATGCCATAGTCGCTCAAGTACCTGCCATACAAGTGTGAGGATCTTAGTTCATATTCCAAGCACCTAGGTAAAGCCAGATGTGATAGCAGAAGTCTATAATCCCAGTACTTGTGTGGTGAGAAGGAAGATATGGGAGATTTCCTGGAAGCCTATAAACTAGCAAGCCTCGTGTACACAGTGGCAAAAAGGACATGCTGACTCAAACCAGGTAGAAAGTGAGGATTGACATTTGGGGTTTTCTGACATCCACACCCATGCTCAGATATGCAAGTATCAAATATATACATGTATGCATAGATTGAAAAATAGTAACTTATAGAACAAGATGGAAAAGATCAGACATTACCCACTGGAAAAATTACAGAAGCTACCACAAAAAAATGGAGCTTAAATCAAAGTGTTATATCTAGGAAACCTCTAATGTAAATTCTCTTATCATTCAGGATGAAAATAATGAAGGGGACTGAAGGAAAGTGTAAAGTGGAATAAAATGTGTTCCATAAAACAACATATACCAGGAAGAGTACTATAAAGTTTTATTTCTGCCGTTTTGAAAGAAGCTAAAATCTCACTTGTGACTCTCCAGCTCCTGACTAATGTGGTCATTTCAAACCTATGGTAATAAAAACTTTATAGTATTCCAGTTAAGAACACATGACAAACAGACAAACAAGTAAAAATCAAAATGAAATGTGACAAAACACTAAAAACTAACACTACAATTCTGTTTTGGTCTGGAAACAAGTCACCAATTTCATTTTTAAAGTCCTCTCTGAGAATCATGAAGCAACATGAATGACCATTCTGATTAACATCAAAGGAAATGTAGGAAAAATATTTACATTCATCCTGATAGCACAGACACACTAAGGAGCAATATGGAATCTCAGCACTGACTTCGGAAAATATCACAATTACTACTACAAGAAACAGAAGTCAAATTCCTGTTGTTGATAAACTGATTTGTCTTTTACACAGATGCATGAAAACAAAGTTACTTCCGCTTACTAACTCCTTTTATGGAATGTGTCCATTTTAGAGAAAGGATTGATATAGCTGAGACTGAAAACCTAGAGTCTGATTAGGAAACCTTAAATACTAGCACTTCCCACAAAGAAAATTAGACTATAAGGGCATAACTTTTTGATTGCTTGTTCTGCATAATGTTTAGAATGGAGCTTCTGCACACCCCAGTACACACTAAAGTCAATGACAGGCATCTTGATCTTTTTCACTTTAACCTGCAGAACATCTGCAAGATCCATGGAGACACAATAAATCCATATTTCTCCAGACCTTGACTCCTCCAGTGTTTCTATAGCTATGCCCAACCTATACTCCCTCAAAAAGGAGAAAGTGTATGTCCTTACGTTGATAGTCAATATTTTCAAATGGTTCAATTATCTTTTAAATCAACATATTATGGGTAATAACACTGAATTTTTCATATTAGTTCTGAGAGGTCAGAGTTTTTCCTCTGTTTTGGGTCATGTATGAAAAGTAACATATAGATAGCATCTACTTACTAGTCAGCTTTTTAAGATATTTTTTTAATTTTAGAAAGAAACCTTTTTCATTTAAATTAGGAACAAACTTGCTTCACATGTCAATCCCAGCTCCCTCTCCTCCTCTCCTGCCCCCCACCTAATCCCCAGTCCATTCTCCAGGAAGGGTGAGGCCCTTCATGGGGGATCTCCAGAGTCTGTCATAATATCAGGGCAGGGCCTAGGTGTGTCCAAGCAGAGACACCATGCCTCCATGTGAAATGGCTCTTTTACATATCAATCGTCCCATTCCCCTCCCTCCCTTCCTCCCAAGTTTCCCACTGTCACCCCCAACCTAGTATTAATTAGATGCTTTTTGCCACTTGGACAATGGTGAAACTTTGGTGTTATTCTAATTCTGACTTCATTTTCTTAGCTATGGCACCAGAATCTAATTAATTCTATTATTAATAGTTGTCTAATTTTTAGCTATTGTGTTTCATAGCCTGAAGGCTTCATAATTCTGTCTGAGAACAAGAACAGCTGTTATTAATTAACATATATGTATGTGTTGTGTGTGTGTCTGTGTGTCTGTGTGTGTTTACAGTAATTGGATAACAGCCATATTACTATACCCAGTGATTTAACTCTTTGATTAATGAGTCCATTGCCATGCATGAAATCACTAAATGCCAAATGAAAACACACCAATTTAGCTTTTATTTCTGAGCATGGACTAAATTGTTTGAAGGTTTCTCCTTTTTTTGAGATTTTGAGTTATTTTGCTTCCTTTCAACACTTTGGGAATTAAAAATATCTTCTTATAAGCCATTACTGTCTTGGATAAAAGACTTTCCTCTAGTGCAATTAATGAAAGGGAAAATGCATAGATTCTAAGAAGACAGATATCTTTATCAACACACTGAAGTGTAATTCATCAGCCATTGATAAAATCATATTCCAGATTTATTTAGGACTGACTCCATTGTTTCAAATAAACCTTTTTTCTTTCCAAAAAAGGAGGGGAGTAGCTGAAAATATCGATATAAATTAATGAACGTAATTGAGGGAATATTGTGAAGTTTTCTTGCTGCTGTTGCTATTTTGAGAGAAGGTCTCATGTTGTCCAGGCAGGCCTTGAACTTCAATGTAGAACCATTACACCTGGCTTGAATGTTAAGATGCATTTACTTAGTTTTGGAATTACAATTTTCTAGCTTTATAAATGAGATTAGTTTTAGAAAGTGATCACCCAAAGCATTCATTACTAAGACAAAATTCATCATTGTAGCCAATTACCAATAATCACATCATATTGCTTAGATATTTGCACAGGTGTTCCTAGCCTATGGCTCTAACCCAGGGTGTTTGGAGCTACCTACAGAGAAGGCTTTTAGCTAGAGCTGCATACAGGTTGAAAGTGTGGTTAAAGGCTTCACATAGTATTTAAAACAGAGAAAATGTATGTTTTGTTCTCCAAGCCAACACAGAAAAAGCAACAGAAAGTTAACAAAAATATGTATTTTGATACTATTTTCCAGGCTCCATCTAGACATTTCAGACTGGATGGCTTAAAACAACATGAATCAGGAAAGATTAATGATTTTTCCAATGGAGTTTCACTGGGTACATTAACCACACCTAAGGGGAATTCCTTTTTCCAGCAGTAGACAGCAAGCACAGAAAGAATTCACTCATGGAGTCTGGATCAGTCCCCTGTTGGCCTCTCCAGACTCCATGAATGTAGTGTCAGTGATGAGACCTCAGAAATCTCTGGGGCCTTGGGTAGTAGGTCAGTGTTTACCATGATGTACTAATGAACTTTGGGAGCCCATTCCACAAAGAGGGATGCTCTCTCAGTCTGGACACATGGGGAAGGGCCTAGATCCTGCCCTGGATGAAAAGACAGACCTTGGAGATCCCCCCAAGGAGGGTCTCACCCTCCCTGGGGAATGATGTGGGGATTTGGGTGGGGAGCTGGAGGGGAGCTGGTGGAGGGACAAGGAATGAGGGGTGGGAGAGGGAGCTGGGATTGCCATGTGAAGCATTCATGTTTCTAATTTAAATAAAAACATATATTGAGGGAAAAATCATTTGGTTTGGGCCTTTTTTAATCTGACTGGTCTCTTGCTTCTGTATTTGGGTTTCCCATTTTATGTTTTTATGCTATGTATTTGTGTGTGTATCTTGTGTTTTCTCTGGTTATCTTTTTATTGTTACACTTAAATATTCTGGTTTATTACTTTTGTGTTTGCCTTTTTGTTTTCTAAGGATAGAAAGACAGTATGGAATTGGTTGGGTGGAGAGGTTGGAGAGATAAGAGCAATTAGGGAAGGGGAAATAATTATCAAAATATACCACATGGAAAAATTTCAATAAAAATCTACACCATTCTGTGTTGCATTTGTCAATTTGAGGGTATCTGTGAAGCATGGTATAATTTCCTGTTTGTTAAAATACATTATTTATTTAATTTCAATTATGAGATTGACAAAATATACAAATGTAATGCCCATACCTCCACTTTTTTCTTGTTCAGAAATTGTATCTTATCAAGTTTGGTTTTTTGAAAAGTTGTTTGTATGACATGGGCTTCATTAAATAATTCACTTTGGATTCTAGGTTTTTCCCTAATAAAAATTAAATGTTTTCGCTGTGTATAAAACTCGACTGTTTTCCTTTATTCCATGACCTGATATTTTAGAACATACTTAGTCTATGTTGATAAAAAATCAAATGTTTTTAAAGGCCAAAATTACAATTTTGATAAATTAGTATGACATTAAATTTTTGTGTGATGTTAGAAATGTTCTGTAGCTGCAATGTCCAGGCTAATAACTATACATAAAAATGGCCACCTTATTAGTAACCAAAATTCCAAATAAAACTTTCTTCAATCTCAAAGGGACACAAGTACATTCATTTCAGTGAACAGTATGAACCCTGGTATGCATTAGTATTATTTGGACAAAATTTCCTCTATTTCCAAACAATTAGACACTTCTGAAAGATCAGATTTTTTTCAAAAATGAACTACAAAAATAACTTCATAATCTGTTTTCCTATGGCATTAAACAGCTTGGAATTACCTGTTGTTAGTGGTATTATTTGTTTTCTTCTTGTAGCTTTATTGCAAACTATAACCATAATATGGTCTAACTATTGCAATCCTTTTGAAATTCTGCACGGTTTATTTGCCATTAAAATGACTTATGTCAATGTTAATAATATGAAAGAAGCAATCAAAAGCTTTAGAATGATTTTATTGGTAGATATATTTTTCATATTATTTAATATCCTGCAGCAATAGAAACCTGTTTGAAGATCTGTAATACAAACAGCAGTAAAGACAATAGGCTTAATTATCAGTTTAAAAATCCAAACAGCTGTAAACAAGACAACTTGACTCATTCACAAAGCCATAATAATATAACAAATACTGGTATATATTTAAATCTCTTGTACCTGGAAATGATTGGTGACCCAGATTTGCTTACAAAAATGTCCACAAGCCTAATTTACATGATTGAAGGAATAATGCGAAGATGGGAGAGAGAACGTTGATTAGTATGTAAAATTGGATTTGTTTTAAAAAAATAAAAACAAATATATTTTTTACTTTAAAAAATTTCTATGTTGATTTTTTGTTTTTTTATCTTATTATTTTAATGTTAAATAGCTTGCTTCACATGTCAATCCCAGGTCCCTCTCCCTACTCTCCTCCCATACCTCCCCTACCACCCCCCCAGCCTCCCACCCTATCGCCACTTCCTTCCAATAGGAGATACCTAGAGTCTGTCATTTCACTCAGTGCAGGGTCCAGGCACTCCCCTAAGAGTCCAGGCTGAGAGAGCATCCCTCTTTGTGCTATGGACACACGAAGTCCATTTGTATGCCAGGGATAAACACTGATCCACTGCCCAGGGCCCCATAGGTTGCCCAAGCCTCCTCACTGACTCTCATACTCAGGGCATCTGGATCAGTCCCATGCTGGCCTCCCAGCTGTCGGTCTGGGGTCCAAGAGCTCTCCCCTGTTCAGATCAGCTGTCTCTGCTGGTTTTGCCAGCCCATTCTTTGCCAATTTGCTCATCACTTCTCTCTCTCTGTCACTGGGTTCCATGGGTTCAGTTCAGTAAAAACAAATATTTTTGTAATAAATTTTACCCTACTCATTTCTAAAGATAAAATATATATATTCATTAAGAACAAAATATCTTATAAACTCTTTCATGGGATATAGGTAGGAAAAGGTCAGAGGGACAATATTGCTTCCATGACTTCCTCATATGCAAAGACTCAATATTGAGTAGGCCAGAATGTGACTAGAACTTCAACAACAATAAAGAAAAAACAAGTACAAGTCCCTCGTGTAATTAAACAATAGATTATTTAATAATGTAAACTCTAGTCCCCCCAAAAGCCTTCAAGAGAGTCCAGAATCTGTTTTAGTTTAATCTTTGGCAGGTTATTTATCTAATTCTTCCTTTATACATAAAGTATAAATATAAATAATGTCTACCTCATAATGTTTCTTTAAGAATTAAATGACAGTAAATATGTCTGTTCTGCATTTTAATTTTAATTATTTTGGAAAGATGATAGATAGATAGGTACATACATACATACGTGCATACATAGAGAAGTACATAGATACTTAGACAGAGATATGACAGACAGATAAGAGACATCCACTAGTGCAATTAATTACTGATTTACATTATAATTATTGCATAATAATTATGTTTTTAGTTTTCAAAGAACCAACTCAATTCCAAAATGTATAATAATTTTCTTTCCTATTACAGTGTATAAGTCCTTATCACACAACAATAATAAGTTGGTGAGTTGATAAATATGCTAATTAGCTTTATTTGATCATCACACAATATATAACTTAGATCAAATTATCACAGTGCACTCCATAAATATACACGATTATTACTTGTCAACTAAAAATAAGTATATTAAAATAATTAAATGAAATAATCCATGCAAATCCATTATAATAGAGCCTGATATTAATAAATGCTAGTTATTAGCATTCAGTTGTAATTTACACTCTTTGAGCTACTTTAGATTCTAGGTCAGTGACTTAGTTTATTATCTTTGTTTTTGTTTTCAGTTTAAATTCTATGAAAAGAACTGTGCTTTTATAAAATAAGCATTTGACCTTTATCTAAATGCCTATTTGTGTGACTATTTTCATGGAGCTAACACTTTTTATTTAATATAATTTCTTTTTGGTGGGAGGGTTTCGAGACAAGGTTTCTCTGTGACTTTGTAGACTGTCCTAGAACTAGCTTTTGGAGATCAGGCAGATCTCGAACTCACAGAGATTTACCTGCCTCTGCCTCCCCAATGCTGGTTCTACCGCCCCGCTTAACATAATTTCTTTACTGATTTTTTGGAATTTTCTATCATACACCCTGATTCTTCTCACCTCCCAGTATCCCCATATCCTCCCCTTACCCTGCAGTACCACCTAGAAGAAAAAATGAGGAAGAAAGCATACAAAAACAAGAACAAAACAAATATAAAAATATCTCTTTGATTCTCTGTCTTTTCCACCTCTCCAACACCTCTTTGTTTGTCTTAGTGGCATCAGGAGTCATGGTGTGTCACATAGAATACCCTCTGTCCAATCAGCTTTACTAGTGAATGTTCATTGCAATGAGTCACTGACCTGGTTCAAGGCCTCTGGTTGCTGGTACACTATCATCACGGAGCAGCAATCTCTAATTGTTCATTTTTCTAATATGGACTTTTCTGCTCTTGAAATATCATAGACAATTCAATCTTGTTCTCTTCTATGATATGTAGACAATTTTAATAAAAATAAGATAGGTATGAGACCACTGAAAAGGAAAGAGTTCTCTATGATTGGTTCATACAAAGACCAGATATTTTTTTCTCAGTGAAGTAAACTATCACTCAAATGCCCTAAGCAGGAAATTTAAATAAGAGCTATTCTAGAAAACTGAATAGTATGTAGAGCGACAATACTGGTTTTCACATAACTGCTTGGATTTCCTAAATCACGGAGAATTGAAAAATATTAACTACACCTTATGAATACATTCTTAAGAGAACTTAAGCATGCCCAGAAAAGCACTCTAAATTTTAAGGCCAATTACTCCATAACCAATAGAGTTTTGACTGCAACTCCAGACTTTAATTTGGTAAATTGCAATTATAGCTATCATTGTTGGAATTAAATTGAATTATTTAAACTGTGACCCACAGATTTTTCTGACTTCTTATGTGGTCAATGCAAACAGTTGCATTTAATAGTAGGGAAGCTGAGATGAAAATGTTAAATGAGAGAGTCAATTGTAAGGTCATTATTTTTTCTAACTAATGAAAATATAGTACTTGATCCACTGTAAAATTACCAGTTAATGACGCAGTCCTACAGAGTGGCTCTCAAACCTTGTTCAATGTAACCACACTGATTTCAGCAATGATAAATTATCATTTCAAAGATTAAATAATGACAAGGAGAATAAATCATGTTTTATATCATGTTCCAAATGAGTTTTTAAAAGCTTCCATTGTAATTTTTTGGATAAAATAATGAGGAAATCTGTTCAAAGATCAATGACAAATATTTTACAAATGTCTAAAAGAAGGAAACAAAAGCAAATCATGCTACTTTAGCCAATATAGTTAAATTAGCATTTTATTAATTTCAGAAAATGTAAGGCTATTTTCGAAGGTGTCAAAATCTGTTTTTCAAAGTGTGATATTATGTTTGTGATCTAACAAATAAAACTTGTCTGAAAATCAGTCTGCAGAACTAAACACACTAGCTAGGCATAGATGCCAAGCAGTGGTGGCACACACCTTTAATCCCAGCATTCACGAGGCCAAAAGAGATGGATATCTGTGAGTTCAAGGCTACCCTGGGCTACAGGAGATTGATCCAGTCTAATAGAGAAGCAGAGCCAGGGTGCGGTCGCTCTCACCTTTAATTCCAGTACTTGGTGGTCACACCCTTTAATCCCAGCACTAGGGAGGTGGAGACAGGAGTATATGACTGGGTAGAAAGAGTAATGTAAAGCCAAAGCAGACTGGAGCTCATTGAATTCTGTCTGAGGATTCATAGGGATAGAATCATCCCTTTGGTCTGAGGATTCAGTAGAGATATGAAGTCTCTCTTGTGGCTGGCTCCTTTACCTCTCTGACCTTTCAGAATTTACCCCATTATCTGACTATGGGTTTTCATTATTAAGACATATTGAATTTGTGCTACATCAAAGGCTTATAAATAAAAATACTAATATACATTATTATGTTGTCTTCTAACTCTAGAATACTGGAGTATGTCATCAAAAACAGTGCCACCAAGACAAAGATTACTTTGAGTAAAAGACAATTCAGAAGGAACCATCCTTTTGTTTGTCTAGAAGCTGGACATAAGTTTATAAGGTGTTCTTTCTTTTTGTCTACAAAAAAAGAACAGTCTGGTTACCAGAGAAAAATGTCCGCTCCTGTTTGTGTCTGTACACGACACAAGAATACTATACTCAACAAACTGAACTAACTAATTCCCATCCACCCTTCTCTCTCAGGTTCCCTCTATTTGCCACCTTTAGAGAATCCATATACTCGTGTCTCTCATGGAAAATATAGTTCTTCATAGAAGATGCTACGTAAGTTAGAAGTCATTTGAATTTTACACAGTTCCTGGTATTATTAATGAGCTTCTGTTCTGTTTTGTACTTGGCATCCCAGTTTGGGGTTTAAGATATCAAGTAAGAATTAAGAACAAAGAGAAATTGACTTTCTTTTCCCTGACCCAGTTGATTTATTGAATTCTTATCCTGTAGGTAAAATCGTGAAATTCTTGCCCTCCAAATCTGAACAGTATGAACAAATAGCTTCTTCAGTATCTATTTGTTTGCTTCTCTGTGTTTCTATACATTTTGCAAGATTTGGAGAAAATGCATTTAGATTTACATGTTTGTTTCATTTTGTTTGAGAAGTGGTCTTGAGTATGTAATCCCAACTGTCCTTATCACTTTGTGTATCCTAGGCCAGCTCTGAATTTAGTCTTTCAAATTCCAGATAAGCCTCTAAAATACTAGGATTTACAGAGTCAGGTACAGAGACTAAGAGACTGCCTTAAGGGACAAACACACACACACACACACACACACACACACACACACACACACACACGTATAGCTTAGGGATCATCATAAGAGAGGTGGCAGAAAATGTATAAGAGCCAGAGCCAGAGGTAGTGGACTACTAAAATGAAACTGTTTTCCAGACACAGAAAAGCAGTTGTACTTATAAATGCACAGTGGTTGTTCCAGTACACACAAACCTGCAAAGGTTCGAGTCAGACAAAATCCCAGCATGGAAATGGGGCATGAAGTTTCAGCCCAAGCTGAGAAGCTATTGGTACTTGATTACTGCCCAGAGAAAAAGAGTGTTTTCTGTAAGAATTTGGCCACTTGTGGTACAAGGTTTTAAACTTATATATTATTCACTTTATTGTCTTTCTTTTTCTAGAAGAGGTTGATGAAAATATCTCACACATTCTTCTTAGATCTTCCGTCAATTAAAACAAATCTGACTCTACAGTAAGATATCATGCTCTTTTGAAACAATGTACCTCTGAGTCTTTGAAAAAAATTTAAAGATAGGAATCTGAAAATTCTTGTTGGACACAAGAAAATTCAGTATGTAAATGCCTACCATGCAGTCACAAGAACCTAGGTTCATATTCTCAGAACTCATATAAAAACTAAGAGTAGTGATAGTGTGCAGAGGGAAGGGAGTCAAAGACAAGCAGCTTAAGTTCATCAATTACCCAGTATAACTGAACCCATAGGCTACCATGGGTTCAGTGAAAGATCAGGTCTTAAAAACCTAAAGAATGATACAAGAAAAAACCTGAAGGTGACTTCTGGCCTTCAAATATACACAAGTAAACATGCCTATTTACTCTAGTGTGCAAGCACACACAGACATGCATTCACAGAGATGTATTACACACATATACACACAGGTAAAAAAGAAAAATACTAATTAAATCTGTTACTTTTGTTTTTCTGTGTGTGACTTACTAAACTAGCAAGTTTCTTCATGTTCATTATAAGTTATATGCAGAAAATTTATTTTGCAAATGTAGAATATAGAAGTTCTATATTCTACTAATTTACTAAGCTATTTAACTGGTGTTAATTTCTTCTGATGTATGTCTTTTTAATCTTTTTAATGTTAGGGTTCCTTTTTGCCTTGGGTAATAAAAAAACATCATATCTGCAGAATGTGATACTGCTACTCCCATCTGTAATTATCTTTTGTAGTATTACTGTACTTTGGCAGGTGGTTATGTGTGGTGATATATTATTTAGGATTTGTTAAACCTTGCCTGAGGATTCAGAAAGCAAAATCGACCACAAGCCATGGAAGCCAGGCACACACCTTCAATCTTAGCTGCCAGGAGCTAGGAGGTGGTGGTACAGACTTTTAATCCTAGAATTTGGGATTAAGAGGTAGATGGATCTCTGTAAGTTCAATGCCACCTAGATCTATACAAGATTGATAGAGTCCTAAAGAGAAACAGCTCACCCAAAGATGATCGCAGTATCTGGGACCACATGCCTTTAATCCCAGCATTCGGGAAAAAATGCAAGACAAGAGCAAGGTTTCAGTCTGAGGAGTCATTTTCCAGCCACACTGAAGATAAGAAGACACTGAAGTTTCAGGATTCTCCACGCTGAGGAGAGGCTTCAGACTGAGTTTTGGGAGAGCTGGTGGATCAGCCATTTCAGTCTGAGGTAGAGTAAGAGCTAGAGACCAGCTGCTTTGCTTCCCTGATCTTCAACCTGAAACACAATGTCTGTCCCTGGGTCTTTTATTTTTCATGTTACATTTATGTGCAGTATCTAAAGCACAGTGCTATGTAAAAGCAAACAACCTAGAGCATTAATACTCTCATCTTTTTTTAATAAAAATGTTCTCTGTCTTCATTCAATAATATGATTGCTTTTAGACTGAAGTATAATATGCTATTTAAACTTGAAAAGTTGCTTCATTTTATCAAAATTAATACTTCACAGTTGAATATAAACAAAAGTCTATGATTATAAGATGATTTGAATAAGACACAACATAAAAATAGTTGCTGAAAATAACACAAAAGTAAACAACAAAGAAGAAATTTAGAAAATTTGTATAATGAAATAGCAATGCATAATTGCTGGTGTGAAATTAAAATGTGAACGTGACCCTGCCTAAACTCAGTGAGTCATGATATAAGTACAATGGCATGGATCTAGGAAAGATACACATAGGAAGAAGAAATGGAGATAAAGAGAGGAGGAAGAGAAAGGAAGAGGAGAGACTAATCAGTATGCATTATACACATGTAAGAAACTGTCAAAACAAGGCCAATGAATAAAAATTAAGGAAAAGAAAGAAGAGAATAAGTTAACTCTAAAATTTAAGTGTAAATTTTCACTCCTGCTATATTTGTAACAATTCTAACCTGTAAACAGCTGAACGTTTTATTAACTAGAAAATGAATGAACAAATTGTCATTTGCTCATAAAACAGAAGAGGAATAAATGGCATAAATTATTGAAAAATCCACAGAAAGCACAGAAAAATGAGTTCAGAATTCCAAAGAAGGTGATGACTACTTAAATACTGAACAGCTATTATAGAGTTAATATCATATTAAATGGTAAAAAAAGAAACACATTGGTTTAGCTTACTTTTCTATTGCCATTATTAAAAACTGACCAAAAGTAACTTGGAGGTGAAATAATTTATTTCATTTTGCACATAATAATCCCTAACTGAGGTAAGGCAGGTAAGAACTCAAGGCATTAATTAGGAGGCAAGAACTGAAATAGAGTACATGAAGGAACGCTACTCACTTCAGTGGTCTGACACCAGTAACTTTATCAGCCTGATTTCTACACACTCCAGGAACATCTGTTCAGTTGTGGTATTTCCCACAATGGACATCAATCACTAATCAAGAAAATGCCCCCACAAACTTGTCCATAGACAATTTAATGGAGGCAATTCCACAGGGGAGGTTCCCTATTCCCAAGTGATTCTAGTTTATTGCCAGCCGACAAAAACTGACCAGCACACATACTTACTACTATTTGGAAGAAGGTAACAATGTTCTTTTTCACTAAGAATTTTCAGTCTTAATACAATAGGAATAAAAGAACATATATGCTAATGTTAGCTAGTACGTTGTCACTTTTCACTGATGACATGATTTTGTACATGGAAAATTTGAAATGACAATAAAACCGCTCATGAAATAATATATATATATATTCTAATATATTAGAAGTTTTACAATATAAGCCAATATGGATAACAGTGTAAATCACTTTCCTATATGTTAGCAGTAAACAAGTGAAATCTGAAATTAAAAATATTAGTATGAGCTCCCATAGCCCTTTCCAAATGACATACAAGTTAGATATGAATGAGACAATTATAAGATTATAGTAAAAGAAATCAAAGAACAAAATAAATGGGCCCTCGTTCCATTTCCATGGAAATGTAGGTTCAATATTTTCAATATGTTTTCTTCAACTTAATGAATGAACACAGTCCCACTCAAAAGGCCACTACACTACTCATGGTTTTAAGGTTTATAGAGAGGATGCAAAATACTCTGAATACCACACATAATAATGAAAGAAAACAAAGCTAGAAGATTGACAGGAATTGACATAAAGTATGACCATGAAGCAACCAAGAAACTGTGATACTGGTAAAAGACAGACAAATAGATCAATGATCCAGAATAGAAAGCAGAAAATAGACATATATAATAAGTTAGCTGGTCTTTCACCAAAGAATGACAGCATCAGACTTGAGCAAAAAATATTGTGCTTGAAAAATTGCATATCTTTATTTAAAAAGAAACGTAACCCAGGTGTACATCTTTCATGTTTTACAAAGCAATACACAGAACGAATCAGAGACCTTGTGATGTTTAATTTTAGATGCCAGATTGATGGGATTAAGAAACAAATACTTAGAGTCACAGCCTTTCCAACAATGGAAAGTATTTGAGTCTGACTGGATTAAATTGGGAAAATCCTCCCTTTTATGTGGGTCAGCTTGATGCAATCAGCTGGGAACCAAGTGAGAACAAAAACAGAAGGTTAATTGGCCTTTCTCCCCCAAGAGCTGGGACAAACTTGCTCTGATACCTTAAGCTTTGGGGCTACAGTATCCTCGGATTTACACCAGTGACCTCTTGGATTTTCTGTCTTTTGGTATTTAACTGAGAATCGAATCATCATCCCAGACTCCGAGGTCTTCAGAACTAGACTGAGCCAACTATAATCCCAGGATTTGTAGCTCACAGATGTCTGTGATGGCCCTTACCAGCCAGGTTAATTATGTGAAACACTAAATTCCCTGTCAATACCAGTATACATATCTACTGCTTCTATATCTCTGGAGAATCTGCACTGTTTCTCTAAATGGAAAACTATAAAATTCTGATAGTATGATTTAGGGGATATCCTTGGATTTGTAAATTTGGTTACTGATATATAAATGGACTTCATTAAAATGAACTTTTCTTCTGTATGAAATTTATCAAAAGAGTACAAAAAAGCTACATAGTACAGAGAATATTAACAAAAAGACATCTCATAAATATACTAAGAATACATAAATAATTAGGGTTTGTGTGTGTGTATGTGTGTGTGTGTATGTTGAGACAGGGTCTTACTATGTGATCTTGGTGTGTTTGGACCTCAGTATGTTAACCAATCTGGCCTTGAAATCACAAAAAGACAGCTGCCCGCTTAAATTAAGGCATATGCTCCCATGCCTGCCTATGAACAATTATTATAATTTAGCCAAAAGAGAGCAACACAATTGAAAAAGGATGAAAGACCTTAACAAATATCTCATCAGAGAAGATAAAGACATGATAATTGACCATGTAAAGTGATATTTCATGTTCCACACAATCATGACAATAAGAATTAAAATGAAATACCATTATATTTCTATTAAAATGACCTGAATCCAGAATACTGACATTGGTATGGATTTGAAGTAGTAATAAGACCTTTTCATTTCTCTTTGGAATACAACAAGATTCACTGACTTTACAACAAAGTTTGGCAGTTTCAGAACAAAATTGTTAACATACTCTTATCACAGGAGCTAGTCATTGCTGTTATTGTGTATTTGCCTAAGGAGTTGAAACCTTTGACTGCATCAAATCTTCACTTTATTTTTTATAGAAGCTTCATTTACTATTTCAAAAATTGGAAAGAGCCAGGATGTCCTTCATCATGTGAATAGATAAACAAACCATGAACCACTTGGAAAACAGTGCATTCTTACACTATAAAGGAAATTAATTATCAAGTTATAAAAAGACATGGCATAACTATAAAAAGCTTAAAACATTTGAAGACTCTAAATGCATGCCATTCTTGAAAGCCAAAAATATGGAAAGTCTATCAATAGGATTGATTTGTTGTCTTAGTTTTAACTCCTTAAGGCTTAGACAATAACAACTACCACTGTCTTCTTTAGGATTTATGCCAGGACTCTTCTTTCATTTACCCTCTTTCTTTCACCCACTCAGTAAATATCTTCTATCCCTGGTCCTGCATGTTTCTCTACTAGTTTCAACTGATATATATCTTGCCTTTCTTCCTTCCTTCTTCCTTCCTTCCTTCCTTCCTTCCTTCCTTCCTTCCTTCCTTCCTTCCTTTCTTTCTTTCTTTCTTTCTTCCCTCCCTCCCTCCCTCCCTCTCTCCTTCCTTCCTTTCTTCTCTCTCTCTCTCTCTCTGTTTTCTTTTTTAATTTGTCCTGTAATACTAGCAAACACAATCACAAATCTCTGTTTTCCAACCTAATGGACATTGTTTCCTACACATTTCTTGTTAAAATACAGCCAATTCCCATATGCCTTTAAGCAAAACATTGGTAAACTATAATCCATCAGCTCTCAAATCCTACTCCACATAATAAAACAGAGAAAGTGAGACAGCAGCCTGAAGCACTCTGATTCAGAAGACTGCTAGTCCTTTTGCCTGCATTAAAATAATAACCAACACTAATTGAATGTTTACCATGTGCTAAGCATAATTATATGTGCTTTACAAGCACAACAGCTTTTAATAATATAAATAAATATTTCATAGGGAAGTTGGGGCTTAGAAAGACATTGTAATTCATTCATAATCATATACACTGAAAGATGAACAGGGAATTAAACGCCAGTCTCACTTACATGTCTTCACCTGATACTTATTCACTTCCTGTCTTACAACCACATCAATCTCAAAATGTCACTGTATAAAACTACAAAAATCAATTCCTCTAGACATTTCATCTTATGTTCCTATGTTCATGTGTATATCCATATCTGCCAAGCATCCAAAATACTCTCTGCAACAGTTACACTCATTATTTGTCCTTTCTGCCCTAACATTAATCCAATGATATTGTTTTAATAAAGCCAATAAACTTCTACGCATTTCCAGCTTCACAACTTCCAGCTGGCACTTGAACATTGATTGGTGGGTATGTTACAAAATGGATACGTGGAACTCATTTTTTAAGTATACTCTGTTTTCATAGCAATGTTAGATTCTGGGTAAAAGTCACACAAGAAATAAGAAGAAAATTAGAAACAGAAGATAGGCCTGAAATAATGACAAGTCTGCTCAAACTTTGCTCTTCCTTTCTTGCTTCTTTCCTTCCTTCTTTCCTTCCATTTTCCCCTCCTTTCTTTCATTTGTTGGAAGTATTCTTGTACACCAGAAAATGTGTGTGTTAGGGAAGAATATAAAGTGATAACAGGGTTCAGATTTACAAGGTATTCAATAGGCATAAAAGTTACAGAATCACCAGTTATAATGTAATCACAAGATTCACCCAGTAACCAGTTTGAAGAAGGAAATTATATAGAATTATGGACAATGACCATATAAGTCAGCAAATATCACATTAGCTCCAATGCACTTCTCCAGGTTGCACACGCATTCACATCCAATGTAAAGGGTCCTCATATTTTCTCTTATTTTTTAAATGGCATTAAGTTTCTTTTCTTCTGAACATAAGTTGCATGAGTTGAAAATTGATACTCCTACCACTGGAACATGCTACAAAAATTTCCCAGGGATTCACCTTAGAAATTCTATACATACCTCACACTAAACTTTCTTCTCCAATATTATTTCTTTTACCAGTATGTATCTACCCCAACATTCTTCTTCTCAAGCTAAAAACTATTTTTCTCCTCAGCTCAATCCGTATACCAAGTCCATTAACAAATATTATTTTCCATCAAAATGAATTTGAAATATGACCAATTATCCCTAGGCCAATGAATGTCAATGTAATCCTATCCACACATACCTCTATTAATTATTTCACTGCTCTCAACTTGTGCCATGATATCATATATTCTAATTTATATGACTTCTGATTACTATTAAAATTCTCAAAAACATCTCTTAACATTCCATAATGTACAATTCTAGGTCTTTGTAATGGTCAATATGGCTTCACCTTATTGATCTTTCAATTATCTGTCAAATTGTGTGATGTGTTGCTTCCACCTAGTCTCTCTGGTCTGTCCACTCTGCTGTCTTGTGAAAACACGTTGCCTGTTCAGGTCTTTTGTGCATGTTCTTCACCTTGCCTGAGACACTGTTCTCTAAGACATAGCCAAGATTCACTATTTGCCCTTCATTCAGGATTCTTTTTAAATATTTCTCTCCAGTGAAGCATTTCAAAACACACTATGCAAAATAGCAACACATTTCTTGCAATATTTCTACTCTATTCTGTTTTTCTTCTACATTTACCCTCATTTTGTCTTAGCATGCATCGCTTTCTAAAAGTCCATGTTTTGATTGCAGAGGTCAAAAATAAGTTGATGCAGAATTTCCAGTAGTTTTCTAGATCAAAGTGCCCAATGATAAATGGGATTTTTTTTCTCTTAACAGTTATATTAACTCCCATGTTCTTGTAGATTACCTTATACCCATGCCCATACTGGCAGTGCTAAGTAGACTCAGTGAGCTATAATAAACAAATAAATAAAAAGCCAGTGGGGAGGGAATAAAAATGGTGAGAATAGGTGAGGAATTGGAGGGGAGGGAATAGGGATGAAATCTTAATGAAAAAAATAACATAAGCACAAATAAAAATTTTAAACAATTAAAATAATTTAAAAGCTCTGCCACTACCAACCAATGTTCATGATACTGGAGGTAGTCTGAAAGCTACAGGAAGAGGAGGAGAAAGTTAACCATCAAGATTTACCTTCCCTGACATTCCTGCAATATATACTAGTGCTTTAGTCTTACAAATGGTATTGGAGTAATTAACCACTTTCTGGTTGGATTTAAGGCACAGTCTGTGAAATGGAACTTCTAGCTAATACTGCTGAAGTGACCATGAATTTTAACTAGTCATCTCATGAACATAGGGGAAGAGGGTAAAGCCTAATACTATTACTGTGCTAAAGCAATGGTTTTCAGTCTTCCTAATGATGCAAACCTTTAATATAGTTTCTCATGTTGTGGTGATCCTCAATCATAGCATTATTTTCATTGCTAATTCATAATTGTAAAATTGCTACTGTTGTAAATCATAAAGTAAATATCTGTGTTTTCTGATGGTCTTAGGTGACCCCTTTGACAGGGTCACTTGACCCCCAAAGGGATCATGACCCACATGTTGAGAACTTGCTAAAGCAACATAGAAATAAAATGATCCCCCGATGACATGCTGCTATACCCGTAAATCATTACCTGTGTTAGCCCTTATCAGAGAAGTTTCTTCTTGAAGTAAATGGGAATTAACACAAAAAACCAAAATTGCAAAGTATGAAGTGAGTGACTTTGGACCACTCAGCTCTAAATGGGATGTCTTTATCAAAACAATCCCCCTTATGGTTCAGGAATCCATATGGAAGAGGAGACAGACAGACTATAAGAGACAGAAGTTGTGATTCACACCAAGGAAACAATGTCTTGGAAACAAAACAAAACTGAAGCAAATATAAACTCACAGATACTGTGGTAGCACACACAAGGCCTTCAAAGGTTCAAGTAAGACCAGGTTTCAGCACTGAAAGAGGGACGTGAACTTAGGTTCCAACCTCAACAATTAAGCTATCTACAATTGATACCCACTAGTAAAAAAAAATATAGTTGTCTCCAATAGAGACTCACTGGGTATATTAACCAAATGTCAGATCAGGGCAGACCCTATCCCCAGAAGTAGTTGGGAATCACAAAATGAGCTCAACAATATTTTTGTAGAAATGTGTCATTCTTATATTTTTGGTTGTGAGCCTAGCCTTTAACACCTGAGCCAAGAGATCCACAGGGACAACCCCAACTAGGAACCTAAGCAATAGTAGAAAGGCTACTCTAAATACCCTTCCCCTATAATGAGAGTGATGACTATCCTAAATGCCATCCTAGAGCCTTCATCCTGTAGCTGATAGAAGCAGAAGCAGGCACACACAGCTAAGCGCTGAGTCATACTCCTAGAATCCAGTTGTAGAGAGGGAGGAGGAATGAGCAAAATAGCCAAGACTGTGCTGGAGAAACCTACAGAACCAGCTGACCTGACCTAGTGAGAGCATGGACCCCAGTCATAAAGCTGGGGAATCAGCATTAGACTGATGCAAACCCTCCAAATGTGGGTGCCTGTTAGGAGGCCTGGGCAGGCTATAGGACCTCTAACAGTGGAATCAGTATTTATTCCTAGTCCACAAATGAACTTTGGAAGCCCATTCCCTATGGAGGAATACTATATCAGCCCAAATACATGGAGGAGGACCTACGCCTTCCCCCAAATGTTGTGACAGACTTTGCTGATCCCCCATGGATGGCCTCATTATCACTGGGGAGCAGGTGGGGGTGGGTTGTGGGGTTGGTAGGGTCATGGGAGGGTGGGAGGGAGAGGGAATGGGGGATTGATATGTAAATTGATTGTTTCTAAATAAAGAGAGGAAATGAAAAAAGAAATGTGTCATTCATTTTTTGCCCTCATTTTTGTCTTTGCTTATTTATTTTGCTTTCCATTTTTGTGGGATTTTTCATGTGTGTGATTCTGCTTATTTTAGCTTTGGATTTCTTTGTTTTAAAGAGAGAAAGAGAAAAAGGAACATAAAGTTGAGTGAGTGGGGAGAAACTAGAAGAGGGGGAAAACATAATAAAAATAAATTGATGAAAAAATTTTTCAAATAAAAAAATAGAGCTCCTGAGAGGTAGCAGATACATAATAATGACATGATATTGTAAATTTTACATATATTTAGGTTAAAATATGCTTTCTTCTCCTTTTCTTTTCTTTTTATACAGAGTCTTACTACCTAGCTCTGACTGGCTTGGAACTTGCTATGTAAGCCAGATTGGCCTACAATTCAAAAAGGTACATCTGCCTTGGACTCCCAAGTATTGGAACTGAAAGTATATGCCACCTTACCTAGCAAAGCATGTTTATTAAACATAAATTGTTTGAAAGTTAGTAGTTTCATGCATATTTAAAGTATTTATTCACTTTCTAACATAAAACATATTAGTGATTTTGATAACAGGAACAGCTCTTATGAAACATACCCTTGATGAATGATATATATTGAAATAACTGATTTTCTTTGTGAAAGATAACAATTCTCATTCATTGTCATTAAAGTTAACTAAAAATAAACCTTTGAATGAATTCATTCGCATTTCTAATTAACTAGTCTCCTTTCATCAATTAGTCACAATTCTGTTATTTTTCTCTGTACACATAATTTGGTAGTGAAACATAGTTAAAATTAGGACAAGAATAAGGAACATCATTCTTCAAACCACATTCTGCCTTTTGCTGCAAAAATCTTTACAAACCTGTCATCCATTTGAATTATGAGACATTCCTATGGGTGAATTTCTATCCAGTTTATGGTTCTGGCTAAAATGATCATAATTTCATGGAATATCTAGGAAGTCAAGGAAATCTTACAAGGTTAATAATAATAATAATAATAATAATAATAATAATAATAATAATAAGCTAGTCAATAAGCAAAGAACACGGGAAGAACTGTGTTCAGAATCTGATTGTTACTGACTCTGCTGAAACTAAGTAAAAATGACAAGAATTATACTGTTATAGATTACATAACTATAGTGACAGAGTAAATGAAAATTAAATAAATATTGATAATAAGGTGGACTATTTTATAAACTTTGAGCATAAGTATTTTACTTTATTCACCTTCTATGTATTTATGGAAAATAAAGGAACAAACAAACCCGAAATTAAAGCAAGTGATTCTCAGTAAGTATTGCAGTTGTAGAGTCTACATGCATGGTAAACCAAATTTTAAATTACTCATAAAACTCTTACATTAATTAATAAAACAATCTCACATACAATAACTTGCTGATGACTACTGGGAATTAAATGAAAAATTCACAATAAAGACATTTGATTTGAGTTATTTAACTGAAAACTATATTGTTTTGCTTACCAAAAATTAGCATGTAAAAATAATATTAATATCACTCTATTAATTTGAATATATTAAAATTAAAGCAATGTACTCAACAGAAAATCTCCATGAAGAATGTTTGGATCTTGATGTAACTAAATATTGAAAAGTGGATTAAAGTAACTGTTACAAGCATTCAATTCCTTCTTCTTAATGTTTTCAGTGTCTTCTAACCACTTTCTCACTTTTCATATGTCTTAAACTTTTTGTAATGCATTAACAAAAGTGTAATTTTGTGTATGTATAGAAGATATAGAAGTAACATGAATTTCAGGAGTTTGGTTCCTGGTTCTATCTTATCATCCACTTACTTAGAACAAGTCACCTAAATTTTCACTTTCCTTTGCTTTTGTATTCATCTCATTAGATCACTGGGAAATTTAACCATACAAAATCAATTCTCAATACCATTTATATAGAGTTATACAGATACAAAATTTTCTTAATTCTCAAAATTTCTGCTTCTTATACCAATACCATTCATTCTAAAACATTTGTCCAAATCCAAGTACTACCAAAGGTTGGTACACATTTTAGTATCCTTCATCTTCTCTTATGATCTGATTTTTCTCAAGAATAAAGAATAGGAAGAAACAGGAACCTAGGGGCAGAAAAATCTAATTTATATCTTAGGAAATCATTCAATGACACAATTCTACCCTAGTAATTCTGCTAATTTGGATATTGTAAATGAAACCACTGAATTGGACCACTTTGTGGGTTGATAAAATTGTTTACTGGAGGAAATCAAACTGTTAGTCTGCCTCTGAGAATCAAGTACTTCAGTTTGGTGGGAAAGTGAGTGGATTTTATATGATTGTCAGCAAGATGTGGATCAGTGAGCTGAAACAGACTGTTAGGATTAATCTGAATCTAGATGCCCCTGGCCCACATAGCTGAATACTGAGAGCAGATAAGAGAGATACTGATTTTCCTGGTAAACAGAAATAAGCCTTCAGTGACTCCTGAGGAATGCTGAGCCTAGGCTTCTGTTCAACCAGTAACAATCCTTCTGTCTACATAATCAGAATCCTTTCTCAGTTATACTTAGGTCATCATTTAGGGAATTACCAGTAGCACTGCCATTTTGGGGGCCTATTTTAGACCTAACAGATATTTGTATAGTACTTATATACAGATTTACTGATTATAAATTTTGAACTCATTCACACTTAGTGTTTGACCAATATATATTGTATACACTTGCATGGATTGGTACACAGAGGATAGCAAGATAATAAAAGAATAAATAACTATTTTATTTCACCTATATCATGTCAAGAAACTATGTAAAACCATGTTAAATAGATGGGCAGATATCTAAGAAACTCCCCCATTAAAACTCTTACCTGTGAAAATCTAGGTTCAGACAGTTTCAATCTCTTTCATCAAAATGTTTGGGATCTAAAGTATTTCAAAGTTCTCAATTTTTACCCTTATGGAATGTTTCTATAGATCATACTGGTTGAGAATTTCACATCTATAAATTCAAAATGAAATACTGTCCAATGTCTGAAATGCTCAAGGAACTGATACAAATTTTCCAAATGTAAACAAGGAAAGTAAGATTATAAACTCAGTCAGACAAAGGAGTGATTTGATGACCTTGCTCAAAGACAGGGTGTGGAGCCTACAGTGTAGACGTCAACACCCTGTTCTGACAGGTAATGTTTCAAAAAAAATCCCTGCTAAATGTTTGTCTAGTACCTACACCAAGGACATAGCTTTCAATCACTGCAAAGCCTTTTGTTCCCAAGCAAAATATAGTATTTGGACCAGACAGCATTTATGCAAACATGATCACTTGACCCTTGAGCACATTTGCTGTTAGAAGAATGGATAAGAGGATACTAGTGATACTATTTTGAATGCTGTTAGAAATGGAAGCAAGGAACACAATGCAAAATACTATCAGATTTGTAGTAGGACTAAAATTGGGAGAGGTACCAACTGTTGTAGATAAACAAAAAAGCAGGATTTACTATACACTATGATGTATAATTAAAATTCATGCTTATTTCATTAGCATGTCAAAATTTCGAGAACAATGATTATGACTTAAATGTCATGTTCTCAATACCAGGTGATAGTATTGGGAACAAATACCAGTACATAAATTACATAAATGTAATTCTTTCAACTCAGAACAATACTTCAGCAATAAGAAAATGACAGTATTTCTCTTACTATTTGCAATGTACTTTTGATATATATTTTTGCTATAAATAGATGTGGCCTTACAAAGAATGTAAGATTCTTAAAGTTTAAATTTTATGTTTAATTTTCTCTTTAAAATTAGTTGGGTATATTATTTTGCCTTATCACATGGAGTGATATGAAAAGTCTGTTTTAGATTGACAATTTAAATTTAGATTTTAAGTTTGTTTGGGTAGGAATTATATGATACACACATATCTGGAGGTCAATTTGTGGGGCAGTTCTCAGCTTCTGTCTTCACTTAGTATCATAGGATTGATTGCAGTGGGTTAAACTCCTGTTCTTAGGCAACAGCTATTTTATCTACTGAACCTTCTTAATCAAGCCAAGATTCACAATATTCATGTTATTTTAAACATTGTGTCATGCCCTTCATACTACCTAGAAGATAAATCATGAGGCATTATTATGGGAAACACATTAAATCAGTGAATGCTACTTCACCATGTTGTTATCCTGATAGGATAGGCCCTATCTTTTTAGTGTAGACATCCATATAGACATTGAAGAAATAAATGTGTTATCATTCCACGGGCTGTTATATATTCATAGACAAAATAATTACACACTCACAGCTTGTGTTGCTCAAATGCAAAGCTGAACTTTGAATTTGGAATAACCAAACAGAAAGATGTAACTAAAACATACATATCATGACAAGATCAAAATCATCACAATAGCTCATTGTGAGATAACCATTATATTTTACAATTGTTCTAGTAGTAAGCATTTTTATTCCCATATTTTTTGTCCTCACACACATAAAAGCACATTTTGTGGGAAAATTGCATTTGGTTATGATTTTAAATATGTGCTTTCTTTCCATAAACCTAAATAAATGAATACATTTTTATAATGTGAATTATATTTGTCATGAATAAACACCGGGCATTTCTTTGGGATTATAACATATCTACAAATTACATGGAAAGAATATTTACCTTGAATTAATCTTATCTTGAAATGTCTTTGTGTTTGTGTTAAGATAAACATTGTTTGCTTATCTTTATAGAATGGATATGATAAATCACATTCTAGTAGAAATTTTTGCAATGGAAGGTTAATAGAAGAGCTGTTTAGAAAAAGAGATAGGGGTTAGTTTAAAATGGTACCAAGGAAGTGAAAAATCTGTGGGATTTGCAGCTAACATATATCTGGCTTCCAGTGACACCAAAATAATAAGTATATCTTTAACCACATGTACATCTTTAAGAATTCCTGTCACTGGCTTTACATAGTAACAAAGACATACTTTGCTATGACTCTAAAATTTACTAGTATCCTATAAATAAACTTGTGTGCCCTAGTGATAAACCTTTGCACTTCTGTTCACTGTATTGTTGCATGCTTATAGCAATATATTTAACATAAGACACAGGCAGACAATAATTTTCCATTTTGTGTTTTCAAATTATTCTTCAGCATATTTTTCATTTAGAATTTTTCTTCTCCAAAACTTATCACACAACTAATTATCTGTGCTAATGAGCATGGTCATTAATTTAATATACTATAATTTAATATACTAGTAATGAATGCTGAGATGACAGGAAAAATCATAGGATTCAGTTTCAATTTATTTTGTGTAGTCTACAAGGCTTGATTTCTGGTGCAATCCATTAGTGAGTGCCAGCCAAATTATTTTTCATATGTGTATATAAAATGGACATGTGTATACATATATCATTTATATGTCAAAATTACTTTTAACTGTGTATCTTCAGTTACATTAACTTCAAAGTGTCTAAAGCAGTCACTTATATGAGGTTTTGACATGTAATATGTAAAAACTACTTTTAAACTTCACATTTTACTTTGGAAAAGTTTTCTCATTTGTTTGTGTATTGTAAGGTTTCTATTGTTGTGAAGAGACACAATGATCATGGCAACTCTTATCATGGAGAGAAGTGTGGCAGCATGCAGGTAGACAGGGTTCTGGAGAAGGAGCTGGGAATAGTACATCTTGATCTGTAGGCAACAGGAAGTGAATGGTGTTCCTCACTGGATGTAGCTTAAACATATGGACCTCACAGCCTGCCCCCACAGTGATATACATCCTACAGCAAGGTCACACTTACTCCAACAAGGCCATACCTCCCAATGGTACCACTCCCTGTGGAAGAAGCAATCAAACATCTGAGTCTATGGGGACCATACCTATTCAAACCACCACATTATTCTCCCTGTTACCCATATACCTGCAGCCATATCATGCATTTAGTACAACTTCAAAAGTTCCCGTAGTCTATCACAGTCTCAATGTTTAAAAGTCCAAAGTTCAAAGTTTCGTCTAAGATTCTTGTGATCACTTAACTGTAATCCTCTATAAAATCAAAATAAAAAGATGACATACTTTCAACATATAATGACTCAGGGTACAAATTACCATTCCATAAGATAGGGAAGGGAGAATAGTGAGGAAATACTGGGTCAAAGCAAGACCAAAAACCACCTAGGCAAATTCTATGTCTGATGCCAAAGTGCTCTACAGATCTCTAATTTCTTTCAGCTATGTCGACTGCAATGCACTTTTTTCTCATGGGCTGGTTCCACTCCCTCTTTGCTGCTTTCCTCTGCAGGCATCCCATGATCCTGGCAACTCCAGAACCTTGTAGTCTACAAGACAATTGAAGCTTCAAATTCATAGCTTCATGCATTAACCTCTCTGAGCCTCTTTCCAGGAATATCCCTCCCACATACTTGACTTTGGCAGCTTTTTTTTTTATTCTCAGAAAAAGATTCCATAACCCCTTTATTCTATCCTTGACTCTGAAGTCAGTCCCACATGGCTGAAGCTGTGAAGTCCTGATGCTTTGGGGAACTGGAACATAGGTCCCCTTGTTCAATTACATCTTCATCAGCTTTCTGTTTTCAATGGCTTCCTTCAGGCCTTAGATTAGCTCTCCTGAAACAGGATCACAGACAATACTGGCCTTGAACTCAGAGATCCCACAGACTCTACCTCTGGAATGTTGGGATTAAAGTAATGTGCCACCACATCTAGCTCTAAATTTGTCTTTAATAGTTCAAATTACCTTCAACATCACTATCTTCCATGCTCCTAATAGTATGGCCTATTAAGCAGTGCTTAAAGCATTCCTCTATTTTCCTAATCCAAAGTCCAAGTTCCTCTAATGAAAAGCACAGTCAGACATATCACAGCATACACCAGTCCCACCACAGTGCCTGGTAGCAACTTCTGTCCTAGGGTTTCTATTGCTAGGAAGAGACACCATGACCATGGCAACACTTACAAGGAAATCATTTAATTAAACACGTATAAAGGAAAACATTTATATGGAAAAGGTTAACAGTTTCAGATGTTAGGCCCATTATTGTCGTGGTGAAAACCATGGCAGCATACAGGCAGACATGGTGCTACAGAAGGAACTGAGAATTCTACATCGTTTTCTGAGAGCAACAGGAAGTGAACTGTGTGCCACACTGGGTGTAGCTTGAACATATGGAACTCACAGCCTGTCTGTGCAGTGACACATGTCCTACACCAAGGTCACACTTGCTCCAATAAAGCCATACTTCTCAACAGTGTCACTGCATGTGGGCCAAGCATTCAAACATGAGTCTATGTTGGCCATGCGTATTCAAAGCACCACAGTTTAAATACATACTTCTTAATATTGTGATAAAGCCTCAGTTTTGGAATGACCGATAACTCTCCTGGTGCAACTGTAAAAGATTCTTAGAACGTTTGTAATAAAAACGATGTAAATGTGAGTTGATTTGAGGATGCTAGGCAGTTGTGTGTGACCATTCTATGACTTCAAAATGTGGACTTTCTTAAAAGTGGGGAATGGTGTGTGTGTGTGTGTGTGTGTGTGTGTGTGTGTGTGTGTGTGTGTGTGTTTCCCTAATGCAGTACCAAGAATGTATTCAAGGAAGAAGTGATAGCAAACTTTGCCATGTATGTTAGCATGTCAATTATAACAAATAATACTTAAGAATACCAATGTTCAGAAAAACATAGAAAGCAAAGATTCATTGAGACCTTTTATACTAAAATACATTATTTAGAATTTTGAGACTGAAAATTTACATAGTTTACACATCTTGGAACAATAAGTCAGGAGTTCTGGCTCACGCTGATAATCTCAGCAGTAATAAGGCTGAAGAAATAAGATTAAGTTGAGTTTGAGGTCAATCTGTATTACTTTATAAGTACTAGCCCTAATGCAGTGTGAGACTCCAGAATAAAAAATAAAAAAATTCTCTGTTGCTTTATAGATTTAGAATATTTTTACATTTCTTTTTCTAGAAAATATATTTCTAATTATGACTTCTATATAAATATGTATTTGAAAACCTATGCATTGCTGGTTCAAACATTAATATGATTTCCTAATGCCAGTAGATATGATAAATAAAACATTTTTACCCATTTTGGAAATATTCTTGCAATCATGACTTAGACTTTAATATATATAAATTAATTTTTAGTTAGTTTTTATTTAGTATTCTATTGTGTTTTTATATGCTATTGTTTAGCATAACATTTGCATTTCACTTAGATTTAAAATACTTTGTCTTTCAAAATACATATTCTAGCTTTTGTTTCTTTTTTACATTTCTGTGATGGAATTTTATTCACTATTAATTCAGTGAGAAAATTTTAAGCAATGTCAGTATAAATTAGGGAACGTGTTTCTCTTCCTACATGTTCAAGTGTAGTTTGCAATGATTTTTCAATACCATGGTAATAACCAGAGCCTTTTGTAGGAGCAAGAAGAGAAATTTTAGGGATTTTTATTTTCTACTACATTACATTGGTTCTATCACTAAATGTTTTGCAAAAGGAAAATGATCATGGAAAGGGTAGTTCATAATTTATTATTCTAGGACATATTTATTAACAGTTCAATGCTATTTAATAAAAGTTTTCACTTAAAAAGTCTCTTCCATATTCACCTATTAAAATGTAAATTGTCCCTTAACATAGTTTTGCCTCTCTTAAAGCATTTTCATATAGGGATCACAGATTTCCTCCTATATGCCCATTTCTTAGTTTGGTATAATGAATAGACCCTTGGGATTTATCTACTTATATATACATGATGAAAGGTAAGAAAACTGAATAGAGCCATTTGGTTTATTTGCCCAAATCTAGTATTACTAAATGTAAATTCAAGTTTTCTACTCTTGACATTTAAATAAACCCCTTTTAATTTCACTTGAAATGCTTCTTTTTGAGACAAGAATCTTACTTTGTGTTTATATGTATAATTTTCAACTGTATACTAAGAATCATTATTTAAATTGAGGCAAAGTGAATAGTAAGTATATATGCTGATGACTTCAGAAAACGGGTGATTTATTATTTTATACAATTTAAAATATGTTCTTGTTATAGAGGCTGAATAAACCAACATTTAACTATTTTAGCTTTTATTAACCAAGAAAGACAAAGGTATTTTGGACCTTCTAAAGTTTAACATACAGAAAAAAATTTAAAGAGTGTACTATAATGACCTGCTGATGAAAAATCAAATATGTATCATTTGTAAACTTCAATCACAGCTCTTTATCACATGCTCTGCTGAGTCTTCCTGAATCAAAACAGAGTATAACATTTGCAGAATTCAACACTCAAAATTATGACACATAAGAAAAATGTGAGCATTTGAAATATATATTTCCAGAATTCATTTCAAAAATTCAAGAAATATTTCATTTTCAAATAAATATAGCAAAATATTCTTACCTTAGAAAATTGGGCATTTATCCATTTTGTGAATGTTTTCTTTTGAACATCTTCTCTTTCATCTATTTTGTAAAATAAACAAAATTAAAAGTTATAACTACGCATAGCTTATATTTTGGAACCAAAGTATGTGTTAGTGTTAATTTAAACTTCATGTTAATATCATTGATAAATAAAGTTGAACATGAGTGATATTGTTATTAGGTATTTAGTTTAAAAGTATATCTAAAATTAATTGATATAGTCAGGTCCATACTCATTCAAATACAAGAATATTGCTGAAATCAGTCTCATTGAATCCATGGGGTGTTATTTACCACTTGATATACTAGTCATCCTAGTATAATTAAAGGAAACTATATGGCAGTATTTATTTAGCAAATGTAATCCTGGACTTTTCCCTCTACTCTCTTCCTCATTTATGTAGAAAGGATTATTTTTTTCCTTTACAAACACTGTATCCTCTATCACATGTCTGACCTTCATATAAGAAAGGCTCCCTAGCAACCAGGAGCATGGCTTAGTTACCTTTGTGTTTTATTTTCTATACAAATTAAGAACTAGGGAAATGTTATTTGACAAACATAAATGCTTTAAGGGAGGGACAATCCTACAAGTCTATAATTTCTAGTGCTTCTTTCGGGAAATTGAAATGCAAATGGCATTTCCTGGCTTACGAATAAAAACTGAAGGGAAAATCTCCACAGATTTATATTAAGGGATTAGGCTGAGAAATTATTAAGAAATGGCTTTATAAAAGCCATCATTACAGAATTATTTGTTTTCCTAAGCTGGAAATTACTATTGAGTTAAATTGACAGAAAAAAATCTACTTTTGTCATTAAAATATTTTCTTCAAGGTCTGGTATTAGTTAATAGTCAACAAACCAGTTTATCTATACAATATGCAATGATTGAATATTTCAAATATTATCTACATAGGTCAAATGGACTGTTATGAAAATACTGCAAAATGTAAACATTTCTTCTCATATAATTTTCAGTAGTAAACTTCCATTATTTCTCTTAAAACACATAAAATGTTGGAATGAATTGCTTCTCTGTAACAAATGTATTCATACACTAAAATGATACCTATCTTTAAATCAAAATATGAACACAAAAGAGTTTTTCACTGATGTGCAAAATAGTAGCAGATAACTCTTAGATGGAAAATTTTATTCTCCTTCATAAATACATTCATATTATTTAACTGTTATTCTCATAGGCTACTATACATATGGTCAACGTCAGCATTATCCATATGGTATTACAGAATCAGAAATATAAAATGTGGAAGCCTTTCTTTTGTTGACAAATTTCAATAAACAGAAGTAGAGTAATATTTTCCAAGCCTAACACTTCCTTACTATCACAACCAATTCCTTAACATTCTTTTCAAGTCAATAAAAGAAAAAAGGGAATATTACAAATGGTCAGATTTTAACTGGCTTGGGACAAAAGTCCATACAATTGTCTCTCAGTGTTATATAGGGCTATTCCCGATGGAAGCAGAAGCAGACATGCACAGTTAAACACTGAATTGATTTCCTGGAATACAGGGAGGAGTGATGAGCAAAGGGGTCAACACCAGAAACAACTGACCTGAAATAGTGGGAGCTCATGGACACAGACTGACACCTGGGAAACCAGCATAGGTTTGACCCAGCCCCCCTTAATGAGGGTGTCAATTAGAAGTCCTGAGCAATCCATGGGGCCTCTGGTAGGGGAACAATATATATCCCTACTATAAGAATGGACTTTGTGATCCCATTCCACATAAAGGAAAACTCTCTCAGTCTAGACACACAGGGGAGGGCCTAGGTCCTGCTACAAATGATATGACAGACTTTGAAGATCCCCCATGGAAGGCCTCACCCAACCCCATACCCGCCCCCTGGAGCAGAAAGGAGATGGGGCAGGGAATTGGTGGGGGGCAGGGGAGGAGGGAAGGGAGAGGGAACTAGGTAGGATTGGTGTGTAAAACAAGCTTGTTTCTAATTTAAATATAAAAGAAAGTATTCAAGTACACTTAGACGTATTAAAACATAGCAAATGACCTCTAAAATAAGCTATTTAAAGATTGTTGTTCCAAAGGCTTTTAGGTGAAAAACGAATTGTGATTTCATATTCAATTAATTTTAAACTCCATATACAAAGCATAGAAGGAAGCATAGAAACGTTGACATTATGAGCAAACTGTTAAGTATCTACTGTATAAACATGAGTGAATGTGAGGTTCAACATACAAATATCTTCAGTAAATATCCTGTTTCAATTATGATCTTTCATAGCAGAAAAAGACATCTGCAATGAATTGCTTGTTAATGTTTTACTTTGCCATAGTAGCATTTTAAATATGATAAATATGATTACAACTCATTTTATTATAGCTACAAAATCTAGAATAGTGTCTTATTTCTCAATAGCTGTTTCTACAACATTTCAATCAATCTGCATGCTATTAGCTGTTTTTCACAATAGAAGGTAAACACTGAAAGAATAAAGGTAGTATTATGAAGAATAAATTCGACAATGATCATTTAAAACAAAATCTATAGTTTTCATCTTGACTAGATACTCTTTTATACAATAATTAGTAAATTGTATATAATGCCATGAAATAATCAAAGCAACAAAAGTTGAATATATGCACACAAATTCAAGAAATCACAAGTTCAGATGTTCAGTTTGAGCAACCCAGACTTTCTGTGCATGCTCTAATGTATATGAAAGCATCTGGAAATTTTATAGTGTACAATGTAATATCTATATAAATTTATTGAGAATTGTACACAGTACCTCCCTCATGATACTAGATGATTTCATTGATATACCATGTTCCTACCTGTACTAATGGACAGTTAGTGTGTTAATTTTTAAAAATATAACAGCATAAAATATTTTATTAAATTAAATTTATTTTCAATGGATCAGTAAAACTATATTAATGTGGTACCATTAGATATTTTAATACATGCATATCTTATATGATATCTAAATAGAGATGAACATATGTATCTCCTCAAATATTTATCATTTCTTTATAGTGAAAACTTTCTGGGGCTAGTTAGATCATTAAATGCTTGGTATACAACTATGAGGCCAGAAAACTAGAATTCAGGACCCATTTAAATGCCAGATGAGCAAGGTGATTTATCTGCTATTCCAGTGCTAGGTAGTACAGACAGAAAATACCTGGAGTAAGGTGCATATTTAGACTAGCTATATATGTGATGTCTGGTTTCAACTGAGAGACTTGAATGAAAAATACAGAGAACAATTAAAGACAAATCTAGATATCAACTTCTGGCCTCAAGATGAACACTCACACAGATATGTGAATATACAAGGACATAAAAAAGAAAATTTTAAAACTGTTCCCTTTAGATATTAGAAGTATAAAGTAAGTAATTATTAATTATAGATCCTGTCCTCTACAACAGTACTCTAGGACATCTTGATTATCTTTATCTATAACTTATCATACATTAATCAAGCTTTCTCATCTTTCCTTCATCTCCTACTCTTCTTATTCTGATAGCCACTATTTGAATTTTACTACATTTGTTAAACATGGAAATATGTTTTCCCTAATCACCACACTCAGTGTACCAATACTGTAGAGCATGAGGCAAAGATGTCTGAATTACTTTTTCTTCTTTTCTTTCATACACTTGAATTCTTGATATTTCTGCCACTATCTCCTGAGCACTGCAATTACAGCCATGATCCCAATATCAAAATCTCTGAACTTTTGTATTACAATCTCAATTGTAGATATTGTTTGTTTTAATTATAAGTGGTTAATACCAGGATAAATATTAAAAGATAACTAATATTTGCATTTATGTGAAGTGCTTTGATTAATAATGAAGAAGAACATGTTTCACACAATCATACATATCTATTTACTCTGCTTCTTAATACTTTGTTCAAAATGCTTATATCCTCTGCATGTGTATCTGTTTAGTACTAGATACTTTAGAATCAATTGGACTGAGAGAACACATGAATACTACTTAAACATTTCAATCATCAATGCCATTCATTGTCTGATAAAAATAAGGAACCTCTTCTAACAATTCTTATATAAAGACATTCATTTTAAGTTTCATATAGTTTACCTCTCTAGAAGATTGCTATCAAAATAAAATACAAGGTAACAATCATTAGTACAAATTAAACTAGTAACTCTCAGTTAATGAAGGAAGATATTTTTTCAAAGTGCTTTGCCGTAGTTAGAATTACTATTGTTGTGATAAAACATCATCCCCAATGCAAGTTGTAGAGGAATGGGTTTATTTGGCTTACACTTTCACATCACTGTTCATCATTAAAGGAAGTCAGGGCAAGAACTCAAATAGGTCAGGAACCTGAAGACAGGAGCTGATGCAAGAGGCCATTGAGGCGTACTCATTAATGGCTTGTTCCTTATGACTTATTTATCCTACTTTCTTATAGAATCTAGGACCACCAGCTCGAGGTGGACTCCTACACAATGCACTGACGTTGGTGGACTTACCAACATCAATCACTAATTAAACAAATGTTCTATGGAGTCGTCTGTAGCCTGAACTTAATGTGATATTTCCTCCACCTAGTTTCCTTAATCTCAGATGACTATGGTTGTGTCAAGCTGACATAAATCCAGCAACCACAGTGGATATATCCAATTTTCATTTTTATCTTATGTTATTATGCTAAAACTTTATACTATTATAGGTTTCAATCAATACTTTCCAATTGTATACCTTCAATTACTCTAAGATTGAGAAACATTGACTATACATATGAAAATCATTATGGAGACTATTTCCATGTTTCAACAGGGTGATTATTATTGTCTACAATAAAAATGTGAAATCAGCAACAAAAGAAATGAGAAGACAATAAAGTGAAATATGCCAGTGAAAAGTAATTATACATGCTCTTCCTCAGTCATTTCAAATAGCATTTTTTTCTCATTTCTCTTGAGAGTTTTATAACTAACATCTTTTCACTCATAAAAATATTCCTGAGCATATTAATTTGAGAGTCAGTAAAGAAAATCTTTCTTTAAAAATTTTACTTGAATACTGTTGCCTGCGGATATCAGGGAGTGAAGAACTACTACTTCATAAATTGCTAAAAGTGATCAATATTTTATATTATTCTCTCCATGGGAAAATTTCAAATGAAATTATCTTTCTACAATGTCATAAAACATGTTCATCTTCTCACAATTAAGCACTTTTGGTAGGCATTTTTATTCAATGTTTAGCATTTTATATATATATCCTGAGATTAGTGTATCAACCTTAACATGTTCTTAACTTTTATGTTCTTGAACCCTCAGGAATATGAATGTAGGTTACAGTCAAATGCTATATTCATGATTCACAAGAGAAATTATGGCAGAAAAATCTTATTAGGAGGCAAACTGAAAGAGCATTAACTGAGGAGACCTAGCTTGCATTTTCACTAAAAACTGTGCTAGACTTATGACTTTAAAATAATAGTTCTCACTCTATTTCCTTTTAAATGAGGGCATTAATTACTCTTTATATCATGGACCCATTTTTAATTATGTTATTCGAGGAATTATGTCTATAACAGTTATATATATAATGCACGCCACTTTACTAGTTGTTGAGAATACAAACCAGAGTCAGTCCTTGGCAAAGTTGACGGCCTGATAGAAACTATAAGTAAATGAAGTATTTTGCAAGTGTAAGAATATGTATTTCCAGAAAGTAATACCCAGTATTACAGGGGTATAGAGAAAGGTATATTCAGTTACTTGTGGGGGCCATTTTAGAAAAGGCGAAAATCAATTTTAGTCTATTTGAATGTGTGAAAACAAGAAACAAAAATGTTGGGGAGGAAATGATGAATTCTAATGAGAGGGAAGCAAAGAATAGAACACTAATAAGTCAAAAGTCATGCTATTCATTCCATGCAATTTTATGCTGACTCACTGTAACCCATAAATGGGGAAGTTAAATGGATTAAATTGCATCAGGCTATGGTCAAGTGATAAAGTAGGATCTCTTTATAGCCTGGCATTTTGTCTGCTACCAGTTATTGTAATAAGTCAAGGTCTCCTGGTGGTTTGAGAATGGTCTCCATAGGCTCATATACTTGAATGCTTTGTCACCAGGGAGGGAGACTACTTGATAGGATTAGGAGGTATGCATTGTTGGAAGAGGTAAGTCAATAAGGGTGGTCTTTGAGACTTCAAGAGCCTAAGCCAGGTCAGTGGCTCTCTCTTCCTGATGCCTGAGAATCTAGATATAGAGCTCTCTCAGCTACTTCTCCAGTACCATGTCTGCCTGCACACCACCATTTATACTTCCCATCAAGATGAAAATGGAATAAATCTCTGAAAACTCTAAGCAAACCCCAATTAAATGCTTTCATAAGAATTGTTGTAGTAATGGTATCTCATCACAACAATAATACACTAAGACACAAGGTGGTACCAGGTAGTAGGGTATGGCTGTGGCAGACTGACCATTCTGCTTGTTTACAAAATTTGTAATTTGGAACTTTTGACTCAGAAAGCAGTTGAATGCATTAAGCAGGGGTTTATGGGCCACCTTACTAAGAGCGTTGAAGACAGTAGTGCTGAGAGCAATGTAGATTATGATGGCCCATCTCAAACAATTTCAGAGGAGAAGCGCACTAGTAAATGGTCCAGTGACTGTTCTTGTGATATTCTGGCAAAGAATATGGCCACTTTCTGCCCTTGTCCAAAAAAAATCTATCTGAGGTTAAATTGAAGAGATCTAGATTAATGGTTTGGCAGAGGAGATTTCCAGACAGCCTACTATTGACTGTGTCATGCACTTATTAGTGGCTACTCTTACGTAGATCTAAAACGAAAAGGAACAATCTAAGCATGGGAAAATACCAATTGTACAATCTGAGAAGAAAAGGAGCTCTAGGAAGTATAATGGAAAAACTCATATTAAATCAAATAACAGGAAAGATAGCATCAGGGAAAGAATCTACCCCGCCAAGGTCCCAACTCAGGAAAAGCAATTAAAGAAAAGTTTAACCCAACTCATTGAAAGAAAGTAAAAAAAAAAGATGAATTGATGAAGGAAATTATGTAAACAAGAAACTGATAAAAAATATAGATGAACAAAGAGGTCAAGTTCCAGATCCTCCAAGCAGCAGAATTTGGCAGCTTTGATCACATAGTTCTGGCTTTAAAGTCAGGATACAAGAAAGGGGCTGTGGCTAGGCAGATCTCTGTGAGTACAATGCCAGCCGGGTTCCAGGACACGCTCTAAAGCTACAGAGAAACCACGTTTCAAAAAAAATGAAGAGAGAGAGAGACAAAGAGAGAAAGAGAAATAAAGGAAAGTGTTGTGGAAACTCCTTTCATGGTTAATAAAAACTTTTGGGGCTAGCTGTGTGTCAGGCATGTCCCTAGATATAGGCCAAGTAAGGCCAATGCATGAAACTGTGATGTTGAAGCCTGGATTGCCTTGGAGAACCCAAGATGTTAGAGATGCCAGAGTCCTGGGATAACTGCCAAGGAGAGCTGCTAACAGGGAGTGGAACCAGCCCAAAGGAAAAAAGTGTATTGCAGTCAACAAAGCTGAAAGGAATTGGAGATCTAAAGATCATTTTGCCATCAGACATGGAGACGCAGTGTTTGGAGTTTTCCAAGGTGGTTTTTAGTCTTGCTTTGGTATAGTATTTCCTCACTATGTTCCCTTTCCTCCCTTTTAGAACAGTAATATATATGCTGTGTCATAATATGTTGATATTATGTTATCTGTTTTTTGAGTGGTTTTACTTTTATTATTAAATTTAAATTAGAAACAAGGTTGCTTCATATGTCAATCCCAGCTCCCTCTCCCCCTCCCTCTCCCTTTCCTCTTCCCATATCCTCCCACCAACTCCCCAATCCCCCCTTCCCCAATCCCCAGTCCTTTCCTCAGGGAGGGTGAGGTGCACCATGGGGGTATTCATAGTTTGTTATTTCATCCAGGGCAGTGCCTAGGCCCTCCCCCAAGAATCCAGGCTGAGAGAGTATCTTTCATTGTGGGATGGACACTCAAAGTCCATTTTTATGCCAGGGATAAATACTCATCTACTATCCAAGGCCCCATAGATTGCCTAGGCCTCCTCACTGATACCCACATTCAGAGGTTCAGGGCTTTTTGATTTTGATTTACAGGGGACTACAATTGAGAGATTACATCAGTCTCAGAAAATATTTTGAACTTTGAAACTTTAAGCAGTGTTGAGAATAGACTATGGGAACTTCTGAAGTTGAACTAAATATATTTTGCATTATGATATGAATACAAGCCCAGTATAGTCAGGGAATGGAATGTGGTGGTTTAAATGAAAATGACCTCCATAGGCTCATAGATTTGAATGCTGACTCACCAGGAAATAGCATTATTTCAAAGGGTTAGGAAGTGTTCCTTGTTGAAGTAGGTGTGGCCTTATTTGGAAAAGTCACTGGGGTTTGACTTTGATGTTTCAAGTGCCCAAGCCAGACCCAGTGTCTCTCTGTTTCTGCTGTCTGAGGATCTGGATGTAGTAGAACTCTCAGCTACCATGTCTGTTGCCTGCAGCCATACTCCCCCCAATAATGACAATGGACAAAAAATCTACACAAGCCCCAATTAAATGTGTTCTTTTATAAGAGCTAACATGGTCATAGTGTCTCTTCACAGTAATAAAATACTGGATAATACAGTCCCTAATATCACAGAGAAAACGAACAAATCTGTGAACATGATTATGCTCACTGCATATAACAATAAGATATAATCCGTGTGCCAAGAAATTTTGAGTTTCCATGTGCTGTGTTACTAATTTTAAATCCATTTGGGATGTATTATTGCTTAATTTATGGTATATAAACGAATGAGTTTCCTCATAAAATTTTCATATATGTGACATGTTTATCCTCTATTACTTTTTTTCTTTCTTGTTTCTGCTTCATACTGATAATCCACTTCTGTAGTCATCTTGTTTGTGCTGGAGAATGTTTACATTTGGCATACTTGATGGATAATACATTAATTAAAATCTTTATCACTTATGTGAGACAATATAAACAATAGGCATAGGAGAGGATGTTAAACAGTTGAAAACGGCAGAGACATTATTTTATTTTATCTAAAATTGAATATAAAGTAATATGGAAGAGTTATTAATATTACAGACTATGTTATACTATTATTACAGATGAAGGGGAGATAAGGAGATAAGAACTATGGAAAACTAATGGAAAATATTAAATAAGATTATGTAATCCTTGGAATCATTATAAAGGAAGGTTCCAAACCCAGGACATATATAGAAAATGGATTTGTCATGCTATTAATGCTACAAAATAGCAATGTCAAGTCAAAGTGGTTAGAATGTAAAATGGTATAAAAAACACTTTCCATTAAACCTGAGTAATAGCCTTTGATCTCAGAATTTTATATTTTGAGGGCATTCAGTGACATTGGTGGTCAGCTTATAATGAGAAGGCCTATACTAATTAAACTTGCACACAAAGAACAAAAAAATTCAATGTCAAAGAGGTCCCTCATTTGCCATTCAACTCTGCAATCAATGCAACACATTTTTCACTACTCATTACCCTACTAAAGTTGTTCATAAAAACATTATATCTTTTCTCATTTTCAAGACAGTAGGTGTTTAGATCAGAACTATATTTCCAACATTTACCATAGAATATTTTATATCTGATACTCAATAAAGATGTTTAGGAAAATAAAGGCTATATTTAGTTAGTGATTAGGAAGTGAGAGACTTTGGGAGGGAAACACTATTCTCTTTACCACAGGTTAATAGAACTAATATCTGCACAGGAGAAAAATAAAACTACACCACTTTTGGGCATATACCCAAATGAACCTCAACCCCACTACAAAGACACTTGTTAAACTATTTTCATTGCAGCTTATTAATAATAGCCAGACACTAGAAACAACTTATATGTCCCTCAACTGAATAATGGATAAAGAGAAGGTGGTACATTTACACAATGGAGAATTAATCAGATGTTTAAAAATGACATCATGAAATTTGCTAGCAAATGGATGCAACTAGAAAATATCATGTTGATGGAGGTAACCCAGATATAGAAATATAAATATGATATTTACTCACTGATACATGAATATTAATGGTCAAGTAAATGATAATCATGCTAAAATCCATAGACCCTGAGAGACGAGGTAACAAGGAGAGCTTTAGGGGACAAGCATGGAATTGCCCAGGAAGGGATTTTGTGAGTAGCCTGGGGTATATAAGGATGGGAAATAGGAGGGATTAGGTGGAGGTGTGTCGGGGAGATCATAGAGGGAGAGACAGGTGGAATTGGAGGGCAATTTTGGAGCCATGCGGAAACCTAGTGCAGTGGAAACTTCCTAGAATCTATGAGGGTGACTCTAGTAATGGAGGGTATGGATCCTCAGCCATCCATATGCTGTAACCAGACAAAGCTTCTAGTGTTGGAACAGGGACACCAACCCAATCATAAAATCTTTGACCTACAATCTGCCCTTCCAGAAAGGAGTACTGGGCAAGGACAGCATAGAACTTTTGAGAGTGGCCCACTAGTGACAGGTCTAATTTGAAGCCAATGCCATGGAGAAAGCCCATGTCTGACACTAAATTGATGAACAAGAACTGAAGACTTGATAGTCTGGAGACCTAGGGTAGAACCAAACATGACTAACAAAAAAAGAAAATCAAAATCAAACAAACAAACAAAAAGTAATAAATGATTCCTAATGATATTCTACATACTTAAATGGGTGCCTAGCCCAGTTGTCATCAGAAAGGCTTCCTCTAGTAGGTGATGGCAGCAGATGCAGAGACCAACAGTCAAACAATAGGCACAGAGAGAGCCCAGGTTGGAGGTCTTCATCTTAACCCTCCCCTGGAAGTTGGGGAATCCCATGGAAGAGGGAGGAGTATCTCTGAGAACCAGAGGGGTCAAGGACACACTGCAAAAGCATGCCTCCAATGGAATCACTTAAATAGGTCTTAAAGGGGCTCACAGAGACTGAGGCAGCAATTGTGGAGCCTACAAGCATCTGAACTAAATCCTCTGCATACATGTTGTGGTTGTTGACTTGGTGATTTTGTGAGACTCCTGATAGTGGGGGTGGTAGGTGTCTCTTATTCTTTTGTTTGTTCTGGGGACCCCTTTCCTCCTATTGGGTTTTCTCACCTGGCCTTGCTGTAAGGGTTTGTGCCTCCTCTTAATGAAACTTGTGCTGTGTTCAGTTTATGTTCCTGGGAGGCCTGATCTTTTCTGGGGTAAGCAGAGGGTGCAGTGCTGTGCTGCATCTAAGGAGAGAGGGACTAGCAGGAGTGGAGGCTAGGGGAAGCTTCTGGATGTATTAAAATAAAGAATCCACTGATGTAATATCTATGGTATTTAGCATCATTAGTCTAGTGTTTTCCAAAGGAGCTGTAGACTAGGTCATAAAAGCAGTATACATCCTCGATGACCACAACTTTCTAAGTAGAAACACAGCTGATCTGTTATTGAAGTTCTTGTTCTAATGGTGGCCTTTCTATGCTGATACCGCATGCAGGCTGATATTTAGAACTTTTCCAGGAGATATTAAGGGTCAAAAGTTCTCTACCTACTATGAAATGTGAGAAGTATTAGTATTCAGTTGAGAGATAAAATTTTCACTTAAGTGTGATAATGAGATGGCCATGGGCACTGTCCCTGCTTCCACTTTCAATTGTTCACAGTTTCAACTATTTTCACTCTGTGGATAATGAGATCTAAAGGTATAACATCAATTGGCAAGCTAAGCAATAGTGGAAGGACCACCTCGAATGCCCATTCCTGATAATGAACTTGATGTCTATAACTATCCGGGAGCCTTCATCCTGGGACTGATGGAAGCAGAGGCAAACACACAACTAAGCACTGAACTGAACCCAAGGAACCCAGTGACAGAGAGAGAGGAGTGATGAGCAAATTGGCAAGGAATGGGCTGGCAAAACCAGCAGAGACGGCTGATCTGAACAGGGGAGTGCTCTTGGACCCCAGACCGACAGTGGGGAGGCCAGAATGGGACTGATCTGGACCCCCCAAATGTGAGTGTCAGTGAGAAGGCCTGGGCAACCTATGGGGCTCTGAGCTGTGGATCAGTGTCTATCCCTGGTATACAATCTGTCTTCATGTGCCTATGGCACAAAGAGAGATGCTCTCTCAGCCTGGACTCTTAGGGGAGTGCCTTGACCCTACCAAGAGTGAAATGATAGACTCTAGACATCCCCTATGTGGAGGGATTTGGCAATAGGGTGGGAGGGAGGGTGGAAGGGGAGTGTGGGAGGAGGGGAGGGAGAGGGAACTGGGATTGACATGTGAAACAAGCTAATTAAAATTAAAATAAAAAATGATAAAAAAAAAACCACAAATCTAATTTACTTTAACAAACACTCTTTCAGCTTTTTTTAAAACTGAAAATAGAGGTTCTTTATACAATATATTCTGATTAGTTTCATCCCCCTTCCTTGATGAAGTAAGAGATCTGCTTTGCTCTGGAGATTAATTAATAGTAGAGAGACAGTCAGGTTTTAAAAGAAGAACTGTATAATAAAAGAAGAAAGGGTAACTGTCAAAACATGAGAGAAAAAAGTCCTCTATTCATTCACCTCTAGAGCAAAGTGTAAAAGTGGCAGAGATGATATGATCAGAAGGACAAGGCCACTAATAGACAACTAACTTATGAAGTTTTTAATATTGAATCCAGGGCATCACAGAGAGATAAATATAATTTTAAGTAGAAGAATTAAATAGCATATTTGAATTTTTGAAATATTTTTTACACAATGGAGATTGCTTATGTAAGGTAAGACTAGAAACAACATCAATTAGTAGATTGTAATAATCAATCATTTGTGTGAAGAGATCGTAGCTTTGCTAGTGACTTACAGAGTTGCTGAAAAGTAAATACAAATACAAAATAAATAAACATTAATAAGAATAGGCCATTCATTACATGATGGGAATTGAAAGAGGGACATAGACATTCCAGGAAGAAGAGGATCCTGCTCTGTGTTAAAGGGGGGATGGGAAGCATTGGGTGATACTGTGGTTTGTGTGTGTTGAGACAAAAACAAAATTGATTGGTATGGTAAGCATCTGGATATAGCAATCAGAAGATAAAGAGACAAAGTTGGGATCAAGTAAAGATTTAGAAAGCATAAGTTAATAGGTGGTAACTGAAAACCTTGTAGAGATTGACATAATTTTAAAAATTCCATAAACGTTTCAGTCTTCTGATACATGCATACGTCTTTCCCCTGTTTCTCTTTCTAACACAAGCACTTCTTCATATTGTCTTTTACTCACTTACTTGCCATTCGTCCTGGAAACAATGGCTTTCAGTGAGGGTCCTATTGCCATCTCTTCTTTGTTTCACACACTTGTTTAATTCTTACTAAGCAAATAAACTGTCGACCCCCCCATTACCACCTCTAACTATCACAGAAATTCTAAATCTGTTTTGCACTTTAGACCTCAAATTCACAGAGATAATTTTATATACTACCACCATATAAATGACCTGATGGTAGCTTAACGTTATTATTCATCTTCAATGAATTCACTTATCTTCTATTGATTAATGGCATATAATAACAACTGAGTAATTGTCACATCATTAAGCAGGTATGAGAACTATTTACCCATAAAGGACAGATTACTTAGGCTTTCAAGTGTATTTTCTAAATGTATCTAAATTTATCAATCAATTGGCAGTCATATATACCCTTTGCCTATTTTGTATCTACCAGATCCACTGAAGATGCACAAGCCAATTCTTTCCTGAATAAGCCATACATTTTCTTACTTTAGAGTTTTGTTCTAAAAGTATCTAGAATAAGAACTTTCACTATTAAGATATAGTAAAAACGGCAATCCTGCCAAAAGCAGTCTACAGAATCAATGAAATCCCCACTAAAATACCAGCACAATTCTTCACAGACCTTGAAAGAACAATAATCAATTTTGAATGGGAAAACAAAAGACCCAGGATAGCCAAAACAACCCTGTTCAACAAGGCAACGTCCGGTGGCATCACCATCCCTGACTTCAAGCTCTATTATAGAGCTATAGTTCTGAAAACAGCTTGGTATTGGCACAAAAATAGACAGGTAGACCAATGGAATTGAATTGAAAACCCTGATATTAACCCACACATGCATGAACATCTGATCTTTGACAAATACACTAAAAATATACAATGGAAAAAAGAAAGCATCTTCAACAAATGGTGCTGGCATAATTGGAGGCTGGCATGTAGAAGAATGTGGATCGATCCATATCTATTGCCATGCATAAAACTTAAGTCCAAATGGATCAAAGACCTCAACATAAATCCAGCCACACTGAACCTCTTAGAAGAGAAAGTGGGTGGTACCCTTGAACAAATTGGTACAGGAGACAGCTTCCTGAACATAACACCAGTAGCACAGACAGTGAAATCAACAATTAATAAATGGGACCTCCTGAAACTGAGAAGCTTCTGTAAGGCAAAGGACACAGTCAGCAAGACAAAAAGGCAGCCCACAGAATGGGAAAAGATATTCACTAACCCCACATCTGACAGAGGGCTGATCTCCAAAATTTACAAAGATCTCAAGAAGCAAGTCTCCAAAACACCAAAGGATCCAATTAAGAAGTGGGCTACAGAACTAAATAGAGAATTCTCAATAGAGGAGTCTAAAATGGCTGATAGGCACTTGAGAAAGTGCTCAACATCCTTAGCCATCCGGATAAAAATCACTGTGTAAATATGCTTTAAATTGATACAAGAATCCAATAAAATTTTTATGAATAATTACCAAAATTTACATGAAACAAGACATAAAACAGTAAGGTAACAGTGTCACACTTGAGAAGAAAATGAATAAAATTATAAGACTATAAGAGAAAATACTAAATGCCATAAGTTGGGGGAAAATTGCCCTATGGTAGATAATACAAAGTGTTCATTCTTGTCACTTTAAAATTCCATGTACATGATACAATGCAGACTAGTGTTTAAATGCATTCAGTTAGAGCCAAATGGCCCAGCTTCAACTTCCTGACCATGGTGATTTATTTAACTGGTCATTGACCTTTAACTCTCTGGGTCTTCTTTTTTTCCAATTTCATCATGGTAACCATGACAGTCATATGGGATTATGATGAATAAATGTGTCACATTTGTTAAACACAGTAAACAAAATGAAGAAAGTCTAAAAATGTTTGCTTTCAGATATATTAAATTCCCATTGTATTTTATAAATTGGATAATTTCCTAAGAGTCAAGAAATCATAAAGGTGTCAACCAGGTTAATGATTAAGTTAATTTCTTTTTATCATTTATACATATGCAAAAATTTTAAATCTTATTGATTGAAAGAGAAAGAAAATATGCACTAGTGGTATAAATTACACCTCCATATAGGGAAAAGCCCATGAGGCCTCAACCCTACAGAAAGAACTAAAGGCAACTAAGTAATGCTGAATCCTGAAGAACCAGTCTCCCCTTGTTCCCCAGTTGCTTATGCAATAGCAAATGATCATTCCTGAAAATGTACATATAATTAACATTGTATAGATGGAACAAGTTAATTATTTAGGAAAAGATACATACATACATACATACACACACACACACACACACACACACACACAGAGAGAGAGAGAGACAGAGAGAGAGAGAGAAACAATTTGTTGAAAAGAAAAAGAGACCATGCATTTGAAAGAAACTAACTGGCTTTGTGAGTCCATTCCCTATGGAGGGATGTCTTGCCTTGCTCAGCCTAGATATGGGGTGGGGATTGGTCCTGCACCAAATGATGTGACAGACTTTGATGATTCTCCATGCTAGGCTTTAACCTGTCTGAGGAGAGGATGTGGGGTGGGATGGGGAGATGGTGGGGGGAATGGGAAGACAGGAGGAAGAGGGAACTGGGATTGGTATGTATAATAAGAGTGTTTTAAAAATAAAAAATATATAAAAAAGAATCTAAGGATGGAAATTTGGGGGGAAGGGAAGAGAAATAAAATGTAATATTATCAAAAATAATAACAATTTTAAAAAGTGCAGTTCCTTGTAGTCAAAGAATAACATCTTGTTTATGTTATAATATGAATAAAGACTATTTCATGAATAGAGTATGGTTTATAAAATGATTTCAAATATATTGTTTGAATGTGAATATATATGTGGATATAGATATATTATGGTAAAATTTAGTCAATATTGATTAATATAATGAATTGAAGTATATTCTGGTAAAATTTCATGTGTAAGACCATTTATTTTCATCACCATCTTCATTATCATCATCATCCATCAAAATAAGGTCAAGATTTCCAATGCAATTTGGTGGTGAAATTAAAAACTTACTGTGACAGAACTGTTATTTCTATAACTGCTTCCTCATATTGGTCTACTTAGACAGTTGTATTCTCAAAATATTTACCTATTATAGTGAAAAAACAGAAGTGTATTTTTCTATTGTATATATTTTAGTGGGTTGAAAATAAATTCTTCAGCCACTTGTAAACAACATCTATGTATCAATGCCTTGTTAACGAGATGCTTTAAAATCAGATAACTTGTCATCTATCACAGGTACCATTTTTGGCTTTAGTAAATAAGAATACACACACACACACACAAGAACAAAACTGTATAATATGCCATATACAGTGGCACATACCCCTAATCTCAACACCTGAGAGGCAGAGACAAAGATCATGACATCTGTGAAGTCCTAGTAGGACAGACTTGGTCACAGAGTAACACTCGGTCTCAATAAAATAATACAAACCAAAACATGAAAACATATATGATGCCTTTACTCATCTACTACTATGAAGGAAGAGTCAAGAAACAATTATAGACAATGCTCTGTGTCTCCTCCATCTGTGTTCACTTAGGAATGTAGTGAACAAATTCTGTGGATAATAAAGTTTTCTCACCACCAGCATTCACACCTCTTTGCTTTTTACTGGGCTTTCTCTATGCTTAGGAAATGTTTGTAACATATTCTTTAGGGCAATGCAAAAATGATAGAAATTTACTTCTTGCAGGAACAACAATCAATAAGAAAGACGAGGGGATTGAGAGGTGGTAAGGGGACTGAGGGAGAGGGAATGGGAGGGGAGGATAGTGGGGGGAGGCTGCAGCCAGAATGTAAAATAGATACATGAATGAAAAGAAAAAAAAGAAAAGAAAAGAAAGGTGCCAGAAATCTACAAATGCAAAGCTCCTTGGAGCAGGTGTTGTTGGTAAGATACAGAACCCAAAATGACACAGAGGAAAACTTTTCAGTCTGCTGTCCCTTTCCTGACTCATTTTCCTTTTCTTCTTTTATGCCTCAGGGAACCATGTTCCAAAGACCAATGCAAACTCTATTTGTTTCATTAAGCTTTCTTTCTTCTTCTTTATTTTTTAAAAGAGGATATAACTATTAAAGTCCTAATGCTGGGATTACAGGCTTTATAGGCTGACAATGAGTACACCATCTGCCCTGGTATTTTAACAGGTTTGAAATAATCCAAATTAAACCCACATGAGTACCAGACCTTAATTATGTACTAGAAATGAGGCCTGAGACAAATCTCTTTAGCAACACCAAATTTCTGAATAACCGTAGTAATTGTCTTTTAGTTTTGTTTTGGTGAGGTATTCTGCATAAAGCATCATTTGTAGTATGCAGGAAAGATTAAGTATGAAGTAAGTATAAATACATGTTTCTATTATTTTTTCTATTTTTTTATTTTATTTTCCAGTTTAAATTTAGATAAGAAACAAGGTTGCTTCACAAGTCAGTTCCAGGTCCCTCTCCCTTTCCCTCCCCTCCTCCTATGCTCTCCCCTCAACCCCCCCCCAGTTATCCCCTCATTCCCCCAGGGAGGGTGAGGCCCTCCATGGGGGTGTCCATAGTCTGTCATTTCATATAGGGCAGGGCCTAGACCCTTCCCCAAGAGTTCAGGGTGAGAGTGCACCTCACATTGTTCTATGGGAGTCCAAAGTCCGTGTGTATAATTGGGATGGGTACTGATCTGCTGCCCAAGGCTCAATAGATTACCTAGGCCTCCTCACTGACACCCAGATTCAGGGGGTCTTGATCAGTCCCATGCTGGATTCCCAGGCTGATGCCTGGGATTCAAGAGTTAACCTTTGTCTGGTCAGCTGTTTCTGGGGGTTAAACCAGCCCAGTCTTAATCCCTTTGATCATCAGTCCTCCCTCTCTGTTACTGGCTTTCTTGAGTTCAGCTCAGTACTTAACCAAGGGAGTCTGCCTCTTCTTCGATCAGCCACTAAATGAAGTTTCTGTTTCCCAGACTCTCTGGCCATAGGATTGTAGGCTGGCACTCCCCAGATCTATGTCTAAAATCCATATATGAGAGAGTACATGCCATGTGTCTCTTTTTGTGACTGGGTTACCTCACTCAGGATGGTTTCTTCTAGTGTCATCCATTTGCTTGCGAATCTCATGATTCCATTACTTTTTTCTGCATACATTTTTTTCACAAAAAGCTTTTGAGCATTTTGTAGAGTACACTATTTTTGCATAATCTTTCTTCCTTTTCCTCCTTGGCCTTGCCTATCCGTGGGTTGATCAAAAGTCCTTATTCACTGATGTCTCCTTGGTTATGTGACCGGATTCTGTGTTGTCAGCATATGCCAGGTTTGAGGTAGGACTTTTTGAAACATGGCCTTCATATGTTCCCATTTAATCCTATCTTCTCTGTGCATCCCCATCTGGAACTTGCAGTAATATGTCTGTACATCAGTTGCCAGAGGAGTAGGATGGTAGGCATGAACTGCCATAAGCAGCTCTGAGCCAAGGCTCTTAAGAGGAATGAAGATATTTCATTCCTTCTGGCTCTTTCTATTTTGGGCAGTGGGAGATTAAGCTTCAGGTAGGCTCCTTTCCCAAATGAAGAGATACATTGAGTTGAAATAGGCATAAATAATCACACTTATAACTATTTTTCTAAAAGAAATATGAACTTTTTTTGGTTTTTTTTTTGAGACAGAGTTTCTCTGCTGTGGCTTTAGAGGCTGTCCTGGAACTAGCTTTTGTACACCAGGCTGGTCCGAACTCACAGAGATCCACCTGCCTCTGCCTCCCAAGTGCTGGGATTAAAGGCATGTTTCACCATTGCCTGACAAGAAATATGAATTTTTAAAGCACATTCTCTTACAAGTCTGATTAGCACAGCAATTAAATAGTAAACATTTATATGTGGATCAAAGCCTATAAACACAGGATCCCATCATACAACCTGTTCAGTTAGGAAAGGGAGGGTCATAGTCCATTACTAAATTTAAAATAAACCCATGTGTGTTTTGAAAGTGCTATATTTGAAACTTCATAAAAAGTACTGTCTTTGGACATGCATATTATAGTCTACCTAGATTTTTCTCTGCAAGAATATACAGCTTAAACATTAAAGCAAGCATAGTTTTCTTATACATGGCCAAGTATTAACATAGACAAAATTTGATTTAGAAAACAACTGAACAGCAAGCAAACTCTAAGGAAATGCAGTGGATTGGACTAGCAAAAGCTAGTACTGAGACTGCTCAATTAAACCTTGTAGCGAAAACTAAAACCACTTAAAGCAGAAATACACTTACAAGTAATCAGTCATGTTCACTTCACCAAATATGGAAGTCCTGAGCCAGTGCTTATAAAAGCTCAAGCCAAAAAGTATAAATAGAGTAAAAGCCAAACATTTTTTCCAACATAAACAGGGGAGATTTTGCAGCCAGAAAAAGAACATTAGACTTAGCTATTGAGGACAGAGTTCAAAAATCATTACCAAAAATACAAAGGAATTCCTGGGAGCTAATCAAAGGACAAAACTGATGCGAGAACTAATCAGATTCCAAAGACAACAGAGCACACAATCTGTGCATCAGAGTAAGTCCAAAGCCACATAATCAATTCTTATTCAGCATAAGTTGCTACTACTGATGACAAGTGATTAATGCCAATTTCTTTTAAGATTTATAACAAGTTTTGATAGAGTTAATTATGAAATTAGATAGAAAGCAATTTCTTTGTTTTCTAATATCAATTGAAGATACTTTCCTCTGAGATAAGGGATATATACTATCTATAAATTAATTGAAAATATTATAAGTAAATGTAAATTTAGAGTAACTTATAAATCAGATAATTTTTAAGGTCCCTATCTCCTATCAAGTGTGAGTCCCTGGGGTCAATAGCAATACCACACAAACATAAAAGCTCTCAACTAATTTCATTGGTTTCACCTATGTATGAAAAAACCTTGTGGAGAAATATCACTTGAAAATTCAGAAGACCCATAAATTACAGTGAAAATATGGATCTCTCTATCACATAAGGAAATTACACGACAAGCTTTGGAGGAATTTTCCTGAATTAAAGTTGTACTTAAGTTTATTTCTATGAATTATAAATGTAATTCTATAACATCATCACTATAAAATAACCTCAAATTGGTAAATTGTTTTTCTCTATGGTTAACATATAATTTTGAGTATATATACATACATCCTCACATATGCACATTTTGTTTATTAATAGGTATATGTATGTATATAAATAGAAATTTTAAACGTCTTTTTAAGTGTGAACTTTATATACATGTGAATACAAATTTACATTCTCACATGGATTACAGTATACTGCAACTATTACTATTTGATTACAGAATATACCTATTATAAAATAAAACCTTTAGAATGTCTAGTATTTGTCAACTGAAGAATCAGCATTTGACAACTTTAATGTTACTTAAATCAGTTTGTTTCCTAAACAGATTATAAAGAATTGTTTTCCTTGAATTACAGTAATATAGTGAAACTGTATTTAAAACAGTTTACCTGGGTTGAAATCATCTCTCTGCTATGAATTTATACTTGCATTTGTTTTCTTGTAAAGTAAGGACCTCAAGAACATTGACTGAGCTTTGTCGTGAATGTTAAACTGGAATCCTGGCTCTCACACTATCTCTATTGGTTTTAATTAATCACTTAATTATTTGGAATATAATCTCTTTCATTGAATACCAAAAGGAATTTAGTAGCCACAAAGTCTTCATATTTCTGGATATCAAAAATTATATCTATCATCTGGGTTTTTTGTTTCTAGACTTTATTCTAATGGGCCAGCATCTATTCTGGGCATGTGATATCTGGAGTACTATCTGGATGTAAAATACAAACTTGGAACATCCAAGTTTAATTTTCTTGAATTATTTATGAGTTTTCTCTGTTTCCATTCTCTCATATATTAAGTAGATACAATCACTGTGGCAATTAAGTGGGCCATTATTTTCACAATGTAGATATTACCTAAACAAAAACATACAGAAAACACTATCATTATTATTGTCTTGTGACTTGTGGGCTGTATGCTTTATAGGATGAATCTTTCAAATATAAACACAAAAGTGTCCATGTATGTTGTGAGAGTTGCCATTCTTTAATAAAGTCACAGAGGACTCCATGGCTTAAAAATATTAGATGAAAAATAGTGCAATTATGATCTATGTTTCACCTTTTATAAAGAGAATTGTATTTAATAGCATATGACCCATTTTGTTGTTCACGCATTTTGCTTTGCCTCTGCTCTACTTAAATGCTGGATACATAGACATTCTGATCTTTGTCTCTATTCCCAACATGTCTTTCTTCTCATGGATCTATATCCAATAACTCAAATTGAGAATAAACATAGGTATATAATCTAAAGTGATGCCAGTAAAAGCTGAGATTTCATAGTCATGCAGAAAATAGTATGTTTTCTTCTTTTCTCTCAAGAATTGTTCTTCAACCACCAAATATTAGGAAATTCTAATTTGAGCTTCCTATGTGGAAATATGCAAAGATGCAGTTTCTTATAGCTAATTTTATCCCAAATTTCTTTCTGAGAATACCACATGTTTTGCTTCTCTTTTGTTGTTGTTGTTGTTTTGGTTTTGTTTACTTGTTTGTTTCTTTGGTTGTTTGGTCTGACATCCCTTCATGTTAAATATTGACATAATTCTGTAGAATTATTGGGTCTCAACAAGATTTAACTGGCTGCTTCAAACTTTGTATGCCTTAGTCACTCATATATTCTTGTTTAGTTAAAGGAAATCATATGATAAAAGGATCATTAAAATGCAAAATTGATCAGTCTAAAAGCATATAAAAAGCCCATTCCTTATACAAATTGAATCATTCATTTCTTTAGAAGCACACTGGACTCACAGCACAGAAGGAAGGAGACCTTTAAAATACAAAGTAAAAGTTGCTGAAAATAACCAGTTCAGCAAAGATCAGTAAAAAGAACCAATACTTGCTAAGAGAAGAACACTATTGATTAGTAATATAATATAAAAGGAAAAAGAGGTGTGTGTTAACTTGGGTACTAAATTTCAACAAGTATTCATTGATTAAAACATAAAATATCTAGAAAAGAATATCCTTCAAGGATAAAAAACAGTCCATATAGAGATCTTTCACTATTGAGTTACTTAACTGTGTCAAAGTAAAAATAAAATGAATTAAAGTCAGTATGAGACAAGATATAGCAGAAAAATGCATTATTGGTCATACAGCTTAATAAATGCTGATGCCAGTAAATTTTCAAGATAAATTATTATGTAAATTTAAAACCTTCAGAAAACATTGGTATTGGTATTAAAAGCCACAACATTGTGGTTTTCATGTTTCCTCTCCTTTCTTCCTGATTTTCCCTGTATTATGCAATTAATTACATCCCCAATTTAGTTATTTAAGATGATCCTGGCAGAGGGCATAGGTGATCACTGGGTCCCTGTCTTAGACCCAAATTCCTCCTGCTTGCCCTCTCTCAGATTTCCTGGCTTGGGGACCACAGCCAGGTCGACTCGCCCCCAGAGAGGTGACCAAGTGGACCGGCAGAGAGAGCTGGTCCACTTCTGCTCACCAGCAGGGTAGAGAGCAGAGGTGAGCACCGGGTCCCCATCTTAGACCCTAATTCCTCCTACTGGCCCTCTCTTGGATCCCCTGACCTGGGGACCACATCCAGGTTGACTCGCCCCCTACGGATAACCAAGTGACCAAGAGCCTGCAGAGAGAGCCAGTTTACTCCTGCCCACACTCAGGGCAGAGGGCAGAGGACAGAGAGCAGAGGCAAAAGAGTACTGGATTTGCTTGCACCCACCAAAAGGAAACCCTGGTCGCCTACCCACCAGGAGAAGAGGAGACTCTTTCTACACCCAATGGAAGAAGTGACGAGAAAGAGGCAATATAAGAACATACTCAGCAACAGAAAAACTAATATGACACCACCCGAGTCTAGAGCTTCTACACCAGCAAGACCTGAACACCCCAATGTGTATGAAGCAGAAGGGAATGACCTCAAAAACACTTCATGAAAATGATAGAGGCCTTCAAAGAGGATGTGAGAGAATCCCTTAAAGAAATGGAAGAAAAAACAAACCAAAAAATCCAACAAATGCAAGAAATGGAGGAAAACACAAAGCAAAAATTACAAGAAACAATTCAAACAGTGCAAGGGTTGAAAGATAACATGGAAAAAAAAACACAGTCTGAAGGGATGCTGGAAATAAAAAACTGGGGAAATAGTTAGCTACTACAGATGCAATCATACAACAGAATACCAGAGATGGAGGAGAGAATCTCAGGTGTTGAAGACACACTAGGAGAAACAGATTCATCGACCAAAGAAAATCTTTTTTTTTTGGTACAAACACACTTTTTTAATGAAATGCATCAGAAATCTCATGTTGGTTGTATACATCTCTACAACTGGTCACACGGCCTCAGCTGGTATTTATAGCTACCTTCCTCTGCTACCCATTCTGTATTTCCTCCACCCTCTGCAAGTACCACAGCAGGTCTTGACTATTTTCCTGGTGGAGTGACCCACACCTTCATTCTGGAAGGGTCTGTGCCCTTTGTCATCTTGCCTGGATTAGACTTTAATCACAGGGCACAGGACCCAAGGGATGCCCTAAAGGATCTCCTGTACATCAGACATAATCTTTCTTATGCTCCTAACACTGTTGTTCCTTTCTTAGCCTGTTGGCTTAAGGGCACCTGAAGCCCAAAGTAGCCAGAGGGAAGTCTTAGCTTCCAGTTCAATAGATTATTTGTTGTAGCTCCTGGCAGGAGCTCTCTCCACTCTAGAACCAAAATTTCTAAGCCAGCAGAACTTAAGGTCATAGGAACAGGGTGCAAAAATTTTCCTAGTGGGTCATATGAATGGAATTATTTTTTTCTCTTTTCCACCCGACCAAAGAAAATCTTAAGTCCAACAAATCCCTAACACAAAATATCCAGGAAATATGGGGCCCCGTGATCCATGATAAGACCAAACCTAGTAATAATAGGTAGAGAAGAAGGTGAAGAAGCTGAACTCAAAAGGACAGAAAACATATTCACCAAAATCAATGAAGAAAATTTCCCAACCTAGTGAAAGACATGCCAATGAAGGTACAAGAAGCTTACAGGACACCAAATAGAGTGGACCACAAAAAAGTCCCTTCACCACGAAATAATCAAGACTCCGAGCATTCAGAATAAAAAAGAATAGTTAGAGCACCTAAGGAAAAATGTCAAATAACATATAAAGGCAAACCTATAAGAATTACACCTGACTTCTCCATGGAAACTCTGAAAGCCAGAAGGTAATAAATAGATATTCTATCAACACTAAGAGACCATGGATGCCAGCCCAGACTACTATACCCAGCAAAGCTTTTAATCAATATATTCCAGGACAAAACCAGATTTAATCAATACATATCCGCTAACCAAGCCCTACAGAAAGTTCTGGAAGGAAAACTCCAATCCAAGGAAGTTAACTACAACCAGAAAAACATACGCTATGGATAATCCCACTTTACCAACAGCCAAAAGTGAAATGGGGTGGAAATCCACATGCAATTCCACCAAGAACAACCATTGCAAAACAAACAAGAACTAGCAATCAAAGGTTATTAATATCCCTCAATATTAATGGTCTTAACTCACCCATAAAAAGGCACAGGCTAACAGAATGGACTCGAAGACAGAATCCATCCTTCTGCTGCATACAAGAAACACACTTCAGCTTCAAAGACAGATGTTACCTCAGAGTTAAGGGTTAGGAAAAGATTTTCCAATCAAATGGACCCAAGAAACAAGCAGGGGAAGCAATCCTAATATCTAACAAACTAGACTTTAAACTGAAATCAATCAAAAGAGATGAAGAAGGTAATTTCATTTTTACCACAGGAAAAATCCACATTGATGAAGTCTCGATTTTGAACATCTATGCCCCAAACACAAAGGCATCTGCAGTTGTAAAAGAAACATTACTAAAACTTAAACCACACATAAATCCTCACACACTTATAGTGGGAGACTTCTACAAAACTGAAGAGTGGATAGAGAAAATGTGGTACATTTAAACAATGGAATATTACTCAGCAGAAAAAAACAACAGAAACTTGAAATTTGTAGGCAAATGGATGGCACTAGACAAAACCCTCCTGAGTGAGGTAACCCAGTCACCAAAAGACAAACATGGTATGTACTCATTCATAGTTGGATTTTAGACATGGATCAGTGGAGTGTCAGCCTACAATCCCAGGGCCAGTGAGTCTGGGAAATAGGTAGTTTCCAAAGAAATATGTATTATACCCCAGAGAAGTGGAATGAGGCCAGATCTCATGAGCACATTGGGAACATGGGTGGAGGGGAGAGGGAACCAGGAAAAAGAGAGGGGGATAATAGGAGGAGACAAGACTAGGGGGAACAGGAAGTTTAAGTCGGGGTAAGAATAGAGGACAGCAGGATGAAAGATACCACAATACATGGAGTCATTACCGCTTTGAGGAGAGACCTGACACTAGTGAGATTTCAGGAGATCTACAAGGATAATACCAATTGGCAAACTAAGCAATAGCGGAGAGACTACATTAATAGCCCCTAACTGATGATAAGTTTGACCACTACCTTATATGCCATCCTAGAACCTTCATCCAGTGAGTGATGGAAGCAGAGACGGATACCCACAGCTAAACACTGAGCTGAATCCCTGGAACTCAGTGACAGAGATGGAGGAGTGATGAGCAAAGGGGTCAAGACTGTGCTGGTGAAACCCACAAAGACAGCTGACTGGACAAGGGGGAGATCTTGAACCCCAGACTTATGGCTGAGAGGCCAACTGCGGACTGATTCAGACTCCATGAATGTAGTGGCAGTGAGGGGGCCTCAGAAATCTCTGGGGCCTTGGGTAGTAGATTAGTATTCACCGTGGCATACAAATGAAATTAGGGAACCCATTCCACATGGAGTGATGCTCTCTCAGCCTGGAAACATGCTGAAGGGCCTAGGTCCAGGCCTGGATGAAATGACAGACTCTGGAGATTCCCCCCAAGGAGGGCCTCATCCTCCCTGGGGGATTTTGTGGGGATTGGCCTGGGGCTGGTGCGAGGGCTGGTGGAGGGATAAGGGAGGAGGGGTGGGAGAGGGAGCTGGGATTGACATTGAAGCATGCATGTTTCTAATTTTAATTAAATTTAAAAAATCTGAAAAATAATTTTATTAAAAATATAAAGAAATAAAATGATCCCTGAAGTTTTCCAGGGATTTTAAAGCACAATTTATGAAAACATATTACCTTATCGGGCCCCAAGAAAATTTAAAACTGTCTTTTTTCATGAGTTATGATAGAGGACATATAGTTAAGTTTTTTCCTAGCTCTTAATTTGTCTTGGTATCTTTTGATTTTAGTGGTGGAAAGTGTATAAAATATATTTGATAGTGAAAGTGGAGAATTCAGTGTCAAGATCCACAGATTTAGTATCAACATACAAAATGTATAGAAGTTCATTAAGATGTGTAGACATTGGGTATGGTTCATTTGGACATGTAATTTTCTTTTCTCATTTGCAAAGTATTTTTATAATAAAGCATATAAAAAGAAAGTGCTTAAAATTATAGTTTTAACTATTTTAATAATCTCACAATCAAGAGAAAGATTAACTGATAGAAATATGTAGAAGTGGATGATAAACAACTATGTTATGAAGCATTTTTGTTCCATGGGATTTAGACACAAGAAAATCAGTGATGTAATTCAAAGGCCTGACAGTTGGAAGACTACTGTAGACTTCAATGTTGATATAGTGATGATTATGTTATGAATTATTTTCATAAATCATATTAATTACTCTAGGTAAATAATCACTGACCTATGGTTTGCTAGTAATTTCAATTTCCTTTTGAGAAATTATTCATTAAATCTAACTCTTTAACTTGCCACATAGATTAGCAGAGCATTTGTCTAGCATATGAATGGTCCCAGATTTGATTCCTGGCACCTCAAAGCATGAGATCAGTGAGATGGTTTAGCAAGTAAAGATGCTTACTTCTCAAGACTGATGATATGAATTCAATCCCTAAAACTTATATAAGAGCAGAAGGAGAGCCAGCGAGCCCAGCTTCAGGTGAGATTGGGTCTCTGGCTGGGACCACCCGCCCATCACCCATCCCCCTCCATCTTCGGGGCCGCACCCGGCTTCCAGAAGAGCCGCCCACACAGGAAAGAGATCAGCCCCTCCAAGACCCCAACCCAGCGAGCCCAGCTTCAGGAAAGAGATCAGCCCCTCCAAGACCCCAACCCCAGCGAGGCCAGCTTCAGCTTCAGCTGCAGTAAGGAAGGAGACCAGTGGAAACAGAAAGCCCCCACCAGCACCCACTGGAAGAAGAGATGGGAAGAAGACAGAATAAGAGATCACTCAGCAATAGAAACACCAACACGACCCCACCAGAATCCAGGGATCCAACACCAGCAAGACCTGAAAAGCACTACATAAATGAAGAAGAGGAGACAGACCTTAAAAATTATTTCATGAAGATGATGGAGAGCCTCAGAGAAGAAACGAGGAAATCCCTTAAAGAAATAGAAGAAAAAACAAACAAAAAAATCCATGAAATGGGGGAAAAAATTCAAGAAATAAACAAATCTCTCAAAGAATCTAAAGAGCACCAAGAAAAAACAACCAAGAAAACTAAGGAAACAGCTCAAACAGTTGAAGGATTGAAAGCTGAAATAGAAACGATAAAGAAAACACAGAATGAAGGGATGCTGGAAATAGAAAAGCTCGGTAAACAGTCTGGAATTACAGATGCAAGCATCACCAATAGAATACAAGAGATAGAAGAGAGAATCTCAGGTGTTGAAGACTCATTAGAGGACATAGCATCGTCAACCAAAGAAAATCTCAAAACCAACAAATCCTTAACACAAAATATTCAGGAAATATGGGACACCGTGAAGAAGCCAAACCTGAGAATAATAGGTATAGAAGAAGGTGAAGAACTTCAACTTAAAGGTACAGAAAACATATTCAACAAAATCATAGAAGAAAACTTCCCTAACCTAAAGAAAGATATGCCTATGAAAGTACAAGAATCTTACAGAACACCAAATAGGCTTGACCAGAAAAAGAAGTCACCTCGCCATATAATAATCAAAACATCAAACCTACAGAGCAAAGAGAAAATATTAAGAGCAGCTAAAGAAAAAGGCCAAGTAACATATAAAGGCAGACCTATCCGAATTACACCTGACTTCTCAATGGAAACGATGAAAGCCAGAAGATCCTGGTCAGATGTCCTACAAACGCTAAGGGAACAAGGATGCCAGCCCAGACTACTATATCCAGCAAAGCTCTCAATTACCATAGATGGAGAAAACAAAATATTCCATGACAAAGCCAGATTTAAACAATACGTATCCATGAATCCAGCTCTACAGAAAATGCTAGAAGGAAAACCTAGAGCCAAGGAAGATAACTACATTCACAAAGACACAGGCAATATAGAATCATACTTTACAAAACACTAAAAGAAAAAGGGAGGAGAAACTACACAAAATAACTTCACTAACAATAAATCAAGCGCAAACAAGGATTACCAATCAATGGTCATTAATATCCCTCAATGTCAATGGCCTCAACTTACCTATAAAAAGACACAGATTAGCAGAATGGATACGAAGACAGAACCCTTCCTTCTGCTGCATACAAGAAACACATCTCAACACCAAAGACAGACGTTATCTCAGAGTAAAGGGCTGGGAAAAGATCTTCCAATCAAACGGCCCCAAGAAACAAGCGGGCGTAGCAATCCTAATATCTAACAAATTAGGCTTCAAATTAAAATCAATCAAAAGAGATGAAGAAGGGCACTTCATATTCATCAAAGGAAAAATACATCAAGACGAAGTCTCAATTTTAAACATCTACGCCCCAAATACAAAGGCACCTACATTCGTGAAAGAAACATTACTAAAGCTCAAAATGCACATAAAATCTCACACACTAATAGTAGGAGACTTCAACACTCCGCTCTCACCGCTAGATAGGACCTCCAGACAGAAACTTAACAAAGAAACAAAAGAATTAATAGAAGTTATGACCCAACTGGGTTTAACAGACATCTATAGAACATTCCACCCAAATACAAAGGGATATACCTTCTTCTCGGCACCACATGGAACCTTCTCTAAAATTGACCACATAATAGGAAACATAGCAAATCTCCACAGATACAAAAAAATTGGAATAACCCCCTGCATCTTATCAGACCACCATGCATTAACATTAGAATTCAACAATAACACAAATCGCAGAAACCCTACAAACTCATGGAGATTGAACAATGCACAATTGCACCATCCCTGGGTAAAGGAACAAATAAAAAAGAAATTAAAGACTTCCTCGATTTCAATGAGAATGAAGACACAACATACACAAACTTATGGGACACTTTGAAAGCAGTGCTGAGAGGAAAGTTTATAGCACTAAGTGCCCACATGAAAAAACTGGAGAACAGTCATACTAGAGAATTAATAGCACAGCTGAATGTTCTAGAACAAAAGAAGCAAACTCCCCAGGAGGAGCAGACGCCAGGAAATAATCAAATTGAGGGCTGAAATCAATCAAGTAGAAACCAGGAAAACATTGAGAAGAATCAATGAAACAAAGAGTTGGTTCTTTGAGAAAATCAACAAAATAGACAAACCTCTGTCCAAACTAACCAAAAGACAGAGAGAGAACATGCTAATTAACAAAATCAGGGATGAGAAAGGGGACATAACAACGGACTCTGAGGAAATCAAGAGAATCATCAGGGCATACTTTGAAAATCTGTACTCCACAAAATTTGAAAATTTAAAGGAAATGGACAATTTCCTGGATAGATATCACTTGCCAAAACTAAATCAAGAACAGATAAATAATCTAAACAGACCTATAACCCCTAATGAAATAGAAGCAGTCATCAAAAGTCTCCCAAACAAAAAAAGCCCAGGCCCAGATGGCTTCAGTGCAGAATTCTACCAGAAATTCAAAGAAGAGCTCATTCCAATACTCGTCAAAGTATTCCACACTATAGAAGCAGGAGGCTCACTGCCAAACTCTTTCTACGAGGCTACAATTACCTTGATACCCAAGCCACACAAAGACACAACTAAGAAAGAGAACTATAGACCAATTTCCCTCATGAACATTGATGCAAAAATACTCAATAAAATACTTGCAAACCGGATTCAAGAACACATCAGAAAAATCATCCACCATGATCAAGTAGGCTTCATTCCAGGAATGCAGGGATGGTTCAACATTAGAAAATCTATCAATGTAATCCACCATATTAACAATCTGCGAAAGAAAAACCACATGATCATCTCACTAGATGCTGAAAAAGCCTTTGACAAAATCCAGCACCCCTTCATGATAAAGGTCCTAGAGAGATCAGGGATAACAGGAACGTACCTGAATATAATAAAAGCAATATACAGTAAACCAACAGCTAACATCAAACTAAATGGAGAGAAACTCAAAGCAATTCCTCTAAAATCAGGAACAAGACAAGGCTGTCCACTCTCTCCATATCTCTTCAATATTGTACTTGAAGTTCTAGCTACAGCAATAAGACAACAAAAGGAGATAAAGGGGATACAAATAGGAAAAGAAGAAGTCAAACTTTCATTATTTGCAGATGATATGATAGTTTACATAAGTGACCCAAAAAACTCCGCAAGGTTACTCCTAGAGCTGATAAACAGCTTCAGCAAAGTGGCAGGATACAAGGTAAACTCAAAAAAATCAGTGGCCCTATTATATACAGATGATGAAGTGACTGAGAAAGAAATCAGAGAAACATCACCTTTTACAATAGCCAAAAACAGCATCAAATATCTGGGGATAATGCTAACCAAGGAAGTGAAGGACCTGTATATCAAGAACTTTGTGTCTTTGAAGAAAGAAATCAAAGAAGATACCAGAAAATGGAAAGATCTCCCATGCTCTTGGATTGGTAGGATCAACATAATAAAAATGGCAATCTTGCCAAAAGCAGTCTATAGATTCAATGCAATCCCTATCAAAATTCCATCACAATTCTTCAAGGACCTGGAAAGAACATTAATCAACTTTATATGGAAAAACAAAAGGCCCAGGATAGCCAAAACATCCCTATACAATAAAGGAACTTCAGGAGGCATCACCATACCTGACTTCAAGCTCTATTATAGAGCTATAGTCCTGAAAACAGCTTGGTATTGGCACAAAAATAGGCAGGTAGACCAATGGAACCGAATCGAAAGCCCTAATTTTAACCCACACACCTATGAACACCTGATTTTTGACAAAGAAGCTAAAACTGTACAGTGGAAAAAAGAAAACATCTTCAACAAATGGTGCTGGCATAACTGGGTACTGGTATGCAGAAGGCTGCAGATAGATCCATGTTTATCGCCTTGTACAAAACTTAAGTCCAAATGGATCAAAGATCTCAACATACATCCAGCCACACTGAAACTTTTAGAAGAGAAAGTGGGAGATACTCTTCAACGAGTTGGTACAGGAGACCACTTCCTAAACATAACACCAGTGGCACAGGCACTGAGATCGACAATTAACAAATGGGACCTTCTGAAACTAAAAAGCTTCTGTAAGGCAAAGGACACAATCAAAAAGACAAAAAAGCAGGCCACAGAATGGGAAAAGATATTCACTAACCCTACATCTGACAGAGGGCTAATCTCCAAAATTTACAAAGAACTCAAGAAACAAGTCTCCAAAACACCAAAGGATCCACTTGAAAGGTGGGATACAGAGCTAAATAGAGAATTCTCAGTAGAGGAGGCTAAAATGGCCAAGAGACACTTAAGAAAGTGCTCAACATCCTTAGCCATCAGGGAAATGCAAATCAAAACAACTCTGAGATACCATCTTACTCCTGTCAGAATGGCTAGAATCAAAAACACCGAAGACAATTTATGCTGGAGGGGATGTGGAGAGAGAGGAACGCTCCTCCACTGCTGGTGGGAATGCCGACTCATACAGCCTCTTTGGAAATCAGTATGGAGATTCCTCAGGAAAATGGGAATTAATCTACCACTAGACCCAGCAATTCCACTCTTAGGCATTTATCCAAATGAGGCAGGTTCATACAACAAGGGCATCTGCTCCACTATGTTCATAGCAGCATTGTTTGTAATAGCCAGAACCTGGAAGCAACCTAGATGCCCCTCAACTGAAGAGTGGATAGAGAAAATGTGGTACATTTACACAATGGAGTATTACTCAGCAGAAAAAAACAATGGAATCTTGAAATTCGCAGGGAAATGGATAGCACTGGAAGAAACCATCCTGAGTGAGGTAACCCAGTCGCAAAAAGACAAACATGGTATGTACTCATTCATATATGGATTTTAGATATGGATCAGGATAGTGCCAGTCTGCACTTCCACAGATAGAGAGTCTGGGAAACAGGAAAGAACCTAAAAGATATGCATATATGCATAGTACGCAAGAGAAGAGGATGGAGACAAGATCCTCTGAATGGATGGGGAACAGGGCGAGGGGGGTAGTGGGACCTGGGAAGAATAGAGGGGGTAAAGAGGAAGGGAGTTGGTCATGGGGGAACAGGAAGTTGAGGGGGTGGGGGTAGAATAGGGGGAAGAGGGAATCATAGGATCGAAGACAGATCAGGCACCAGAGTGACCTCGAGTGATCTAAAGGTATAACATCAATTGGCAAGCTAAGCAATAGTGGAAGGACCACCTCGAATGCCCATTCCTGATAATGAACTTGATGTCTATAACTATCCGGGAGCCTTCATCCTGGGACTGATGGAAGCAGAGGCAAACACACAAATAAGCACTGAACTGAACCCAAGGAACCCAGTGACAGAGAGAGAGGAATGATGAGCAAATTGGCAAAGAATGGGCTGGCAAAACCAGCAGAGACAGCTGATCTGAACAGGGGAGTGCTCTTGGACCCCAGACCGACAGTGGGGAGGCCAGAATGGGACTGATCTGGACCCCCCAAATGTGAGTGTCAGTGAGAAGGCCTGGACAACCTATGGGGCTCTGAGCTGTGGATCAGTGTCTATCCCTGGTATACAATCTGTCTTCATGTGCCTATAGCACAAAGAGAGATGCTCTCTCAGCCTGGACTCTTAGGGGAGTGCCTTGACCCTACCAAGAGTAAAATGATAGACTCTAGACATCCCCTATGTGGAAGGATTTGGCAATAGGGTGGGAGGGAGGGTGGAAGGGGAGTGCGGGAGGAGGGGAGGGAGAGGGAACTGGGATTGACATGTAAAACAAGCTATTTAAAATTAAAAAAAAAAAGAATAAAAAAAAAGAAAGAAAAGGCAAAATAATTAGGATCATGGTTTTCCTAGATGACCTGCAGCATGGGTTAGTGGCAGGAAAATGTAAACTGTTGGTGACAAGTTTTGAACTCATGAAAGCTCTGTATTGTACCAAAGAACTTAGCACTTCATTACTCAGAAAATAAACATACTCTCAGCATTTTACAAAAGGATATAAGTACCCAAAATCATGAAGATTAACTTGATTTCATGGAGTTGGAGAATGTAGAATTTTGTGAATTCACTGCAAGAATATTTAATAGTTCAATCAGGAACAAATAAATGGCCTAGATTATTTGTAAAAAAAAAAAAAAGAGCAGAAGGAGAAAACTAATTGTTCAAACCTACTGTCTGGCCTCCATATATGCACTGTTAGACTTGTGTCCTACCAACATAATTACATACACCCAAATTCATTCCACACATACTCCCATAAAGTATTAGTAAATAAAACAAAGATGAAATATAAATATTCATAAAAGTAATAGAAATAAGATTGCATTGAACCTTAGCATTACATTGACTACATTAAATTAAAACATATGAGTACATTTCTATGTTTATGTGTACATATATATATATTCATGTATATGTACACATACATACTTTTAATAACTTGAGAATTCAGATCTGATATGCAGACATGGGTCAAACTCTTCCTAAATGATCTCTTGTGAATTACAAGAATAGGATAATGTTAGAAATCATTATTGTTTCCTATGAACAACAGAAGAATGTCTACAATAGTAATAAAATAATCCAGAGAGAAAAACATGTGACAGAGAATTCTGAAACATTGCATTAGCTGGTTTCTAGTTATTTCCTAAAGTGCAACTACAGTTTGCCCTCACTTTCCTTAAAAATCCATTTGAATCCATAAAATATATTTAGACTTCAAAATAAATTCCACACTTGACTAACTTCTAATTAATATAACACTTAAGTAATAGAGTTTGTTATGTTTCAATACAGTGAATTTTATTTATTTATTTATTAAGATTTTTCAATTTTGCTTTGAGATAGGTGTATATTTTACTATTTCTTGTGAGGTTGTATAATTCTCTGCCTGCAACCTCAAGGGAATAAAGTATCTCTTAACCTGAAACTACATAGAAAAAAATGATGTCATTTCTAGCATTTAATTGGTATTTACCTGGCTTAAACACAAGAGGCTGTTTTGGTTTGTTTAGTAATCCTTGTCTGCATAGGGCCATTTAAACCCAAATTGGAATTGTCTCTGGGCTACTATCAATGATAATAAGAACTTTAATTCATGCCAATTATAACAATCCACAGCACAGATAGAGGTGACCAAGGAATCCAGGCAGAACCTCCTGTTTGGTTTCATTAGATTCAGACTTAATGAGAAAAAATATAATTAGCACCAAGGAACTTGTAAGCTTTGTTGGGTTTCTTGCTAAAATTCACTGACTGTGTCTGTGATGGGAACTATGGTAAAGGATACAAATGAAAATTTCATTTTGTAAAATACACATGAAGACAAATTTGAAGGAGAGGATGGCCAATCATCTATTAAAAAAGCCAATTGGCGCATAGCAGCTTCCCTTTAATGTGCTTGTTTTATAGAAACCATTGGCAGCACAAAACTTTTAAATTTAATATCAATAATCAACTTAACTTGTCATCGATGCCATTCAGCTTGCATTTGGTATGTTTAAAACAAAATGGCCCTGTGATATATATGTATTTATAGATACTCTCCCTGTAATTTTTTTATAAAACAAAACCTTTATTGCAAAATTCCAAAGGCAGTTGAATGCCAAATTATGAATATATATTATTGCTCTTTTTAATGTTTCTATTGTTAAACTACTATATTTACATTTTATTTTGCATTATAACATAACAGGGATGATATCTGAAATTTTATATTTCTAAGTCCCAGTGGTTTGTATGAGAAGACAAATATTAATGCATACATGCAAGATAAGGCAATAATAATTAATGCTTGAAGTTTTAACCTTATTTTCCCATTTAAATTTAGGTTATAGCTCATCATTTTGCATTAGTGTGAATCTCCGACAATCTCACAGGCATCATTATAAGGAGATAAAAAGGATTAAGAAATAAGTGTGAGTCCATGCATAGAATAATAAGTTTCTCTGCCAGGAATGTGAAGGGAAATATTAACCATAAATATCAACTAAGTAAAAATGACAGCAAATAAAAGTTTACTTTTATTTTCTCATAATAACATTGTATCATTGTTGTTTTATCTATGGAACCTTGGTTGTGCCTTAATCTACTGCTATTCCAGTCTGCAATTGAGATTATGCAGTTATTGGCCTGCTCTTTGCCAGTGGACCAGCAGCTCAGGCAACACAGCCTGATGTGAATTCTGTTCTTGCAGGCACCAGCTGTGTTGCTACAGCTAAACTTAAGTTTAACCAAATCTCTATTGTTTTATTTATAAGTAAGACTGGAGATTCAAAGGCTGGTGTGAAAACTTGCTAGATCACAGCAGTTGAGTAGCAACTAGGTAACCTCTCTTACTGGCATTTCCCAAAAAGCCTGTCCTTCCTCTTTGCCAACCTAACAAAAGCTGTTCACCTCAAAATCCCTCTGTACCACTTCCTATGCATCTTTCTATCTCTTCCAGAAGCCCTCTGATGCTCTATGATTCCTTTTTGACAACTAGTTGCTGACTTAATCTCCTAACCCACGGCCAATTTTATTTAATGAGCACAAATGCTAACTCATGGATCACAGTGTGATTGAATACCCTCCAACATATTTCTTTCTGTTCAGTGTTGGTCTAGAGCTCACTCGGGGTAGATATTTCACTTCTCATGAGCAACTTTTGTCACGTTGTCTCACAACTACTTTTGCATCTACATTCTCAACCCACCTACCTTTTTATACCCAAACTTCTGTATAAGCCTATGCAGGAAAGTAGTGTAATATTTGACCACCTTAGTAATAAATAAGTGTATTCAAAGCTGCTAAGAACATTCAGTAGGTAAAACTGCTTGCTATCAAGGCTCATGAACTGAGTTTAATCCTTGGTAACCATATGGTACAAGAAAAAGAAATGACTATGGCAAGTTATTCTTTAACATCTACCTGAGAACATGCATACACAATAAATAAATCTATTAATGGAAAATAAGCATCTTCAAGGATTTATTTTAAATAAAGCATTGCTATGTAAGTCATTTAATGTGGATATCAAAAAGGGTAAAATATTGTGTGATTAAAGATGATCACATTATTGTTGCATAAACAGTAAGTTTCAGCATTAGCTATAGAATCTATAAAATGATCAAATGAAATTTTAGAAATAAGTCATAATTCATTCAAAATGTTAGTGTAACAATAAAAAGACTATCTTATATAAGTAAAAATAATGTTTTATTATTGCCAAACAACAGTTAATAGCACACCTTTAAATCTCACACAGTATCTGTTACTATAGATAATTTCCTTTGAAAATTTGTTAATTACACCAGGTGGTGATCGTACATTCGCTTAATCCCAGTACTCAGGAGACAGAGGCAGGTGGGTCACTGAGTTTAACGCCATCCTGGTCTACAGAGCAAGTTCCAGGATAGCCATGACGACACAGAGAAATCTGGTCTCAAAAAACCAAAAAGAAAATAATCAGTCAATATTCATATACAACTATTCTATCTTTGAAGGAAGGCACAAGCGGGTAATCATTTATGATAAGAACTGTATATGAAGTATCAACTGTACATTAGTGGCTATGTACATGGAAGGTTATACTTCTTCCCTTCCCGATCATATATACTGGAAATTTCTAGTTAAAAGAATACTGACTGTTTGTTAATAGCCATACAACTGGTAAATTTAAGTTTCTTTGACTGCAGTCTCCTCACTCTTTCAATTAGTGCCTCCATACCTGTCATAATACAAACTTAAAATGGTACAATGCACAAAGAGAATTATGTGATTGTAAAATAAATCTCTGCTACATGGTTACAAAATTAAATGTAAGGTGGACTTTCAGTCATTTTGGAAGTCTTTTTCTGAAAAAAGAGAAACTATTAGATATAGTTCTCTGAACAACCCATTACAATTTGGCCTATTTCCTTTGTCATATTTTCAATATAGAGTTCCTGTTCAAACTTCCATTTGACCGTGTCATTTAAATTTCATTAGTATTCTCCGAATGTAACAAAAGAGAGGTAGATAATTTCCGTGATTCCAATTTGTAGCCTTTTTGTGGAGTAGCATGAATAGATTTCAATATCATACATAAAGCCACTGTTGTTCTCTTCATTTGTTTTTTTAACACTTCTGAGTTGGTAGATGCGGAAAAAGATAGAATCTCAACAAAGATGTGAATGCCTTTGAAAGATAAAGAAGCAAACTATACTAATGATCACAGCTATAAGAAATACAGATTTACCATTAAAATGAAATTAAAAAATTAAAAATGGCAAAAAAGAATAATGCAAAGACACATTATTAACAACAAATAGCAATAATGTTTAAAAACTTAGAAAGATTGTAGTTCTCATGGAAACAAATTAAGGTTAGAGAGGCACTAAGTTAATTCTGCTTACTGGTGCTATTATTTTAATTTTTGAGAGGTTTGTGGGAAGTATTTTATTCTTTTAGCATTCTTATCTTAAGGTAGAGATATTATTCATATTATGTTTTCTAAAACTTATTTTAATGGACTAATTTCTTGAGTTGTTCCTACTTGTAACACTGCAGATTGGATGGAGCTTGAGATTTGTGCAAACTCCCATAGTATCCAGGAATTCTAAACAAAATCTCTACATGTATAAATGAAAATACCGCTATTTTGTGATATCTATGATCATTCTCTGCAACAGAGTCCAGGAAACTGGAGGTCAACAAAATATAGTTCAATTATTTCAAGAACCAGAAATCAGAAAATTTGATATTTTTCCTCATTTTTAACCTGTAGTTCTTCTGGACTGTTCAATTTTCCTGTTAGAATCATTAGGGTATTTGTAGAATAATAAAAAACCAAATGAACAGGTAAAGTGTGGCAAGACAAATGATTGATGTCTTATTATTTCCAATTTCTCTTCCAATAAAACACTAATACCTTTCAGAGTTAGGACTCAAGTGCTTGCTATTACCAACACTCTACATAGCCCTCAGCAAAATAATAATAACGTGTTTGTCAGAATATTTTTCAAGGAACTATCTAGATCTAGTCACTGACTTTTTCCTGCTCTTAAACTGAGGAAAATGCATCCACATAAACATTTGAGCTTTCCTGTATGTGTGAGCACACTCTACAAGAATAATCAAATCTTTAAATGTTTATCTATGAATAAATTGGGATCTTGTGATGTGTTTGATTAAAGAACTAGAAAGAATTAATCCATTTAACATCTGCACTTCTTTGTGGTAAATATGCACCCATTCCCATCACCACCCCAATTATCCTAGACCTAATATAAATATGGAAACAACCAAAGAAAGTGCTTCCAATAGCTTAGAGGGGGTGGAGGAGGGAGAACAATAGCACTGGAACACCTTTGCAGGTGTTCCCACAAGGGAGTCTGTTTTCCATCAGCCCACTTAGTTTTACATTTATAAATGTTTTTAAAAGTAGAGACAGAAATGGTGACATTCATTTAAGCAAACCCAGAATCTCCACTTAACTTAATTGAGCAAATGAGATGCATATTCATTTAGTTTGAGAAAAAATGTATGTGTTCACTACTGAAATGTCTGCTACATATTATCTTCTTCTCAACTAGAATGGACTGCAGAAGATGGGAACAAATTAAGAACAATTTCAAGACCATGCATATGTTCATTCAGGAGAATACAACAATAATAATGACAACAAGAACAACAAAAAGATGTGAGAGAATGCTAAGCATGGATTCTAGGCCAGCTTTAGACAATCTCAAACTGAAGAGCTCTTTTTATTTTCCTATGTTCAATATTTCCTGACCTACTTCTTATGACGAAACTTCTGCCTGGAAAACAGAAGGAACGCATTTATCACTTTAACTTGAGATAGTACTCATTTTTTGTATAAAAACATGCTTTAATAGGTATGTATAAAACAGACACAAGAAGATTTGGGGTGAAATGTTTCATAAACTATACTATGCATGAATATAAAAAGGAAAGTCTAAAAGATAATTAGTAAAAGGTAATACCATAATAAGCAAAGAAATAACTGATGATATGCTAAATAAGGAGAAATAATCATTATAAGTCTATGAAACAGATAAGCCATTTGATAATTGTGTACTACATACTTGATTCTCTATTGCATATTTATCCCTCACAAATAAATAGAGAATAAAAATTAGACTTTTCATCTTTGTACTACACATGAGCATCCTGAGTAATATTGAGGAATCATAACATTAAAGAAGTAGCTCTAGCTCCTAAAGTTACCAACATCAGAAACACACTATAAACATGTACACATTCATATTCTTTTATTGATCAGTTTGTTCTCAAACAATTTCATAGTTGTACATAGTACATTCTGGTTACTTTTTCTTTCCACTCTCTCTCTGCCTTTTTAGTACCAGTCAACCCCACCCCAAATTTATACCATTCATTTTTCTCTGATTCATGACTTTTGATTTCAATTTGTGACATATTTAGTTTAACTGGGACTGTGTGCGCACACAGTATTTTTTGAGATTAGACTCATGGCCTTAAGTTCCATCCTTATCAAGTAAGGAAGTTCTTAGATCCTTGCTTCCTCACAGCCTTAGCATTATTTATAAATGCAAATCTACTGAGTTATAAAACCAATTCTTTGTGCCACTAACATAAAATATATTTTATTGATATAAATGCAACATAAACACCAGTTATAGTATAACATTGGTTAAGGTTGCCAGCTTTGTCTATCAAGGCATGATAAAGAAGGGGGATTTAAGAAGACTGCTATGTTGAGACTGTACTCCCACACATAAGCATTCTAACTCATCTAACAGGAGGAATATAATGTTCCCTTAAAGCATGAACATCCTAGAGAAGGATGTTGGAGCTGTTGAGCAACACTTCTGGACAAAAGGTAAGACCTACAGCGAGTTTCACAAAGGCTAGAATCCTGAAACAGTCTCCATGTCATGAGCCACTAATATGTATTGGCACATGGATAGTTAATGGAAAGTTGGAGAATCAAGGTTGCAGCCTTGCAAGTGTATGGTAACAAGCACACAGAAATTCTCGAACCAAAATTCTGGAACCACAAAAACAAACTGGGTGTATCTGTGACAAAAGATTAGAAACAAGTCCTAATACTGTGATACCAAATAAAACTCTTAAGATTACTGCTCTCAGAGAAAGGTGAATTCCCAAGTTTTCTAAAAGTAAAGTGTAAGCCTGAGAAGTTACTGAAATTTACCAGGACTCTATGAGAAAAGAATATAAACTAACCTAAGATTAAAAGACACAGGAGCAATTTAATTTGATCATATAAAAATGAAGTAACCATTTTTTGCCATCTTAAATTGGTGTGATGGAAGAATTTGGCTTATCACATTATTGTCACTTATTGAAAAGAAATAGACACAAACTTCACTGTGAGGAAAGTATATGTGGTACTTCATGCCCTTAACTAATTCATGCCCTTACCTTGTATCTGTAGAAAATAGTTTACAAGTTTTGACTCTTGTGAATAATAACACTATCATTTACTATTGATAGGAACAATCTTCATAATTTACAACACTATGCCTTAGAGTGATTGAACACTAAGTTGTTAACTAGAGACTCAGATTTCTCTCGTGATTGTAAATCACATGGCTATTTGCTAACCTTGACCATATTCTTCCTGATGCCTAGATAATACACAATAAATTTAATACATTTATGAATGAAGTAAAGTATGGTTTTATTGAGTAAGTGGTAGAGGACTTTGCAAAATAAGATGTCTTCTTACATCTCATATAGTATTCAGTAAGGTGTTATAAAGAATAAAAAGAGAGTGTGTTCATGATGGTGAGTACCTATAACTTGCCACCTCCTATACCTCCAATTGGCTTTCTAAAATATTGAATTTTAATGTTAATCCATGTCATATGGATAGAACATACGTGGTTTAACAAGGTAATAATATCTTATCTGAGTGCTTGCTCTATGTCCTTTACTGATCACATGCGAGACATTAATACATTTCCTTCTTATAACAGCCTTAATTCATTAGTATTTCTCTTGTGTCTATTGTACAGATAGGAATAGAGGGTGAGAAAATTTAACAGTCAAAGGTCATATAGCTACTTGTTACTAGAGGTAAAAAATGGAACTCTTGCATCTATATCCCCATTACAAGTCAGCTGTGGTAGCCTTTGCTGACTGATCACTTACCCAGGGACAGAAGAGTAGACATTGGTCACAATATCAAAAGCAAAGTATTAGTGTCCTGTCTCTGGACTTTAAAAGGTCCTTCTTTCAGTTGTCTACTGGACACAACTCAAATTTCACTTTTCTGCCTGTTTATGCCACTTTAAAAATTGGTACCTCCCTTTACTTTGACCCAAATACTTAAAACAGGTCACACATTTAAATATGGCAAGCCCTCAAGCCATGCAAATGATGAGCAACAAAATTTGTTTGTACTACTGACAATTAGAAAAAGACTTATCCAAACCTTTTAGATTTTACAACAATATACAGATTTTTAGAACCTACATTATGTTGGTACTGATATTTACCTTTAAAACATTCCTGAGAAATAAACTATTGATTTTATCTTTTAAGTTTTTTCATAGTTGTATTCAAATGCTTGCAATGATAAGATCAAAAACCTTTGAGAACAATATTATCATGTTAAAATGAGTCACTTAAAAAAGATATTAAGTGAAAACCTACTTCTATGCAAAGCATACTCTGAAGCATATATCTTCCATGCACTCAATGCAATCCCAAGACACTGCCAGTACAGAAAAGAGCAAATGAATGGAAACCTGCAATTCACTATGAATTTCATTTCCAGCAAGAATATTGGACATGTTATAAAGCCATGCCATGTGTGAATTGCTTTTGAATAAGGATTCCAATTGTGTCTTTTATTTTCTTAATTTAGAACCTCATTTCCCCCACAGAGGATTTGAAAGAAACACTCTGGATCTTGTGGGGTTTATAGAAATTTAAAAATTATACATATTCAAATTAATTTATTAAGTTTAGATAGACATTTGTTATTTTTCTTATGAACTATACAATGCATTTGGAAAAGTACTCCCGTTTTATAGTCATGAATAGACATACAATTTTTGTTTGTTCATAAAATACAAGGTTCATTTGGTGTCTTCCATTATATCCTTTTATATTTACATCAGCTGGATATCTGTGCTGGCAAAACCAAAGGAAACTGCATTGCTGGAGACTTTACACAGAAGCAACTGGGACACAATTACGTTTCACAAATTTATATCATTATAGCACAGCAGAATCCAACACTGGAAGTTGATTTAAGAAAAGAAAACTTAAAAATGAATAGGAGATTGAAACTTCAGAGAGAACATCCAACAATCAACAGTGGAAAAATGATTTTTAGGAGAACAAAAATAGAACATAAATAAGAGGAAGGACAAATGTCTGTCCAGAGTACCACCACTGTAGTTACAATCTACATTAAATCTACTGTTTCATTACTGTGCTACCTAAAGCATGGCCCAGTCACCCAATCATCCAGGATCTGCATATGGTCAGTGAGCAAGCTCCAGGTCCTGAGAAATGTCAGTTAAAGAAACCTCATCTCCACTGGTACATCAAGGAAATCAAGAATTGTCTAATTTAGCTTATTGTATCAAGTCTGCTAAACAAAACATCAAAGTGTAGATATTTTCTATTAAATCTCAAATCTCCCTCCCTCCCTCCCTCCCTCCCTCCCTCCCTCCCTCCCTCCCTCCCTCCCTCTCTCTCTCTCTCTCTGTGTGTGTGTGTGTGTGTGTGTGTGTGTGTGTGTGTGTGTGTTTAAGCACATAGAGGACAAATGGAGGACTTCAATGTATTTTGTTATCATTCTCTGACTTGTTCCTTTGAGGCAGGGTCACTAGATATTTCTCCTCTGATGATCTGTCAGTGAGACCCCAGGATCCATATCCATTTGCCAGCACTGGGATTTCATGCATGTTGTACATTTTCCTTGGGTGCTTAGGACTTTTAGTACATATCCTCAAATTTGTACAAGACATCTCTCTAGCCACACAACCTAAACTCTTAAAGTATTTCTACCACAATTCCCAAGTATTAATTTTTGTGATGATGTGGTTAATGTCAGTACAGTTTTGACTAAAAATAGAGCCTATAAGTTACTATGGTGATCATTCCAGAAAATGACTGCTCCCACCCTCACAGCACACAATAGTTCTAAAATACTTATCTAAAATCTCCAGGACATTTTATTTCCCCTAGTTATAGAGTCTCCTATTCCTTCAATGACATAGGTTGGCATTTCCTCACTCTGCAATATTTATGGCAGAAATGTTTAAATTTGCTTTAAAAGAAGAAAAAATGGTAAAGTTTGGGTATCCAAGGATAAAAAGAACAAATAATAAAAGAGAAATGTCAAAACTGAGAGTTTGGTAAGGGCAGATTGGAAATGCTTTTCATTCCCTATATAAACTGTCTCTGTTTGCTCTAAACTATAATCTTAAGCAAAATTAGGTTACTTTTCTCCAGAGAAGAGAAAGGAACTGGTCACTGTGAAATAGCACCAAAGTGAAGTTTTAGAAGACTATTGTATTTACTGCTTTCTAACAGCATATTTTAAAAAGTAAAAAATATGTGCAGATATGTAATGAACATGTTAATGCAAATCTGTATGGTTGGTATGAAATAAGGTTTTTTATGTGATGCCTACTTAAATATTGGAATGAACAAGTACTTCCTATGTTATTTTTCTTCTGTTTTGCGTTTCATGAACTATGATCATTAAATTTATTGACTCAGTTCTCAAAATGGTACAATAAAATCTGCATAGAGTGAGAGTGCTAGTTCAGTGCTGTATGAGTTTAATGTGAGGAAGGGAGGAACAACCCCTGGAAAAAATGCACACACACACACACACACACACACACACACACACACACAAAGAGCAGTAATCTTTTCTTAAAATCTAAAAGTAAAAGCTAAAATGAAATATTACAATATGTATGTAGTAGCTGTTTTTCTTTGAGAAAATGTTTACATTGACATACATATCTTAAGACAATTTATATAATTGCTAAACGTAAAGTAGTTTTGTTTGTATAATTACCCAGTACTAAATTCAAGCCAACTATGACAAAAATATTTGGTTTGAATGGCTATCTGTTAATGACAATCTGCACATCAACCACAATTAAATAGTAAATGTCTACATTACCTTGCTTTTTCACACTTATAGAACATTTAAAACTACTAAATAATGAAATTGAAATAGTCTTAAGTGTTCCAGGATTTGAGAGTGGCATAAACAAGGTAGAGGAAGAGGAATAGAACTAAGAGTAAGAGCAGGAGTAGGAGTAAGAGTCGGAGTAATGCTGGGAAAGAAATACACAAAATAAGAAGACAGAAAATAAGACCAAAATGTTTTCGTGGTACTCCTAACAGTTAGATGTGGTATGTCTCTGAATCTTCTGCTTATATTGAGACCCTTTTCATCCATTAATTTGTCCAATTTGTCCAGCCTCTACAGGAGAGCTTTAGCTCAGTCTTTTTTTCAAGACAGTGTTTCTCTGTAGCTTTGGATCCTGTCCTGAATCTCGCTCTACTGATCATAGTCTTGTGTTATTGAATCTTCTTTTGTCTTGTTTGGCTGTTATCCTTTGGAGGCCTTTACTTTTCTAGAGAGAAAATGGAGGAGTGGATCTATGGGAGAAGGAAAATATGGGGGTATCTGGGAATAGTGTAAGGAGGGAAAACTGTATAATAATCTATTTTCAATAATAAGGCATACAAAATAAACATCATTATTAAATATTCTGAATGTATATCCTGATTCTCCTTCATCACTGTTTCACTTTAAATCATCTTGTTCAATGACTGTGAACCATTCAGTCTATATCTTCTGAGCACAGACCAAGAGGGACTACCACAGTGATAATGATTTCAATTTCTAGCTTTCAAGGGGACAGATTACAGGAGTTTGAAGCAAATCATCCTTTCTTGCATGGGATATTTTATCCCACAGCCTATTGTTAGAAAAATTGTTAAGCTATTGAAAGAGGAGGATTGGAGGGAAAAGGGAGAAAGAGAAAGATATAAAGAAAGAAGAACTATGACTAATGTATTTTAGAATTTGTACCAAGAAATAATCAACACTCTGTTTTTCTTAGATTTGTGTGGGCATAAGCTTATTTAGAAGTGTAAACAGGTAAACAAGAAACATAAAATTAGTTATCAAGTCTATTCATTCTTCTAGGCCATTCTCAGATATGTATTTTTTTCTTGACTTCTTTTTTTAAAATTTATTTTTCAGTTTAAATTTAGATAAGAAACAAGGTTGCTTCACAAGTCAATTCCAGGTCCCTCTCCCTCTCCCTCCCCTCCTCCCGTGCCCTCCTCCCAACCCCCCCCCATTATCCCCTCATTTCCCCAGGGACACCCCAGGGGGTATCCATAGTCTGTCATTTCATATAGGGCAGGTCCTAGACCCTTCCCCAAGAGTTCAGGGTGAGAGTGCACCTCACATTGTTGGATTTAGTGGCTGATCAAAGAAGAGGCAGACTCCCTCGGTTAAGTACTGAGCTGAACTCAAGAAAGCCAGTAACAGAGAGGGAGGACTGATGACCAAAGGGATTAAGACTGGGCTGGTTTAACCCCCAGAAACAGCTGACCTGACAAAGGTTAACTCTTGAATTCCAGGCATCAGCCTGGGAATCCAGCATGGGACTGATCAAGACCCCCTGAATGTGAGTGTCACTGAGGAGGCCTAGGTAATCTATTGAGCCTTGGGCAGCAGATCAGTACCCATCCCGAATATACACACGGATATGTATTTTTTATTTAATTTAGAATCAATCTTATTTTACATATCAATATCAGTTCTCTCTCCTTCCCATCCTACCCCCTATACACTCCCCAGGGAGGGTGAGGCCTTCCATGTTTCTGTGGATTTCTCCAGTATGATCTTGACCCCTTGGCCCGTCCTTCCTCCCTCTCTACAACTAGATTCCAGGAATTTGGCTCAATGCTTAGCTGTGGGTGCCTGCTTTTGATTCCATCTGCTACTGGACAAAGGCTCTAGGATGGCATTTAAGGTAGTCATCAATCTCATTATAGGGGAAGAGTAGCCTCTCCCCTATTGCTTAGTTGACAAACACAAAAAACCCAAAAGCCAAAATCAAGAACTATATTTTAATACTGGTCTTTACATTGCTAAAATTTTCAGAAATCTATTAATCCCACTAATAAAAGTAATATAGCCTTTAGTGTTTTATTACTAATGTATTCATTTGAATATGATTTACTTGTTGCATATTTTATTGTTGGAACAATAAAAATTTAAGTATTTTTGGAAGGTGACATAACATGAGCTAAATTACATTAGAGTAAGTTCTTTTTGGTAACAATTTAGAGGCTGGATTTTAGGAGTCTGTGGAAGGAACTTAGATACTAAAGAGCCAGGAAATCAGGAGGTTATTGGAACTCACGTAAAAGGTGTCACTAAATAGCATAGTATCTATATGAACAAAAAGAAGTATCAAATTTATTGTTTTATTTTTTTCTCTAAGACATAAAGGCAATTAACAGGCATACTTTTAGATATGTATTTATTATTATTACCGTGGGTGCAGGTCAGAAGACAACTTTGGAGAGTTAGTTTCCTCTTTCAACTTTGATGGAGTTACAGGATACTGAACTCACATCATCAGGCTTTGGCCCGAAGGGCCTACACCCTCCCACTGAAACATCATTCCAACATCCAAATATATATTTTAATCTTAAAAAAATTTTTGATAATGGTTTATTTTCAGTGTTTCTTTAGATTGATTATGTGTCTATATACAAGCACATAGATAGATGTATATAATAGATGTATATAATATGTATCTAATAGATGTATATGATATTATGTAATATATAATAATGTATAATATTTAATATAATATATCATGTATAATATAATAATGAATAATATATTATATAATATAATATATAATATATGTAATATATAACATATGTAATTATGATATAATCTATAATATATGTGATATACAATAATATATAAGACATGATATATAATATATAAGATTATATATAATATTACATATATATAATATGTCATATATAGTATGTGGTGTATAATATATGTATATGCATATTTTATATGCATATAATGGATGTATGTGATCATATATCATCATTATTAGTTATATAATATATAATAATATATAATATATAATAATACATAATGTGTATATAATAGATGTATATAAACAATTCACCAAACTTTAAAACATGCATTTCATATTATCATATATATTTATATGTCCAGATAAATAATCTTTAGAGAGCTGATTTAATATTTTTCTAAGAAATCATTTCATCTCATAGCCATTGATGACAACATACTCTACTCCACTAAATATTTGAAAATTATTTCACATTGGTTTTCTCTTTAAAATGTTTATAAGTTAGACTTAAATCAAATTTATTCTTTAACTTTAAGTCCTGTATATCATGGAATATGAAAACAAATCACTGTGAGAAACAAATGTATCTTAAGTCAACTGGTTACTTATTTAATTTCATTTTGAATAAATCACAGATTTTTTTGGTGGGATTATAAATCACATGTAGGGGGGTATTGACTACATTTCAGAACATCTATACTAGTCCATTTATGAACTAATGGATGCTAATGCCAAAGTAATGTTGAACAGTGGTGTTGAGAAAAATCACAAGAATATCATCTTGAAGCCTGAGAAACTAGATGTGTGTTGTCTTTGAAGAAGCTAGAGAAGGCAGAACAAAGATAGATTCTTTCATTTGGACATACTGAATTTGAGATAGCTATGTATTCAAATTGAATACAACTGATTTAATTAATTTGTATGTTGTTTTAAGTCATGTTTGTGTAGTTTTGGCTGAAATTTAAAAAGCAAATTGAGAAATAACAGTGACAGTGGATTATAAAGGAGAATTACAAGGAGAGAGCAGCTCTCCAAGAAAATTACACAGGTGCCTGAGACCCATAAGAAAAAAATGGAATGGAAGAATATTCTAGAAGCCAAAGGAAAAGACAGTTTTCAATAAGAGGTAACAACAACAAGTGCTATAGAGTAGGAAGATAGGGCAAACAGTGACTTTTGGTTCAAGGATGTAGTATGTGTGACATAATCTGATTTGTTTGGTAAGTAAAATATCAAATACAGAAATTCTAAGAAAACTTTAGCTCTAAGGTCACAAGATGACACATTTGGTAATGGAGAAGCATCAATAAAATAATGTCTGCTTTATTCCCACTGAATATATTATACCTAAGAATAAATATTAATCACTGGGTGGTGGTGGTGCATGCCTTTAATCCCAGCACTCAGAAAGCAGAGATAGGCAGATCTCTGTGAGATCAAGACCATGCTGGTCTACAAAGTTAGTTCTAGGACAGCCAGAACTGTTTCACAGAAAACCCTGTCTCAAAAAATCAACAACAAAAAGAATAAATTAATCTAGGAGGCTGATTCCTCACCTAATAAAGTATTTGTCACATATACATGAGTACCTGTTTGAATCTTTGCACCAGTGAAAGGCACAGCAGTGTATGTTTATAAGCCCGGATCTGGAAATGTAGACTTGACAATCCCTGTTCGGCAGTGATGGAGGAAGAAAAAAGATATCTATATTTAGCTAGACACACACACAGACACACATTCTCACATACACACCAACATGTATACCCACTTACAAAGAGAGAAGATTGTTAATATTGGAGGGGATGAGTATCCAATATTACTTCATATCAGTGCTTGTAAGTTGGGCACTACAAATTTTCATTCAAATTACTCACTTCTTATTCCTCTGGCTCTGATGGGGTGTAGAAAAACACAAGTTTTATAGTCTGAAAATTTTAAGATCCCAGCATCTATGAATGCCAGCTGCATTACCCATACACAAAACAGCAAGCCTGTTATAGCCTATTTTTTCATTTGTAAAGCATGGTAGTAACAATAGTTCTTTTATGGAATCACATGGAAGAAAAAATGAAATAATGATTTCATTGTTTTATATAATACCTTTCAGTCTTTAGACACTGTTAAATATCACCTAGAGGGCATATTAAATCACTGTCTCATAAATTCATGATTTAGCATGTGTATGACAGAACATGAAGATTTCCAATTCTATCAAGATACTGGGAGATGTGGCAAATATAAACCTCTGTTAGAAACCACAATAAGTACACCAGAAATAACATAATGATAATAATTTAAAAAACAATAAATGGAAACATCCATGTGAATTGGATGGGGGCAACCCCACACCAGTCACAGCAGAATAGTTCTCTTCCATCTAAGAGGTGCTGTCCTTATCACAGTATTCTGGCTTCTCCCTCAATAACTCTTTATTTTTTTTTTGTTTGTATCAACATAGCATCCCTATGCTTGCAACTCCTTACTCAATTGCCTGATCCCTGCACTTTCTTTTCAAGCATGCAATTCTGTTACAGTACACACTTATACATGAATACCTTTATTTTTCTTTGACATAATTAGTGTGGAAGGGTTATTTATACCAAAATATCCCCTTTGAAGCATCCTGAAATGGACTTCTTTGTCATTTCTAACTCTGATTATGGAATCCCTGACAATAAGAGTGCCTTTGAACCATGACCTCTATTGATGTGTGTATTATTGTACTGACAGGATTTTCTTTTTTCTCAGCATCTAATATAACAAATGAAATTCATGGCACATGTGGCTCACAAAGCATCCACTAAAGAGTGAATACAATAGCAGTTGAGGACATATGTACAAGCACATATTGATCAAATTAGAGATGTTTTTCACAGCTCTAACACTCCTCCTCCTCCTCTTCCTCCTCCTCCGCCTCCTCTTCCTTTTTGTTTTTTGTTTTTTTTTTTGAGACCAGACTTCTCTAATTAACAGCTCTAGTTGTCCTGAAACTCACACTGTATACCAGGGTGCCCTCAAACTCAGAAATCCACCTGCCTTTACCTCCCTGAGTGCTGGGATTAAAGGCATGTACCACCACCTGTGATCACTCTAACACTTCTAACAATAGTATTCTGGGATATGTATCTTAAAATACTATAAAACAAGCATTCATATGGAATATATGGCACAAAATGTTATTTAGAGATTTCGCAAACAGCAAAATTGTAAATTGTACTGACATTTGACACATGTAAGTTGGTTATTGTTCTTTTATTTGCTTCATTGCCTACAAAACCTGCTTGCAAAAGACAAAGCCAACAGTAAATCTAGTTAGACAATGAAAATCATGTTAAGTGTTTGTGTATCTAGTCTAGAAGTGTATGTATCTAGTAGAAATGTGAAAAGATCAGTTTTAGTTGAGGCTTTGAATTAAATAACAATTATATTTTTGGATACACAGCCTTACTCTGTAGCACAAACAATCCTGGAACTCCTGGTCATCTTTTGGCCTCTGCATGCCAAATCCTATATAATTTAAGGCATATGAGTTACTGTTACCATACAATATTATATACATACACCTATGTGGGTATATATATATATATATATATATATATATATATGTGTGTGTGTGTGTGTGTGTGTGTGTGTGTGTGTTGCTTCATATGTATTTCCCCCTTTTTCTAGCAAAAAAACACGCAATATATTGCTGCACAAAGGGATAAATAGAAAAATCATTGCCTTCTTTTGATGACCAGAGTCATTTTAGCAGAGACTAAAGGATTTAGCATGAATGTAGCATGGAGACTCAAGGCATGCATTGAAAATTAAAGAACATAAGAATAATCTGCATTTATGTAAGCTGGTAAGAAGATGAAAGATCACTAAATGATTGCAATACCCTGTACCATTCCCTAAGCTCTTTGTCAGTTTATATTATAAAGCCATCCCATAGACAGAATTTGCTCTATTTTCTTATACCATTATAAATAACTTTGCATAGCCCTTAAGCTTTATACAAGTAAGAATTCTCAGTAAAGTTTCTTTATCTTCTATGCAATTGTATATTTATGAAACTTAAAAATATCCTTTTACTTTCTTAATTTATTTAAAAATTATTTCCATGCATGTTGGAATATATGTGTGTTAGTAGTACATGCACACATATATAGGTGTCTAGGAAGGTCACAAGAAGTTTCAAATGCCCGGGATCTGAGGTTATAGTTGATTCAGAATGACAATTTCTCTGTGTGAGTGATGGCAACCAAAGTTGAGTCCTCTATAAGAGTTGTATGTTTTTGGTGTTGAACCTAGCCTTTAACGACTAAGTCAGATCTCCTGAGCAAATTGGGGCCATGGTATAGGGGAGAAAAGGAGTTTGGAAAAAGATAAGGGGAGAAGAGGAGGGGAAAGGAGGACAAGAAAGAGCAGGAAAATTGAGTCGGGGGAAGAATAGACGAGAGCAAGAAAAGAGATACTACAATAGAGGGAGGCATTATAGGTTTAAAGAGAAGTCTGACACTAGGGAAATGTCCAGATATCTACAAGGTTGACCCCAAATAAGATCTAAGCAATAGTGAAGAGGCTACTTTAAATGCCCTTCTCCAAAAATGAGATTGATGACTGCATTATATGGCATCCTAGAGTCTTCAGCCAGTAGCTGATGGAAGCAGAAACAGACACCCACAGCTAATCACTGAGCCAAACTCCTGGAATCCAGTTGCAGACAGTGAGGAGTAATAAGCAAAGAGGTCAAAACAGGCTGGAGAAACCCACAGAAACAGCTGACCTGAATAAGGGTGACCTCATGGACCCCAGACTGATAGCTGGTAAACCACCATAGGACTGACCCAGACCCCATGAATGTGGGAGTCAGTTCAGAGGCCTGGGCAGTCTATAGGACCTCTGGTAGTAAATCAGTATTTATCCGTAGTATATGAATGGACTTTGTGATCCCACTCTATATAGAGACACTCTCTCAGTCTAGACACACTAGGGGATGGCCTAGGCCCAGGTCCAAATGACATGACAGACATTGAAGATCCTCCATGGAAGGCCTCACCCACCCTGGCAAGCAGAAAAGGGATGGGATAGGGGGTCAGTGGGGCCAGGGGAGAAGGGGAGGGAGAGAGAATTGGTATTGACATGTAAAACAAGCTTGTTTCTAATTTAAGTTTTAAAAAATGGCTTATTAAGTCTTTCACTCTGTTTTGGAATCCATCTCATGAGCACTGCCTAATTTTGGAAATGGAAGCTGATAAATATGTTTACTGACTTTTTAAATGTTAATAGCATTGGATGTGCCTTACACACTGCATTTGAGAAAAATAATGTCAATACCATGTTTAATATCTATTACTCAAATTTATTCAATAATAACTAGACTGAGGCTTCATCATGGAACCTGGCATGGCAGTAGCTCAAGTTTAATCTCCTTTTATCTTTATCAATTCATAGATTTAGTAATGAAATGAGTAAAGAATTTTCTACAGCCAAACCCATGAATTTCCCTTCTTATTTTGAAAAGCATTGTAAATGGGAACAGTCTTGCAAACAGGTCAATTTACATAGTTATATATGGTAAACACAAATTAAAGTTTATTCTGGAGAGATTGTGGAGAAAGGGGAACATACCTCCACTGCTGGTGGGAGTGCCAACTTGTACAGCCACTTTGGAAATCAGTATGGAGATTCCTCAGGAAAATGGGAATAAGCCTACCACAAGACCCAGCAAATCCATACAACAAGGACATCTCTTCCAGTATGTTCATAGCAGCATTATTTGTAATAGCCAGAACTTGGAAGCAACCTAGATGCCCCTCACCTGAAGAGTGGATAGAAAAAATGTGGCATATTTACACAATGGAGTACTATTCAGCAGAAAAAAAAACAATGGAATCCTGAAATTTACAGGCAAATGGATGACACTAGAAGAAACCATTCTGAGTGAGGTAACCCAGTAACAAAAAGAGAAACATGATATGTACTCTCTCATTTATGGATTTTAGACATAGATCTGGGGAGTGCCAGCCTACAATCTTACTGCGAGAGAGTCTGGGAAACAGAACCTTAATTCAATGGCTGATGGAAGCAGAGACAGACTTCCACAGCTAAACACTGAGCTGAATGCAAGGAATCCAGTGACAGAGAGGGAGGACTGATGACCAAAGGGGTTAAGACTGGGCTGGTTTAACCCCCAGAAACAGCTGATCTAACAAGGGTTAGCTCTCGAATCCCAGACTGATGGCTGGGAATCCAGCATTGGACTGATGAAGACCCCCTGAACATGGGTGTCAGTGAAGAGGCTAGGCAATCTGTTGGGCCTTGGGTAGTAGATCAGTATTTATCCCTCACATACAAATGGACTTTGGGTGCCCATCCCACAATGAGAGATGCACTCTCATCCTGGACTCTTGGGGGAGGGGCTAGTCCTTACCCTAGATGAAATGACAGACTATGGAAATGACAGACCCTGAGAAATGAGGGGATACTGAGGGGGTTAGTGGGAAGGCATGGGAGGAGGAGAGGGAAAGGGAGAGGGATCTGGGATTGACATATGAAGCAACCTTGTTTCTAATTTAAATTTAAAAATATAAAAATTAAAAAATATATATTTATCTTTCATTCTGTAATTCCACAACAAAGGGGTAATTCCAAAAAGTAACAAAATTACAAGAGGAAATGCAAATACTGTTTCTGCAGAGACTGAAGCACAGAATTTTCAAAAATACTGTCAAGTCAAAATCAGCTTTCAGTTAGTAATTTTTGCCATCTTTTGAAAACAAATGGTAACATGTAACTCTTTGTGGTTCAATGGCACTTGTTAATTCATAGGTCAGTTTTACTCAGAGCCATAATTTTCAATATAGAAACCTCTTCAATAGGTTCCAGAGATTATGGATACATAGTCAGCCTGATCATGAACACAACTGTGATGGAGATTCTAAACTGACTTAACGAGGTTCTTGGTAAACAAAGACTAGGAGAGTAGAAAAAATATCAATGATGGATAGAAATGGAGAATTATTATTTTGTATCAAAAATGATTGGATTACGAGGTCTATTGACAATAACTAAAGAACATACTTCAGTTAAAACTGGATCTTCTGAGTACACACATGGACCTCGAAAATGTTCAGAAGTTGTACTAAAGTTTATCCTAGAAAACAGTCTCTATCACTCCTAGCACAGTTAATATAGGTTTTAGAGTAGTCTTGTTTTATATCCATGAAAATGTGTTTCATAAAATTGTAGTCTTATAGGAAATTTTGTATTAAATAATGAACCAAGTTTCATGCTTACATAAGATTAAGAAACACACAGTTTAACACGTTTATCAAAATACATTTTACTACAGAAAATTTTGAGGCTTTACTTGTGATAACCCAAAGAAGAAAATAGAATTGCTGTATTCTATTAGTTTTTCATTTAGCATCTTATGGGATGCTAAATGAAACTTTTGAAAATCCTGGCCTATGCTTATGAATTGCATAAATTATACATTTGAGAAGAGGTTAACTCTAAATACTTCAATTTACTATCAAGGCAAAATTCTTGGAACAATTTTGTTTTGTTTTATTACTCTCCTTTAAATCCAATTTAAAAGTTGAAAGTTATTTTGCTCGAGGACACTTGAAAAGAAATATATGCTACACAGTATACACTTGCATGACAATGTCTTTGAGGGTGACTGTATCTTTTAGTTTTATTTGTAATACTCAGCTCTCTGTATGTAGATTCTATACAGTAGAAATAGATCTTTAATGTTTAGGGGCTGGGAATATAGAAAGCACCTCAGTCTATCACGATGTACAAGGACACAAGATGATAGTGATGCTGCATCTGATATGTTCTGTGATACCTTAGTCTGGAGGCTTTGCTCAATCTATTTATATGGTGATTACAATGATGAGAAAATCAGTGGCAGCACATGTCATGCACAAAATTCATCCATGACTAGATAGTACTACCAAATGTACACCTATAGTCTTATACGGTGACAGGAAAACACTTCATCTCAGAACATTTGCCTGTACCAACAAAATTAGTCAATCCAGGGAAACATGTCAGCTATAGCTTTAGAACTGTGGTCTCTTTAAGGTCAAGGAGTAGGGTATGGTAGTTTGAATGATATGGTCCCCATAGTCTTCAGTTTTTGAACACTTGGTCCGCAGTTTGTAGTACTGTTTGAGGAGGCTTACTTGGTGTAACCTTGCTGGATGAAATGTGTCACTGCTGGGAAATGTCTTTCAGGATTCAGAAAACTTGCGCATTTCACAATGTGCTTCACAGTTTTGGTTTGAGATGGGATGCCTTAGCTTTTCCTGTACCATTCCTGGTACCTGCTGCCACATTCCTCTGTTGTGATGGTGGTGGACTGTTATTTCTCTGGACCATTAACTCCAAAATAAAACCTTCCTTATGTAAGTTGCCTTGGTCATAGTGTTTCATCACAGCAATAGAAAAGGAACTAATACAGTGAGATACACAGATGCCTGTAGGTAAGGATAGGCCAAATCCAAGACACTGTTTCAGGTACAGAGTTAGAGGTAGTTTCTAGAAGGCTTCAGGTATCAGATTTTTACAAAGATCATTTGTCAAATTTTAGTCAGTGTTTACGTATAAGAAATATATTTCACTAATAATTAAGATTGTTCTTCTACATAGGAAGACAGAGGTTTAGGCAACAACTAAAACTATCTCAACATGTCTAGAAGACAGGTTACATTATTAAATGTTTGAATGGTGGCCATATAAATTAATGGTAAGAAATACTCACTTTCCATATTTTCTAAAGACTTTCTCAGCAAAAGTTGTTTGTATCATAGACATTGACGAATACTTTTAACAAGGGCAAACCAAAATGCAAAGACTCAATCTGTAGGACTTTGTTTTGCACGATGAATAATCATCGACAATTGGATTTGAATGGCTCAACAGATGGAATAGAAGTGATATGGAATATTTTTTTATTTCTTGATCCAGCCTCTCATCTTGAATATGTGTATTTTTGAAGACCACTTTGTGCATTTTACTCTAATTTATGCATTTGCCTATGGTAATTGAATAAATGGACAGCAGTTTGTGTTTCTTTGCATAATCTAAGGGCCTATGCTACATTTTTATAAAAGTATCAACTTCTTTCCCCAATTTACATTAAGTTTTATAATAATAAATATGAATCTTGAATGTGCAAACATACTTGCAAATCATCAATAAACATTTGACATTGCTCGATTAAGAAGCAGATTGGAATTTACAGCATCATCCTACCATCTGTACAATGCAGATTCTTGCTCTAGATTATTGAAAGAAACAACATGATCAAGAAATGATAACTAAGCCGGGCGGTGGTGGCGCACGCCTTTAATCCCAGCACTCGGGAGGCAGAGGCAGGCGGATCTCTGTGAGTTCGAGGCCAGGCTGGACTGACAGCCACCAAAACAATACAGAGAAACCCTGTCTCGTAAAACCAAAAAAAAAAAAAACCAGAAATGATAACTATATTCAAATCATTTACTTATTATGAAATGCATATTAGTGAAAACTTAATTACTGGCAATCAAATAATGAGGCTTTTAAATAAACGTTAAAAATCTATTGTTTAGATTTTATTTTTATAACTATGAGTGTTTTGTCTACAAATATGTTTGTGTACTGCATACAGTTAGTGTCCATGGAGGCCACAAGAGTGTATCAGATACCCTGGAACTGGAGTTAGAAGTAAACTATCAAGAGGGTGCTTGGAATTGAACCTAACTCCTCTGGGAGAACAGCAAGTGCTGTTAGCTAATCCATCTCTTTGGCCTTTTCATTATTAATTTGTATGTGTCTGTGTGCTGTGTGCTGTGTGCTGTGTGTGTGTGTGTGTGTGTGTGTGTGTGTGTGTGTGTGTGTGTGATGTGATGTGTGAGGGTGACCGTGAAAACCAGGAGAGAGCAGCTCATCCTCTGGTGCTGGAGTTACAGGCAGTTGTGTGTCATAAAACACAGGTTCTTGAAAATTGAAGTGGGGATCATCTTTGGAATATTAGTAAGGGTTTTTAACCACTCAAGCATCTTTGCAGCCCAAGTTGAGTGTTTAAAAGGATATTATTAGTTTGTTTTTGGACAAAGGAATCAAAATTAACTGAAGAAAAACGGTATCTTGTCTACCATTGATTCTGCTAGAGTTCTAATATCATAGACATTTATAAAGAAATGTAAGACAAAGCAGGAGGTGGGCATGGTGATTTCTCAGTTGGCAATGTACTTGAAGTGAAAGACTGAAGACAGGAGATCAGAGTACAAGCACCCACATAAAAATCTGGGTGCTACATGTGCCTGTAACCACAATTCAGAATGACAAACAGAGGCAAGAGGATATTAGTGAGCAATGATAATCCAGATTAGCAACTCATGGGCTTTGGGTTCACGGATAGATACTGACTATGAAAAACAGGAGAGTGATAGAATAAAGTAACCAACATCAAAATCTGGGTTCCACATGTACATGCCTACACATTTATGTATGTATGTATATATGTATATATATACATATATATGTGTGAGTGTGTGTGTGTGTGTGGTGTGTATGTGTGTGTGTATGGGCACATTCCCACATAAACATATAAACACAAATACATAATACACAGATACATAAAAATGCTTTTCAAGGGGATGCAAATTGGGAAGGAAGAGGTCAAACTTTCACTGTTTGCAGATGATATGATAGTTTACATCAATGACCCAAAGAACTCTACCAGGGAACTCTTACAGCTGATTAACACCTTCAGCAAAGTGGCAGGCTACAAGATTAACTCAAGAAAATCAGTAGCCCTACTATATACAGATGATAAAAGGGCTGAAAGAGAAATCAGAGAAACATCACCCTTTACAATTGCCACAAACAACATAAAATACCTTGGGGTAATGCTAACCAAACAAGTGAAAGACCTGTATTGTAAGAACTTTGAATCTTTAAAGAAAGAAATTAAAGAAGCCCTCAGAAAATGGAAAGATCTCCCATGCTCTTGGATAGGTAGGATCAATGTAGTAAAAATGGCAATCCTGCCAAAAGCAATCTACAGATTCAATGCAATCCCCATTAAAATCCCAGCACAATTCTTCACAGACCTTGAAAGAACAATAATCAATTTTGTATGGAAAAACAAAAGACCCAGGATAGCCAAAACAACCCTGTTCAACAAGGCAACGTCCGGAGGCATCACCATCCCTGACCTCAAGCTCTATTATAAAGTTATAGTCCTGAAAACAGCTTGGTATTGGCACAAAAATAGACAGGTAGACCAATGGAATCGAACTGAAAATCTGGGTATTAACCCACACACGTACGAACATCTGATTTTTGACAAAGAAGCTAAAAATGTACAATGGAATAAAGAAAGCATCTTCAACAAATGGTGCTGGCATAATTGGAGACTGGCATGTAGAAGAATGCGGATCGATCCATGTTTATCGCCATGCACAAAACTTAAGTCCAAATGGATCAAAAGCCTCAACATAAATCCAGCCACACTGAACCTCTTAGAAGAGAAAGTGGGTGGTACCTTGAACGAATTGGTACAGGAGACAGCTTCCTGAACATAACACCAGTAGCACAGACAGTGAGATCAACAATTAATAAATGGGACCTACTGAAACTGAGAAGCTTCTGTAAGGCAAAGGACACAGTCAGCAAGACAAAAAGGCAGCCCACAGAATGGGAAAAAATATTCACTAACCCCACATCTGACAGAGGGTTGACCTCCAAAATTTACAAAGAACTCAAGAAGCAAGTCTCCAAAACACCAAAGGACCCAATTAAAAAGTGGGCTGCAGAACTAAATAGAGAATTCTCAATAGAGTAGTCTAAAATGGCTGAGAGGCACTTGAGAAAGTGCTCAACATCCTTAGCCATCCGGGAAATGCAAATCAAAACAACTCTCAGATACCATCTCACTCCTGTCAGAATGGCTAAAATCAAAAACACCAATGACAATTTATGCTGGAGAGGATGTGGTGAAAGGGAAACACTCCTCCATTGCTGGTGGGAGTGCCAACTGGTTCAGCCACTTTGGAAATCAGTATGGAGATTCCTCAGAAAAATGGGAATAAACCTACCACAAGACCCAGCAACTCCACTCTTAGGCATATATCCAAAAGATGCCCATTCATACAACAAAGATTCTGTTCCACTATGTTCATAGAAGCTTTATTTGTAATAGCCAGAACTTGGAAGCAACCTAGATGTCCCTCACCCGAAGAGTGGATAGAGAAAATGGGGTACATCTACACAATGGAGTACTATTCAGCAGAAAAAAATAATGGAATCATGAGATTTGCAGGCAAATGGATGACACTAGAAGAAACCATCCTGAGTGAGGTAACCCAGTCACAAAAAGAGAAACATGGCATGTACTCTCTCATATATGGATTTTAGGCATAGATCTGGGGAGTGCCAGCCTACAATCCTATGGCCAGAGAGTCTGGGAAACAGAAACTTCATTTAGTGGCTGGTTAAGTACTGAGCTGAACTCAAGAACACCAGTAACTCAAGAAAGCCAGTAACAGAGAGGGAGGACTGATGATCAAAGGGATTAAGACTGGGCTGGTTTAAACCCCCGAAATAGCTGACCAGACAAAGGTTAACTCTTGAATCCCAGGCATCAGCCTGGGAATCCAGCATGGGACTGATCAATACCCCCTGAATTTGGGTGTCAGCGAGCAGGCCTAGGGAACCTATTGAGCCTTGGGCAGCAGATCAGTACCCATCCCAAATATACACACGGACTTTGGACTCCCATAGAACAATGTGAGGTGCACTCTCACCCTGAACTCTTAGGGAAGGGTCTAGGCCCTGCCCTATATGAAATGACAGACTATGGACACCCCCATGGAGGGCCTCACCCTCCCTGGGGGAATGAGGGGATAACGGGGAGGGGTTGGGGGGAGGGTACGGGAGGAGGGTGGGGGAAGAGGGGAGGAAGAGGGAGCTGGGAATGACATGTGATACAAGCTTGTTTCTAATTTAATTTCAAAAATCCTAATCTCTTTGTAATTGTTACTTTGCGGTCATACACGATCATTACCATTTACTTTTGCATTACATAGAGCTATTGAACATGTGATATCGTATTAAAAATAACACCATGAGTATTCCATAAATTATAATTAAATTCTTTTTACTGGTATTGTTTTTCATTTTCACATATAGATTTATTTTAATGAAATAAGGCCAATTGTTAATTGAATACATTATAACTCACAGAAAAGGGTATGTGTGTGTTTGTGTTTAACACATGAATTATTCTAGCAGACTGAAAGGCATTTTTGCATCATTTAGTAAATTAGGATGGAAATATAAAATATATTTGCTGCCTACTGGCACCAGAGATTATGAGCTCCTCTAACAATTGGCTATTCTTTGCATAAAACCACCCATTACATTCCTGAGATTTCTATTCTAGGTGGCTTACAACAAATGTTGAAAGCCCATTGTTTATGACTTTATTCCTTGCCAAACATTTCATTTATGTTTCTTTGGCTACACAAAGGGCCAGGACTGTTTTAAGTGGAAGAAGTATCCTTTCTCATATTGAGAATGTAACATTATGATGTCTGCACGTTAGTACATAATAGTGGTATTATCCCCTGTAACCTGGCATGAAATTGCTTAGGGCTACAAATCTGCCTTAGGTAATACATCTAGACAATGTTCCCTCAGTATTATAACTAAGAGAAAACAGACAACAAATGCTATATGAATGAATAAGATACATCACTCATTCTCAAACATTAGTAGGATTTCCTGAATTGAAACAAGTAAATTTTGCTTTATATAATGAATATAACAAAAATCTTTTAAAAAACAGCTTAAAACACATTTCACAGAGTGAAATGACAGTAGAGGCACGTAAGTATTAATTAAGGGTGGGACAATATCTAGAAGAGGAAACAATGAATGGCTAAACTTTTGGAAGCCAGAATAAGAAGCTACAGAGAACAAAATGCATCAACACCGCAGGATAAGATTCAACTCCCAAACCTCTAGATGCTTCATGGGAAGGAAGAGGCATACTAAAATGACTATAGATTTCAGCCCTCAACCGGTGGAACTTGAGCCATCTGGGATTGAATATCAGATACTTATATTACAATACATAACAGCAGCAAAATTTGAGTTATGAAGCAACAAGAAAATTTTTCTTATGGTCATCACAATGTAAGGAACTGTATTAAAGGGCCACAGCGTTAGGAAGTGTGAGAACCACAGCTGTAGAGGATAGATGATGTCTTTTAAATGCTAATTGTTAAGTTGGATTTGCATCTATGGTACACAAGGCATGCATAAGGCTCTGTGCTTTGTGTCACCAATGTAATGATTATATATATATATATGCATACATAATTTTTAATACTTATGTATACATATATGCTTATTAATGAATCCTAGGGTTCTGAAAGGATTATGACATGGGATATCAGGTATATATCCAACATATGAATATGTATGCATATATGGGAGAGCTCATTATATACACATGCATGCATATATATGTATATGACAAGGTGGTTCATGATATCACAGAAGATTTCAAAGGTATACATTGTAAGTTATTATATGATACAAGCAATAAAATGTACAGTAACAAAGGGAAAAGTAATTCAAATATGGTCTACTTTGTTATGAGAGGATGTTTCCTTGTACGGCTAAAGATTTTTGCCAAAATTGGCAAGGTTGTGTGAAGTATTCTCTTCCATCAAGCCTTATTAATATAGACAGACTCTAAGTGTGTAACTGAACTTTGTATTTCCTTCCTAATTATATGAATGTGCACCACACATTTTAGACTATCTAGGCAATTTCTAGGGGTGTTTGCAAAGTCATATTACATATACAAAATTGTCAATGCTAATTACTTCAAACATTGATTCAAAGTCATTTGCAGTTGCGTATTTACTAACTACTTCCAAACTCTTTCTATAGCTTCTATTTTTCTCATCTCTTTCCTGAATGTCATCTAGCTGTATTTTTTCTCCAAGTTACTCTATGCCAATTTCTACATCAAAATACCCATAATGGTAAGAGGTGGACTTTGTAGGTTATGCCCAAGAAGAGTAGTGGTTTCCAATGGAAGTAAGATCATGCTGATTTTAGCATTTTTAAATGTATTGATTGCTTAATGAAATGACACACTTCTAATTTACATATTATCACTAGTGTCATGCTTTTGATTTTGTAACCAGAAGCGATGTACACAACAAGAGCATGACTTTTCTTCTGAATTTCTTCAAGCAAAACACAATTCTATAATGACCAATTAAGGTCTAACACCTGCTGCTATAATGAGGCCCTTGCTGGCATTGATCTAAGTTAAAGAAAAACAGCTTTCCTCAATTTTGGGAAAATGGGGAATAAACAAAGACCCCTGCTTAACAGAACAACTCAAGGCAACTTATTCTAAGGTAGGCCACAGAAAAATTTGGATTTAACTTATTATCTCATTTTTACATCAATCACTTTAGAAGGTTTTTTTTTTGCTTTGGGGTATTATAATTAAGGATTCCAACACAAATGCAAAAGCTTTTGGATCTCTTGTAGCCAATATTCATTCAAAATAAATCTCCCCATAAATGTCCTTCTCCACTACAATAGCATCTCTTTCATAGTTTTCTTATAACAAAAAGCTCTGCTCAAGCTGAAAGACAAATTGAATAGAAGAATCAATTTGAGCTCAAGCCATATCAACAATTTTGTGGATCTACATTGCCAGGAAATGTTGCTCAAAATTATGCAAGTGTAATTATATCAATGGAATGGAGAAAAATGTTGCTGTAATATCAGGTATGGAGAGGGTATGGACTGTTGGAAATGCATTGCTAGCAGACTGCCTAGAAAGAATAATGAAGCCATTTTATCAAATTAGAATTCCATTACAGAAATAAAGTGATTATTTCCTGATTAAACAGCTACATATGGGCGTATTTGTGATTTGTGTGTGTTCACATACATTCATACATGCACCCAAACACTTACTTCTCAATTTGCACATACTAGGAGTAATACAAAGCAAACTTTGTCAGGAGAGATTTCCTCAGGCCTCCCAAACACTGGACCCACTAGTTATTGCTGCATCAACAATGGAGTTTATCTCAATAAAAGCTATGCATGCAATTCCTAGGTCAGAGTTTAATGTAGAAGATGCATTATTAAAACTATGTTCTTATTAAAGGAATGTATATATTATTTTAAAAATATGTAAAGAAGGTAAAAGGTAAATTTTAAAAAGGTAATGTATTCCTACTTTTTTAGCATTAGAAATTCAAGTTTCTGCCCCGAGTACTAGACATGACACCCTAAATATACATCTATTTGTTTTATCTATTCTTTTAAAATCTAGTTTCCTAGAAGGGAACTATCTAAAAAACCTATTTTAAGCTGGGTGAAGAAACACACCTAATCTAAGATAATGAACACACATATGAAATAAAATGGAAAATTAAATGGTGAAAGCAAAAGCTATTAAGGAATGATCAGATTACTTTGAGAAAGTATGTCAGTATATGAGAAGAAAAGCAAATATTGGAAGCTGAGTATTCCTCTGCAAAGATCTGTGTTAGTAATTCTGGCCTTTTTCCAAAAAAAAAAAAACAGTTCTGTTTTACACAAAGATTAAGCTTGGGGGAAGAACTCTGATAATGAAAATACAATCTCTGTGTGACTTGATCACTTAGTAATTATGAGATCATGTATAAGTTTTCCAGAAAATGAAACCACAAATATTAGGGCTAAATGGTATTTCAGATAGGATAACATGTAGCAAAGAGCCTGGAATAGTTTAGAATGCATTATAATTGTACAGTACTCTACATACTACACCCACTGCATTATTGTTACATCATTTTAATTTCAAGAGTTAGGAGATTTCAGTTTAGAGAAAGCTACATTCATTTTAAGCTAGCTCAATCATTACTGTATGAGTCTTCATATTATCTTATTCCAATTATTATGCTTTAATCTTAGACTCTATATATTCCAGCTTTACTTAGTCTGCTAAATGAATTTTAGAAGAATTCACACTAAATAAAACATTTTTAAAATTTTATGACATAATCACATTCTTTTTGCATCTTACTCTGTAACAGTCAAATTCAATTAGCTATTCAAATTGGCACAGCATCTTTTACATTTTTTTCATAAAGAGTCTAAGTAAAAAAAACTGTACTTATCTTTCAATTAAGTTATCCATCTTTTTTAAATAGCTAATAAATTGAAGCAAAGGCAGTCACAATCACACATTGTATTCAGTGGGGTTTAGCAGATATAAAATGAGAAAGCTAGATGATTTTGAATGACTGAATAGGAGTATTCCAATGAAGTAATATCAGCTGTATGAAATACTGAACAGAAAGTCCACAAAACAAGTTGGTTAAAAATCTGGGCACAGATAATTACATGGGGAATTCTTCTAGTCTCTGCTACCCATTCAGAGATCTCAAAGTAATTCGTGAGAGATGTGGAATGTATAGAGGACATTTCAGGATGTCAGAAACTCCTCTGAATAATTCCTAAATTACCTGATTTTGATGATGGTAGATTTACCTACTTGTCGAGTTATAAGCCATAAGGGTACAATTTCAAATCCTGTTTTAGTTACTTATTAGTTGAGCAGTATTATTAGTATGGCACCATGACACAGTGGGTACTAATTATATTTACTAATTAAAATTAAAATGACTAGGTGTTGGTGGCACATATCTTTGATCCCAGCACTTGTGAGACAGAGGCAAGACTGCTCTAGTGAGCTAGGTCCAGGACATCTTAGGCTGTTACACTGAGAAATCCTATCTTGAAATAAAAACTAAACCTAGTATTTATTGACTTAACTGTTTGTCTATGTGCTGCTTGGACTCATATTGTACATGCAGACATCTCAGTTTGCCAGAAAATGACGTTTGTCCGCAAAATTATTTTAATATTATTCATCAGCTTAAAAGTTTATGTGAGATATATATGTATAGCCTATCATTCACTTTCATTGTAATGGATTTATAATAATATTCTTTAACTCTACTTTCTGAGGAAAATTTCATTTTTACTATAGCCACTATTTAGTTTGCATGAAAACACATTTGAAATCACAGCCCTAGGTAAGAACATTTGAAGGTAATATGTTTAATTATTTCTCTTGGAAGGAAATAACAACATATTAATAAATATCAACAAGTATTAGTTTCCCATTTTCATATAAAGTGAGTGAGTCACATAAATGTTAGTCTACATAAATTGTAAATAAATTTTGGAGTAAGAATCAAACTTCAATATGCTACTGCAAGTTTCCAGAATCATACTAAATTGTGATTTACTTACTAAGTTCATAATAAAACTATGTTGAACTCATAAAACAAAATTTACTATGTTTTTAACTTTTCCCCCAAAATATACTACTAAAAAACAATCTTGCAGGGAGGGCCTAGACCTTGTTCCAAATTATATGACAGAGTTTTGAGGATCCCCTATGGAAGGTCTCACCCTCCCTGGGGAGCAGAAAGGGAATGGGATAGGGGACCGGTGAGGTCAGAGGAGGAGGGGAGGGAGAGAGAACTGGGATTGACATGGAAAATAAGCTTGTTTCTAATTTAAATAAAAAATGAAAAAATCTCGCTAGCATCACTTTTCAAATACTAATTGCCTTCTTTACTTGTATGCCACTTTGTGATTTTGAGAGTGAGGTGATCTTAGGTCCTTCTGCACTAGAGAAAGCTGTAGTAACCTTTGCCTTAGAGAAATGCACTTGAATATGTATTCATGCCCAGCATCTTGTATAGACTTTTAAAGTTGCCAGAATCACAAGATGAACTAAAAACGTGGTGTGTTCAAGTGTCCTGATTTTTCTTCTGCTAAGCAGGTTTCTGGGGCATGAGACTTACAGTTTTAAAACTGAAAAAAATTTAACAAGCCAGGACAAGCTGATGATCCTAAAATGTAACATTTACATAATATTTTAATACAGGCATCTTACTAGAAGCTAAGCCTTATTTTTTGTATATTATAAGGAGGACCTGGCAAATCAGGAAAATGAAAAGTTTACTAGGTCATAAGTTTCACTCTGTATTTTTACCTAAAAATGAGAATTTGGACACAATTTCGAACTGTCTAAGAAGATAGTATAAGTTAGCATCTATCAGTCATATGACAATTCTCTTAATGGATCACCTATTATAAAAATGAAAGCCTTGTTGTTTGGTTTAATTCAGACAAGATAACCTTTAAGAATTATCCAAAAACTCTTTAAAATATATATATATATATATACATATATATAACATTGATTTGAAGCTGAGCATAGTTAATAAGCATGCCTTATAATAAAGTTAGCTTAAAAGCATCAGAATATAATCATAAGTTGAATATATTCTCACAAAAACAAAGTGACTTGAATTACACAATAAATTAGAGATTCAATTTCTGAAAGACTTACAAATGTTTATTATGATATTTTCTTCTAATTATTTTCTCCACACAGTCTCTCTCTTGCAACAGCATTAGGGCTATCAATATCAATTGTCATTCATTCATTTCACCGCACTTATTTTTTAAAGGCAAGCTTAGTCACTATTCTCTATAAAATATTGTATATTCTGTATAAGTGTCAAATCATTTTTATAGCTCATAATTACACATATCTAAGGTTGTGACAATATGTGTTTTTATTCAGTGTCAGGCAATACTTAAATATGCAATTAATCAAAAACTCATAATATCATATTGTAAATAAATATTATGAAAAATGACTTGATAATGTCAAATCATATTTCTTTCCCTTTTACAATCAGATTTCCTTTTCCATGTAAAACAAAGCATACCTATCTCTGCAATGTGCTGTCAGATGCTATGATTTCCAGAAACTCCCATATCTCCTTATCACTCTTCTAGTTTACTTTCCTGGGAATAAATTCTACAGAGGGTTGCAATTTACACATAAACAGTAATCCCAGTCTTGGTGTTTCTTAATAGTTATAAATCAGTGAGTTTAGCTTACTCTCTAGTAATATTCATTACATATTCCTCAAAATTAGTGTGAGCATATGTCATATGAAAACAGAAAAAAGAAATGGAAACACTGAAAGTATTTATGTTACCTTTCATTTGACTAAAATATTTTAGTATATTCATAATCCAGAACTTAGTCCACAAAAGGTATAAGTTATGAAATATCTGAGTTTATTAAATCAGCTATTTGTACAAGGAAAATATCCCCAAGAATCACAGCAGTGATGCTTTTGTATTTTCATTTCCATTCATAGCCAATTTTCTGATCATTTTCTTCACTGTGAATTCAGATAGAACATGGCATTCAAAGCTTTACTGAACAAGAAAAGAGAAACCAAATGTGTATCTCATAAAGAACACAAACTTTTCAATATTAAAAGATAACTTTGGAAATGTGACTATCACAAGTAATTTCTTTTTTATTTTAGAAATAATCTTATTTTGCTTATCAATCCCCCCATTCCCTCTCACTCCCATCCTCCATAACCCCCAGTGATCCCCACAAATCACCCACACCCACACCCCAGGGACAATGAGGCCTTCCACGGGGGATCATCAAAGTCTGTCACATCATTTGGGGGAGGGCCTAGGTTGCAATAGTATTGCTCCATAGAGAATGAGCTCCCAAAGTTCATTTGTGCACTAAGGATAAACACTGGCTCTTGTTTGTCTTAAGTCTATCAATGTGTTGTTTGATACACACTCACTTTAAAACTAACAAATATTAGGTTGTACAATATGGGAACTATAGCTATAATGCATATGTGATAATCTTTAAGTAAAATGAGTGAACACATCTCTCCATGAATGCTTTGTTTTAAGCATTCAGTAGAGGTATTAAAATAGGAAACAGCACCTGGTAATTGATATGGGAATTACTCAAGAAATGATCAAGTTATATTTACCAATTGGCTTATCACTAGGTTCTCTTAGTGTCTCTACATTTTCTTTGAAATTTATTCTTTGGTAAGAATGCATTTATTTCAATATCAAATTCTAAATATCATAAAAACATAATCCTTTCTAGTTAACTCTTCTATTCCTTTCAATTCTAATGAGAAATGCTCTGCATTTTGTTACAAAGCTTTCCACAAATACTTGATTTGGGTTGAATTGAGATTCGTGTAGGGCTAGAAAGCAAACTCAGAAATTAACACATATTAAGTAGTTCTTTACCATTGCCTCCATACTATCTAAATTAAAATGGATGTGTGATCTCACTCTCAACTGTGAGAATTGTAAGGACTGAGAAGTTATTTAAGTGTTTTAAACCTGACTCAAAGATACCTAATACCTGTCAATTGGTGGTTTTAGACTTTAGGGGTAGGTGAAGTATTAAAGGAATAAATGAATATAGTACAATAATATCTGTATTAAACATTAATAAGATCTGTAATGAAAAATATTTGAGAAATTGTAACAAAAAAGGGAATTTATTATGGAAATGATACATAATGGTAAATATTAATTACCAAAAGGCATATTAAACACTGTTGTATTTTTGCTATTAAAATCTAAAGTATCTTCTCTAAGATACTTTTGAAAAGGAATTGTCATTTTCCAAAGAACTATTTCATATTGTAATGAAGGTATTACTTGCTAATTAATGAGTCTGTATGGTAAAAGAAAAATATGTACAAATAACAATTTTGTCCAAAAGGCTAAGACAGTACAGTAAAAATAAGCAAAATATGAGGGAGAATGCTGGTTCTTCTTGTTAGACAATAGTGTGTATACAGATGGGAATTTGGAAGACTAAAATCAATATTGGCCCCAAAGAAACTCGCAATACCTATTGACACTCAATTCATTTTTTTTTTTGGTTTTACGAGACAGAGTTTCTCTGTATTGTTTTGGAGGCTTTCGGTCCAGCCTGGCCTCGAACTCACAGAGATCCACCTGCCTCTGCCTCCCGAGTGCTGGGATTAAAGGTATGTGCCACCACCGCCCGGCCGACACTCAATTCTTAATTGATTTCTCCATCCTTAAAACATGAGCTGAAACATAATTGTATAGGAGACAAATGTAATGTAACTCTGGAAAAATAGAATCTTATGAATTAACAGTGCCTGGATCAACCTTGTGACCAGGCAAATAGATAGATGAATAGATAGATAGATAGATAGATAGATAGATAGATAGATAGATAGATAGATAAAGATCTCTATCACAGAGGGCTATTTGAAGAAACCACCTTGGAAAGTCTTTGACCTAAGCATATCAAAATTAAAATTGTTGAGTTAATTATTATTTTTCTTAGTAATATATACAAGAGAACATTTCCAGTTTGGCTCTGTGAAAGGATTCCAAATATTAACAAAAGAGCACTTGGGAGAAAATCCAAGTAGGGCATAGGCTCATTCAAATTTAACATCTTTCAGTGACACCATTTTCTTATTTTATATAAAAATTTATCAGCAAAATAGTTATTATGTCAAGCTGTACAGTTATGAAATTACCTGACAAGTTCACAAGTCAACCATGTGAGTACAAAGCAACTCTTTTATTTTCTTGTGTAAAATTTAACCATAAAGCAAGTAATAGCCACAAAGCTTGTAATGCATGTTCTTTAGATAAACTTGATTTCTTTTCATTTGATCTAGATGAAATTGGATCTGAAAGAATTGGAACTTGTTTGCTTAAACTCAGTAACTTACAAGGCTCAGTGACTTTATAAATATCTAGCTAATGTTCCATTTACATCATATTCACATTTCAAGTATATTTTACAATGACTTATTTGTGTTTACCCATAACTAAATAGAAAGTCTCTGTGAACTGCATATTATAAAATATTATAGTATATGGAGTTACATTATATATGTATTAAACATATAATATATGTTATATGATACTCAATATATAATGTTGATCTTTAGCTACAAAAATCTTAATGTTTTAATTCTGTCATTGTCATTATTATTACTATAATTATAGAGGTGAAGTTTCAATTTTTGCTACCATGGATGCTAGACATGCACCCTGACACTAAGATATATGTCCAGTTCTCACTTTTCACCTTTTAGAACAAATGTCCAGAGACCTGTCCTAATAGTTACTCTTAATCATACTACATACTGCATAGATCAGATCCTCCAATAATGTAGCTTACAAATTCTATCTTGCATTGTGAAAAACCAGAACAGTTCTCTACGTGCATTATTATTATTATAAATAGGAAAGTGTACAGTTATAGATAAGTTTTAAGAGAAGTTAGATTTCTCTCATTTTTCTGTTTTCTTGCTGTCATTCTGTAGCAACTATTATCTTGGAAATATTAACAATTCAGTAGAAACTAGAAGTAATGAACTGAAACAGCAGGTGTTAAATCTGTGTATAGGTATGCATGTCTCAACTCAATGGTTTTTATTATTTTTTGTTGTTGTTGATATCTAGTCTCATATGATAGACCTGGAGGTCACTGTGAAGTTCAATGCTGCTTCCAGTCTCCCCAATGCTAGGAACACAAGCATAAGCAACAATACAAAGCTAGTATTTCTGCTTCTATTCCCTTGTCATTAACTTTGTTGCATATCTTACTATTAAGAAATATTTCTCAAAACCATGTAGGTTCCCTACAGTTCTTCTCTTCTCTCTTTTTCCCCAGACCCAATTCTCCAGTCTCACCCTCAGTTCTGCAGAAGAACATGTGTGGCCTACCAGCACCCCCCAACCCCCCACCTGCTACCCAAGGACAGTGAGGTCTTCCATAGGGGATCATCAAAGTCTATCACATCATTTGTGGGAGGGCCTAGTCACTTCTCTGTGTATCTGAGCTAAAAGCGTATCCCTCCACAAAGAATGGGCTCCCAAAATCCATTTGTGCATAGGGATAAACACTGGTTCCTCTGTTAGAGGTCCAATAGACTGCCCTGGCCCTGTAGCTGACACCTACATTCAGAGGGCTTGGTTCATTCCAATGCTGGTTCCCCAGCTTTATGACTGGGGTCTGTGTGATCTCACTAGGTCAGCTCAGAAAGTTCTGTAGGTTTTTCCAGCGTGGTCTTGACTCATTTGTTCATCCCTCCTTCCTCACTACAACTGGACCTTCTAACCTTCTCCCAGTCACCTCTTGCTTTGTCCTAGCTCAAACCCCAGCAGGAAGCCCTTGCTACTCAAGAGCTAATCCTGCCAAGGAAACAAGTATGATGAAGGTAGATCCACACATCTCCTCTGCACTCCCAGATCAAATCCCCCAAATCTTATTCTAAGCTCTGTAACAGAAAACCTGGTGTGGGTTTTCTTTCTTCTCTAATCCCATTCCTAACAGATCATAAAGATATCCTTCATACTCCCTTGACCCTACTCATCCCATTATCCCAGTCACCAACACTAGCAGGAATTCCCTGGGAACACACCAGCTCTTCAGACTAGGGAAACAGGTAAACGAACTGAAGATCTTCACCACTTCCTTCTCCCCTCCAATCCCAATCTGCAGCAGAACATCAGAGGCAACCTTCCTTCACCCTCTGCCCACATATCCTGTGGATTACAAAGACCTTCCCCTCCTAACTTCCCCATCCTCACTTATTCTTTTATCCCATCCCCCCAGTTCCAGCAGGCACTCCCACTCACAAACACATCACTCCTACCACGAAAGCAGGTAAGCTATCTGCAGATATCCACATCTCCTCCAGTTACTCCAGATCCAATGCTCCATTTTCATGCCCAGTGCTATAGAATACCATTTGTGGTAACCACACTTTACTGTCTTCTCCCATTCCAAGGAGACAAAACAAGCAGCGGCTCCCAGTTGAATATTCTGCTCTCCTCCCTCTGGTGAACACCATCAGAAATATAGTCTATCAACATTTCTAAATGTCAACTCCCATTACCCAGAAATACAATTTATCTGGAAACCTTTGTGGCTTTAACTATCAGGTCCAATGAAAATTTCCTACCAAACAACACACAGGCATCACACTTTCTGAAAATCTAGAAAGGAAACAGAAACCAATGAACAAAAATTCCCTCGCAACAAAGACAAATCCAGAAAGCAGCACACAGATATTTAGTCATCCCAAACCCAGATGCCTAGAGGCCAGCATAAGAACACAATCAATAGCCTTCAGGGCACTGTGTACACTACAGTCAACTATCCTACAACAGCAGGCCCCAAATATTCAAATGTAGCTGAAGCACAAGAAAAAAAAACCTTAAAACAACAATATGCAGATGATAAATAGTAGGTCCTTTATGATGAAATAAATGAACCCACTGAAGTATTCCTGGAAAACACAAACAAAAAATTGGAGGAAATGACTAAATATCTTAAAGAAATCCAAGAAAACACAGTTGAAGGAAATGAATAAAACTGTCCAAGACCTTAAATTAGAAATAGAATCATCAAAGAAAGAACAAACTCAGGGAATTCTGGAAATGAAAAATTTAGGAAAATATACAAGAACCACAGAGGCAAGCATCACAAACAGAATGTAAGTGATAATAGAGGGAATCTTAGGCATTGAAAATACAAGAATAAAAGAAATAGATACTTTGAACTATGAAAATATTAAATCAAAAAAACAAAAACTGACTGAAAATATCCAGAAAATATGGGACACTATGAAAAGATAAAATCTGAGAATAATAGGAGTATAGGAAAGGGAAGTAACCCAGAAATGAGACTAAAGATATTTTCAACATAATCATGGAAGAAAATTTTCCTAACCTAAAGAAGGAGATGGCTCTAAAGGATACAAGAAGCTTAGAGAACATGAAATAGAATGGAATTGAAAAGAAAGTCACCTCAGCACATAATAATAAAAGCATTAAATATACATAACAAAGAAAGAATATTGAATGTTGCAAGGGGAGAAAGGTGACCTATTAGAATTACACTTGACTCAGAAGGTTTTGGTCAGATATACTACAGTCCACAAATTCCAGACCAAACTACAATACCCAACAAAACTTTCAATCACCACAGACAGAGAAAATAACATATTCCATGAAAAAGTCAAATTTAACCCTGACACACTGATAGGAGTCTTTAAAACCCCACTCTTACCAATGGACAGGTGATCCAGACAAAAGGGTAACATAAAAATACTGGAGATCTCCCATGCTCTTGGATTGGTAGGATCAACATAATAAAAATGGCAATCTTGCCAAAAGCAGTCTACAGATTCAATGCAATCCCTATCAATATTCCATCACAATTCTTCAAGAACCTGGAAAGAACATTAATCAACTTCATATGGAAAAACAAAAGGCCCAGGATAGCCAAAACATCCCTATACAATAAAGGAACTTCAGGAGGCATCACCATACCTGACTTCAAGCTCTATTATAGAGCTATAGTCCTGAAAACAGCTTGGTATTGGCACAAAAATAGGCAGGTAGACCAATGGAACCGAATCGAAAGCCCTAATTTTAACCCACACACCTATGAACACTTGATTTTTGACAAAGAAGCTAAAACTGTACAATGGAAAAAAGAAAGCATCTTCAACAAATGGTGCTGGCATAGCTGGGTACTGGTATGAAGAAGACTGCAGATAGATCCATGTTTATCGCCTTGTACAAAACTTAAGTCCAAATGGATCAAAGATCTCAACATAAATCCAGCCACACTGAAACTTTTAGAAGAGAAAGTGGGAGATACTCTTCAACGAGTTGGTACAGGAGACCACTTCCTAAACATAACACCAGTGGCACAGGCACTGAGATCGACAATTAACAAATGGGACCTTCTGAAACTAAAAAGCTTCTGTAAGGCAAAGGACACAGTCAAAAAGACAAAAAGGCAGGCCACAGAATGGGAAAAGATATTCACTAACCCTACATCTGACAGAGGGCTAATCTCCAAAATTTACAAAGAACTCAAGAAACAAGTCTCCAAAACACCAAAGGATCCAATTAAAAGGTGGGGTACAGAGCTAAATAGAGAATTCTCAGTAGAGGAGGCAAAAATGGCCAAGAGACACTTAAGAAAGTGCTCAACATCCTTAGCCATCAGGGAAATGCAAATCAAAACAACTCTGAGATACCATCTTACTCCTGTCAGAATGGCTAAAATCAAAAACACCGAAGATAATTTATGCTGGAGAGAATGTGGAAAGAGAGGAACACTCCTCCACTGCTGGTGGGAATGCCGACTCATACAGCCTCTTTGGAAATCAGTATGGAGATTCCTCAGGAAAATGGGAATTAATCTACCACTAGACCCAGCAATTCCACTCTCAGGCATATATCCAAATGAGGCAAGTTCATACAACAAGGGCATCTGCTCAACTATGTTCATAGCAGCATTATTTGTAATAGCCAGAACCTGGAAGCAACCTAGATGCCCCTCAACTGAAGAGTGGATAGAGAAAATGTGGTACATTTACACAATGGAGTATTACTCAGCAGAAAAAAACAATGGAATCTTGAAATTTGCAGGGAAATGGATAGCACTGGAAGAAACCATCCTGAGTGAGGTAACCCAGTTGCAAAAAGACAAACATGGTATGTACTCACTCATATATGGATTTTAGACATGGATCAGGATAGTGCCAGTCTACACTTCCACTGATAGAGAGTCTGGGAAACAGGAAAGAACCTAAAAGATATGCATATATGCATAGTACCCAAGAGAAGAGGATTGAGACAAGATCCTCTGAATGGATGGGGAACATGGCAAGGGGTGGGGGGTGTGGGACCTGGGAAGAAGAGAGGGGGGTGAAGAGGAAGAGAGTTGGTCACGGGGAACAGGAAGTTGAGGGGGCAGGGGTAGAATAGGGGGAAGAGGGAATCATAGGATCTAATACAGATCAGGCACCAGAGTGACCTCCAGTGATCTAAAGGAATTGGCAAGCTAAGCAATAATGGAGAGACCACCTCGAATGCCCATTCCTGATAATGAATTTGATGTCTATAACCATCCGGGAGCCTTCATCCTGTGACTGATGGAAGCAGAGGCAAACACACAATCACTGAACTGAACCCAAGGAACCCAGTGACAGAGAGAGAGAGGAGTGATGAGCAAATTGGCAAAGAATGGGCTGGCAAAACCAGCAGAGACAGCTGATCTGAACAGGGGAGAGCTCTTGGACCCCAGACCGACAGTGGGGAGGCCAGCATGGGACTGATCTGGACCCCCAAAATGTGAGTGTCAGCGAGAAGGCCTGGGCAACCTATGGGGCCCTGAGCTGTGGATCAGTGTCTATCCCCGGAATACAAACAGTCTTTGTGTGCCTATAGCACAAAGAGGGATGCTCTCTCAGCCTGGACTCTTAGGGGAGTGCCTGGACCCTACCCAGAATAAAATGACAGACTCTAGATATCCCCTATGTGGAAGGATTTGGCAATAGGTTGGGAGGGTGGGGGGGAAGGGGAGTTCGGGAGGAGGGGAGGAAGAGGGAACTGGGATTGGCATGTAAAACCAGCTATTTAATATTAAAATAAAAAATGATAAAAAATACTGGAACTACCAGATGTTATAAACCGAATGAACCTAAGAGACATTTACAAAACATTTCATCCAAACACAAAAGCAGTATACCTTTTTCTTTTCACCTCATAAAACTTTTTCCAAAATTGAACACATACTTGGATACAAAGCAAGTCTCAACAGAGAGAACATTGAAATAATTTCCTTAATTCTATCAGAGTACCAGGGATTAAAGATGAATTTCAACAACAGAAACCATACAAACTCATGAAAACTGGTGAGTTCCCTACTGAATGACTTCAGTATCAAGGAAAAAAAAAAGAAGATAAAGACTTCCTAGAATTCAAAGAAAATGAATGTACACCATACCCAAATTTATGGGGCATAATGAAAGCAGTATTAAGAAGAAAGTTCATAGCACTGAGTGCCTACTTAAAAAAAAAACTAGAGGGCTCTCATACAGCACACCTGAAAGCTCTGGAACAGAAAGTAATCACATCCAAGAGGAATAAAAGTCAAGCAATAATTAAACTGAGGGATGAAATCAACAGAATAGAAACAAAGAGAACAATACAAAGAATCATTGAAACAGAGTTGGTTCTTTGCAAAAATCTGTAATATAGACAAACCCTTAACAAAACTAAATAAAAGGCAATGAGAGAATATACAAGTTAGGAAAATCAGAAATCAAAAGGGAGATATAACAACAAACACGCAGGAAATACATACTTTAAAAACTTGTACTATACAAAATTGGAAAAATCTCAAAGAAATTAATAGCTTTCTTAATAGAAACCACTTATCAAAGTTAAATCAGGATTTGGCAACCAATTTGAATAGTCCTATAATCCCTAGTGAAATAGAAGTAAACATTAGGTTTTCCCAACTAAAAGAGCAAATGGCCAGATGGTTTTAGCAGAGAATTTTACTAGACATCCAAAGAAGAGAATATTACTAGACATAAATACTCCTGAAATTATTCCACAAAAATATAGAAACAAAAAGAACTTTGTCCAATTCATTTTATGAGGGCAAACCCAAACCTCATAAAGACCCAACAAAAAAGAGAATCACAGATTAGTTTTCCTTATGAATACAGATGCAAAACATGCTCAAAAAATCAAATCCAAGAATGCATAAGAAAAATTATCCACCAGGATATGATCACATAGGCTTCATCCAAGAAGTGCAGAGATGGTTCAATATATGAAAATCAGTCAGTGTAAGTACCACATAAACAAATCCAAGGGAGCAAAATCAAAATCAACAGCAGCAACAAAAGTAAAAACACTTGGTCATCATTACTCAGTTGCTGAAAACAAAGACACCAGGAAATTTTAAGGCAGAAAGATAGCACTACAAAAAAATCAACCTGAGTGGAAACTGAAAGAAAAAAAACATGGTATGAAGAATAACTATGCTACAATCTACAGACCCAGAGAGACTAGGTAACAAGGAGGGCTCACGGGGGTTCTCCTAGGAAAGGGGAAGTAGAAGAGATTTCATGAGGACAAGTGGGGATAGGAACATGGGAATGTGAACAATCAGGGTGGTGGTGTTGAGGGGAAGAGTACTGAAAGGGACTACTGGAAGGGAGTGGAGCATTTCAGGGTCAGGTAGAAGCCTGGTGCAGGGGAATTTTCCAGGAATCTATTAGGATGGCCCCATCCTAGACTCCTAGCAGTAGAAGTTACATAGCCTAAACTGCCATCTCCTATGACAAGGTTGTGCCTATAGCAATTGTCACCAGAAACACAACAATCAGCAACTGATAGAAACAGATGCAGACCCACAGTCAAACATTAGACAGAGTTCCAGGAACTCTGCAGAAGAGGAGGAGAAAGAATTGTAAGAGCCAGAGGGTCAAGGACACCATAAGAAAACTCACAGAATGAACTAACTTAGGCTCATAGGGGCTCACAGAGACTAAACCAACAATCAGGGAGCCTACATGGAACAGACCTAGGCTTTCTGTACATATGTTATAGTTGTGTAGCTTGGTCCTCTTGAGGGACTCCTAACAGTGGGAACAGGAGCTGTCTCTGACTCTTTTACAGAATTTTGGGATCCTTCTTTTCAGACTGCGTCACCTTAATGCATGAGGAAATGTTTAGTCTTACTGCAACTTGATATGCCATGTTTTGTTGATACTCATGGGAGACCTGTTCCTTCACCAAACAGAAATGGAAAAGGGGGCGATTAGGGGATGGGAATAGAGGGGGGCATAAGGGGGCAGAGACTGAGAGGAGAGGATGGAGAGGAAACTGCTGCCAGGAAGTAAAACAAACAACTACATTTATTTTTAAAAATTATTGGAGAGATCAGAGACTCAGGGGCATACCTAAACATAACAAAGAGTCTACAGCAAATCTATAGCCAACATCACCTTAAATTGAGAGAAACTCAAGGCAAATGCTGAAATCAGGAAAAGACGTGTTTTCTAATTTCTACATGTGTATTCAACACACTCCTTGAAGTCTTAGCTAGAACAATAAGAAAACTAATAAAGATCAAAGACATACAAATTGAAAAGGAAGAAGTCAAAGTATCCTTATTTGCAAACATGAGACTATGCGTAAGTGACCCTAGAAATTCAACTCAGAAATACTATAGCTGATAAGCACTTTCAGCAAAGTAGCTGGATACAAATTTAACTCTCAAAATTCAGTAGCCCTCTCTTTCTATATACAAATGACAAATAGACTTAAAAAGAAATCGGAGAAGCAACACCATTCACAGTAGCTTCAAATAATGTAAAATATCTTGGGATAAGGCTAACTAAGCAAGTGTAAGAATTGTATGACATAAATTTTAACTCTTTGTAAAACAGAAATTGAAGAAGATATCAGAAGCTCTGCCATGCTTTTTGGATCAGTAAGATTAACATAGTAAAAATGGTCATCCAACCAAAAGCAATCTACAGATTCTGTGAAATCCTCATCAAAATTCCAACACAATTATTTACAAATATTTAAAGGGCAATTTTTAATTACAAATGGAAATATAAAAATTCCAGGATAGCAAAAACAATCCCAAACATTACAATAACTGTGGGAGGTATCACCATCCCTGATTTCCAATTGTACTACACAGCATACCAACCATACCCAACACTGTGACGGAGATCCAGAGACTAGATAGACAAGAGACCCAGGGTAAAAATAAAAAACTACTGGTCTTAACAAAAGTAATGACTACTAATAATGCTGGACACAGAGAACTGAAAGAAAGGTTAAAAAGTCCTGTGGCAAAACAAGGATGAATAGAAACAAGTTAAATAAGGTTAATAGAGCTAGTGGGACAAGTCTAAGCTAAGGCCGAGCATTCAAAATTAATAAGAAGTCTCTGTGTCTTTATTGGGGGCCTGATTGGAGGTCTAAAGAAAATGCCATCTACATAAAGATATTCTGCTACATTCCATCATCAGTGAAACTTGCGATTGAAGCAGATTGAAACAGAAGTTAAGACCCAGAAACAGATATTACATGAAGGGAGAGAGATGCTTTGAAACACACAGATCTAAATGGGATGTCTCCATCAAATTCATTTCCTTTGAAATCAGAGAACTCCTTAAAATAGTAGGAAGAATGAATGTATGAACTGGAGTGGATGGAGACCACTAAAAGAACAACACTGGCTGAATCAACTGAGCAAGACTCATATGAACTCACAGAGACCGATACACCAAGTACAGGGCCTACATGGGTCTGTAATAGATCCTCTAATATATATATTATTTGCTTTATGCTTAGTATTTTTATGAACTCCTATGTGTATCAATAAGTGGATCAATGACTTTTTGCCTATTCTTGGGACTTTCTTTCTCCTGTTGGTCTGCTTTGTCCAACTTCAATATGATAGTTTTTGTTTCAACTTATTATATTTTATTTTGGTTGACTGTCATCTCTTAGAAGTCTATTCTTTATTAATGAAAGATAAAAAGGGGGTGGATTCAAATGGGAGGGAAGTTGGAAAGAAACTGGGAGGAGTAGAGGGAGGGAAAATTGTAATCAAGTTATAAGTTAACAGAATCTATTCAATAAAAGGAAAAAGAAATATTTCTCAATCATTGTTAGAGAAAGAGGAAATTAAAATAATTTACAAAATGTTGGTATTCAAAGTGTATGAAAGGGTGATTCTGATTGTGTTACTCTAGTATAAGTTGTTCAGACTGCAGTGATATGAAATTGAAAATTGCGGTACCAAGCCTTTATTTCATGTTGCCTCTGTAGAAGTACACAAAATAATTGTGATAAAAGAAACTATATCTCAGCTTTGAATAGCTATCAAGTGTGATTTTGCATGTATAAGCAATAATATTCTGGACATTTTTAGAGAGGTTGCTCAGTTTGTAATGTGCTTGTCATGCAAGCATGAACACCTGACTTTAATCCCTTGTACCTTCAAAAATATTGACCATGGCAGTTCATACTTGTATTCCCAGATATGAGAAGGCAGGGATAAAAGAATCCATGAGTTTTGCTATCTAGCCTGTCTAAGTGAATCAGTGACTTCCATGTTCAATGAGAGTCTCTTTTTCAAAAATATATGGTAAGAGCACTTGAAGAAGAAAACCAACATCAATTTCCTATCTCCACATTCATATACATGCATGAACTCTGGCACAAACACACAAAAATACAGAAAAATCAGCAAATACATATGCAATATTTTGCATTGGTTTCAGAAAGTACATTCATTTCTTATGAAAGTACAGATCATAAAATATATTCTAGCAACATAATTTGCCATGAGTTTATAAACACCTTGAAAGAAATACTTGTATATTTTGATTACATGATGATAGGTTACTTTCATGACAGAAACAGCCAAAACATGCTAAAAGCATTATTCTTAATGCAGTGCAATCTTCATATTCAGAGTTAATTACAATCTTCAAAAACCACCCTCTGCTCATAGAAAGATTGATCATTTGACTTCCTGTTCATACATAATCACCTGTAGAAAGCTGTTTTTCTGCTTGTGTCTTTTTCCAGTGACTCTGACTTCTGTGATATTCAATGGCAAAGCCTGTGTAAGACTTGGAGATACTAGAACATACTTGAACTCTGCCCACAATGAAATTATGGTCTTTAGAGAAAGATAGGTGACAGATTCAATATGACTCAGAAAATATCACAACGAATGAAGAAACTAAACACAAAGAGGGAAACCAAAATTGCCATAGCAAAAGAAAAATGTCAAGAAATGGATACAGGAAGGTAGGAATTCTTAAATAAAAATCTTTATTAAGTAATACATAACAAAAAATGTATTTAAGTAAAAGCAAGGAAGTTCATGTGGCTGGGCCAAGAGAATTTTAGAATAAATACAAGTTTTCAGGCCAAATATATAGCTACGGTTTTCAAGGAACAAAACTTTGAAAAAGCCTAGGTTTTAAAGTCTATATTATTGTTTATTACAAAAATAAATTTGGCCTTTGATGGACAAACTAAATAGAGATGGAAAGATGGCTCATTGGGTAAAGGCACTTGTCATCAATCCTAACAGCCTGAGTTGAATTGCTAGGACCCATATAGTCTTAAAGAACTAAATCCTACAAGCAGTATTCTGACCTCCCCACACAGGACAAGGCATATCTCACCACCACCACCCCACACACATGCATGCACACCAAAAAAGTAAAACCAAGAAAAATTAACTTGGAAGTTTGCATCACAGTGCAATGGAGGAGTTGGTACTCAGATCTTGCTATGTATATGTCTAGCCTTATCTATGCCTTGCTTGTATGAGCTTCAGCACAGTCTAAGATAGGTGATAGCAAGGTTTGAAATTACTAGTATGGAAAGCCCAAGATAAAGGCAGTTTCCTGCTTCCAGTTCTAGCTTGTAGTTCCATGTGGGATTTATTTCTTGATAACTAAGATAACTATCCACAGATATGTGGTTGCAGAGATACTTGAGTCGGCAGGAAATGCAACAAAAGACATAAAGGTAAGGCTATTACCCCTCATCATTGTCACTTGCAACTTGCTATTTTTGGAAATGAAGACTCTCTCATGAAGACTATAGTCACTGGTGGTGGTGTCATCCCACACATGCACAAATCTCTGACTGGAACAAAAGGACAATGTAAGAGTGCCTGTATTCCTTACTGTCTCAGTTGGTGATTCCAGTATACGGCATTTCTCTGAAAATCACAAGTTTGCATTTTGCAATCCTATTTGAGCAAGTTGGAGACATAATTAGCCTTCCAACCAACTAAATTTCTGCATTTGAGTCTTAACCATATTTAAGTGTTTCTATGGTTTCAAAGAAGGTATTGATACCAAAGTCATGGGTTTTAATTGAGATAACTGTTATCAAAACACTGGATTTGAATTATAAAAAATAATTTATGGTAACACACATTTGGTTTTGTATAGACATCATTTCCACTCTGATGGAAAGCTCAGTATTCCAAACTTAAAAAAAAGGAAAAAAAAGACCAATATTGAATGAAAAGTAGGCCCGTCACCAATCATGCATTTACCTTTTGTTAAAATTATTTAAACCTTGTTTTGTATGTGTGGACAGAACTATTGAACAATATAAGCATTAACATTTGTAAATCAGACTTTTATGGCAATGTGGTATTTTTATAAACAATTCACTTGACATATTAAGATAATCTTTTTATGCCCCTTTATGGCTTTATAATGGAAGCAGAACAACTTCAAAGAAAGCTAAAAGAATATTACAGATATTAGCCATTGTTCAAGTTATGTTTACAGGCAGTTCACTAATTTTATTTATCCTCAATTTACATAAACTATTAAGAGTGATTTCAATAAAATGCAATATTTTAAAATATCTTTCCCTGCACTCAGAAACCTCAGTTTCAGTTGGTTGGCAGGCTATTTTTATGACCCTAAACTATAAGAATGACACATTTAAATTTTTCCTTATTTCAGAAGATTTTTTTATAAAATTTCTATTGGAATGAACTTGTTTAGAATGCACAAAAATATCAACTTTTTCTAAAGTTTCTTAAGCTGTGTCAAAATTCATACAAACTGTCAAGAAATACCCATCATTTGTCAAAAGTGTGAACATGGTAGCCAAAAAGAAGATACGGTAAGTGAAGGATGGATTCTATTTCTGTAAGTTATTTTAATGATGTCTAATTTGTAGTATTCTTATAAGAACACTATATCAAACACAGCTTCTCTCAGAATGTTGCGAAGCATAAAATGACTAGTGATTAAGAAAGTTCTGTGTGAATATATATTTTAATCTATTTTCTGGGTTTGAAGATTTACTAAAATCTGTAGGTAAACTGAAGCTATGTTTTAAAGTTCTGATTGTATATGTTTGATTAAAAATAGAATTGAAACATTTCAGATAGTGTGAACTGTTCTAAGATATGCTGTAGTGTATATTCTACATTATTTATGCATGTAAAGGGGAAATTATACAATCAACTACATAGCAAAACAAATTTCCAAGGCACAGGTGTCTCCCTGGAGTTAAATGAGTTAACTAGTTTTGTTTCAGTATAGTTCTTGTTTTAGGATTCCCCCTCCAACATAAAAGTAATATTAAAGAACAAGAATCATATTTACAATTTGAGAAAGTTATCTTCACCTACAATAGAAATTTGGCATATAGAATATATTGTTAGAAATTTTTTTACTTCAAATAAAGCATATACAAACAGAATTTTTTTAAACCCTTGAGATCTTTTGGGGCTCATTAACATGAGAATTCTATACTCCTCTATATAAAATCAAAACAAAATTATTTTTAAAGTACCTATTTAGTGGGTATAGAGATACATTCCTATAATCCTAGCACTCATAAGGTAGAGGCAATATAATCAGAAGCAGCCTTGACTACATAGTGAAGCAAATTCAAAGCCAGCCTATGCCAAACAAAACCTTGCTATAAATGAAAACCTGCCAAAAAAGTAGAAGTTTCTTCTTAACCTCTCTCTCTCTCTTTATGTATGTATATACATACATATAATATATATATATACATATTCTGTGTAGGAGTAAAATGTCTGATACTTACTTTTTGTTTTTGTCTCTAAGACATAATTTATTTTAATGAAAATTAAAAAAATATGTATTTGATTTGTTAATCTCCTGAATGCTTGTTTAAGGCAAGAAAAACAAGCAAGTTTCACTCATGTGTCCATTGTGGAAATAATGAAGATGCTTCATTTCACATTAAAAATATACTATAATATTAAAAACAATAACAAAAATTCAATGCACAATTCAAGAGAATTTTATACAAAGATATTCATAGTATCTGTCTTTCATAAACCAGGTGATTATTTTTTCAGGGTAGGGAATCTGGGGCTTAAAAGCTACCGCCTGTCATTGGGAAAAGTCAGAGCAGGAATGAAGTGTTAACCTGATTAATCTTGCCATTTTTTTTTTTGGTTTTATGAGACAAGGTTTCTCTGTATTGTTTTGGAGGCTGTTGGTCCAGCCTGGCCTCGAACTCACAGAGACCCGCCTGCCTCTGCCTCCCGAGTGCTGGGATTAAAGGTGTGCGCCACCATCGCCCGGCTAACCTGATTAATCTTAATAAAAACCTGGAGTCAGATATTGGAGTAAAAGCTGAAAGATCAGAGAGGCAGAGCAGTCACCAGAGACTTCTTACCTCTCTGATTTCTCCCACCAAAAGTGCTGAGATCCTCTCTCCTCCCTGCCTTATCACTTCCTGTCTCTCTGTCCACAGTCTTCCAACCCCCTATGATTAACTAGTGGCTATTTCGGCCCTCTACCTCCAAGCAAGCTTTATTCGTTAGAACGCAAATAAAATATCACGACACAGGAACCCAAGGCAGGAACTAGGAGACAGGAATTGAAGCAGAGACCATGAAGGAGCACTGTTTACTGGCTTTGTCCCTCTGACTTACTCAGGCCCACTTATCTGGGGTGGAACTGCAATAGCAGGCTGGGCCCTCCTGCATCAGTACTTTGATACTTATCTTTCTATGACAGGTTTATTTCACTCAGCATAATCATCTCCAATTCTATCCATGTGGCAAAGAATTCTTTAGAATAACCCAATTTTTTCACATTTCTTTCCTTTTATACAAATATTTCTAATTGAGATATACATTTTTCCCAATCCCCTCCTCTCCTTCCCTCTCCCCTTTCACCCTCCCCCTGCTCCCACATTCCCAATTTACTCAGGAGTTCTTGTCTTTTTCCCCTTTCAGAGTGAGGTAACCCAGACCCAGAAAGACAAATATAATATACACTCACATATAGGTGGATATTAGACATAATGAAAAGAATAACGCTTTTTTTTCAGGCTCATACTGAGGCAACTGAAAATATTTCAGATAACATAAGTTTACTTTTCCATTGCCTTGATATTCAAATTATATTCCTGTATCAACCATACCTTCAAAATTTTCAATGATCTTTCCAGACTATTTAAAGTTGAGACTAGATGACAAAATTCAAATTTGGAGTGGAATTTGAATTTTAAACTTGTTTATCAAAGTGAAGCAACTGGTTCTGTGCATTCATTGGACCTCATGGACTATGAACTATTTCATATGCAATTTAGATAAAGAGTTTTGCTTCCTTGGGTTGGAGTTTTCCTTCCAAAATTTTCTGTAGGGCTGGGTTAGTGGACACATATTGCTTGAATCTAGTTTTGTCATGGAATATCTTGTTTTCTCCGTATATATATATATTCCTATTTTTGAATTAATGTATTATTTCCTTGATTACTTCCCTAACATAGTTTCATAATTTACTTACTATATATGATTTTACTATAATTTTCAGAAAAATACAGTGTGTGTAAATATTACTTGTATTCTATGTGAAAAACTCCAAAAGAACTATTACCCTGGAAGCCTTTTATTATTTCTTATAACATGCTAGTTAAAAACTGAAGTGTTACACTTCACTCAGTAGAATGTATTAGATTTCTGAGAATTAGAGATAATGTTGCTTAACACATTTCTAATTAACTGTTTTCACAGTTAAATTTCTTCCCATCAAATAATCTCTCAAATATTTTCTAAGCAAATAACTTCTTACAAATGTATCTCAAATAGGACACCTGCACATTTAAAGATAGTTAGAGAATGAGTACGATAATGATTCATTTCAAAGAATGGTTTACCTTTTCAGCTTAAATTTGACCATTCGCTCTTAACATCTGAGCCATCTTGTGCTCAATATCCTTAGCCATGAGGGAAATGCAAATCAAAACAACTCTGAGATACCATCTAACTCCCATGAGAATGGCAAAAATCAAAACCACTAATGATAATTTTTGTTGGAGAGGATGTGGATAAAGGAGAACACTCCTCTGCTGCTGGTGGGAATGCCAACTTGGGCGGCCACTGTGGAGATCGGTATGGAGACTTCTCAGGAAAATGGAAATCAGTCTACCACAGCATCGAGCAATTCCACTTTTAGGCATATACCCAAAAGATGTACACTCATACAATAAGGATATCTGCTCAACTATGTTCATAGCAACATTATTTGTAGTAACAAGAAACTGGAAGCAATCTAGATGCCACTCAACTGAAGAGAGGATAGAGAAAAATAAGGTACATTTACACAATGTAGTACTACTCAGCAGAAAAAAATGGAATCTTGAAATTTGCAGGCAAATGGATGGCATTAGAAGAAATTATCCTGAGTGGGGTAACACAGTCACAAAAAAGACAAACATGGTATGTACTCACTCATATATGGATTTTGGACATGGAGCAGGGGATTGTCAGCCTACAATCCCACCGCCAGAGAGTCTGGGAAGCAGGGAGGACCCTAAGAGAGATATGCCCTCCCTGATAAGAGATTGATGATTACCTTATATATCATCCTAGAACCCTCATCCAGTGGCTGACAAAAGCAGAGGCAGACACTCACAGCTAAAAACCGAACTGAACTCCTAGAATCCAGTTGCAAGGTGGACTGATGAGCAAAGGAATTAAGACCAGGTTGGTGAAACCCACAGAGGCAGGTGACCTAAACAAGGGGGACGGCATGGTCCCCAGACTGATGACTGAGAGACCAGCATGGGACTGATCCAGATACCCCCTCCCCCAACCTGGGTATCAGAGACGAGGCCTCGGTAATTTATGGGACCTTGGAGAGTAGATCAGTATTTATTCCTGTCATACAAATGGACTCTGGGAGCCCATTCCATATGGAGGGATGCTCTCTCTGCCTGGACACATGGGGAAGGACCTAGGCCCTGCCCGGGATGAAATGACAGACTGAAAATCCCTCATGGAAGGCCTTACCCTCCCTGGGGAGCTGAAGGGAGATGGAATAGGATGAGGGGTTGAGAGGAATGGGGCCTGGAGGAGGAAGGGAGAGAAAGGGAGCTGAGAGTAATATGTGTAAAAAGTTAAATAGAATATATATGTATATATATACATAAAATGTGTCCATTTGCTACCATATATCATGTGTCACTTCAGTCTATTAAAAGTTCATTAAATACTTATTTAGTCATCAATAAATCAGCAGGCATTTTATGTTTTAAATTATAAGCATGTCTTGAAAGAAATTTCAATCATGTCATGAAATGAACTTTTCTTACTACCAAACAAAACAAAACAAAAAAACAAACAAAAACCCAAAGACCTGCCCCTGTTTTGTGGGCTGGAATCATAACATATGTCCACACTTTAAGCTTCTTTGTGGCACGAGCATGAACTATATACAAAGTACGATCTATTATCTGGGGCTATAGATATGAGATATGACTTAGCTGATAAGAGCAATGGCTACTCTTATATAGAACCTGATGCCCTCTTCTGCTCTCTGACAGCACCTAGCATTCAAGTGGCACAAACATATAATACATGCAGGCAAACACACACACAAATTTTGTAATTTTTTAAAGATTCATAATCAGAAACAAAGGAAAGAACATTTTCTGCTTTGAAATCTGAAAATCCAGATGGGTATTTGTAAAAAGGCTGAAATTTATTGTGATAGACGTATTAATGAAGATGATGGGTAGGAAATTAATTTATGACTTGACAAGAAGTAAGAAATTCAGCAATAATAACCATTAAAACTTGTTTCTAGCATTGCTCTTTCGAATACAGACATCAGTCTTATGCTTTGGGGGACTTAATTCTTTTAGTAAAAATCAACAAGATGTATGACAGTATTTTAATATATTTCTATAAATGATAGACTAAACAGAATGTAACTGTGCTTTATAGTTCTTGTATTAAATTTGTACAAAGTAGACTTGAAAAGCAAGATATTGCTTATAAACTACTTGAGAAAAATTGACTCTATAGTCAAATGTTTATAATTCAGTCATGCTAAATGTGATGCTAAATATAAATACTACTGGCATAAATACATCTTAACCATTTCCACCAACAGGTAGACAGGAAATTCAAATTAGGTAGTCTTACTTGCTGACTAATTAGGTCCTCTGGAGATCAATATAAATGAGAGTAATTTAAAAGTAAGTTATCAATAGTTTTCAGCAAAGAAGAATTGATAGTACTCATTAACAGATGTATGTAATTCCTTGAATCTTGATTACACTATCGATTTACTTTAAATCATCTTTTCATAAGAAAAATGTGCTCCTAGAATCTGGTCATACTGCTTAATTTTTAAACAAGTTATCACAGTTAAATACATATTGTCAGTTTTAAAAGATACAGTGATAAGATAATGATAATTAAAAGTATTGTGTGTTTGTTTTCTATAAAAAGTCATTGCATGGATATTTTTCCATTTGCAATTAAAAATATAAATTAAATTAGATTTGTATAAATGAAATTTGTAAGTAAGTATGAGTCACTATATAAAATAGTCTTTTGATTTGAAAGTCAATGTGGAAATTCTTTAAATAGGTATGGATTTGTACTTTTCAACCACAAATCACTAAATATAAGTGGTCAATTAATTTAAGTGATTGAATATTTTCTTCATCCTTCTCAATCAATATGAACACTAGATGATAACAATTTCAGACTCATCTATAATTTTAAATACAATACTATAAAATATGTTTTCTAGTAAGAAGTTGCCAATCTCATATCCATTCATATAGCTCAGGAAATTGCATCAAGTAAGGGCTTATTAAAAATTTATTTCATAAGAAAACATTCACCAATTTACTCCCCAGTCATCTTTCAAAGTCAAAAAACAAATCTCCATAAGAGCTCCTCATGATCTATGTCGTCTTGCTCTGTATGACTCACTGCTACTCTTAACAACATTTTCAACACATCTACTGTCCTCATTCAATTGCTTTGCACTGTCAAGTATCACTTCATGTACTTTCCCTGTTCGTTTTTAATAGCGATTTTACTTAGATAATAGATCATGTTAAAACTGACATGCAATAAGAATACAAAATTATCGAGTTCCATGAGGCTCTGAAATTGTGGAAGAAATAGAAACCTCCAGAGAATTTGGTGTTTTCAGTGTGGTCATGTTTCTGCCAGCATCCTGCCACATAATGGCCATTTTACATTTACTGGCTAAAAGGTTTTGAAGTAATAGGGCAGATGCTCCAGGAAAAGCAGGAATTATCTCAATAAAACATCAAAAGAAAACTTTCAAGGAGAACTTTAGGGATTATAAATGGTCTGGAATAAAATCCAATGGCTGTCAAGATCCATGTTTAATGAAGGTTATTAGCAATGGAATAGACCATGTGTAAACACATAGTATAGAGGACTCAGAATAGAAAATTAAACTACTTTTTGTGATTTAGAAATTCATAAACTTTAGCTCATTTACCTAATGTATTGGTAAATGTATGTTCCATAGTAATACTTGCTTGAACCATTGTATTGACTATATATTCTTATGAGAACTCATGAGCAAAAGAACAAACTCATGTTTCCAATAGTATGAAATATAAACAAGAGAATCTATAATAGTTGCTTTGGTCTTATTTTAAATTGGGTCATACTATTGAGACTAATGTGGTGTGGAACTCACAAAGCAAGTGTTGAAATTATAGCATTGTCATCAAGTTTACACATAAGAATATGTAAGAATTCTTCTTAATTAAATTTGTATCTTGACTCTTATCTCCTGTCTACCTTTTCCCACCCTTTCCGTTCCCGTTTCCCCTGTTGAAGTATTTAGGTATGTTTTGTCACCCACTCAGTTTTCCTGTAACCATACATTTGAGTGATCATAGAACTATCCAAAGGAGCATGTTGGGCTCACCAATGTGCACACATTTAAATTTCCTGATGCCTTCTCTCCCAGAATCTATCTGTCAGTAGCCAGGGTTTCAAGAGAAAGAGCAATGCATTAAATGTAGCTATAAAAGAAGAAGCAAATTCCAAAAGATTTATTCAATCATGTGTTCCCTCAGCAACAATTACAATTATCGAGGTCAAAAAGTCATTTCAGTAAACTCAAATATTAGGGATGCCACTCAATATGTGGACATTTTATAGTGTACGTTTTGATTTGGAGACAACTGCCTTTAGTTGATATTAATCACAAGCACAAGGAAGCTCCATTTTTACTGACAGAAGATTATGAGTTTCTAAAGAAATGTAAGAAGAGAAGGGAAAGGGCAAGTTTAGTTATTAAAGAACAAAATCATGCTCAATATTGGATTAGAAATATGTTGCTTTGTCAACAATGAATTTATGTGTATGCATATAATATCACATTTAATAATGACTTAAACAGGAGCCTCTTAAGTTTTAAACCTTATACTTTAAGTGAAGTTTATACTATTAGTGACTTTATTAGCTCATTAAGATTTTAATAATTAATATATAAATCTAATTTGTACTACCAACTCTGTCTATTGACTGTTTGATCACATTTTAATACTTTACGCATCTTGGTTCATTAATGTTATTTTAGAATATCAAGATCCTTCCATGAACCCCTTTCTTAAAATATGTCCATGCTTTTTTATTTTTGAAATGAAAGAGAAGTGTTCAGATACAAATACAATTTTAGCCTGATTGAGTAGGACTCAAATAGGTCTCTACGGGTTCCTGTTTGAAATCCAGGCATAATCACAACATAAAGAGAATGATTGGAAGACTTCTGTGAGATGTTGGTTTCTTGCTACACAAGAAACACAAGCAAAATTGTCTAGATGAAGAGAAGAGTTTAAATAGACTTAGGTAGTCTATTAGTGTATTCTCCAACCCCGTGTCTTTCTGCAGTTTCTTGAAATCACAGCTGCTGCTCTAGCTGACCTTCATTATACTTTGGATAGTTACATTGACATTTCTCCTGGAAAACTAGCTAAAGCACAAATTTAGAAAGCCCAGACATGGCAAATTGAGCAAATTTGACAACTAAGCCCGGGCACTGACACTGTGGGTGTTAAAAATGTTATTTGAGTTATGCAGTTTAGTCTCTTGAGACCAGGCAATAACCAATTATGGGCCAAAGGCTTGAATGGCTGATCACTGTCTGAAAACATGATGAGAAAGTCGGAAGGTGAAACAGGTTTATCCCATTTTCCCCATTCCAGGTATATGTTGATTGAAATATTGAGATTTAAAAAGCTAACATAGAGCTCTGATCTAATCTTTGATATTTCCTGTTTCTTGTCTGCAAAGTTGCTCTTTATAAACTATGGCCAGTGAAAATACAAAGACACAGAATAGTCTACTCACTAATGATTATTTTAGACTACTTGGCAAATAGAATTTTGAACACTGACAAACAGAAACATCAAGATACTCAACAGCAGAAAAAGAAATGAGAATTTTACACATCACCACCAAAACAACTAACTGCTCTCTGGTACCTGACCCTGCTTGTTCTCATCTGGTGACTTTGAACCTGCTTCTCTGCTTTGTTAGAAGGCTTTCTCTCCCACATTGCTGCTAGTGAAATGATAACTCCTATTTTAAGTACAAATCAAAAGTTACCTCACCAATTCTTCTGGTTGGGATAGTTATGCCCTATTTTGCAACATATGGTACAGATATCAATTATTGTTCACTACTGTGGTATTATTTATATTTGCCATAGTCTCCTTAAAATGTGGTGTTCTTAACTATTTTTGTACCATGACTTCTCTTGGCAACCACTGAAACACATGGAACACTTCCCACAATTTTTTAGAGGGACAAAATGAAAATAAAAGTACATAGTATATATAAATTAAATCAATTATAATGCAATATAATTAAGAAATTGATATTGAAATCAAATGTGAAGTTCAAAGTATATTGACAGGAACACAAATTGTCAATTAGTGTATTAATCACTAGTACATATTATTCTGTGATCTTGCCGAAGTATGTACAGAAAAACTTGTTATCAATAAGAAGTCTGAGCCATCAGCCAAACAGGTTTTAACTAGTATAAGCCTCTGTGTGTTTATTTGGCACTAAATGCATGAAGGATGGGGCAGGACAGAAACTTCCATAAAAAAAAAAATACTAGGGATAAATTCACAGCTATCACCATCTCAGATCTTGCCTTATCGCCATGCCATAATTTGAAAGTTATGCTAACTGCAATTACAGGCAGTAAAAATAAAGATGCAATTTCTTCTATTACTTTATGGATTCCAGATTAGGAACATTTCATTTTTACTGTGCAAAAATCAACAGCAGAATTTTTGACATCTTCACAACTGTCTTGAAAAACCAGAAACCTTGGCATAACCTGAACATGTTGAATGGCAGCTGAGTTGTGTACTAAGGCTCATTTTCCAATTTCATCTCAGCTATTATTACATTACAAATAGCGGTAAAACCTGATATGTCTTTATATGAGAATTGTCATGTAATCATAATTAAATTTTAATATTTATTGAATATAAATTTGGTAATTTTTATCAGATTATACTATACATTGAACTATGTGTATTCTTTAGTTTATACATAGAAGCATAAACTTAAAATGAAAAGGCAAGCTTATAAGCAATCTGTAATTGTTTCCCTTTTCCCCCTTTTCTTACTAAGTCATGATTCAGCCATAAAGATTGCAGTGTGGTTGGAGAAAGACCTTTATATTCCACATTATAACTAAATAAGCTAATGCTCTCTTAGTAGAAGCTAAGCAAGTATAACAACTACTACTGCAGAATAAGAGATGGGAAGTATTACTAATCTCTGCAGCTCAGATGGGATGTTTTGTCCTCAACTACATAAAGAGACACACAGAAAGGAATTCAACTATTAAAGAGTGAAGATGAGAAAATAGCGTCTGCTCTGCAAAACTTAGCTATATCTCTGTGACATTAAGAAACTTGCCTAGAGATAAATAAAGCTTGGTAGTAGTGCACACAGGTTCAATCCATAGCATGAGAACAAAAGAAGAAAGGATGAGAGTAGGAAAAATGAAAAAGAGAGAGCCATGTATATACAGTAGAAAATAAACAACTGTCATTTACCTATCTCCTAATACACTGATGCCTAGTATCATTCATATACAACAATAACTTGGAGCATTGTTCTCTTTTCACCAACGTTATTGTATTTTTGAAGGTCTATCAAAGAAGCTCAGGTTGTCTTTGGGTGTACCATGTATCCCAGGCTTGTCTGAATTTCCTAAGCCGCGTATTTCTGTTTTCCAAATGCTAGGATTACAGATATTCCTGTCTCAAGGATTTATATTTGGAATAATACTTGGTATAGGTACAGGTGATTTATGTATGCTTGACAATTTGGTAAAATTTGAGGGTAAAAACTGATGAAAGGCACAATTTATTTTAATGCATGCTAGTAAACTAATTCTAACACTAATGTGAGTTCATATATTAGTCATAAAAGTGACTAAATAAAAATATCTAGACCATTTGACAAATACATATTTAAATGAATATGTTATATACTACTGGTACATAATGCTACACAAGGAATATAGTTATTCTCACATTGTAGAATTAAAATGAATGTTTTATTACTCCTAAAAGCTTCTAAATTCAGAAAAGTTCAAAGAGATTTTACAATAGCATACTGCTGCTTATCACCATTAGGGCCTTTAATAAATAATTGCTTGAAGTAGGAAATGGGCTTTTAGTAGTAAAATTTAACAGGATAAGTGTATATACAGTAGCCTACTCTTCTTTGAGTTAAAATAAGACTTTTACCAAAATATGATTAGACTCTTACAATGTAACCCTGCTAAAGTCATGATTATATACACCATTAACCCCAAATTTAATCCACCTCATAAAGTTTTATTTACATAGAAATTCTTTCATTGCAGAGAACAAATAAAGCATATACTTTCAAACTTTTAAAATTAACAGCATTAAGTACCATAAAAACAAAGCAGTGTAGTAGACACAGTCCATTACATTATTATACCTAATTATTATACATATTATACTGAATCACTACTTTTGTTTGGGATCTTTGTTAAAATTTTAATTTATTTATTGTACATATCTGTGTACCTGAGTACATGTAAGTGCACTGTGTGCTTGCAGGTGCCTGTAGAGGTCAGAAAGGGGCACCAGATGACCTGGATTGTAGAATTGGGTGATTGTCAGCCACCGTATGGGTGCTAGGAACAGTAATCTGGGCAAACTGCAAGAGCAGTAAGCACCGTTAGCCACTGAACCATCTTTCCAGCCCCTGTTTTTGTTTCTGAGGAAGGATTTTGCTTTGTAGCTGAGATTCACCTCCTCATGTGTCCCAGGTTCTCCTTAATATTCAGTCCTTCTGCCTCAGTATCCTTAGTGCTGAGATTTCAAGCCTTCATCAGAATGATTTAGTCTAATCAGTCCTTTGCTATCTGAATCAAAAAGCAAGTACTCATCAAGTTAACTATGAGATGGATTTTAGTGAGAAAATCTTAGAGTTCCTAGTCCTTGAACTAAAAATTTCACGTAAAAAGAAACATTAATTGTTATTTATTTTTGTTCTTGTTTTTCTAGAAAGTAAGAAAGACAATTGCAAAGCAGGTATCTCAAAATATGAAACAAAATCATCATTCTTGCCAAAAGAATCTTCTAGCATCTGTTGCAACACAGAACCATTATAATGCAATTAGACAGACTAAGGACCAGATGCTAAGGAAGCAAAATATAAAATATGAAGCATGGTATTATTTTGGTTAATGAACTTTATTCCAAATGTTACAGAAATGTCTCATGAACTTTTTCCCCAAAAGATTGCTTGTCACATGTACATATTGCATTTTAACATGATTTCTTTTTAATCTAATAAGAAAAGCAGATTCTCTCACACAAAACATTTAGAAGTTGCAAAATGAGTAAACCAGTCAATTACACTAGTAGATTAGTAACTTGGCAATAGAGATAATTTCAAACACACTTCAAAACAGTAGGGGTTTGGTTCTACCATAAATGCCATATAGTAATAGAAAATATGAAAATTACATATTTTTAGACATCTTCAGTTCTGAGGATGGCTTAGTAGGTAAAGCGTAGGCTTATTATCAAAAAGATCTAAGTTTGTTCTACAGAGCCCATGTCAAATCCAGAGCATGGCATCATGCTTTTATACTCTCAGTGATAGCAAGATGGGAGGAGTATACTAGCAGATTTCTAGAGTTATATGGTCAGCTAATCTTACTTACTACACAAAGCTCCAGCACAATGAGACATTTTGTCTCAAATGTTGAAAGGCAGCAGATGAATGATATCTAAATTTGTCCTCTTCACTCTGCACACATGTCCACAGACATACACTGAACATGCATGATACACACATGAACACATACATAGAATTAAAAAATTTTAAATGAAGCATTTCTTGGCTAGTGTTCCAAACTTGGTATTATAATATAATGATAATGTACATAAATATAATATTGAAAATAACAATTAAAATACTACTGCAAAAGGCAAATAAGTAAAAGTTAAAACACTTCATTGCATTCATAACAATTTATGACCAGACACTCCAATGAATTAAATAAAGAATTAAAAAGGAAAGACACGACTGGCCATAGGTATGGTGGAGGAGAGAGCTTATTGTAGATATAAGGGAAGTATAGCTAGAGGCAGGAACAGGGACATCTGGGAGAGTCCAAAGTGAACAAAACCCTGGCCTGGGTCCTGTGAGGAGTTGGGAGCCGGGTTTGATACCAGAAGAGTAAAGGGTAGACAAAAAAGGGCAGGGTAACCAAAATGGCTGGATTATATAAGTAAGGACAACTGGAGGAAAGGAAAACCCACCCTCTGGGCTACAGTTTGGGGAAGGGAGCCTGGATGCCAACCATAAGCTGTAGCAGATAGGGACTGAGAGATGCTGGAAGAATCCAGCAGCCAGCTGTGCTTTGGTATATTAAATAGACACCTCAGCTGTTTGTCTTGGCTTTGAGACACAAGCAGAATAAGTTTCAGAAATCTCATATATGGACTAAAGGTCATAATTAATTATATCCTGTACTCTATACTGAAATTTTTCTATGACATACCTTAAGTTCTTCAGTAATCTCACCATAAAAACTGATAAACCAGCGAAGCAACGGGTACAATAACTAATTTAATTGTGATAGTTGTTTCACTATATATAATTACAAATATCATTCATTTATCAGGTCCATCTCACCAAGGCTAACAGCATTATTTTCAGTTCACACTTTGTTCAATTAGTCACTTCTTCCTACTTGAGTCTTGAAACAAGCGGCGCTGAGAAACAGGGTCCTTAGATATGAAAACCAAGGCCCACTGTGCAAGAATTAATTGCTGCAGTGGTAAGAGTCCTGATATTCTTTTGTTATTGACCCTCTAGAGCTTTTGTCATGTGAAAGCTTCCAGGGGTAGGTCAGAAGGTATACAGTGCTCACACACAAAAAGAACGATCTGAACTCAAACTCACATGTACCATTTCCCTGGTATAATCTTACTGTGTTTCAACACAAGCAGGAAGGATGAAACAGTCTCACTCTCTCAGCCCTGACTGCTTTTGAAATTTAGACAATTCAGGTCATTAGTCATAGAGTCCTAAGGGGGTAGAGTATGCCTGATTCAACACTACCAAAGCCAAAAGCTCTCTAACTTGCATCCCTTCCTTGGCTGAGGATATCAGATGTGTTCAGGTTGAACAGATTCAAGACTCTCACTTGAGTAATTTTAATAAATGCAACAGTCTGAATAGTAATTGGTTATTTAATAATCCTGTTTGCAGCGCCAGTATAAGCTTGTTTCACTCTTAAGCCCAGAACAGGACCAACTGCCTTAGATATTGGTATATAAAAAAAGAAAAAATCTTCTGCGTATGAGCTTTAAAGTCAACCTGATGTGAAATCCTAAAGTACACTTAGAAAAAGAATGGATTAGTGATAAAAATTAATGAGAAAACTGAAAGTATCTGAAATGGAATACCTTTGGCATGTGATATCCTGATATGTTATCCTCAAAAGTTCCTTTCAGTTAGGTTTTCAGAGAAGTTTCTGCCTAGCTTTTCTTGTACCATGGGTATTTTATTATCAAAACCAATTTGTCTATTAGTCATTGTCCCACATCCCTTTTCATATCAAAATTTATTCATTTATGACAATATATACAGTGGTATTGTATTTACCTTCTAGGTTTATAATCATGCTTTTTGGCTATCACCAAGACCTTCCTACTACAATTACTATTATTGCCAACTACAACTTCTTCACACACTAATCTGGTCTTTAATATTCATATCATTCACTTCCATTTTACTTGTTATCTACTTTGATACATGATTTAACTGGACTCTGGTTGACTACTTGAGTGTCACATGCAAATAAAAGCTTCACAGCTATTATTTCTGATCTTTGTATATGAATATATGTGTTACACATTTATGTATGCATTGCACTACAGATATTTATAAAACTAGTTTATATCAGCATATTATAATTAGTTGCATACAATTGGCAATAACTGTACTTCAATCATAATAAATCTCTTAAAGGTTGTGGAAAATATACATATACAATCAAATAGACAATATATTAGTGTAGTATACATATTCTATAAACCCAAACCAATAATTATAACTTCTTTCTTCTTTCTCTAATTGTCTGCTTCTCTTTTCTAAGGAAACACTGCCATAGACTATATGTCTCCATAAATCTTCACCTTAATACCACTCCCATTTTTTTCAGAATGGATCCATCACAACAATACCATGTGGCTGATAATAGGCAAAATACAATATATTCAATGATGATCATACCACACACAGAAGAGTTGAACAGGGGATTCTTTGCAGAAACAATGTCAAGAAAGGAATAGCATTTGAGAAATTAGAGCACCTGGATATGAATGAAAGTGTAATAAGTGTACAAAGGAGAGGTAATAAATAGGTATGAATATAGTCTGCATCTTGGTAAAGATACTGGTTGTATCAAAACAATAATGTCTTTAACAAGGGGTCAATAAATTTGAAAGATAATTCTGGAATTTTGTGTGGAGAATTTAGCAAGTAGGAAGGAGTTAAAAATCACAAATAACATGAACAAGTGAGTAGAGAGCACTGAAGTGAATACATTTATTTAGATTTGAAATCCAAAATATGGTGACGTGTATCCAAATTCTCTGTTGTTCAATGATCCTCATGTTCACATATTGGGGTAACTGGCACATAGTTTTATATCATATTTTTATATCATATTTTTAGCTTTTCAGGGCCACAAAGTCATTCCTTGCTTCCTTTTTTTTTTTTTTGGTTTTTAGGAGACAGGATTTCTCTGTATTGTTACAGAGGCTATCAGTCCAGCCCGGCCTCAAACTCACAGAGATCCGCCTGCCTCTGCCTCCCGAGTGCTGGGATTAAAGTTGTGCGCCACCACCGCCCAGCTCCTTGCTTCCTTTTTACTTATTAAACAGATTAAAGTTACCCTGTCTGCATTCCCTCCCACTGTAGGACACATGAGCCAGTTAAAGATGGTGCTGAGGGGAAGTCAGATGGGCAAGGCCTGAGTTTTTTCCAAAAAAAAAGATGATTGGTTGCCTAGATCGAACCACTGCATGAACGGCTTGTGTTCACTAGGTAAAGCATAGGACACCTAGGTGCATGGTAGGCTGACCTTTAAAACCATTGGCTGGCTGTTTTCCCCACTCTGAGGATTTTTTCTTGAAAAGGTGCTTGCCATGGGACAATAAATGAGTCCCTGATTGACTAGACTCCCTACTGCATCAGATTGTCTCTCGGATTCTTGGAGGTTGGGGAACTGGTAAGCAATGCACTTACACTTTCTTGGACCCAGTTCAGCCTTCTGTAGTTGGGTTAAGACCCTGCATCCCATCACTTTCCTTCTTCTGCATCTTAAGTTTCTTGGCTATAACTAATCTTCTGCATTTCATCACATCAGCTACAGCTACACATAGAGATTTTAGAAAGCACGAAAAGGGAGATACAGTAAGACTAAGAGAGGAAAGAGGCAATAAAGTGTGTAATAGTAGTACGCATGTGGCTACTGGGGACAAGTGTGTTGCAGTGCCACTGTTCAACTTTGAAAGTCTGTGAGGAGTACCACTCACAACAGTCCAACAAAAAATGAAGTGGTTAGGTGATTGTTTCAAGGGCTCCCAAGCTCTAGTGATTAAGGGTCTCCTCTTGTGGCTTTAGCATCCTCTTTTGGTATATTCTGGATAAATGTGGCTTGCAGTTTCTATGGAGTCCAGAAATAGAATGAAGCTATGGAAGGCCATGCTTCCCAGAGTATTCTATATTTTTTGAATTTAATACCATTAACAAAACTAAATATACTTCTAAAGAAACAAATAAACAAAACCCAAAACAACAACAAAACCTACGAAACAAAACCTCACAGACCATTAAGAATAGGCTAAATAGAAATTTCTGAACCACAAATGCTACTTATATTTCAAAACTACTGTTTAGAGATTCTTTCTTTACATGTGCTATATCTGGCCTTTGAAATAATCGTGTTTTAACATGTTTTTTGCTCCATTAAAATGAATAGAAATATTTTCAGAGTTCTGAAAACATCTAAGGTAAGTGTTTTGGAAAACTCGTAAGAATCTGTCAGTATTTTGGTAAATATTATTAGATGCATAAATATAAACAAATTCAAACATCTCATCTGCCTGGTTAACAAAAATTAATTTACTAACTATAATGGCACATGTGGCCTACCATATTTTTAGTAAGCTTTAGTTTACAATTGTGATTACAATACATTTAAGTCATAGACTTTCTTGAATAAATGATGTTTTCTACTGTATATATTAATGTGCAAACTCATTGCACTCATTTAAATTCAATTTATATTCATATTGTTTCAATAAAACGGTACATATCAAAATCTCACATGTATCCCTTACACTTGTATAATTAGCATATAATATTAAAACAATCATTAAAGATATTTTTCGGTGTAATAAGTAAAGACAGCTAGCCACTATAGATAATTTAATAGTTTATAACTATATTGTGAGAACTTTTCCTCATAGTTCTTTATGTAGGGTATTTTTGGAGAAATCACTGTTGATCATTTTTTAATTGCAAAAAGATTTTTATAGATTTTCATGATAATTTAGTGAGAACATCTATATCCCTTAGTCATTTTTCAGTACACAGGCATACTCCCTTCACTTTCAAAAAATATTTACATAAATAATTTTCAAAATTACTTAAGTTTAATTAAAAAGAACTTTTCCACAGGTTTCTAAATTTTAACTTGAGTATGCTGTTAAGCAAAGCAGAACCTTATTTCTGCTTCTGGCAACTTTAAAATTTTCTGGGATGATCTTAACAAGTTGTAACCTCTTCTGTTTCTTTCTCTGATCTCTCTGCCAATATACACAACATTTTGCATAAAATGAAACAACCACTGAATTTGACTGACTGGAAAAAATATTCACCTATTACAGCTTCTTTCTTTTTCCAGTTCTCACTTTAATTACAAGTGCTGGACCCAAACAATACATAGAGAGAGATGTGTGTGTATGTGTGTGTGCGTGTGTGCATGCACGCATGTGTGTTCACATGTTATATATGTTATGTACACATGTGCACACTTGTATACACACATGTGTGTATTGCTGAAGAGATGATTTCTTCCTTTCCATGAAGAAACAGAAAACTGGCCTGTCATGGTGGCACATGTCTTTAATCCCAGTGCTTGGGAGGGAGAGGACCATGAATTCATGAACAGTCTGATCTATAAGGCAAGTTTCAGGCTAGCAGAAGCTACATCGTAAACCATGTCTCCAAAAAAGAAAGATGTTTAATTCTTTGGAATAATATTCTGAAATGCTTAAAGTATAATTAATTGCAGCTCTTATCCCCACATCTATATGATGTGAAACTTGACTGAATAATAAACATGAACTTTAAAAATCCAATAAATAAAATAAAAATGAAAAGAAAGGAACGGAAAATTGGAAAGGTGAATAGATGGTTGTATAAAGAACATCTCAAGTGAGTTTTCGATGAAATTCAACGTTAATAGAAATAAACACAACCCAAAATGATTGTAGTTCTCACATTCAATTGTCTAAAAGCTATCAAATAAAATGTCATAAACTTTATTCAGTTGGATCATAAGTAACAACATTAAAAGTAAAACTCTTACCTTTTTTTCCAGGAAAATTTGTCTTTACTCATTGATACTTTTATTTAAGTTAACTACAGAATACCCATTATGATCCATCCATGGATTAATTGCTAAATATTCTATGGTGGTAGACAAAGTTTATAGAACAGTACTGTATCAATGCCTCTTCTAAAATTTATTCCAAAGGACCTTAAAATAGTCTCAAGGAAGGCTTTATTTTAATAAGTAAACCAATATTTAGTAACACAGATAAGTATTATGCTAGTAACACAGTTTCATTAATCATTAAAGGGAAATTTATTTTAAAGATGAGCTCACCAATATGCCAGGCCAAAACAAATGATTCTAAGCATCACCACCAAGTCAATCAATTGAGGTAGTATTTGAATGAAGACGGCATAGAAATGCCATCAGGAACTATGGTGGTTTCAGAAGTATGTGCTAAGACTGGTCAAAAGAAAATAGACAGAAAAACAGAAGTAAATGACAATGCTTCTTTAACATGTTTAATTGGGGAATTTGAAAATGTCATTGTAATAAAACTGTCTGCCTCCTTAAAGATCTATGCATTCCTTACCCTAAGATATGAATACCAAAAATATGAATATCTAGATTATATTCCATTAGAAATTATGCATTTGATATAAATTATGTACTCCAGTATAATACATCAAAAATTTAAACTTTACTGAAAACAATGGGCAAAAATTAGTGAGTGTATATTCTTAAATGAACAGCAAAAGTATAATTTTTGAATCATTGTCTTTAGGTATCAGTATCTTAAAGTTTTGTTTTAATTTTTTATTATTATTTTCATTTCAAATAGCTTGTTTTACATGTCAATCCCAGTTCCCTCTCCCTCCCCTCCTCCCATACCCCTCCACCATCCCCTCCAGCCTCCCACCCTATTGCCAATTCCTTCCACATAGGGGATATCTAGAGTCTGTCATTTCACTCAGGGTAGGGTCCAGGCACTCCCCTAAGAGTCCAGGCTGAGAGAGCATCCCTCTTTGTGTTATGGACACATGATGTCTGTTTGTATTCCAGGAATAAACACTGATCCACTGCTCAGGACCCCATAGGTTGCCCAGGCCTCCTCACTGACACTCACATTCGGAAGGTCTGGATTAGTCCCATGCTGGCCTCCCAGCTGTTGGTCTGTGGTCCAAGAGCTCTCCCCTGTTCAGATCAGCTGTCTCTGCTGGTTTTGCCAGCCCATTCTTTGCCAATTTGCTCATCACTCCTCTCTCTCTGTCACTGGGTTCCTTGGGTTCAGTTCAGTGTTTGACTGTGGGTGTTTGCCTCTGCTTCCATCAGTCACTGGATGAAGGCTCCAGGATGGTTATAGACATCAAGTTCATTATCAGGAATGGGCATTTGGGGTGGTCTCTACACTATTGCTTAGCTTGCCAGTTGGTGTCATCGCTTTAGATCACTATGGGGCACAATGGTGCCTGATCTGTCTTCTAACCTATGATTCCTTCTTCCCCCTATTCTACCCCCCCACTAAACATTCCTGTTCCCCCATGACCTACTCTCTCTTCCTCTTCTCCCCCTCTCTTCTTCCCAGCTCCCACTCCCTCCCCACTAAAACATTATAATTAGTAAAATATTTGTTCTTGTCATCAGTTGGGGGTCTAAACTGTGTCATCAGTAAATTGAGTTGGAAATCCTACAGACACAGAAAATGAGAGTGAAGTGCAGCACAATTTAAGTACTCATATAGTGCACAGATCATGCTTTAACTTATTTAAAAAGTAAGGAAAATTCGTACTTAGGGAGGAATTGCAAAGCATTAGAATCAAAGGAGTCATTAAAAATTGGCCTCACCCTCCCTGGGGAAAGATGTGGGGATTGGGCTGGGGGTGAGGGGGGTGGGGGTGGAGCTGGGAGGGAGAAGGGGGGAGCTGAGATAGACATTTGAAGCATGCATGTTTCTAATTTAAATAAAAAAGAAAAAACAAAAGCAACAAAAAAAACAAAAAAATTGACTCTATACATATTTGAAACTTAATTATCAACTTTTCGTTTCAGTCAACAACAGTTTCACTGTTAAGTAAATGTACTTGTAATTTCAACTGGAATGTAGCTTCCTGAAAATGTATCCTGTGTTTTGAAAAAATATTAATAGACTGTATGCTTCAATTTGGGAAGGAATGTGTTTATTTTCTTGTACACTGAGAAACTTTTCCAAATGCTGCATAAAGAGAACATGGGTGAGGAATCCGAAGACTGCTTGCTGTCTGTTCTTAGGGTAAGAACATTCTTTTCTCTTCTTTGGCATTCAATAGCATCACCATTTTCTGAGCAACTCGTTAGAAATGTAAATGTAAGTGTGGGGGTGGGGCCCAAGATGTTGTATTTTAATAAGGCCCCACAGGTTTTTGACACCAATCCTGGGTAACATCCACTGCTGTCATGCCTCTTTTACTAGTGTTTATGTGAAGATTAGAGGAGGAAACCATGGCACAGGGATTTAAGGACAATAGTCAAACAAATAAATAAATCAAGGGCTCTATATACATAATTTATTAAATAGACGTACATTTTTAAAACATATTTTTCTGTCTATTTCCTTCTTAGCTGCTACACGTATTTGGAGATAATCTCAGCAATGTCAGCAAGCTTGGTGGCATAGTTCAAGCTGTGCGGGTTCAATAAATAGGTCGGCAAACATTGCAAATCAACAGAGCTTTTGATGAAATGTCAAGCAAGACAGAGCTTAGCTATATTTTGCTCAGCTTGAACTCATAAACCATTAGCTGGCCTCTGTATTTCCAGGACAGTTTGCCTGATAAATAAAACAGAAATATTAGGAATATTTTTAAAGCTTAGAATGATATTAATAAAGGCAATTTGTAAGTAAGAAAAGTCAAATGAAAGACGAGGCTACAAAAGTAGACTGTTTCTTAAAAAGAAATTTAGAGAAAAGTTAAGATCCAAAAAGATTTTAAAGTTTTGGCTAACTTTTTTCCACAAAAGATGTTCCCCATTATTAAAGGCAATTTTAAGTATTTAATTTTAACTTTTTAATCTCATACTCCCTCAAAAAAGACTATAAATCTATACAGGTATAGAAAAAAATTGCCAAAATAAGAATCTATTTAAGTTTTATAAAGTAATATAACTTGGAATTTAATATACTTTAGGTATATTGGTTGTATTTAATGACAAAATATCTATGTTAATTTAGAGTTTTAGGATAGTCTACAATATAAAAACTATTATGATTAAGCAGTATATCCTTTATCTCACTTGAAAACTATCATTTAATAATAAAGTTTGGCTTCTTAAGTCATTCTACATTTCAGGTAACTAGAAAACCTGAAATTATTGTTTATAATATGTGACTTAGTTTGATTCCTAATGTATATGTTTGAATGTATGTACATTACTATTCACAAAAATCCTCATTCTTTTTATTTTATTTCATATATAACGTCTTGAAATATATGTATATATAATATATGTATATATTTTATACACAAGTACATGGATAGATATATTATGTACCTATGCATGAAAGACATTTCTATTGTTAGATGAAAATACCTTCACATTGGTTTTCTAATTAGTTTTATATCTGTAGAAGTTTACTTTGAAACAGAAGTACTATTGTTCATTAATTCAGATCTGGATCATTATTTTTATGATATTCTTACTAAAAACAATTTTACAATCCTGAAGAGGAAAGTTCTTAATAGCTATAGCCTTAAAAGTAGGATTTTGGTTTCTTCTTATGTCAGTGATTAGATCTTTCTATAGGTCACTGATGTCAAATTCCTGCCTTTAATGCTTTACAACAAAAACCCCTATTTAACTTTTATAGAAAGACACATCAAACAGGAGTAATTCAAATACATCCCAGAGGCTGTAAATTGACCAAAAGAGTCACCTTTAGAGAAGCCTGTTTCCAAATGCTTGTGGCATTTATCATTCTTCTGAATGGCTGTTCATTTATCTGCAGGTTTTACTCACCAGAAGAGACCTCAGCCATTTCAAATTCTGCGGAGGCTGGTGACACCTTCATAGGAAAGCTTTGTGCTGATTTCCCTGTTGGTACTTTTCTCTTACACATTCTAGGGGGTATGACAAACCTGGAGGTAGAGTCATAGGCAACTCAGAGAAAGTAGGGTCATAATCTCTAACCAGCCTCACACCAGCGGACAAACGCAGAGCCCTTCTGCACCTGTTTCTTCCACTCCATTTGCTGTGAATAGTGAGATATTCTTCACAGATTCCTTCACAGACAGCACTTTGCACACACTCCCCTCTCACAGCAATGGTTTCTTCCCTCACAGGCTCAATCTACCTGATTACGTTCCCCTCTAATCAGTAACCTCAGTTCCTCCTGTAATAACTGTGTCAGCTGCTTTATATAGGATTTCTCTAAGACTCAGGCATCACTGGAGACGAGGAATAGAAGAGCTGATTATTATGAGGGCACCTGTATTTTTGTCTAGTCTTCATGTGAACTTGACAGTGCACACTCATCTATGTAAACACCTTATTGAGAGGGAAGCAGAAAGGCAGAATCTTAAAAAAGAGACAGGACTCTTAAAGTTATGCACCTGTGTGATGCTATGAGTAGAAGAAATAAATGTATCTTGACATCCTGTGACAGCATTAAAAGACAAAAAGATTGCTTGACATTCAACTATCTTCCTCCACATAGACCTTTGGAAAAGCTATTCTAAAATCTGAAACAAACTGAAATGGAACACAAGCCACAGCACAGGAGGTGCTTCTTAAAAGCAAATGAGGATTATTTAAGATTGAAGCTAAAATCTATTCATGTAAAACTAGGGTATTTTAAAAATAAAATAAAATAATCCATGTAACTTACTCAGAATTTTACTTGAATTTAACCTTGGCCAGAATCATATTTCTTAAAAACACAGAATTGTCCCAGCCTTTTCTAATGAATGTTTACCCAGATCAGATTGGGGGGTGGGGAAGGAGGGGAGGGACAGGGAACTGAAAGTGGCATGCGTATAAAAAGTTAAATAAAAATATATGAAAAAAAAGACTGGAGTGGATTTTCAGATTAAAAATAAAACTCTTAATTACATCAATCCCCATCTGATCAAAACATGAAAAATATTTTTTCAAGTGCTTCATTAAACTTACACTAAATAGTGCTGTCATTATGTATGTTTTCTCTAAAGAAAGGTATTAATATGATTGACATTCACATAAAGAATCTTAGAGGTAGAGTTGGCATTTATTTCCTCTTAGTGGTCTCAATGACCAACATAGGGGACTGACAAACAGTAAGTGCTCCATAAGTATTAGTTAAAGCAAGCAAAACCATACAATATACAATTCGACTGTCATTCCCACAGATATTTTTCAAAAGTCAAGTTCTGTACTTACTTAATTTTGACGTAAGCCACAATTATATAAGGCTGTGAAGAACACCTAAAATCTTATTGTTTCCATAAACATAAAATATTTGCCTATTATAAGCATGTGATGTGTTGAAGTATGTTAAAATGTGACTGATGTTTTTTTCTACCTTGCTTCTGTTTCATTCTCCATTTCCAGATGCAGAAATTTCCTTTGGAGAGAACAAACAGGAGGTATTGGTGGGGAAAAGCTCATTAATCGTGCCACATCCCCTTGCCTACACAGAGTACTGCATCCAAATTACAGAACTAAAGAAACCTTGTAACATGAGTGTATAATTAGCATTGCTGCTAAGTGAATGGAAATGGAGGCTGCCTAACTTAATTAACTGTAATCATTATTCATTGTCATCCTGCTTAGAAAGATTAGTTGAGGGTATTTCTTCTGTGGTATTGCATGAGGCATTTCTAGTTCCCTCTTAAATGTATAAACAATTACAATACAGAGATAGAATTGTCATAACTATTCAATCAGATATAAACTTTTCTAGGAAAACCTTAGTAAATTTTATATATAACTTAAGTCAGCAGAATATACATAGAGGGAATATATTTTGTGAGGCTAAAGCTAAATAATGAAAGAAAACAGTTAATTATGAAGTTAATGACTTGAAGAGAAAAATAAAAGGAATTCTATATAGGAGTTTATGCAAAAAAAACTAATTTGGCTAAGGAATAGGAAATAATAGCTTAAGATCTAAAATGCAAGTTTAAAGGTAATAGTCAGATACTGTGGCACTGCTGCTTACTTTACAACTACACAGCTATGTAAGATGCCCACATTGTTTTCAAGGACATGTGGCTAAGGAATATTTTCTTATGCCCTATCTGTTCAGCAGAAGACACCTGCATTGAATTAATACAAATCACCAAGCCATGCATACCCAAGTCCTTTCATTAATTCATGAAGATGCAGGTATTGAATGAACTTTGTTTCATTTGACTTCTGTTCATGAGAGCAGAAAAGAATTATAGAAACTGTTTACTACCAGGGGCTTATGATTAATGAGGATTGTTAGTTTCAGGCCTGGGTATTTTCAGGTGTTAGTATTTCAGTAATCTTTGCTTCAACCCTACTGTGTTGCCATCATTTTGACTAGTCTGTTTCACAGACAAAAAGCCCAGAGACCCAAAAAGTATTCCTCCATGCTTTCTAATTAGAAATGGCAATGAATCCAGTTCTGTTCACCTTCTTAATCAGCATGTCCAAAAAGGCTAGTGTGCACACATATCACCTAAGTACCTTGGTAAAAATAGATTAAAAATCAATAAATTTAGAGAAGTTTGAATTTTACTTTGTCAAGTTCCTACATAATGATGTCGTAGTCTATGGATCACATATTAGGTAGCCAGACCCTAGCTGTGTAGTCCTCAAATTCTGATACCAAAATTATACAGTGTACTTTGAAAATCCCAATAAAATGCCCAAGCTACATTTTGAAGCAATGAAATCATTATCTGTTGGTGTGTGAGATAAGCAGCTTTAATACATAACCATGTTGGAGAACCTGTACTCACACATTTGTTGCTGGCAAACTCAGGGTGTATCAGAATCTTCAAATATCTGATTATATATATACAATGTATATGTATAAAGTTCATTCAGTTAGGAAAAGGACTTGATCTTAGGGAAACTACTCTCATTCTTAAGTCTTTCTGATATCTAACGAAACTTGCAAACCACATAGATCATGCTCCTTCATGTCAATTCAACCAATGCTTAAAAACAACTTTATTACTAAGGCAACAGAGATGAACATGCTGACTTGCTGTCTTGCATATTCCCCAGTTTCTGGGGCTTAAGAACCCATCTTCTAATCAAGAAATCCCTGTATCGTTGAAACTAGTACACCCTGTCACAGATATTTTTATTGTTTTTTATTGTGGCCAGCAGTGTTCTCACTGTATATTCCCAAGAGTTGTTGCTGAGTTCTTTTTTGTGTGCGTTCTTGTACCCTAAATCTATTACTCTGCTAGTGTACCAGTATACAAACATTCATATTACATGATGTCTGCTACTTACCCAGGACACCTATATAATTAAATATCACTGATTTTGAAAGGCACATAGTTTTAAGTTAAAACTAATGCATAAAATGATTTCTAGGTTTAGTAGCTGCAGCCCAATGTATTACTATATAGTTACAACATAATGCATAAATGATCCTCCACTTCTCATCAAGAACTAGAAAGGATAAGAGTCATTTTGACTGGTGATATATTTTGACACCTTGGGAGTTTTAGTGTGACTGTTGTTAGAGATTATATTCTCTTATTGATTATTATTAGCAGTGAGAGAAAGGTTTGACTATTCTATAAAATGTAATGACTGTGATCCAAATTTCATTTCCTTATAACTCCCAAGAGCACACACTTACAGGAATCTGTCCAATATGTTCCTTACTATTATTAAGAGATTTTTCACTATTGGTTTCAATGGAGATCCTGAGCACAGCTCAGACATTGCATCGTGTCTGGCGGTGATAAAAAAATGGATGGAGAATTAACAACATTCCCCTAATCTTCTCATCCGTCTACATGACACTCAACTAAGAAGTTACAGACTGGAAAGTCTGATTTCTTTCAGCATTTGGACCTTTGTGGGTCTCTCAGGCAAGGTGATTCTTTTATTTTTGTTTATTACTGCTAAGATATAATACATATATATATCACCTGTTGAGCATTCTCAGTGCCATAGAAGCTGACAGTAGTTGTGGGAACAGCTGGAACTGATGTTTCATGGAGCAGTAATTAGAAACAAATTTTTGTCAACTTTTAGTATTATTAAATCTTTGATCTACAGCAAATGGAAAATGTGTCACATAGAGTCACAGCTCCAGTTTTGGAATCAATGCAGATGAACTATGGCTAGAATTCCAGTTCTGCTATGAAGTTCCTAGAGTCTCACATCATTTAGCCCACATTTTATTATCTATAAAATGGGGATGATATTAAATGTAGCTCCCTAGACTATTGTTGGTATCAACTACAAACTGAATTTATGACAGATATACAGCTAAATAAATAGTGCTGACCTTTATCAACAACTGCATTTAAGATTATAACAACTCAAATTTCCCAAGCCTTTAGAACAATGTTTCTTCACCTGTGTGTCAGGAACACTTTAGCAGTCCTGTATCATAGTATGCATATCAGATATTTACATTACAATTGATAACAGGAGCAAAATTATAGTCACAAAATAGCAACAAAATAATTTAATGGTTGAGGGTCACCACAACATGAGGAACTGTATTAAAATGTCGCAGAGTTAGGAAGGTTGAGATCTTTAGAGGAAAATACATACTAAACAAGCTTTTGAACTATAGACTTTCTCCCCTACTTTTAGTGTACATGTTGTCCAGGTCTTGGTTTTAAAGGAGCACAAGAGATTAAAAAGATTAAGAAGCAGAGACAATAAATGTTGTGAGAGGCTAGACTCCAACAGGAAGATGAAGCCAAATGCAGGCACTGCATATGGTCGCACAAACCTAAATATATAATACATAAGGAAATAATGTGGGCTATCAAAGGACAAATCAGAAACTAGAGCTTCAATCACCCAGAAATGTGCTGAATAAATTGGAAGTCATTTCATTAAATATCTTTCTCTGTAGTGTTTGAGCCCAATAATCATACTTTTTAGAATACCATCATGAAAATTATTTCCTAAAGCCAATTCCCAGGAAGAGTCAGTTACCCATCTTTTACAAGGAAAAAAAATCAACCAAGCCTATAAACACATTATCTAATACAATGCCTGAAAGTACAAGCTGGAAGATAGTATTGTTCAATGAAAGTCAATTTAAAATAAAAGGTTATGGTACTTTCTCTACAAGAGTAAAAAGTCAGAGGCATCATTGTGCTGAAGAAATGTTGAAAAAGGTATACTTTTAACAAATGTTATTTGGATCATCTCCTAAGAGGAACTTTAGGCTCAGTCATCATAGGGTTACTATTGTTGTGATGAAACACCATGACCAAAGGGACAGAAAAGGATTTATTTGGCTTACATAATATGAGCCACAGTCCACTGAAGGAAGTCAAATCAGGAATTCAAATTCAAAGGAATCCTGGAGGCAGGAGCTGATGCAGAGGACACGGAAGTGTGCTGCTTACTGGCTTGCTCATCTCGGCTTGGCAGCTTGTTTTCTTATAGAACCTAGAACTTCCATAATCAGGGCTGGACCCACACAAATCAATCACTAATTAAGAAAATTCCTACAGTCTTGACTGCAGTCCAATCTTATGGAAGCATTTTCTTAATTGAGGTTTACTCCTCTCAGAAGACTTTAGCTTGTAGTTAGCACACATTGTGTTTAGTAAAACAAAAGTTTTTCAGAGTGCTTTTGCTAGCATCTGTATAATTTCCATAATTGTCTACAGGTGAGTGTACCTGTGCACCTCCTTAACAACTCAATGATCTTTTAATATCACTCTTTTATGTTCATGCCTTTCACATGCATGGATTACAGCAATTTTAGGGGCAAAAAAGAGACTAATATCCTCATGTAATTTGTGTATATATACTTTCGGAAGTTAAACTGGATGAAAGTCTACCTATTGTAAAAGTCAGTGTTAATTTTATCACAGCTAATGACCAAAAATCATTTCCCAACTGTAATCACCTACAAGGAACTTTTGCCCCCCCCCCAAAACATCATCATACTGTACACCTCCAAGTGTCAGGTTTCTATATATATTTTAACAACTGAAAGAATTTCAGCCAACTTGAGAACTATTATTTCATTGTGACTTTTTGATCCAATAGACCTCAGAGCTACCCTCCCTTAGTTTAAGCTTTTCTCAATGAACTGAGTAATGGAATCTTGAGGGATACCTAGCAGTAGAAGCAAACACCTTCCCCACTAATAAGTAAAAGGATATTTCTGGCAACAAAGCCTGGGGGTATATATCTAATTCAGTCAGCCTTCAATTAGATGCTACTTGGGAACCCTTGAAGGTAACAACAATGACTTAGAGTGAAATAAAAATGTCTACAGATATTTCTGAGACTGTCCAATCTCATAGAGTGGTGTAGATAACACCTGGCCTTAGGATTATTTGTTATTCCCCCAAACTTCACTGTGGCCACAGTTAATAAAGACGTACTGTATTAATAAATAGCTAAAAGGATAGATGGTTAATACTCCACAAAATGAAAACCTGAAGATCATATCAACTTTGGATACGTTACTATCTTACCTAAATCTTTGTGCAATAAGTATTTTTCAATACATTATATTGTGTCCTAAAAGTATTCACAATTATTATTTTCAAATAAAACTAAATGGTTCTGATAAAAATTTTAATACTTCCAAGACCTATGAAAAATTTTTCTATACCTATTAAATTACATCTAAGATTATAGGTAAACAGAAAAGATTAATTCCCTTATAATTAGCATTCAGCTGATGGCATACCCACACTATATCATCTATAAGAGTATGTTTAGTATGGAGTTTTAATATCACAAAATACTGAAATTGACTCAAAACATATTAAATTAAAAGTATATCCCTATTTTTCAGAAGTCACTGGATGTTTCCAACATTGCTGTAGTTATCTTTTTAAAATTTATTTCTTTTTTTCTTTCTTTAGGTTATTTTTATGATTAAAAATGTAGGAGAAAACTAAGCAAAAGTAGAAATGGAAATTGTTCTTGTATGTTAAACTAATAAATTTGTAGGTGTTGAATGAAAAATCAAATTATTAAATGATAGTTAATTACATTAAAATATATATTACATGTTAAATCAATTAGGCAGTTTATAAAATTATGAGCATATTACGAAAAAGTCATTACTTTGAGTGGTTAAAGACCTGTGTTCTTAAGACTAAGTGTCTGTTTTAGAATTCTGGCTCCTTTTTACTGGCAACATAACCCAGATTATGTTATCACATCATGTTACTTTGTCAATTTCCTGCTTTTTTAAAATGACAAAATAATAGTACTTAAATCAAAAATCATTGTGAATCATCAATGGGTAATATTTAACATATAAGGTAATTGAAGCATGGCCTGAAACACTGCATACCAAATGGTCAATAAATGATAGCTATCATTGTATGGTAGTCAATAGAAACATACACTAAAAACAGGCTATGAAATAGCAAAATTACAAGAAACTACACAGGGAAAGAGATGGGCAGGAAGTCTCATCCCTATGCCCTATTGAAGACAACTGACATTTGATAACCAATGGGAGAGAGATAATTTTCTTTAAAAGTCTGAATTCTCTGGTAAAGCAATCACACTACAATGCAGTCCCCACACTCCAGAGTAGATTCTATGGATTTAAGAGAGAAAGATGGAAAGGGGAAGAGAATACAAAGTTTCATAATTAAGGAGATAGAGGTGGATCTGGGGAATCTTGGGGAGAGGGTTGAATATGATCAAAATACACTGTATGAGGTTCTCAAAGAATTAATAGACTATTATTTAAAAAAAACTTGAACAAGCCTCATTGTGTTTTTTGTGCACCTAAGAAAATAACTTTGCATTGTTTTTGTATCAGGAAAATTAAATTCCTCTTAAAATTTGTGAAGTATTTGCTGAGGGATTACAAAGATGTGGTGAATATATATGTAAGAGACCTATTCTGAGTGACTATAATACCATGGAATAAAGCAGGTTGTAAAATAATAGATATGGATACACACTTGAGTAATTTGATTTAGTAGTGCTATGTTCTGAAACTGATTTTCCTCCCCAAATTCATATGTTGAAATAGACTTCCCAAAGGTATAGTATTAAGAGGTAAGATAAATAAGTCATGGGAGTAGATTCCTCCTCAATACAAGTGGTGCCCTTGTAGTACCTAACAGCTAGTTCATCTGTTTCCCATTCTGCTATGTGAGAATACAGCAAGAAGGCACTATTTCTGGAGTACAGATTACCCATACTTTCCTTCTCATGAAAATTAGTCCAAGTGAAATAACTTTATTTATACATTCAATCATAGTATTTCAGTTGAGATAAATTTAATGAGCTGCTTCTTTATGCTGGATATATATTTTTTGTGCTAGAAACTGTAACTTATGCTTCCTCATATTTTGAACAGTATCTGTAAATGGTAAGGGATGAATAGCTTCTTGATTAATAGTATTCACTTAGTGAATCAGAACTCAAATGAGGCATATATGTAAATATTAATAATACATATTTTGGAACAAGCTGGAAGACACAACGAATTATAAAAAGTATAGATAGAAGAGAGAGGAGAAAAAGCAAATAAAACAGAAGGCAGAACTTTTATAAATACCACTAGTTTTAGTTACCATTTAGTATGAAGTATAGTATGTCATATACTACAGATGTATTGAAAAACATTATATCTAAAATATTAAAGACAGTTCTTCCTGCATAATTGTCATTACTCTAGTTTTGATGTATTAACTCACTTGTTATAGTAACTCTATAATGATGGAAAGTATCACTAACTTTTTTATGAAGAAAGTTTTTACTAGTACGCAGAACAATCACTCCTTTATTGCGTCTGGCACCAGTATGATGGAATTTTGTTTCTTTCATGTTTCACATTTCTAACTGTCTCAGCCAGCCCTGCTTTCTGCTGCTTTTATCCCTCTGCTATTCTTTGCCTCCCATTTTGAAGGCTGAGAGCTCAGGAATAATATTATCCTTCAAGGTATTTGGGTAGCTTATTTGTGAAGTAATCAAAAGGTCCCTTGACATATAAATGTCTACTCCAAGTTGGAAGATGAAGAGCCATCAAGGAAATATATACATTGCAAAAATTGGAATCTTTAGAATCCCAGTTCTTTCCCTTCTTAACAGCCTTATGAAATGTGGCTCTGACTTTTAGAAAATCTGAACAAGAGCTTTCTACATCATATTTTTGTTATTAATACTTAAAAGCTACTGCTCTGTATTGAAAACATCACAGATAGATTCCTTAGTCAGCAGTCAGTTCATTTCATTAATTACATCTTTGGATGGGGTCCTGAATTGCTGTAGAATGTCTATGAATTTCAAGGGGTTTTGCCCAGCAAGCATATTTCTAGTATATATAGTAAGTAGGTAATTTGCTTTTAACATTAAGGGAATTATTCTCAATGTTTTAGATTAATCTTTGAAGGGACAGTTTGAAGTTTTGTCCTATGTTAGGCAGAAACTGAAGAAGGAAGAAAAGTTTTCTGCATTCTTACTAGGTTTTTCTGTGTTACTCAAATGTTCAGATGGAAGAAAATATTGCTATTATATATATATATATATAAAACATCTTCAGTGCATCCTTAGATAACCATAATTTAATGGAAAGATCCAGGGTTTATTCAGACACTTGGGTAATTTTCTTATTCCAAACAATAACTAGAATGACCTTAAATAAATCACTGCACTTTATGAGTCTTAATTTTTTCATCTATAAAATAAGGGGGATTATTTTTAAAGTCCATTTTACTTTCCATTCATTATATTACTTACCTTTGTTTACTTATACAATACAACTGCTGAGATATATGCACTTATACAATTATTGTGATGGATACTCATGACTCTACTTAGTAGATTTTCCTGACAGACAAACTGTACTATACTTCTAATGGGCATTCTCCTTCTAGATAATTAAGCTATCCTACAAATGCTAATGGAAATGACCCCAAAAGGTTTTCCTTCATGAATTAAGGAAAGTTGACAAAGCAAACATGAGAACTCTGCATCCTAGCTGTTTATCTTCAATATGTTTTGATGGGTCGATTCCATCTTCATACATATTTGTATATACAGTCATTGATATATTTTTGATGTACAGTCGCAACTAATTAGCATAGTGCAAGATATCAGGAAATGGAAAGAGATTCCCCATTCATTATATTCAAGCTTTCTTTTATTCTGCCCATTCCAAGCCCAGCTTTTTTTTAAATCTGGTGCCCCCATCCCATACACACACTGTGTAAATGCCTGTTACTTAAGATACCATTGATGGATCTGTAAAATTTGTTGCCAGGTGGAAAACAGAGCCCAACATAGCAGGAGGGGGAGAAACAAAGGAGTAAGATAGATGCAATGTGCACAACCTGCCCCCCCCCACTCCTCCCTGGCTAGTATGTCTCTCAGCTTTGTCTTGCAGCATTCTCTGTCTGTAGTCAGGGATCAATTATTTTCTATCTTTAAGCTTTCTTTGTTCTCAGCTTACTAGATTCATTTTTTTACAGGAATTCAGGTGTCTTTTAGGTCTGAGTGATGCTAGACTACTGTTCTGTGCTGGTCCCCTTCATTTAAAACTAGCTCTGCAGTTGGGGTATTGGTCCCCTCCTTTAGACCCAGCATGCTTGTTTAAAATTTTCTTCAAAATCTCTGTCTCATATCAGGAAAACCACCTGAATGTGTGATAGAGAAAGAAGACCAAAACAAAATAAAGGAGCAGACTAGTTCTGATGTGGACTATTTGCTACTCATCTCATACTCTTGGTTTTGGCTGAACACTCTAAAACATTTGCTAAGATATAAAGCATATGTAAAGATTTGTAAGACTAGTGTGTAAACTTTCTGCATCTCAAGATTTGTAAGCATATTGGGTATGATTATAAAAATCTCTAAAATCCTGTAGCTATGGCTCCACCAGCTCTTCCACACTACCAGGGACAGCTTTTCTGCACCCATCTCAGGGAAAGGTCTATTAGTGATGGCATAGCAGAAGCCAGGGACTGTGAACTAGACTGATGACTCATTGCAATGAACATTTCCAAGAAAAGCTGTTTGGACAAAAGGGTTTACTGTGTCACAAACCACAATTCCTAGGACCACTCCTGTGAACCAATATGTGATAGGAGATGCAGGAAGGAAGGAGGAGTGAAGTGGCCCATACACAGTGGAAGTGGAGATGGGACAGCTGTGATGGGTGTGAGAGAAGATTGCTTAATAGAGGCTCAGGTCATTTCCCGGAAGGGTGGGAAAGGGTTCTTTTTATTAATTTTTAACTTTAATTTTTCTATTTCCTTTTTGGGTGGAGTTTACAAGGGTAGATGGCATTGCCGTACATGATAGTAACCTTCTTATTCCCCTTCTCCTACTGTTCTTATTCCTACTAGTTGTACTCTTCTTGTCTAGATTTCTTCAGCAACAGAGTCAAAAGATGTCTATCCAGACTTTTAATCAGCTACAATTACATGATTACCAGTTCTTAGCTACTGAACCAAAGGCCTAAAATTCCCAAGTATGCCCTGCAGCAAAGTTCAAGCTTGCCCCAAGGACTTCAGTGCCCTGATTGTTTATTAATAGCAAACAAAAAGGAGGATGCAAGCACCTCAAGGCACAAATAGCCAATCCCTTTGCCCAAGACTACTCTAATGGCCTTAACAGCTAGTTTCATTCCCTTGAGAGGGTGGTCAAGCTCTGCCCTACAGAGAAAAAAAGCCCAAGATCAGGCCACAGAATCCTACTAATCACTGAGCTTGCCCTAATATCAAGCCACAAAAGCCCACCAATCTTAGCCATCCTTGGAAAGACCCCCCAGGCCCTCTATAAAGCCTGCCTCCTGTTCAGTCTTCTGGCTTTTATTCCCCAGAATAGACAGCCATCCTCTTGTATCTTTCTTTCCCAATAATCTCTTGGGTGAGATTTGTGAGACTGCCTGGAGCAGGGGGAGGTGGGGAAGACTCTGTTGTTGAAGAAACAGGGAGGACCCTAAGAGAGATATACAGGGTATACCAGAGAAGGGTAATGAGACAGGATGTCCTGAGTGGATTGGGAGCATGGGGGGAGGGGAGAGAGAGCTGGGAGAAAGAGATGGGGAGAAGAGGAGGACATGGGGGAACAGGATGGTGGAGTCAGGGGGAAAACAGAGGAGAACAGGATGAGAGATACCATAATAGAGGGAGTCATTATAGGTTTGAGAAGTCTAGTACTAGTGAGATTTACAGGGATCTACAAGAATGACACTGACTAGCAATATAAGCAGTAGTGGAGAGGCTACCATAAATGCCTTTCCCCAATAATGAGATTGATGACTACTTTATATGCCGTCCTAGAGCATTCATTCAGTGGCTGATGGAAGAAGAGACAGACACCCACAGCTAAACACTGAACTGAACTCCTGGAATCCAGTTGCATAGAGGAAGGAGTGATGAGCAAAGAGGTCAAGACCAGACTAGGGAAACCCACAGACCTGAATACGGGAGAACTCAAACTAATGACTGAGAGGCCAGAATGGGACTGATTCAGACCCCCCCTAAATGTGTGTGTCAGTAAGGAGGTCTGGGAAATCTATGGTGCCTCCTGTAGTAGATCAGTATTTATCCCTGGCATATGAATGTACTTTGGGAGCGCATTCCATGTGGAGGGATGCTCTTTCATCCCAGACAAATGGGGGAGGGCCTAGACCCTGTTGGGGATATGAAAAACTTTGGAAATCCCCCATGGAGGGCTTCACCCTCCCTGGGGAGTGTAGGGGGGAATGAGATGGTGGGTTGGGGGATTGGTGGGGGCAGGAGTGAGAGGGAGCTGGGATTGATATGTGAAGCAAGCTTGTTTCTTATTTTAATAAATTAACAAAGAAAGTGGTTGGGGGATTTCAACTATTCTAGGAAAAGTAGAATCATAGACTTAAATGCTTAGTATGGCTCAATCACAATGTTTAAGTTTATAAACTAAAATAAGGTTATATATATTTGTTTACTACTATTTTAAAAGACATATTAATTAAAGCACAGTATAACTTGTACTTTATTTTTCAAATTACATTTCTATCACCATTATCCTTGTGAATTTTATGAAGAGGAAAAGAATAATCATGGTTATGGTTATTATGATATTACTAGAATATCATCACTAAATATTTTGCATAGTACCTTAGAAGTACTTATTATTATAATAATTTCCTATATTGAGAAACACTAAGTAACACTAAGCAGATAGTTTAGTCCATAACAATGGAAATTGAGTGAAACTTTAAACTTTGATTATAACATTTACCCTTAGTCTTTTTAAACCTTTCATTACAACAAATTTCTTCTTAGTATTTGATGCCAGTATTATCTTATATAAGCTAACAGTATCCAAACACTAGAAATCTTCTATTATTTATATATAGGTTAGAGAGCTGATGTTAACCTTTGCAGGAAAACTACTAAGTCCTTATTGTGGATGCTTTCATTAAAGCAGTAAGTATCTGCATTGTTTTCTTTTTATGTGGTACTAGGTATTTAGACCAAATACCTGGGGTGTGTGTGTGTGTGTGTGTGTGTGTGTGTGTGTGTGTGTGTGTATGTGTGTGTGTATGGATAAATTGTTAGTAAATGAAACAAATCATAGAAAATCCTTTTGTAGCATCAACTATTGGAAACTCTGCAAGCATTTTCCTGAATAGTTGGAAGAATAAGAAAGAGAGGGAATAAACATCAATGGTGCAGGAAAAAAATATTATGAGATCTAGAAAACATACAGGGAAAACACATATATAAAATAGTTGCAATTTTCAACTTGTGGCATCATGTCAATACTGAAAAAGTTTTATATGTAAGGACATTTGTGGTTTCAAATTACACATGCTCAACTTCGCTATGCTTGTAAGGATGCAAATGGAAAAACTGAGGCACATGAGTTTAAACTGCTCAAGAAAACATAATTTACAATGTAGGATGCTTTAGTGGGCAGAAATTAAACTGTAGGAGTTCAAATACAAAACCAGATGGACTATGAATTGGATAATTTATAGGGCATTTATCATCATATGTGTTTTTCTCTTACTTGTGTACTTTTTTAGGAGTAGATTGTGATTCTTGAAACAGCCTCTATGTATAATAGCTTGAGATATATAGTTAAGATTAGTTTAATCTATAAGGGAAAGTGCTAGCATCAGAATAGCAAGGAAAAGAAGCCTGGACACTCTGAAGTTATTTCATTAGCTAAACTTAAAATATTCTTCCCTCTCTACTTTTCCTTACCTGTTATTTCCCTGGACGTTTATTTTGATATATTGTAGTTTCATATTGTTACTATCAAAATCAAGAGGGAATTGCATTTTGACATTAATACAGGAAGTATAATGAAACAGAATTATTTCAAACTCATAAGGGGATGAAATTACATATAAATAAGTACTTTCCTTATTTCTGTGATTCATGGCATGTTGTTTTACTCTACTGGCAATGAAGTTTAGTTTACAAGGAAGGACCAGAATGGTACTTGGCACATTTGCCTATTCAATATCTCTGATAATATTCATAATTATCAATTAAATAAATTTTGTTGACTTAACATTTAAGGCCATTAAAATGATGAAAGCAATAATTTAAACATTTTGTGTTTATATCTCCAACCAATGAATGCAGTTTTCTAAATAGAGTAATACATACCAGGGAGCAATACTTGAAATGTCTGTGAATTTTGCTCTCTGAATGTTCTTGGCCTTTGCTCATATGATTCACAAAACCTTCTAGGCATGTAATTATCTCTTAATACCTCACATCCTGTCATGCAGTATGCCATTCCATAGATGAGAATTGGCCTCAAGTATCATTATACACTTACATCTTAGCAATTGAAGTGGAAACATCAAACAGTAATTACTGATGGACAAAATGCATGAACTTTACAATTTAAAATATATTTTTATTGTAAGTCACAGATTCTTCTTTCTATTTATTAACAGAATGATCTTTGAGGATCTTGTAGTCCAATAAGTAAATTGCAGAATAAAAATGTATCTAACTTAAAATTCAACCTAAAATTCAAAGGTATACTTTAAGAGTTTTTGTTGCATTGGTTTTTACTGCATCTGCTGGAGAATGCATCACAGAATCCTTTACAGAAATTCACGAGTCGCTCCCCTAGAAATGAAGAAGCACTTCCTCTAATCTTACGCTTTCATTGGTTTGATTGCCACTTCAACTCAAAATGGCTGGATGGATAATTAGTGGGTATGGAATAACCAGTATTGCTCAAGAAGCAATTGCCTTTACTGAGAAACAAAGTTTCTAAAGAAGCACAGAAAACTTCAAGAAGAAAAACAATTTAATCTTACACATCACCCTGCCTTAGTTTTAAATGGAGCCGATGCATTAAAATGTGAACAAGATGGTAGATAGTATTTCTCATAGTTCAAACAAAAATAGAATCTTCAACACTTGAATGCCTATATTTTTCAAAATGATTTATTACAGTGTATAATCTACATGACACACTCACATTTGAAGATTTTTCTTATCAATAGGATTAAAACTTTACATGATGGTTAAATTGACATAAAATGCCAGTAATAATTAAAATGAGAAGAATATAAACATTTTAAAGTGGAATAATGAAAACAATTTGTTCTGCTATCATTCTTACATAGAGCAGTTCCAATTGTTTAAGGATAGCATCACCCACAATAGGCCAGGCTTTCATACATCAATTAGTACTTAAGAAAATGTTGCACACTTTTGGTTGCTCTCTATAACCTGATGGTAAGGACCCATCACTGAAGACACCCATTACATATGTCACTGAATGCAGAGAATCAAGCTATTTCCTAACTAGAAGCTTCTCCCCTAGTCACTAGTGTCTTTTTCTGCACTCTACCCTAGAAGAAATGGAATCAACAATCACCTAGCTACAGAACCTGCAACCTGCCTATGAGATACACAGTGGTTGAATAGGGGAACAAATGTTATTGGAATAATCAGCCACATTTTAACAAGATTTAAGGGCAACTTCATGAGATGAATCCTGTACCTGACACTGGTAAAGTGGCCAAGAACCTGAGATTAGACTGAGGAGAAATGCTATTGATATTATTCTCTTAAGTGAACATACCAACAAAATGATTCCTAATGATAATATTGCAGACCAATCTATCAGTGCCTTAACCCTTATTAAAGAAACTTCTTCTTGCAGTGTTTGGTAATTAAAACAGAGACCCACAAATGAACAATGTTCAGAGAGGGAGAGACATGATTGCACACAAGTCTGCAAAGGTACAAGCCAGATATCATTCCAGAACTGAGAGAAGGGGATACAGTGTCCCACACTAAAAAGCAATTTGCAATCAATAACTACTGGTAAATGGAAAAATCAGTTTTCTCCAATGGAGGTAATGCTGAGAAGTAGCAGATACAAGATGAACTCTCCACCCCACTTTTTTTTAAATCACTAAGAATCATTTTAATGTTTTTTTTGTATCCTAGGTCTCTAAGCTATTCAGCCTCCAGTTCCTGGTCAACCAGGAAGTGACTAGCATGGGCTACCACTCTTGGCATGAACTACAAATTTGACCTGCCATTGGTTGGACACTTCTGTGAGTTTGGGGCACCCATTTCCTGGCAGGATAGGTTGTAGATCAAAGGTATTCTTATTGGATTAGTGTTCCAGTCCAACCACTGGAAGCTGCCTGGTAACCCAAAACCTGAAAGACAAGCATGGTATGTACTCACTCATAAGTGGATATTAGCTGTAAAGCAAAGGATAATAATGTTACAATCCACAGCACCAGAGAAGCTAAGTAACAAGGAGGGCTCAAAGAGCAATGGATGGATTTCCCTGGGAAGGGGAATATTTTGAAGGTGGACTGAAGGCAGGTGGGGATGGGACCAGAAGGAATGCGGGAGTGGATGGAGAGAGTGAAGGGAGAGATGATAGGAATTAGAAGGCATATGATGCACAACATAGAAACCTAGTGAGGTAGAAACTCCCAGGATTCTGAGAGGGTGATCCTAGCAAGTACTTCTAGTAATGGAGGATATGAAACATGAATCAACCACTTTTTTTTTTTGAACTCCACTTTTTTTCATAGTCTTGTTTTATTTGGGCATTCTTTTGTCCTATTGTTCTTTGTTTGATTTTCTGTGGTGGAGAGGTGTTTGTTAGGAGAGAGAGAGAGAGAAGAAAAAAGAGAAAAGAAGAAAAGAAGATCCCTCACAGACAGGGCCATAAATCAATCCATTGTAAACAGTTCCATGGTTGATATTCCCACCTTTGTAGTGTTTCCAGTTGACAAAAATTAATAACAGACCCTGACAAGAAAGTTACACTCAATTAAGGTGGATTATTTTGGTGGATTAGATAGCTAGAAAAATTTTAAAGATACTTGCTTGGATAAGGGAAAACTTTGTTTCTTCCTGTTATGGATTGGATAAAAATGATCTCATACACTTCTGTATTTGAATATGTGTTCTCATTTGTAGTATCTTCTTGGGAGTTTACAGAACCTTCATGAAGTGGGGTTGACTGACAAGGGATATTCACTGGGTACAGTCCTTTGAAGTTATATAGTGTTTCCATTCCTGTTCTCATTTTCTACTTCCAAATCTGACAAGTTGTGAGGGTGTCTTGGCAACGCACTCTCCCACCATGTACTCTTCCATGCCTTTCTTGCCACAGTTAATTAAAACTCTACCCTAAATTAAATACTTACTTCTTTACACTGCTTCTGCCAGATATTTTGGCAACAAATCAAGAAAAGTAGCTAATAAACCTCCCTAGAATTTGGTCAATTTCTACAACTGCTTTGACACATAAAATGTGATAGTAGATATGCTATGCTGATTTCCAGAAGTAGACCTTAATATATGTGTCAACAACACTGAGTCAACCATGCTAGGGATGTCCCCTGTAGGCAGTTGTAAATGGTCCTATTTGAAAGAATTCTGGTATTTTCTCTATCAAAGTACTGTGCCAATGAGTGGAAATATTTTTGGACTCTTGTAAAGTATTCATTTGATAGCTCAATTCTACGAAATAATTTGAATTGATACCACATAAAATGGAAAATATCACCCTGGCCAAATTTCATGGCCCATGAAATAATCAGATTCAAATAAGTAACTGATATTTGAAGATAAGTTTGAGCACAAACAGTTATACAGCAATAGATAACAGAATACAATGCTTACTAAGAACTAACTGTGATTATTCCCATTCCTGTTCACACAATGGCAGAATATAATTATATACTACACAATTAGATGAAATATGACTATGAAATAAAGAAATGTGTTCTGCATATTTCATTAAATTTAATGCATGGAAATCACACTGGAAGAAAGAGCCAAAGTAAGACAATGTCCTTGGTAATTGGTAGTACGTAAGTTTTTTTTCTCTACTGTAGAGAAGCCAAAATGAACAAAATCTGAACTCTATACCACTAAGCTCCCTTAATTTTATGACTGTATACTACTTTTTACTTCGCAACAACAACAATATCGGTTGTGACTCCCTGAATACAATCAACACAGTGCCACCTGAAAGTATTCTTTACAGATTGTTGATTCAACCTAGAAGGATTATGACTCTAATATCTTACAAGTTCTTCAAATATCACATGCTCAATAAAAGTTATCATGACAACTAATTATTACATACTATTTTCCAGACTCTGATTTCTTTCTACATAACTACTTTTATTTTCTACAGCAATAATAATTTTGCTACATTCACTATAACATATTAACTGATTTGTTCATTATATTTCTGATTGTGAAATATGAGATAACTTCTGCTGTGAAGGAAATCTTTGAAGTACAGGTTTAGGAGATCATGGAAAGCAGTGAACAAGATAAACACGGTTTTCAATATAGTTTTCATTGTGAAGAAAGAAACTCCCTAACTGTTAGTATTCAGGTATCTGTACTATCCTGCCCTTGGGGTTCTGACAGAATATGCCCTCAGCAGCAGCCACTAAGAGCACCACCTGTGCATATTCATTATTTTCTCTTTTAAAAGGGCCATACCCACCCCTATCCTTCTCTCTTTCTTTTTCTCTCTTTGTCTTTCTGTTCCCCTCTGGCCCCTCTCTCTTTCTACCCCTCTTTCCTCTCTCCTGTTGTTCCTGTCCCTGGAGGTCAGTTTCTCCCCTCCCCTTCCCCCCTTTTATGATTCCTTTCTAACAAAACCCCTCTGCTTGAACCCTGTCCCATAGCATCTTTCTCTCCCCCACTCCTTTTCTTAAATTACAACACACGTCCCCGTTTTTCTTTTGATATAGCTCAGTTGGTAGCATTTTCAAGACTTTGGGTTCCATTCCCAGCACCTAATAAACTGAGAGGGGTCCATCACTTGGGAGGATCAGAAATCCAAGATCATCCTTGGCTACCTAGGGTCTCAAGTTCTGCAAAGACTAAGGAAGAAAAGAAAGAAAGAGGGGATAGAGGAAGGGAGGAAGAAGAAGTGATGGAGGGATGGGAAGAAAGAGAAACCTCCAACTTGTGATCCAAGGCAGTAAGTGGGAGAAGTCAGTATGTTTTGCTTTGTGTTATGTTTCCCTCTGACATAGAGTTCTAATGTGTTTACCTGTACACTGTTCAAAAGATGGATAGAATCCTTCAATATGAGCACAGCTATACTTTCTCAATTAATCCAATTAAAAAAAATTTATGGGTATTTCGCCTTCATGTGTCTTTGAGCACCACATGCATGCCTAGTTCTTCCAGAGGCAAAAGGTGTTCGACAACCTGGAACTGAAGTTACAGATGGTTGTGAGCTGCCATATAGGTTCTGAGAATTGAACCCAATTCCTTGAAGGCAGCCACTGCCATCTTCCCAGTACACAACCCAAAACTTCCATCCATTAACAAAATATACTACAAATCTCAGGAGTTAAAGTTAGATCTAACTTGTTCAAAAGGCAGGTGAAGGCACAAAGCATATAATCCATTGTCATTTCAGTCTCCAAACATCTCTTGTTTTTCTGTTTAAGTAAAGAAACATAATCAAATTTTGATAATGTCTTTGTGTTAAAGCAAACTGTTAACTGAGCAGTAAGGGACCAACAGATTGCTCATCTAGTGAAAATCTTTATCCACAATGCCTGGCAACCTACGTAAAGTTGTTCTCTGTTTTGCATATATGTGACATGGCTCTTGTATCATACAAGAACACAAATATGCTCCTGTACAAGCACACAGAGACATAATAAATAAATATTTTAAAACTAAGGAGTACGTTCTACATAGACATGAGCCCCAACTAACTATGCTGAATACAGACGAAAGTCATTGCCTTTCAATAACTGATGTTCTTGTGATCTTGAATCTAAATTCTACCTGTGGTCAATTCATAGTTCTGCCACTTGTGATTCTAGAAAAGGGATTCATTTTATTTTTACCCATAATTTATAAAAATGAATTGAATATTATGAAAAGTGTAACTCAATTAAACAATTGCTTAAAAGAATATGAGGGAAAACAAGGATTGCATATGTGGAATATATTATTGGAATTTTAAATGTATATACAGGAGAATATTATTATATACTGCAAGGCATGTAAGGAAGCACATATTTTTAGTCCCAGTACTTGGCAGACATAAGCAAGCATATTTCTATGTGTTTGGGGCTAGCCTGTCTATAAAGATAGGTGTCCAGGCCAAATAGAACTGCATAGAGAGACTATCTCCAAAACAAAAACCCCAAACAATCCAATGCTTTGCCAGTATATGATCATTTCAATCTCTAAAACAGCTTCACTTTAGTTAATTTGATGTTTGTTTTTAATTGACTAATGTCCACAAGAGTTGAATTTTGTATGACACTTGCTTTATACTTAAGTAATTTTTTCAAGCCAGGTGGTGGTGCCACATGCTTTCAGACACAGCACTCAGGAGGCAGAGGCAGGCAGATCAGCAGATCTCTGTGAGTTTCAGGCTATCCTGGTCTCCAAAATGAGTTCCAGTATGTTGTTAAAAAAGAAACACTGTCTAAACAAAAAAAAAAAAGAAAGAAACAAAAAAAGTATTTTTCAGTAGCACTAGTCAATATCTATTCTGACCCTTTTAGGACTACTAAATAAGTGGTACCTCCTCAGACATTGAATTCATCTTTAACCCCTTTAGAAACAAATTATTCACATTTCATAGAAAGAAATCTTGTGATTGCAAACTATTGCCCACTACAGAAAATAAATACTTTTTGTTAATTGCCAATTATTATGCAATTTCTGCAAAAGAAATAAGGCATTTTATCCATTTGTTCCAATGGATAAAATACTAATATTATATTTAAAACATAAAATTTAAATATATAACATTTTTAAAAATAGGAAATTATTTAAAGTAATTATATTTGACACAATCTGGAATATGAAATGAAACCCATTATGTCATTTACCAACTAAGATAAATTGTGTTACATAATAATTCTGTTAAAAGCTCTGTGCCACATTAAAAAATTAATATTCATTTCTGTCCCTTTGTTTTGAGAATTACATTTCATCCATTGGTGTTGTCTTAATCAACATACTAATATCCTTGACAAGTCAACTGTATAAGAATCTCTAAAAGTGAGCATAAGGAATGTGTTTTTGCTGAAATAGAAGAGAACTGTAGAAAGGCACAGAAATCTTCTAATAAATCATATGTTGCAAGCAATACGTCTAATTGTTAAAAGAAAAGCTAACCATGGCATACTACTTTCGGCTATTTTCTTTCTAAAACTGGAGCCAAGAATTTCTCTTACAGATAGAAGATGTGCTGTTTTCATTCATTCTTTCAAGTTCTTTCTCAAAAATGGGATTTCCTTTGAACGGTAATAAATTTAGAGGAAAATACTTCCAAAAGGCTCTCCAGGGGGAAAAGAAGGAAAGAAATAAGTGTGATATTCAATGTCTAAATTAGTGGTGTCTCTTCAGTCATTAAATTCATCTTAACCCTTTATAAACAGTAATTCTCAATCTGGTTAATCACTTTCCACAAAGAAGTGGTCTTTCAGTAATTCTGGGGTTTGCGGACTTTTTTTCTTAAGTGAAAGCTATGAGTACTGTGAAGTAGACACATGTTGTTTTTCCTCACCCAATTTTTCCCCTTCATCTTGTGACCAACTACCAAGGCCTTTAGTTGTAGGTGATTCTTTTTGTTTGTATTTGCCTGTCCAGATTAATGGAGACTTTGCCAATTCATTATATTCTATTTTTAGAATATGGTCAAAGGAAAGCCTATATTATAATCCAGCTGTTGTATCTAATAGAATACTGGAATTTTCTCTGACAGTTTTAATTGTCTAACTGTCCTCACCTTTCACTTACCAAAGTGAAAACAAACACATTCCTCATTTTAGTGATTTAATGACATTTTCTTATTTACGTGAGTTCCTTCATTTAATTTACCAACAATGTGAAAGATACAACTTGATTACAAAAACAATGCTCAATATCTCATTTCAGATGTGGCCAGAGAGTCTGGGAAACAGAACCTTCATTCAGTGGCTGATGAAAGAAGAGGCAGACTCCCACTGCTAAGCACTGATCTGAACTCAAGAAAGCCAATAACAGACAGGGAGGACTGATGACCAAAGGGATTAAGACTGGGCTGGTTTAATCCCCAGAAACAGCTGAATTGACAAAGGTTAACTCTTGAATCCCAGGCTGATGCCTGGGAATCCAGCATGGGACTGATCAAGACCCCCTGAATGGGGGTGACAGTCAGGAGGCCTAGGTAATCTAATGAGCCTTGGGCAGTTGATCAGTATTCATCCTGAGTATACACATGGACTTTGGACTCCCATTCAACAATGTGAGATGCACTGTCACCCTGAACTCTTGGGGGAGGGTCTAGGCCCTGCCCTGTATGAAATGACAGACTATGGACCCCCATGGAGGGCCTCACCCTCCTTGGGGAAATGAGGGGATATTGGGGAGGGTTGGGGGAAAGGCACAGGAGGAGGGGAGGGAAATGGAGAGGGACCTGGAACTGACTTGTGAAGCAACCTTTGTTTCTAATCTAAATTTAAACTTAAAAATAAATAATTAAATATATATATATATATATATATATATATATATATATAAAATGCAGGAAGAGACAGGAAGAAAATATCTCATTTTATTCTAAAATTCTCCTCACAGGTACATTTATCTCAATGTTGCTTTAAGAACACTAGAAGCATTTTCAGCCTTTTCATTTTCTCTGTATATTTTTATACTTATATATAGGAAGTACCCATTCATCTTTTCTGGTTGTTTCAAAAGAGAGACAATGAAGAGACTTTGAGAAGACACATTACTTTAGGAATCTTGACTAAATGTCTTTTTCTATTGAGCTGATCTTCAATTCACAATTGTAATTATTTTGAATAAATTGTCATTTTCTTTTAAATGTCCTTTGAAATTATTGATTTAGAAATGCATTATATGATAAAACACACAAAATTGAAATCCAGTGAAAGCTAAAAATTCTCTTAAAGGACAATTTTTAATTGACTTTAATGATGTACTACTTTCTTGTGCCTTTTGTAACAAAGCACTATAAACTCTACAAACTGGGCAGTTTTCACAAGATAGAATCATTTTATCACAATTTGGGAACTTGATATGTTGTCCAGCACAGTCATACTCCTAGGCTCATAGTCTCCTGTAGGAGAACATAGATATGTACCTGACACTCTCCTATTATAACAGCATCACCCTCATTAAAATCTAGGCTTTTGGCCTAGGTAATCTACTGAGCCTTGGGTAGTAGATCAGTATTTATCCCGGGTATACAAATGGACTTTGGACTCCCATCCAACAATGAGAGATGCACTCTCACCCAGAAATCTTGGGGGAGGGTCTAGGCCCTGCCCTGGATGAAATGACAGACTATGGACACCCCCATGGAGGGCCTCACCCTCCCTGGGGAAATGAGGGGATATTGGGGGGGTTGGTGGGAGGGCACGGGAGGAGGGGGGGAAAGGGAGAGGAGGGACCCGGAATTGACATGTGAAGCAACCTTGTTTCTAATGTAAATTAAAATTTAAAAATAAAATATAAAAAAATGCAGGCTTTTTCAACTCCAGTGTGGCATTATCATAACTAATTACATTGCCAATGACACTATCTGTAAAGCCATCTTCCTGAGATTCCAGAAATAATATGACTTTTTGCCATTGTTCTACTTTTAATATTGTTTGGTAGTTATAGACATTTATATAATGAAATTTTAGCCATTTTCAACCTCCATTCCCTTCTCTCATCCCCTTCTCTACTCATTTGAAACCCTTCCTTCCTCCCACCAGTTTCCCTGTTACTTTTGAGGCTTCTTTTTATGTGTGACTCATGGAATTTATTTAGAGTTTATTGCTTGAGTTTGAGTGGGAGGTTAATTACCCTAGCAAAGCCAAGGTATAGTGGCTACACCATTGAAGAAAATGACACATCCTCTTTCAACAATCCTTAAGGGCCATTTAGATGCACACTACACAACCTAATACAGGGAGTAACAGTAACTGACTCCTCTCAGTCTCTCACTTCACTCCTGCATCAGAGAAGACAAGCAAATACATTAATTGAATTTATTAAGCAATCTCTATTTAATTAAACACAAAATAGAGGGATGTCAAAATGTAAGTAAGTGAGGATTTGATGAAAAGACGATGTTATGGTCATAGGGAGAACTCCAAAAGCATGCAAGAATGTCCATCATCATAAGATGTCATTATCTTATGACCTCACAAAAATGTGACATCTGATCATTCAAAATTATTATATTTACATGTATAATCATATGCTTCTACTTCGAGCTTCAGATGGTCTGTAGTGCATTATTCGTGTGAATCTTACAGATTACAGCCATTTAGTCTTTAAATCCAACTATGTCACAATGTGAAAAACCTGAGGGACTCGGGAACTGCCAATAAGAAGTACAGCATGCTCAGCACCTTCAGGAACATGCTGGGGTCATTTGGCAGGGACATTCTTCTTGTTTCTTGGAAGTCATATTATGTCTAGTTTGTGAATAAATTTTGTTTATATTCCTGATCATCCCTTGAATAACTCATCTTGTAATAGAAAGAATTTACTTTCTAATCCCATCTCTTCCTACTCCCCATTGGATCACCATCAGAATTAGACACTGTTCCAAAATAGATAATATGCACACTTGGATATTTGTCTTCCTATTACTTACCACATCAGTGCATTGCGTTTTTTCATCAAAGCGCCCAAACATCAGGATTCCCTACACATTATGTATTATACATTACCTATTATACAGGAGACCCGTTGGTGACCAATCAGTGTCATTTCCTACCTATTGCTCAAATGTCATGCCTCAGCACTTCAATGGTATCCTACCTCTGGTCTATCCAGTATACAGGAACTTGTTTTCATTCATTTGGACTGTGAATAAATTAAAACCCCACTTAAATCACATCCATCTCTCCAGAACTCTCATTTCTCAAACAAACTGTCACTTTAGATATCAGATGCTTGCTTCATCACTTGAGTAATCAAGACAATATATCCTATCATAAATAAATTGTCTTCGTACAACAATAATTTTAAACACTAGTTTCAAAAATATGGAAATAAATGATTGAGTTTCTTGTATATTCTGAATGCCTAAAGTATACAAGTTACATCTCCAGTAACATATACGCTCCAAAACCATAATATAACCAAAATATAATGGCTAACTTTCATTAGAAATCCATTTTGTGTTGTAAAAATCATTTCATATAATATTTATATCGTTTTTATTCCTACTTTGCAGACAAAGATTCAGTGAGGTTCTGTAATTTTTCAACATTACAACTAAAAATTCTTTGACTTTCTTATTTGGGATATGCAGTATTTTAGTGGCTTTGTTGTATCTCCTTGTGACCCATTCTGTTTCCCGATAGTAAGTTAAAATTTAGAATTATAGCTTTTTAAAAGATCTAAAAAAATCTATATAACTTTCTTGCTTCACATATTTACCTACCTTTTAATTTCCCAGATTTCTTCATGGTATGTAATCATTAATTTTACCAACAATGATCACAAGACCTTCTACTACATGCTGTTACAGAGGGACCACTTTCACAGTCAAATATAACATTCAGTTTTTGAGATTTTGCGTTAACTTATATTCTGAAGCCATCACTACCTTAGGTGACCTAACTACTCTGATACCCCTATTTCAAACATGATTTTAAATCACTTGAAAGGCTATATTGAATGCTGCTGTTTCTATTCCTGGTGAATTTAAAAATGTTTATCTATGCCAATTTTATACTATTTCTTGATGAAAATCAAAACATACCCACCTTTATATTATATAGCTGTATTGAGAAAAATATACGGAACATGCACTAAAAGGTAGAATCATCATCAGGCTTTTGAACCTAGTCAGGAACAATGCCTTGGTGAGAAAGAAAAGAATTGACTAGGAACAGACCCAGACCCATGCCAGAAAGCATGGATTGAATGTGTTTACAGAAGTTTGCATTTTAGTCCTCACCTGCTCCATAAGCTTTGCATGCTTAGGCAGTACAAAAACAGCTCAAGAGTATATAGCATCCTTAAACACATTCCACTAAAATAAATACATAACTTTGGAAGGACAAATTCAAATTTAGAAACCTACCATTCACACTCTAGAAAGACATTTAGTGACCTTATATAGGGGCCTCTTGAAAAAAACACTAAAATATAATACCTATATTAAACATCATTTATTAAAAGTAAATGTGTGTTTCTTTCCAAAAATGCTTGGTAGATATCAAGAGCTTACTACCCATCAAACAGGCTCCATCTTATAATAGCTACACATGATAAAATTTGTCTCGCCTGTCAGTGAGGATCTAGTAAAATAATACCACACCATTTTCCACAATCTGTATGGCAGGACGATACAATCAACAAACAAATTTCAGATATTTCAAATATTTTATTATGTTTCTATTCAAGGTAAAATTTTAAATTAAATGTTCAAAATATTTTAGTCTTATATTTTAACAAATCTAATAATATAAGATACATTGTAAAGCTGAATCATTTTATTACATATATTAACACATTATACATATTTCATTAATATTAGAGGAAGCTATGCAAGGGGAAAAATCATTTACCTGATTCTAAAGTTTTGAAATTTGATTTGTAGTTCATTACACATGGTGGCTTTATTAAAGAAGAATCCTGGAAGTTTCAACTTATATGATTTTCCCCATTTTTAAAGAAACGCAAATAAAGAAAACAATTGTTATATGATGTGCTTCAAGTAAAAAACTGGATGAAAATGGAATTATTGTTATTTATTATACCTATTTTCCACAATATTTTGCATATATTATTTAATGTGGAATATCAGTATGTGAAAGAGATTTATTGTATTCTTACATGTTGCTACTAAATATGAGATTTAAAGGTGTACAACAGTCAGAATTCAAATGTACTTTGGTATATTTGAAAAGCATGTATCTTTCACATGCTATGTCTTCTTTTTTACTGGTAGACCATCCAAGTCTTTCTTCCTATCTAACAAAATTTATCCTAAATGCTAGTAAATCTAAGCATGGAGGAACTTTATCACTCAGGACTTTTCCTTTTTTTAAGCTACCAATGCACTTTGTTTGTTTGTTTTTCTCTTCCATAATCAACAACTGTAAATTTACTCTGGAAATTCTTTCTATGGTGCTCAGAATTTTCTTAGTTATTTCCAAATTTCTCTTGCCTGATTCTTCTCTCATCACAGAGGAACTGAAGCTAGAAACGAATTGGAAAACAGTAGACATTTGGTTGGGAAATCTGGAAGCATGTGATCAGGATAACAAATGGTAGAGAGGGAAGCCACTGGAGTAGTTAAGAAAACAGTTTTGGAATCTGAGAATATGAGCCCAATTCTCATAGCTAACATCTGTTATATCAGTAACAAAAAAGTTGCAAAATGTTAGTCTTAGGTTCTTACTGTATAGGTAAGAAGAAAACAGGGGTTAGCAAATGGCTCAGGGTGCAAAAGCATTTACTGAGTAAGCCAAATGAGTGGAATTTGATTCCCAAGCCCAAACTGAAGAGAGATAATTTATTCTGGAAATTTGTTCAGTGACTTTCATATACATCTTATGGCATTTGTATGCCCTAACTCCTACAACACAACACACATCCACAAACACACAACATGCACACACGCACACATGGACTCACACACACAAATAAAATAGAGGTAACAAAAACTAATTGATACACACAGTTTTAAACAGAGTCCAATAAGATAATTATGTGAAAATTTTGAAATAATTGAGAGGCATTCTAATATGAAATGTCTTTCTAGTAATTAAGATAGTTAACGACCTTGAACACTAAAAATATAAGCAAAGAAGTCAATAAAGTATTTAGAATAGGACCAAGATATAAGTCAATTATATTTTAAGAATTATGCCCAAGGACTTTTTTGAGGGGGGCGTTTACGAGACAGGGTTTCTCTGTATTGTTTTGGAGGCTATCGGTCCAGCCCGGCCTCGCCAAGGACTCTTTTAAAATTAGAGAAAAACTTAGTTAGGAAACTGAATAGGAAGATACTCATATGTGGTACTTTAAATAAAGTAGGGAATATAATACATTAATCAAAAGCAGATTTAATCATGGTTGACAATGAAATAAAGAAGGAATATTTGAAATTTACTGTCATATCTTAAATCTGAAGCTTTTGAAGAATTTGAAAAATCATAGATGATTTGGGGATTTTTTTTGTAGTGATGCCTTGTATATGTGGATAACTCTATGTTTAAACTCACTTTCATACTTTTTTCTCTTGAACGCTTTTGGCATTTCAAATTATTCCTCACTCAATACTGTAAAAATTCCATTTCTTGTATACTATTGCAAGAAATGTATATCATACAATTGTGCTCCCAAACTTTTAATAGTACAATAGCATTTTACTGCTTTTCTGAATGATATTATACTACTAAAAGTGTGAGTGATCTAAAGAATTTGTCTATTATTTATACTACTGAATGAAGTTTGACGTTTCAAAGTTCTCAAATAAATTGTAGGCAAGTTCGCTCACGGAATAGAAAGAGACTGCTATCTTCCCTGTATTCACTTAATACAGATTTGAAAAGCTTCGCACTAATAAAGGTAACCCATAACATTTTTATCTTCTTGTAAAACATTTGAGTAAGATAGGCCAGTAGCAGACTTCATCATGACAAAAACAAGCACATCTCAGGTACAGAAATCATAGGAAAATGCATATACATTTTTATAAAAAATGTTCTTGTAACTTGAAGAGTAATAGAGAAGATTAAAAGTAAAGTAAAATCATTTGCAACGTGCAAAACACAAAGTGTGACTGGGCCCACTCGTGTTTTCCAAGCTAAAAGTTAGAAAGCTGTTATCATGTTCTCATAAGCCTCTGCTACCCACAGCAAATCTGTTGCCAAATGTTGTGAGCTCCTTTCTGTTGTATTGTATATGTCAATAATTTTTTCACTTGCCAAATTAAACCCATATGTTTCTCCCTACTTGTGGTTTCTACTGAAGACTGTGACTACTTTTCCTGCTTATGCTTATATATTCAGTAAAATTTCACATGAGAGTTCAAAACTCACTTTGTCTCTTTGAAGTTGCAAATTGGTGCAGATTATTTAATTGACTCTGAGAAGGTAAACTAATGTGAGAAGGAGGCAGAACATTCACAGTAAAACTTTAATGCAAAGAGTACACAAAAGCTTCCCCCAAATTCATCTCTGTGGCAGTTAGAATTAAAGATTTTAAAATGTGATTATTGAAGATTTAAGAAAGGTCAGTAGATAGAAGGACTTAACGCACAAGAGTTCAACACACCATATCTCACGCTGGAAGCAGAGAATCCAACCCTCAAATCTGTACTCTGAGAGCCTCACACATGTATAGTGGCACACATATGCCCATAACTATCCATCCACACACACTTGATAACAACTTATGTTAAAAATATGATTATTTGTTCTTTGGAAACAATACAATTTAATTTGTTTGCTAAATATAATAAGGCTATTTAGTTGAAACCACTATCCTAATCTGTGAATCAACACAGAGCTTAAGTTCACCTTTAGCTTATCAATAATAAAAACACATGATAAAATTTAATAATATATTAGTTCATAAACTCCTTGATTTATTTTCTAATAATGAAAAATCATGATTTTGAATTTATATTTTAGAAGCCTCAAATCATTTCTATGGATAGCTACTATATTATTTTCCAAGATACACTTAGTCAAGTATCAAAACTTAGGTACGATGGATCAGAAAAAATGACCCAATCAACAACTTATAATGCTTTAATATAAATTTTAAGTGCTAAGATAGTCCTTCAAGCTTAACAATACTACCAGACTCTCAGGAGTCCTACTCTATTCTTCCTCCTAGGCTGATGGCAAGCATGGTTCAGAAATCAGCGTACTCACATGCTGAGGCCAGATGGGACTTTCTCAATATTTCAGTTAAATAAGATTCTATCAATTAATTGCAGTTGGCATTTTAGGTTATTACTTAATTTGGTTCCATTTTCCTTCATTCCATTCCTTTCTTCCTTCTTTTCTTTCTTTCTCTCATCTGCACTTAGCTAAATTAAGTCTTACTAAATAAGCCCTTTGTGGTATGAGTATCTTTCTAGAAGTGACTGTTTAAATTTGCAGATTTACAGATATTGGAGACTCAAGCCTAACGACTAAATTTAAATTAGATTAATTGTGTACATGTTTTTTTAAACTTCATTCTAATGAAATTCATTGGCTTTAATAACTACTTCTCAGGACAACATGTGCTTAGCATCCTGGCAAGCCCACAGAACTTCTGCTCCTTCCTCTTACATGTCAGTTTGAGTTTCAACATTGTATGACATAAAATATTATTTTCTGTATTGCACGATTCATAATGGAAAGTGTTAATTCAAAGTTATGGATTTCACAGGAACAATGGATCTTTTGTGTCTGTGAAGTTACAGACTAAGTATCAAGGATGTGCACCAAACACTGTTTCGGTGACTCTGAAATACGGAGAGTACATGGATATGTTTCCAGGTGTCTTTAAGACTTTTTGGAGTACATGTTTGTCTACACTAACTCCAACTCATAACTATTAAGTTTATAATTCCATACCTCTCAACTAATTTATACAGTATAAAGACAGTGAAGTTCAGGAATAACCTATTTTTCATCTGAGAAATCACAAAGTCAAAATTCATTTAGGTGTGTTTTGTTCTTTCAGCTGTTGTGACATTTTTATGTAAACATGGAAAATAAGTACTAGAACCAAATAAGTAGTTCACAAATGCAGAAAGCTCATTTTGTAATTTGTAAAAGTGTTTTACATGTTGAAAATAGACTTTCTATGGTTCTAGCATAAGAAGAAAAATAAAAGCATCATGAAAAAAAGAGGATCAAAATTAGCACAGGACAGGAAAATACACCATTGACTGTCAAAACAAGAAAACTGAAGAAAAGCTGGTTGTGGTGATGCAGGCCTGTCATTTTAGCTACTTAGGAAGCTGAAGTCTAGATAGAAAACATAGAGAATGAATATAAGGGCAGCCTTTGCAACTTAGTGAAACCATACCTCAAAATACTGTTTAAACTTCAGTGATATAGCTCAATGTTAGAGTCCTTTCTTAGCATGCATAAGGACACTAGTTCACATAGAACCATTAAAAATACAAAAATATAAAACAGCAGCATTTCATGATGGTAAGCTCTGAAGTTTGATATGTAGGATAAAAGGGGAGATACTAAAAGTGGTTAATGATGCTGTTTTAGGAATGGACTGCTGTCATAATTGATGGAAAAGGATTCTGAAGGACAGATAGATACTCACTGAAGGAATGGGAGTTTCTAAGATATCAAAATGGGAGGTCAGAAGAGAGCTCAGCAATGTAGTCTAGATTTCCAAAATATGATGAAGTAATTTGATATAGTTTGGATAGCAGTCTAGTTGTTAGAATGAGACACATTTCAGTATTATCGTTATCAGTTACCAGTGCAAAAAGGCCAAGAAAACTTTAACAGGAAAGATAAGTTTTCAGGAAATTAAAAGTGAAATAGGATATATGAGCAGATGTGAAGAAAAGATTGGCAGTGAAGTTTTCTTGCAAACAGTGGACATAAATTGTAGAAATATCTCCTTTCTCAAATAGTAACTAGGATTCTTAATTTAAATGAACTCTTCAAGAAAACAGCATATTTTATGATATGCAAATAATGAAAAATTATGTTATTATTTGAAAGTGTGGAACTGTTTGAATATGTGCCATTTTCAGGCCATGTCTATCTAAATATTAAATGACTTTAAATTCTACTCTATAAGAAACATTGGATTATGAATCCAAAAGTGTTTGTTCATTATGTAGACTTTAGAACAAATTGTTACATTCTTTTTTAGTAAAAATGTTAATATTGTATACCAAGAACCTTAAATTAATCATCTTGGGTAGGCTTTGTTTCTGAAAAATTATTGTGTTTCCATTCCTAACCAGTTAAACATAGAAATCCATAATTTAAATATTAAGACATTTGAAAATGATTTAAATAGAAAACATACTTAATATGTTCCTCACTAATTATTTATTCCTCAAATTAATACTACGGACGAACTGTGTCCTGGTTTGAGAATGCATCTGTTAGTTAGAATGACATTTTCTATGTCCTTCAATCAGATGTTTGTAGTATTAAAAAGCCACACATTGCTGAAATGTCCTGCACATTCTTCTTGTACCATGCTTGAAAAACTTGTGCTGAACCACAACAAAACCCAAAAATCATTATGATAGTTGGTAGGGCAGCCCAGTGATACATAGCTGGCCTAGCATACTTGGGTCCTGAGTATTTTACAGAATTGTAACATTGCAAAAGTATCATCTACAAAACCATGATTATAGAAGCTAAAGAACAGTCTTTATTTTCCCATTGCTATTCTTTTGTTCTTTTTAATCTATATAAGTTTAGATCTTCCTTATCACATTGCTTCTGGGAGTAGTATCCGTAGAAAGTACGTAGAATTCATGCAGTGAAGCTATAACTTCGAATTTTGTGGCAAACTCTACTCCAAGACATATTCTGCAATTTAGTTAGCATTAATTGATTATTTTCAATTTTATATTTTAAAATTAATTCACTGTGATTTGAAAGTTAAAAATTGAATCATGTATTCTCATATATTCTGTACTGAGATAAAGTTTTTTAACATTTATTTTATCTCAAATGTAACTTTCATGTAAATTTGAGTGTTAATGTATTTTAAATTGCTAAAATGAGTTTGACAAAAATCATTTAGGAAGAAGCATTGATTATGGAGAATAAAAGCAGCTTTCTTCTTATATTTGCCTTCTAGCATTAGGGAGCAGAATGTCCCTCAGCCATACTATTTATAGAGACATCAAAGCCACAGAATTAAAACATAAATTTGGGAACAAGATGAGCCAGTGTCAGTTCTCATTTACCATTTATGAATGGTATGATCTTGGTTTTTGTTCACTAATCATCCAGTGCCTTAATTACCTTTTTGGAAAGGTGAGAATAATAGTATGTGTCTTTTAAAGTTTTAGTGAATATTAAATAAGTAAGTACTAAAAAGTGTTTAGAATAGTGTCTGGTACACAGTGAGCACCATTAATTATTTGATAAATGTAATTTAACAACTAAAAAATATTTAATACTTTTTATGTATGACAATAGCTATCTCTGAACTACAACAGAATTAGAAATACAGATAAAATGAGAAAATATTCTCCATGTATTTTTGTGTTCATGTATTTAAATGTTTAATATTTCTTTATTTTCAACTAAACTCAAGATTATTTAAAACCCTCTTTGAAGTACGGATGCTACACATCAATGGAAAATATATCTAGAAAATATAACTGTCAGAGCTAGAGAGATGACTTCATGCCTAAAACTGCATACTGCTCTTATAGAAGAATCCATTTTATATCCCAACACCCAGTCAGGCAGCTCACAACTTCCTGTAACTCCAGTTCCAGGATATCCAACACTCACTTCTTGATTTTGTGTGCACTGCACTCACATGCTCACATCTACACATATGGACACATAACTAAAAGCAATAAAATATTTTAATTAAAAAATATATAACTTCCAAAATTCTATTTAATTACTATTTGTTGGAGCACCATTAAAGGACACTGGGTTATTAAAACAATGCAAGTTATCATCAGGCCCAAAGCTACTAATTTTTTTATAAAGTTACCAATGTTTGGATAGTGACAGCTTTTTAAAAATAATCCATTTTAATTATCCCATTAAAAACACTCTGAATAACAATATAGATACCTGAATGACAATATGAACTTGTTTTCAGTATTTGCTACAAAAAAGGACTGTTTCCTTTCGGGCAACAATTAAACATCTCAACTGAATTTTGATTGAGGGATCATGATATATCATTTTGGGAGTCTGGCTACAATTATGACAACTTGTTCAAAATTTTGCTGAACGTTTCACCAAAACATTCCATTCATTAAAGTTTGTATTGCTATTTATTACTACTGGTAGATGTGCCATGTGCCTATCAATAGTCTTGATGAAATTAACACTTAAGAAAACAGTCAGTAAAACAGTAACTTTGTCAATGTGCATAGGTGGCTGTCTGGATAGACTTTCTGTTATACTTACTCAGTCATTTTGTTAGATTAGCAAAATCTTGGATTTCTTCTGCAAAGTACACAGACAGATACCTAAGCAGAACAACTAAGTATCCAACATACTTCAGGTATCAACATGTTTGATTTGATGAAACCAGTTATAGACACTTATATAGTTTGTAAATTAAGATTTCTGTCTAAGAAATGTGATTTTCATAATGAGAGTCAGTAATTCCCGCGTAATAAAAGAGACACTGTTTAATACTTACGTTAACATATGATTACAAAAGTTGTTATGCATATAAATATATTACTGAATATTTTTAAAATATGAGATCAGAACAATGTAAAATCTTCATAAAAGGCTTTAATTTAGTTATGTTTATAATGTTTAAAATAAATCTATTTGTCACTCAGTAAAAGTATATACAATAGAAATATAATTCAAAAGACATTATGGAATATGATATTCCTCATTATGTTTTATGCATTGCATAAGCACCTAGGTTCAGTCTCCAGCATGGAAGCTAACTAAAAAATGTATACATTTAAACAAAGAGGAGTGGTAACCTGAATATCAATAATATATTTTATTTAACCCAATATATCTAAAATGTTAATATTTTAATGTGTGATGCTCACAAAATTGTTGAGGTATTTAGAATTATTTCTTTATACTCAGTTTTCAAATCCCAGTGTCTGTTAACATTTATAGAATGTCTGAATGCCTGACAATGACATTTGAAGATCTCAGTGGCCATATGTAGCAGGTGTCTGTCATTCTGAACATGATAGAAAGATACTATGGGTGTGATTTCTATTAGAGAAGAGTTATATCACTATTAATTTTAATACATGTGAGGGCTACATTTAAGTAGTTCTCTTGGTGTAGAGATAGACTCCAGATCATCAGCTAAAAACACTATCCTTTACTAAATTGAATATATCAAAATTCATTTGAGAGTACTAGTGTGGGTCCATTTATATGAGAGCCATTCATTTTGTCCTATAAGTTGTCTTTCCATCTCTCAATATTACAGAAAACTGTCTGGTGTGACGTCAGAGGTAAGCCCTAAAATTGAGTACTATAATCTTTTCTACTGGTTCTTTAAAAAAATACACAATCCAACTTACATATTTTAAATTTTATCTGTTTGAGTATTGTGTATGCATGCATGTCTGTACACCATGTGTATGCCTGGTACCCGAGGAGTGAAGCTACGTTCCCCAAGGACAGTAGATACATAAGGTTGTGAGCTGTCATGTGTGTGCTGGAAAGCAAACCTCTGGAAAAGCAACAAGTGCTTTTAACTACTGAGCTATTTCTCCAGCCCCTGAATCCTTACCACTCCATTCTTTGAGCTCACAGATACTGTCTCATTCATTCCAGAGTTCATAAATTTCCACTGAAATCTATATGCACACAAAAATCCTCGTAAACGTCAATGTTGCTTACATCAAAAGTAGAGGACAAATAATGAGGAAATAGCATCTTTACTATGCTGAGAATTCCAATAGATTAATAAAGTACGTGTCTCCATTTCTTCAAGGCCTATTATTTCCTTAGCTATTACTATGTAAGTTAACAAACACAAATCCTGTATGCATTGATTTGTGTACCTAATTAATTCATTTTTGGTGTAGTGGTAAATAGTAACATGTATTAAATGCTGTCACATGTTAATTTTCTTGTTGAAAAAATGAATTTTAAAATTTTGTATTGTTAGAGATTGCTCGGCTCACTTATGATGTCAAGTTTTGTTTTTGATGACTCCTTGGGCTTCTACATGCATACAATTACATCATTTATTTACTCATTTATTTATTCTTCTTTCATGTCTTGGTAACTTTTAAACTATTTTTCCTATTATACTGTACAAAACAGTGGTTCTCAACCTTCTAATGCTGTGACAGTTTAATACAGTTCCTCATGTTGTAGTGACTCTCAACCATAAAATTATTTTTGTTTCTACTTCATAACTGCAATTTTGCTACTTCTATGACCTGTAATTTCAATATTTGATATACAGGATATCTGACATGTGACCTCGTAAAAGGGTTATTTGACACCTCCTCCAGTGGGTTACAATCCTCCTGTTGAAAACAGCTGGTCTAAATCTTGTATCATGCTGAGATATATGCTCAATTAATTCTGTGGAGAAGTACTAGTTTTTTCTTGAAATTCAAGGAAATGTTGCCTTTATAAATGATTTCTATAAATTTGGAAAGAAAATTTTCTGCCTTAGAATAAATGGATGTTGAACTGTGGGAAAGTATTTTTCTTTGTCAACTGATATAATTATTTTTCTTCTTTTACCTATTTATATGATGGATATAGTGGATTGAGACAATTGACCTCTCTACTCTCTCCCTCTCTCTCTCTCTCTCTCTCTCTCTCTCTCTCTCTCTCTCTCTCTCTCTCTACTAGAGAAGTAACCCAGGGTCTTGTGTATGCTATGTATTTGGTATGCTAAACAAGTTGGTGTTCTATACAAATTCACAACCCCAGACCTTCTTAAATAGTCAGATTTGCATCCTTGGAAAAAATACTATTCACCCACAACATATATCTTTGTACATTGGCATATAAGAGTTAAATGGGAAGGGTTAATTTTGTAGATTTTAATTTCATTAGTCATTACAGATATTTGTGCATAGGCATTGGCTTATTTTGTAATATACTGTGTTATTTATTTACTATTGAAGTATTGATATTTGAATTCATATCTTCACACATTCTGTGAAAGTGTTTTACTACTGAGATGTTTTGTCAGACCTATGTTTCACTTTTTAGTTTCAGACAGGTTCTCATCAAGTTTCTCAGGTCAGGCTAGAACTTGTAATCTTCCAGACTCAGCAACCCAAGTAGCTGAGAATTCAGACCTGTATGACCAGACTCTACTACCACCATCTTTGGTTTGGGTATTACATATGACAGCAAATGGGAAATGAGGCCTTTCCTATTTTGGGGAAGAGATTAGGTAAAATTGGAATCATCTACTTGTGAAATGTTTGGATGAATACTGCATTGAGTTTATTTTGCTGGAGATTTTAAATTACAAATGGAACTTTCTACATTGTTATCAGGCTATGCCAACTGTGTATTTCTTTCTGCTTGCATTGTCACATTCATTATGAAAAGCTGTTTGTGATATTTACTTATCATCCTCTTACATGTACTAGGATCCCCTATCCTATCCCTGATAGTGGTGGTTTGTGTGTTCAGTTTTTCATTTGTGCCATGTTTTTTAAAGTTCTTTTCCAATGATACAGACTCCATTGAAGAACTTCAGATGTTTCCAAAATGCCATGTGTTTTAAGTGGGGGGTGAGGATTAACATTCAGCTCAGTGAAGAAAATGAGAGAAAAATCCTTAAATTGATTGAGAGCATACATTTAGTGCATTAAAATGTACATTAGTGGATCATTTCATTAATGAGTTGAAGTTTTCTAGATTTTATTGTGTAAGCTTAGCAACATCTAATGTGACTGAAATAACTTCTGTAATTCTGCAAAATCCAAAAGAGATGAAGTGTTCTTGATTTAAATATTCTCTCACCATATGAATGCCTCAGAATAGAAATACAAAAGGAGAGAGCTGTTATTGGGGAAGGAAAAGAGTAGGCGAATTTCTTGTAGCTTCTCTGGTTGGAAACCTCAGGGGATTTAAAAGAAATCGAGACTCCAGATATGGCTTCGTTTTAATGTTAATGCTATGGCACAGCTGGGACTTGTCCTACATTTCTTGAGAACTCTAATTTACAAAAACTAGATCCTAGCATTTTGAAAGCAGATTTGAGACCTCTAAAGCTATTTCTTTTATCATTTTTTCCTTACCTTTGCTTACAGTCTATCATACTGTCCTGATTATTTTTGCGCTTACTCAAAGGTTATTGTTACTCTCTTGAAAGTAAAAACTTCGATGTGAGTATTGCCTCCCTCCCACAGATCCCTTCAATACCTTGTCTTATACTATATTTAAGTCATGATAAATAATCAAGAAAATGAACATATAATTTTATGCCCTGTTTTATGCAATTGGAATTTATCTGAAACATGTTTTTTTCTTAGAAATAGAAGAGGAAATAAAAAGAAAGAAAGGAATAAGGTTTGGGGAAGGTGAAGTATAATCTTATGTAATGCCTTATTATGTTGTTTGTGTTAGGTTTTGTAGCTTGTGACAGATATTTTTGGTAACCCATTTCATGGATAGGAAAAGAGTGTATAGATACTCCATTTCTGAACTAACATTCTCAAGTAAGACAATCTGACTTAGAATTGTAAATGTTCCTCATATGTATTTTAAGACAAAATATATGCCTAATACAAAACTGTAAAAACTAAAAATTTGATGTAGAAGGCAAAAATGAGAGAATAATAGTGTTTAATAATTTTATTCATTAAAGTGTCAGCCATCTATCTGATACTTTCCTGATTATGTCAATTTAAGGGAAATGTAATCACTATAATAATCTTTTCTGCCTTTTACTCTGGTAGAATTCTGTTTTCTAATACACAATTACCACTATAACTATACATTGAGGTAAAGCTTAAAGCAGAGACTGGCAATCTCTCAAAGGAAGCATAATATATCTTAATTTACTCACATATAGGGGAGAAATATATGGATGTTGGCCATGATATGGATTAACATTCCATCTATCTTAAAATTTTCATCATTGCAGAAATGGAGTTGAAATGAAGCTAATTGACCAGTAGTATACAGGTACTGTCTGAGATAGTTCTTTAAAAAGCTATGAAACCATAGATGGGGATAGAAAGGTTGAAGACTGGTCCCCAAGTGAGACAATATTGAGGAATGGTGGAACTCTAAAAATTTGAAAATTACGATAAGGTAATTAGATCATTATGGCACCGATGCCAGAAGGGGTTAATACAGATCTCATATGACTTTGGTTAACTCATTTGAGTATGTTTTAATACAGCAGTAAGGCTAGCCCAATTCCTTTTTCTGGATTCTTCTTTCATGTGACATATCTCTGTTTGATGTGCTCCTGTCATGATGCATCTGCCATGATGTGCTAGACAGGATAGGCATTCACCAGGACAGAAATATCTTGCTGATGAACTTCTAAAACTGTGGCTATATAAATGCCTTTTAAAAATGAAACATATGTTCTCAGATATTTTGATTAATAATTGAAAAGAGACTAATAAAATTACCTATCATAAAATTCATGCAGAACATTTATCCATTTAAAACATGATAAAACACATTTATTCCCAAATTGTTAAGCATTGAATCATGTAGCTCTGGATTGCAAACACATCCCCAAACAGATTAAAATCGGAGGCACAATGTCAGTTGCAACTCTGTTGTCCCAAATTCGCAGTCATTCCATTGAGAATTTGATGACAACTTACAGGGGTAACTTAATTTCCTTTCTCATCTGCCCCACCCACAAAGGTTATAGAGCATCCCACATAGTTCTTTGAGTCTATTGGTCTCTGTTTTGGGAGTCATTGCAAATCAAGTGAAGCATGCCCACCCTGTATATCAGAGTCATTCCTGTTTGTGTCATTAGAACAATCACAAACCCACTGGATTTTGTTGCAAGTCACTGGTAAAAGCTGTGTTATTTTTACTTTTGTGAAAATTCTGATGCATTGCCCCTCTCTCTGCATGTAGAATAACTGGAAAACAACCTACATATTATGTAGCATTGAAGTAGTTCCATATGGGAATGACTGACAGAACTGCAATGATTTGAAGAGAACTGTAAAACTAAGGAATAAACAGTTTATATAGTGCTAGAATTAACACAGAATTCAAAATGGCTGCTGTAATCAATAATACCTGCTCTATTTACTCTTATTATGCCAAAAGCACTTAAATTCTAATATACAGCTTACTAAAATGTGAATAAATTAAACTATATTTTGCCTAAGGTATGAGGAAATGGAATGAATTCTTGAGTGCCTATTACATGTTTTGCACTTTATAGTTATATTATTCAATGTTCAAGCCATTATTATGACTTTAGGGAATATTATTCTCACTATTCAGGAAATAAGTACAATGAAGTGGAGATATTATTGACTTTAGTGTCAGATATACTTGAGTTTGAAGTGTGGGTAAGTTTCCTAATAGTCCTATAAAAAATATTTATACTCATTTAGGTTTGCCGATATAACAGGAAGTCAAATTACCTGCTATTGCAAGGGGAAAAGCACTGATTCTGCTCAGTTTTGCAGTGAAGTTTCATATGAAAAACATAAAAACATGATGATGAAAATGTATAATGTTAGTAAATTCATATATGTCAAATATTTTATGCATGTGTGTGATAAGATTTTTCATTTGCTATTTAATGCAGTTCTCACAGCAACCAGAGATTATGGGAAACTCATTTTTTCATCATTTTTAACTGATGAAACGGGAGCACAAAGATATAAGCACACATGTGAATAGTAACAAAAATTCAATGTGGCAGAACTGACTCCAGTTATGTTATGCTCCCTAAATAGAGCTGTTTTATAGGAAGAAGAAACAATAAGAGAGCTTAAATTGTGTCATTAAATAGCATAAACCATACAGAAAAAAATAACACACAAAATTCAAAGGAAAGGCACAATGTTTTTCTTTATAGAACAGCATCAAATTGGAACTATATCAAGCTATCAGGTCTAGAATATGAACTATTAAGTCACTCATATGCTGATTTTGAAATGTTTCTGCTGTATGAACATCAAACTTTGGCATGCCATTTAACAATGCTTTGCTTTCCATTTTTATGCGTGAATTGTTGGCAAGGACTGCATAATGTTTAAAAACTAAGAATTATGGAATGCTAAGTGCTGATGTGGACTTGTTCTTTTACAGGGTTCCATATTTTTAATTGACTCACTACCCATTTGACGTTGCTCACATATTTAGCATCTGTAAAGAAAATACCATCCAAACTCATTTTAACTCCATTAATCACGTTTTAATACCAATTTTATTTTATTATTTATTTATTTATTACTTCTTGACTATCATCTGGGAGCAAGGTGTAGCTGTTAACACTACCCATGTAGCTTACCATTCTATTTCTCTGATTTCCTGACTTTTAAAATGTTCAGCCCACATTACCCCTTGCTCCGCATCCATGTTAAGCCCTGTCAAGGTTTTTGTTTACAAGTAGCTCTATTAACTAGATTTCCATGAATCCATGATACACAGCTAGTTTCTATACAGCACTCTTTAGCTCCTAGATTTCCTCTCTGGAAGCTTCTATTTTGGGATTAGACTTGAACTAAATCAGGATCTCAAGAGGTTTGTCCTAAAAAGCTCCTTGAGTCAGAATGGTACCTATATAAATAGAAACTCAGATGAAATGGGTTTGAAAGTTCACATAAACAACACAAATGCACACAATGCCATTATCAATAACAAAACAAAATTGCATAAGCATGCAGCTTCTGCTTTCACTTTATTTTAGTGTGCACTGCCATTTTAAACATATGTTTGTATACCATGCATGTACTTGGTGTTCACACTGGCCAGGAGAGGGTGTGGAATCCCGTGAAACTAGAGTTATAGACATACATGAGCTTCAGTCAAAAAACCTAAGTTCTCCAATAGAGTATCTGGGGAGCCACCTCTCTAGTCACAAGATGCAGTTTATTATATATGTATATTTGTTTGTACACATATGTATATTAGACATGTTAATGTAATTTAGAATTGTGAGTAAAATTACAGTGGCCATACCTTTCCATGTACGACAATGAATGTATTTGATGCATTCCGAATATATAGGCTATATTTCTGTCACTGCTATCCATATGTAACAAATTCTTGTTCTTACAAAACTTACTTGTATGCAGATCAATAACCTCATGCCTACAACTGGATTCTCCATGTCATGTCTTTCACAGATACATACACATACAGAGATGTCATATGTAGGATGGCTACTACAACATTCCCATTCTTTCTCTTTGATTCCATGTAGTTTTTCAGTGAATATAGATGTTTTCAAGGCTGTTGAGAGGTTATCACATTTACTCACCACATGGAAAAGGTTATTACTCTCTATGCACTATCTAGATGTATGGAACTCAGTGTAAAAATCACATATATTTAAAATTGGAATTGTAAATCAGTCTATCCAACAGTAAAAACAGGAATAAGATACAGAAAATATGTTTTCATAATCCCCTTGAGCAGATAAATATGAAGTAAAATACTTCTCTCGCTTCTCCATTTCTGAGATAAATGAAAGGAAAGTTCTCTGGTTATCGTACAATAAATGATAGAAACGGTTGGGTAATTTCTGTATTGAATCGATATTTAGGTCAGGGTTTCTTCAAGCAGAGTCTGTGACAGGGCTCCTTGCAAAAGTGATATTGTTAAGGATGTGCCAAAAAGAGAGGCAATAAAGGAATAGTGGATGGAAGAGATAAACCAGATAATGTTATTACAGTCATAAACTAATTTCAACATGATTTCAAAGGGTGCTCTGAAGGACTACGTAGCGGCACTGTATTTATTGTCCCATATAGCAAAGGGTTTGGGCACTTGAGTTTCATATCTGCTAGCAAGTAGATTCAAATTAACCTGGAGTAGGAGACATTGAGTTCCCATGCTCAGGCTACTTTCAGGTACAAGGCAACCATCTGGAGAAGAAGAGTGATAAGGAGACAGCAGAAGCAGGATAGCCACCTTGATAAAATGAAGCACATTTGGGAAGAACAGTACCAGTACCCACTAGAGTCAGAAAAGAAAACCCATTGAGAATGGAAAATCCACCATGTTTTACCTGGTTGTACTAAGAGGTATTAACATGAACTATGCCCTCTTAATTATTAGAAATATACATTGTTGCCAGTTATAAGCACAATGATATATAGTGCATTACTAGAATATATTTATCTAGAATAACTGAAAATTTCCTTCAAAGTTAGAGGGAAATATGTTCCATTTTATTTAGTCTTGTGGAATTAAAATTGCATATCCATAATTTATATATCATTGAATACTGCAGACATAAGAATTATTGGGTATTGTTAAATACATTAATTTTTCTAAGGAATCCAAATTAGAATTTTGTGAAATCCACACCTATATACTCAAAACCAAGTGGAAATGACATGCCCGCAAGAATGGGAATGAGAATCACAATTATTGGCAGTAGCAACTGGAAGGAAGCTTTCAACACCAAAATGTAAAAGAAGGAATCAGCAGATTTTGACACAGACCCATACAAGCAAAATGAAAGGTCAGTATCTATTGGGATTTGGAGGCAAGCTGCTTATATGAAGTCTCCTAAGCTTTGGACAGATGTTCTTTTATCCTGCTGTGTTGCTTCTCCCTGTCACTTGGAAAGAAGCAGGAGGTCTGAAGCCATATTTCACAGTAAGGCAATACTGAATCTGGAAGGCACCACAGAAAGATTGAAGGCTCTCATGTGCCTAACAATAATGACCTATTGCTTCAATAGCCCTGCCAGCTGTGTATTGCTAGATCTCTTTAATATAAGAGCAGTAAATATCTTTTTTACTATTTCTGGATTTTAATTGCATAAAGCCGAGCCCAATTCTAGCAAGTGGAGTGCCCTTTTCCATATCTAAGAAATGAACTGTTTACCAGGATCCCTTTCATCAACATTTTCACTTTTCCAGAACCTCACTAAAATATACAACAAAATACCAATTTTTGAGCTAAGAAGTGTATGAATACAAATGCAAATGTGACAAATGTTCATAAAGTAATTCAAATGAGTGCAAGTGTTTCATTACACAAGCAAAATAAAATTATGGACTACTATGTAATAATAAAGAGTTGCTTCTTTGTTTTTGAAGAGTGCTGTTCTCTGCAGGGCTCCAGAAAGGCAAAGGGATGAAGAAACGACACACAGAGACTCACATACAGAAAATCTGGATTTGTAAGTTTCTGCTGGAGATGCTACAATGCCCCAGAAGTTCAAAGTGTTAAGCAGGTACAGTTGAACAGGAAGGTGGTATTATAGTCAACATTCACACTCCAACTAGAGAAAGGCTCTACCATCCCTCTGAGCCTCACCCTGGGAAAACTTTGCCACTTCCATGGATCTGAGGCATTAGAGTTCTTGCATAGCCAGATCATGTTAACAACACACATCCACTTAGTACTTCAGATTCGCTCGTTATCTATAGAAATAAAAAGCAAAAGCATCTGGAACTTTTACTACTACATTTCTTTGAAAAGTTTCTCTGTCTGTCTATCATCTGTCTATCCATCCATCCATCCATCCATCCATCCATCCATCCATCTATGCATCCATCCATCTGTCTCCCCCACTCCCTTAGGGAAACTGTTTTTTCTGAATGTGAAGTATTTGTTACCTTTGGAACACAAAATTAATGTTGAGTGAGTCTCATACAGGAAGCTGAGGTTTTAATTCAGGGTCACTTACTGAACCCTCACATAACCAAATGATGTTTTTTTGCCAATTTGTTTGACAACCACAATCTTGAAACAAAAATGGTGCTTATTTTATGAGATATTTTAAAGTATCTTATGAGATATTTTAATATGTAAACTGTATCTCATAAAAGTTGTAACAGACTGAGAAAAGCCATCTTCAGAAATGTTTATTGAAATAGAGCTTAAACATGTATAAAATAAGTGCATAAGACTACACAGATTTGAAATCAGATGATAAACATGTACTTTGAAAGCATTAACATTTTAATGGAGCAACTTACATCAACTGCTAAATGGGGCATTTAATGTAACTGTAAGAACAATCAGTGTTAGATATGGAAATACCAATTTTAATTCAGCTATTCAGAACTACAACCTTAAGAAAAAAATGAGAGCTCTGAGGAAATGTTACTACACTGGCCATACATTTATAAACATAATTTAAAAACTGAGTATGGTGTAGTATATAATGGAAAGACACTAAAATAATTTAGCAGACAAAAAAATCAAGCAAAGATACATGGCTGAAGAGGTGCAACCTTAGAAAACTATTTGACACTTAGAAAACCACCACATTCCTTATGGTTTTAAATTATTTTTGAGGAGTTACTTCACCTGTGTAAACATATAAATCATAAGCAAATGAACAAATCTCCAAGAATAATCACATTTACTTAACATTTTTAAAGGGAAAACAAATATGATAATGTTTATACAAATTTACCTCTCCAAATATTTACCTTTTGAACAAATATCTCTTCATATTCTTGGTCTAAAACAAAACAGCAGTGTCAACAGACAGGTATCTATATGAAGTTACTGGACCCACAATATTTGTATTCCTAGTAGAGTTTTGTTATGCTTATCACTCATTTCTTTTTGTATTCTTTATTCAGTTTGTTTACCTGAACAAAACAATCCCTGGTCTTTTCATATTTCTTTTTTTTCTAGAGAAGCTTACTAGGCGTCCATACTAGGAGAGGGCATTTGACCGATCCTCTCCAATCAGATCACATTCCCGAATCCTGTTATTCAGGACAATTGTTAGTTACTCATTAGAAAGAAAAGCATTATTTTCTGTTGGAGATGTGGCAACAATAACATAATAACGCAGGGCTAGGAGATGTCTCCGTGAAGAAAGTACTTGTTATACAAGCATGACTACATGAGTTTATAACCCCAGTACTCACACATTCAAAAGCCAGACCAGTTGTTGGTGCCAGTCACACTAGTACTGGTGAGGAATATGTGTATCCCCAAACTGTGTTGGCCAGAACTCTAGCAGAATCAGTGTAGAAATATTGGTGAGCTCTAAGTTCAATAAAAATACAATGAAAATAATATATACTTGTGAAAATCTAAAGCCTATCATGGTTACAATATTGAGAAACAGGTACTAAGAAGTCTTTAAAATGAGGGAGGTGGTAAGAGGGATAAGAGAGGCTAGCTGGTTCATCTGAGGTCTCCAATATATCCTCCCTTCTCTCTCACTCACTCACACAACAGATTTTATTTTGAAAAAATAAGCCATACATTATAATGATGTAACTGATTAAAGAAATTCACCCGATGATTTAAACTTCTAAAAATGCAGTTTTCTCTTTGAACAGTATGAAAGTTAGACTGAACTGACAATTTTTGACAGTATGTGAAATCCCCAAATCCAATGAACTGATTTCAATTTTTATGAATGGCATTTAAATCTGAAATAAATGTGATTGTACTTAGTTTTATAACCACAGGTCACAAACCTAGGGAAACTATGAAGAGTCTCTAGTTATTCAATACATGCCATTCTATAATCAAAACAGGAGGAAACCAACTATAACATAAATAGCTATAGTGCAAACTAGTAAACTCCTGGGTATGTGAGCACTGAGCCTAAATAGGAGAAATGCACTGGAGAACCCAGAATCCTTGGGTTTGGAATCTAGCTCTAACTCTGAACTCTTCTTCTGGAAAATGGGGATTCATATTAGCTTGTCATTAATATTTATTTACAAAATGTAGATAAAACGTCTACCCTGAAAGCAGAAGGTGAGGAAGAGAAGAGTAGCGTGAGCAAGCCCACAGAGGGCGACATGAGAAAGATAGGATGAACAAGAAAACAAAGTGTGCATGAAAATGTCAAAATGAAACCTAATACTTTGTACATTCATTAGGAACAAATAAGATGAAGACAGAAAGAAAGTAGGAAGAAGAAAAAAAAGCTAATCCACCAAACAAAGGAAAATGCTAGGCCTAGTAACATAACTTGGTTGCCTTTTACATAAAGTAATTATCTGCCTCGAAATCCTGACAACCTGAATTCCATTCTGGGAAACTAAAGGCAGAAGGAAAGAACAGATTCTAGGTGACCCTTAATCTCTACATGTACACACACACACACACACACACACACACACACACACACACACACACACAGAGGAGTGGGGGGAGAGAGAGACATAGAGAGAGGGAGGAGAGGGGGGGGAGAGATTACACCTAATTTTAAAAAGCTACAGACACAAAATTAGTGCTAAAATTTTACTCTTTCATTTTTGCCTGCAGAGTATTAAATAATGGACAAATGCTTGGAAAATATAATTCCTCTTGGTAAGCACATTGATCCACATCTGTATTGGAAATTTCTATGTGGAAGGCATTCAAAATACTTCTCAGGACTTTAGATCCATTTAACTTTTGTAACATTCAGCTATTGACAGATAACTCAATACTTTAGATGCTTTTTAAACATTGCCTGCCATTTCTGGTGAGGAAAATAAATTAAAACATAACCATCTGGTGAAACATTTGTCCACCTATACATTAACCAGAAATGAGAAGCATTTCTAATGTAAAGTCCCCAGATGCAACCATCAGACTCTATTTACAGCAAATTCCCTGATTACTGTGGAAAATACTGTCAGCAAACCACATCAGCAATTCCAAAATGTATGGCTGTATAATAGGAAAAGTATCACAAAACAAAACAAGAAACATAACCTAAAACAGTTAAGAGCACTGGTTGTTCTTCCAGAGGACCTGGGTTCAATGCTCAGCACCCACATAGCAGCTTACAACTGTCTTTAGCTTCAATTCAAGGGTATCTGATACCTTCACACCAATGCACATAAAATAAATTTAAATAAAAATAAGAAATATAAAATGGTAGCTATTCCCATTAGTTAAAAAATACTGGGTTTTCTTCATATTAATTTGTTTCAAATTGCATCTGGATTGAGGGGCATTTTTTTAACACTGGCGAAGTTAAGAAGTGGCACTTTAATCACATCTATTCTAATATTATCAAACAAAAATAAAAGGGAAAACACTGTAGCTGATGTTGTACAATGACTATTTTCCTAATTTGCATAAGGATATCACTCTTATCCTAATACTCTTGCAACAAGTTGCAATAGTTATCTAATATATTTTAATTCATTTGAATATTTTGAAAGGGGAAAAGTGCCAGAGAAAATAAACTTATAGAAAATTAACTTTTATGATTACATACTTTCATAAATATAATGCTAATAGTTAAAGGAAGGGTAGAGTCTGTGGTACACACTAACCAAATCTAAAGAAAGACTAGATTCTGAATATTCAACACAACTCCCAAGTCTTACCTCATGCTGCTTCTAAGGAAAACTAAGAATGAGTTTGTTGGCAAAAAATATATTTGATATGTAGTTTAAAGCAGGATGTCTATAATAGAATGCACATTAAATGACTTAATGTAGAGTACTGTAAGAAACAACTATTTATTCTTACATTTGTGGGAAAGAAACATTTCCTAAGTAATTCCAGGCATGAATTCTAAATTTCTTAAATTACATAAAATTACTTAAAAAGAAATAAAATTTGATTCAGCCACGTAATTAATGGTTTTATTATTTTAATAGTTAAAAATGATTTTTGGTGACAATTACTCTCAGACTCTCATATATATATATATATATATATATATATATATATATATATATATATGCCTTCACTATTCCACATAGGTGTGTTAACACTGTAATGTGTATTTTGCAAAGAAGGCATTTTAAGGGAGGAAAGAAATGTCCTAAGGTTTGCTGATCCAGTGGAATGAAAGTCTAAAATTACCTTTAGGAGTGATGACAAATAAATTTGGCACTTGCTCTCTCAACAGGTGCACACCCAAGTCCACCATCTCTCAGCTATTTGTAAAAGCAAGGGAGAAGATAGCCAGTCACCACACAGCTGTGCCTCTGGCTGCCACTACAAAAGAATGAAACGTAGCTATTTTGGACTTGGGGTGGGCAATCAGCCAGAGCTCAACAGTGTTGCAAGTGTGTATGCAGAGATAACAGTGATGTTAACATTTGTTTCAAGCCTCCTCCATGCTCTCAAATGCTTGCCTGGACTCTATACTGACTGCACTGCTTCCTGTGTTCACTGAACAGCTAGTTCTTGATTGATGTGTTATTCACTATCTGTCTCCTAACTCTTGTTACCCTGGTATCTCATTTCTTTTCTTTCTTTTATTCTTTTTTTCATTGAATTACTCTTTTAGTCCATGTATGTGTATTGTACATTCTTTCCCCCTCCCTCTTTCCTACAACCCCTCCAATGCTCCTCACATTCCATTGTTTTATTATCTTTCCATGTATATATAAATGCAACCTTATTTACTTTCTTTTCTTTGTTTGCTTTTGTGTTTTTCAATCTGAGTCTTGCTAAACATTCATTCAAGGCAGCCTAGAATCTGTGATCTTCCTGTGTTAGCTTTCCCAATACCTAAGTGCTGGGATTCCAGTATGGTTAACTGCAACTGGCTCCTGTTATGCTCTATCTATGTAACTAAGCATCAATTGACACATATATCACGCACAAATCCTGCATACATATAATGTTAATTAACTCTGGACCTTAAAGCCAGGAATATTTCCTTATATAAATATATCCAATAGAGGAGAAAGAAAATAAGAAAAGGAAGAGAAGGGAAAGGAAGGAAAGAGAAGGAATGGAACATTAAGAAAAAAAAGGGAAAGGGCAACCAGAAATACTGCAGCTGCTTCCAGTATGAAAACCATAAAGTTATTTCATTTAGATTTTTCTCATCATCTCATTAAGCCTATAAATCTTCACTTTTACTATGATGGTTTTAAAAATGAGGTGAATGAAAATTACTTTTATAAAAAAGGCAAATAATACAAACAAAAGAAGAAACTAACTATTTTGTCTTGATAATTTAAATGGAGCATGGAGGGGAGTCGGAGTCTCGTCGCCAATGGAATGTATCTATCACGCTGACTGCTTGTATAGAAAGCTAATGTCTGGAGGGACGGATACATGAAGTGCCTGAGCTAGCATAATCTCATTGGGAGTATAGACTTTGCAGGTGGCAAGCTGACTTTTAATGAAAGAAATTATTCTACATTAGATCTTGCCTTCTCTTCACAGTTCTATGTAATTTGTAAAGCACATACATTTATATTATGCACTTAGGCATTGCTATAAAAACAGCAGAAAAAGGGAGAGGTTATTATGACATTTTTGTGAACTGTCATAAGCTTTTACGTTTGAAATGTGATAAATATGGACTATATTCATTGTAAAATTATAAAGGAATCTAGGTCAAACAAAAGTAAAATAACATCTTAATTTTTGTTGAGCTATTTTCATCTCTTCAAGAACTCATTTGTGGTATGACAATCTAAAAAAAAGTATGTATTTCAGTGTGTCCCTATAAAAGGCATTTCGTGTGCCAGGAATAAAAAATAATAATAAAACAATAATGGAAGAAGATTGGCATTTTTGTTCCTGCTTTGTTAGGATTTTATCCCCATTATTCCCAACCATTTTCAATATGGCAGATGCAACTGCATAGTATCATTCTCACTGAGTCTGTATTGTATGAGGAGTAGCCTGGTTTTGAATGAAGTGTCTCTTGTGAATGAGGGCACTGTTTTCCAGAAATAAACTATTGTATCTTTTTCTCAGAGCAATAATAGAAAATCTATTGTGTTTCACAAATAAACAAAGCAATCCTACAGAATCATATGGCCAATTTACTTCTGGGAAATACATTCATTTTTATTTGTTAAAATTCCTCAATTTTATGTGTATGACATGTGTGGACACACAAAACACAAACATGCAAGCTCAGGATCATGTTTTAGATAAGCTAAACATCTTATTTCTTCCATTAAATAGTTATAGGTCATTGACACTGTTACTTCAACTCTGCACTTCAGTATTTGCCTTCTCCAGATGGGCTGATTATTTCCTTGTACTCTGGTTATAAGGGCTGAAAGAGACATATGTCCAATTTCATTTTGATATTCCCTCTAGGATTCTCTCATTCTTTAATTGATAGGACATTTTTCATTTAAGAATCAGGTTTTTTTCAATAATTTTGATTCACAAGCATTTCTCTACATATCTGCATTTTTTGGATTTACCCTTTCATCATAACAAATCTTACCCCAGATACACACAGTGCTAATGTTGTGTGGAATTATTTTTTATTGTTTGTTTTCTAGACAGAATCACCCCATGTAGAGCATGATGGTCAACAATATGTACACATCTCCAGCCTCAGCTTCCATGAACTGACAATATTGTTCTACTTTACCATGCTCAGCTGAAGTTTGGGATTCTATTTTAGCTTCTTTCTGCAAGTTAACATATCCAGGGCTAAAAATTCCTAAAAATAATGTTGATGAATTATTCCAAAAGCTTAATTTAAAACTGATGGTATGGCTAAGTTAAAAATCTTATCACCATTATCACGGCTTTTCACTAACATTTATTTTAAATATACATGTGGAAAGTATGAGTGTGTTTTTTATAAGTTGGTAAGCTGAACTTAGCAAAGTATACTTTATGTAGAAGAATCTCATTATAATAAAATATGTTTTATTTCCAAAGCAATCATCTGTATAAACTGAAACTTTACTGAATATCTTTGAATACTTAATCCTATAATCACATTAGAATATTTCAAAGACTTATATTTCAAAAATTGAGCACCTGCTAATATTACTGATAAGATTAGAGATACAACTCAAACTGATATTTATTTTATTGAGTATTGATTATAATGATCTGCATTAATCATACTCACCATTCCATAAATATTCTCATCCAGCAGTGTACCAATACCTCTCACTATGAAAGGTTTACATTTTGGGGGTTAGCATAGGACAATGACTGGTAATAGATGAAATTGACAGTAAATAAGTAATTTCAATAATAGGAAAAGTTCTATATAATGATGTTTTTGTCTTTAGTGTCACAACACTCAATTTGTCTAAGTCATCCCAGAGGCTTTTAGTGAAGAAACATAAGAATTCATCTTACCAAACAGAGTAGGAAAATGAAGACAAAGAGGTATTGCAAATACAGAGGCAAGAAGGAAGGTAATTTTTAAATTTTTTTAGAAACATGAAATAGATTAGCATGGCTGGATTTTGTAGCAAATGGGTGGGAAAAAAAGGTAGGAAAAGCAGAGGTGCAGTTATGAATGGCCTTGGCTATATGTCTATTTTAATTGTGGGAGTGATTGTCTTGGCTTCAATTAATCTCCTTTTAATTGTATTTGTTGTATATTTTAAATTATAGACTGCTAGAGAAATTAAAAAGCATATATGGGTTGTATAAAAACATACACACACACAGTGTGTGGAGTCTACAATAATTCAAAAATATTAGGTACCTACCCTGCTTCTTCTGTTATATGACCCTTGTTCCATATTCTCTACCGTTATGAGAAGAACAGTCGATTAAAAGTTAAGACAAGAATGCAGCTGCAAGTAGAGCTGTGTTAAGATGACCACAGACGTGTGCAAGCAAGCTTTTACGAACCACCTGTTAAGACTGTATGAACACTTTGTTTTCACAAATTGTACTACTAGTTGTAAAATGTTATCACAAGCTGTAAATTCCCAGAATGTATGTCACTCAAGATTTAACTGAAGATTGTAAAAATTATTTGTTATATCACCCCTGCCCCTACTTGTGGCTTTTTCTTTAAAAGATGTTACTCCTTGCTCTATGCCTAGTATCCATATATGAGTGAGTACATACCATGTTTCAGTCAGGGGAAGAAAAGAGGAGAGCAAGAAAAGAGATACCATAAAAGAGGGAGCCACTAGGTTTAAGGAGAAATCTGGCGCTAGAGAAATACACAGAGATTTCCATGAATGACCCCACCTAAGAATCTAAGCAATAGTGGAGAGGCTACCTTAAATGTCCTTCCCCTATAATGAGATTGATGACTTCCTTATATGCCATCCTAGAGCCTTCATCCAGTAGCTGAAGGAGAAGCAGAAGCAGACACCCACAGCTAAACACTGAACTGAACTCCTGGAATCCTGTTGCAGATAGGGAGGAGTGATGAGCAAAGGAGTCAAGACCAGGTTGGAAAAACCTACAGAAACAGCTGCTTTGAACAAGGGGGGACTCATTGACCCCAAACTGACAGCTGGGAAGCCAGCATAGGATGAAACCAGGCACCCCGAACTTGGGTGTCAGCTAGGAGGACTGGGCAGTCTATGGGGCTTCTGGTAGTGGATCAGTATTTATCCCTAGTGTATATGATTGGACTTCAGAGCCCATTCCACATAGAGGGATACTTTCTCAGCCTAGACACTAAGGGGAGGGCCTAGGCTCTGCTCCAAATGACAGAGTTTGAAGATCCCCCATGGAAGGCCTCACCCTCTCTGGGGAACAGAAAGGGGATAGGATAGGGGGTTTGGGGACTGGGGAGGGGGGAGGGAGAGGGAACTGGGATTGACATGTAAAACAAGATTGTTTCTAATTTAAATAAAAAGGAGAGGAGAGAAAAAAATCTGTTACTCCTTCTGTCGGGAATCATCGTGTCAGAACCTGACCTGCCCGTTGCCTTAACTAGTTAGAAGTTCTGGTATTCTGCAGTGATGGAATAAGGTTGCCTCTGCTCATTTATCTTCGATAGCCTCATCCTCAATATTCGTCTGACTCCCAGGTTCAACATATAATACATCTAGACATTATTTATATAATAATATGCATAATTGCATTAATATAATTACATATGCAGTTGTTGAATAAACTACAGTCTTATTAAATTTTTTTACTTGATGCCAGAAGAGTTATACAAACATTGTAAGAGACTGCCTTATCATTTTCATGCTATAGAATTTTTAAGATTACACAGTTATTAAATCAGGGTATTACATTTTGAAAATCACCTAGAGCAATTACTTTTATCTTCTCTTTACATGAGTCATTGACAACTAGAATTTTGAATTCCACATCTGTAAATGAACTGTTGAGAAATAACCTCCAGGTCCTTTCCAGTTTTTATTATCTGTGTCCTTGTTTAAAATAGCGTATTGAACTGGTAAAATAGCAAAACCAGAGGTCCAAATCCAGTTTCCTTTTACCCATATCTGTATATCTGTACAATCTATCTTTCATCTTTAAATTTTTTTCTGTCTTTATTTCTTCTGCACACCACTCAAATCCCACTGCCCTTTTCTCCTTGTCTTTGCTCTACTTTCCTATAGTTCCTTTGCCCTCGGGTTCTTTGTATCTACCAATTGCTATTGTACTTTGCACAAAGGATCAATTTGCACTTCAATCACCTTATCCCAGTCCTCATTAACTGATGGTATAAAAGAGAGAAAGGGAAATAAGCAACTCAAACTCTGAGACAACTGGATTTTGGTAGCAGTGGAGATTGAAAGACCATTTCCAGGGACCTAATTAGATCCGGAGTAGAACAGTAACTGAAGAGAAAAGCCCAGAGTCATTTTCCTTTGCTCTGAAAACTGTTCATTTACCTATTTATTCTAGAATAACATCTTGTTAAGGGTTGAACTCTTTCCCCCACAAATCCAGAGGTTGAAGTCTTAAACCCCAGCACATCAAGAAAATGTGAAACCCTATATGGAGATGAAATCTTTAGAGTAGTAACGTTGCATGAGGTCAATTGGGTGGACCCTAATGCAATCTGAGCAAAGGTCTTACAAGAAAGGAAGATAGGTATATAGACAGGCAGTGAATAAGGATTATACCAACATGGAAGGCAGCTTTCTGGAACTCCAGGAGAGAGGCTATTGAGAAAATCAAGCGGAGCAAAACTTCATAGCCTTGAGAATTAGAGAAAAGTGCTTTTAATATCTAAGGTACTCAAACTGTTCTAGCAGGCTATGTGACAATTTTAGCTATTCAACACATTTTACATTTGAATTGAGAGCACTGAATAAGTTAAGAAAATGACATTTAAAACTATGTTGTTACTTCAAAATGGGCTATTTGGCCTGATTTTGTTTACGTATCGTACACCATTATGATTCTCTGGAAGGGGATGTCCTTCATATATCAAGGCTACAGAATACCCTTAAATGCAGAGATCAGCAACGATAGCTGCAGTGAACTTGAAGACCAGGAGACCTGAGTTCTAGCCTTAGGGTGCACATGGTGGAAAGAGAGAACTGGCATTTATAAGTTGTGCTTGGATTTCCACACAAGTGCTGGTACAAGTGGAAGCAACCCTCCCCACAAACACATGCGTGTGCTCACACACACACACACACACACACACACACACACACGAGAGAGAGAGTTTAAAGAAATAATCAAATGCAAAATAACTGAAGTAATTAAGCGATCAAGGTCTTTCACAGGCTTTTGTACCCCTTCCTTTACTTACCACTAACATCCCTAGAATTTACTATGGTAATTCAGAAATCCTTTTGTCTTATGTTTCCATCATAAATATATTTATATCCTATAAACATGAAAGTGTAACAGTTTGGTCACATAACTCTCTAGTTGCCATCCCTATGTTCACATAAATTTAACAAATTAAGAAAAACTAATTTGCTTTCCTTTTGAAACAAATTAGCTCTTGTACTTTGAGCTACCCCAAGAGACCACCTAAGAAATCAAGGAGGACAGTTCTCCATTCTATACCATTCTTATTTTTAACTTTGGTCATATATACTACCATTTGCATACATACACACATACATATGATATATATCATCTTGTTTGTAACTAAACAGTAGCAACAAAGACAATTAACTATATCTATTTTGTTAGAATATGCTCTGTGTCTCTTACACTTCTAGAAAGATATTTATTTATTCAAAATGTACTAATTGGACACATATTAGGGTTAAGTGCTCTGTTCATCTGTGTGAAGCCAGATTAGAAAGAGTAATAGTAATATAACATTATCACCTTAGCTCTCATATATCAATCTTACCAAGACATTTGCACTATAATGACAAAGTAAATACAGTGACTAAATATAGAGAAAGATGAGCATCTGATAGTCAAATGTCATCAGAACACTTTCAAATGGCAAGTCACTTCCTTTAGGACAGGAGAGTCTGGGGGAAAAGCAAGATGATACAGTTTTCTGGGAATTGAAATGGAAAGAAAGCCTTAATGAATAACATTATGGTAAGGAGAACAGAAGAAAGGAAGGGCCAATTTAGATTTATCCTTGACAACATAGGCACATGGTAGTTTGGAGGCTAGCACATAGGTGACTTTGGCTAAAGGGGTTGGGATAAGAGATAAGATTTTCTAGAAGAGGTGCCAGACAAAGTTTGGTAAAGGTAACACATGAAACTGACAACAGTCTATCACATAATATATATTTTAAGGTTAATTTTAAACATATTATCTATAATAGTCTCTTAGAGTTAATTGCTTTTCCTAAATTCATTTATAGTTATCAGTATATTTCCACACAAGGGACTTATAGGTATATGTGAATATTACCTAATTTCTAATTTCCTTTGGCAACTTAAGCTCTGTCAATATTTCTGCAAGATGATAAGTATAATCAAGGCTTTTTTCAGTTAAGAAAAGTCCTTAACAACAGAATTATGAATATCCTAATTAATGATTATTCTAATTGCTTTTCCCTGTTGGAGGTCACTATTTCCTGTCTTGTTTTTAATCATGAAAAAGGAAGTATGGCATTATTAACCTCCTAATCTAGAACATAGACTGTTTCATATAAATGAAAAATTAATATACAGTGTACCATATGCTATATAGTAAGCTTTCATTTAGGATTCATAATGTGTTTACAGCATACATATTTCATATATACATGTATCTTGCCCTTGTTTATTTACAAAAATTCTAATATCAAACAGAGTGATATTGTTGATTCTGTTATCTTCACTATGGTAATGTTTGTCAAACATGCTGTTTTGAATTGTTTTTATTCCCTTGAAATCTATGAGGCATCCTTTCTGACACAATTCTTTTTTGTGTATTTTTTAAAAACCTGATTATACTACTTATCTGTGAGTACTTTTTCTGTATGTTGTCTTGAGACTCAGTGTGAGTCCTGGGAATAAAACCTGCTTCCTCTGTAATAGTCAGTGCTCTTAATCTCTGAGGCATCTCTCGAGCCCTTCTTTCATAATTCTTTTAAAAGGTCTCATCGCTGTGCAACCTTTAAGTACTTCATCTCGAACATTCATAAGTATTCAAAATCGTAGGTCTTACTTTAAATCTACTAAGAGTAAGGGCCAGCGATCCATATTTTGATAAACATCAGAAGGTTTTTCATGGAAGCTGCAGTTTACAAGCTACTGTTAGAGGTGTATAATATTACATAACTCTCAAATTCATAATTAATCCAGACATCAGAGTTCCCAAGTATAGCAAAATCTGTAACCTAAATGTTTGAGTATTTTAATTCCCTGCTCAAAGTTATGTATCGTTTTCCTCACTTCTCACTATGAACTACAACTTCCAGGTGAGAATGAGGATGCTCCTAAACATTTATAGAAAATTCTTCATGTCTCTGCTAGGTAGTAGGAAAGCTGGATCACATATGAAAGCTTATATCCTAAATGACGGAGAATGCACTGGGTTGTCTTCATGAAGAACCAATTATAGCATCACAGCATGCTATAATTTGTAAAAAGTTATTAAAACAGTCACCCAGAGAAGTGTGTCTTCCTTTAAATGTTTGAAGATGCACAAATACTTCATCATACATATTATGTTTAACTCTTTTATCCCTTTACTGAGCTACTGCTAGTTGCAGGGCAAATGAAAGAAATCTATTTGAAAACACTACTTAGAGCTAGACACTTTGGTAGAACAACACATACACACAAACAAAAATCACCATCTAACATCAGAGGCTAGAATCAACCCATCCAGTCTCAGAGGACATAAAAAAAGTAGTTACTCTAAAAATAACCAAGACTCTGCATTTTGTAAGAAATTGTCTTATAAAGAAAGTTATACATGGCAAAAGCTAATCACTGTGAAAGGAAACCAACTTTATACTTTTGGAATAAAAAGGAGAGAATTGCAAACCGTGAAGAAACTATGACTAAACAAGGCTATATTTCTTCTTAAACAAACAAATATACATTAAATGTGGTCATCTAACATTTGGCTTTCCTTCCTTTTACTTAGAAAAGGATTATTGATTCTCAAAGCATAGCAGACACGTTTGCTTTAATTCTAAATGCAAATTCATTAAGAATGTATACATGTTTATTCCAATTAAATGACACTCTCCCATCAGATAAAATGCCAAAAATTATGCCAGCAATTTCAGTCACTGAAATGAACTCTAAGCTCTGGGGTTGCATATTTAGTTGTATCAAACTAGTACTAATAACAAGAAATACACACCTCCCTCACAACACAGGAAGCAGCAGATGCTAAAGATAATATGCCTGACTAATGCTTGCTAATACGTGACAATTTAATTTTGAATACTAAGCTTCTTGAGTCGGGAAATCAGATATACAAATTTCACAATTAAGTTAGCATTACTCAGATGTAATAAATGCACTGAGACCTTAAATTTCATCTACTTTCTTATTTAAGCTACAGGGGACATAAATCCTAGTATTTTGAAAGTCTAAACCTTCAGCTTAAACTCTGCTTTAAATAGTCATGTCTTCAGCAAATTATTTTGAAGCAACAAGCTACTGTTTTCTTTTAGAATTGAATGCTATGATAAATACAGGCAACTACAAAAATAATATACACTAAGAAAAAAGGAATCTTTATTTCCAAAGTTAACCACTTTTTCAGATAGTACCCTTATTGTATAACTCATACTACTGGGTACCCATTTTTCTTTCTATATCCAGTTATATAGGCATTCAAATATAGATGCATTCACACTGACAGCTTAAAACTAGCATTTCAATTTAAAGAAAAATGTATTCCAATACAATCCAAGTGAATTCTGTTCTTTAAGCCCATATCATTAGCCATCAGGGGAAAGCAAACTAAAGCTGTTTCAAGATCCTGTTTCCACTCCAGTCAGAACAGCTACCATCAAGAAAACAAACAACATCCATGCTGCTAATGATGTGGAGAAAGAAAAACAATTATACACTGCTGGGGAGAATATAATCTGCTTGAACTGGTGAGGAAATCATTATGGAGGCTGTTCAAAAAACTGAAACTAGAACCACGACAAAAATCCAGCTATACAGTCCTAATGGAGTCTAAGTCAGCTGACCACAGAAATACTGCATATCCATGTCTGCTGAAGACCATTTCACAATGCCTAAGAAATGGAAACAGTCCAGTTGTCCATTAAAAATAAATGGATAATGAAAACAAGGTACACATATACAGTGGAATTTAATATTTCTGTCAAAAAGACTGCAATTATGTCATTTACAAGAAAATACAGATAGACCTGAAAAAAATCATTGTATTAAGTGCAGTAAGCCACATTCAGAATGACAAACATATTTTCTATCATATGGGGATGCTTTTATATCATACATATCATATTTTTCATATATTTAGGACATTAATATAGATTATGGACTGTTATGAAGAGGAGGCAGACTACTAAGAAGGGGAAAAGAAAGGGATATTGGGGTGACTATTGTCAAACAACATGACATATTTCCATGAAAATTCCATTTTGAAATTCTTCACTTCGTACAATAAATATACACTGATAAATGTTAGGCAAATATAGTAACAAAAAATGATCTTCTTTCTCCACATGTATACTCCTTACCCCTTACTCATGGGAACCCTCCTTGTTACTTAGTCTCTCTGGCTGTAATTGACCTTTCTTAACAGCCAGGATCTACTTATAAGTGAACATATATTATGTACTCACTTGTCTTTCTGAGTCTGTGTTCACTCACTCAGGATGATTTTTTCTAGCTCCATCCATTTGCCTGGAAATTCCATGAAGTCATTGTTTTCAACAGGTGAGTAATACTTTGCTGTGTAAATGTACACTTTTTTTCATTTTTTGTTGTTTGAGATACATCTAGGTTGTGTCCACATACTGGTTTTTATGAATAATGTATCTATGAACATAGTTGATCAAGTGTCCTTGTGGTAGGATGGAACAACTTTAGGGTATGTGTCCAAAAGTGATATAGCTCAGTCTTGAGGTAGATTGATCCCCAATTTTCTGAAAAACTGCCAACTGATTTGCAAAGTGGCTATAGAAGTTTGCACTCCCAGAAACAACAAAGGAGTGTCTCCCTTTCTTTACATCCTCACCAGCATTAGCTGTCACTTGTGTTTTTGATCTTATCTATTCTGACAGATGTAATGGAATCTCAAAGTAGCTTTGTTTTGCATTTACCCGATACCTAAGGATGCTGCACATTTCTTTAAGTGTTTCTCAGTCATTTGAGAGTTCTCTAATGAGAATCCTAAGTTTAGATCTGGATCCCCTTTTTAAATTGGATTATTTGGTTTGTTGATATCTTAATGCATCTCATTATGTTGTGTTTGGTTGACATCACTGGGAGGCCTGTTCTTTCTTTCTGTTTCTTTTATTTTCTTTTTATTCCATCAGGGGAGAAAGTGTTTATTTTACTTAATCTTTCAATATAACAATACATTATAAAAAAACAGCAAGGGTAGGAATTCAAGCAGGGAGGGAACCTGGAGGCAGGAGCAGTGCTCATCATGACTTGCTCGGCCTGCTTTATTTTTTTTAATTTTCTTTCATTTTACATACCAGCCCGAGTTCCTCCTCCCTTCCCTGCTCCTGTCCTCACCCCATCCATTCCTCAGAGGGGTTAAGGGGGAAGCCCTATTCTTTTCTGAAGGGAGGAGCAATAGATCTGGGGGAGAGGGAATCCTTATACTTCAGGGAGTGGAGGGAGGGAAGGCTGTAGTTCAGATTTACATTGTATAAAAGAAAACAAATAAAAAGAAACAAGTTTATGAAGGCAAAAAAACTTTTAACAAATAGAGGGGGAGCAAGAAGGTTGAGTCAGGGGAAGAACAGATGAGAGCAGGATGAGAGATACCATAATACAAGGAACCACTATAGGTTTGAGGAGAGATCTGGAACTAGTGAGATTCCTAGAGATCTAAAAGGATGACATCAGCTAGCAATCTAACTAATAGTGGAGAGGCTACTATGAATGTTTTTCCCCAATAATGTGACTGATGACTACCTTGTATGCCATCCTAGAGCCTCCATTCAGTCGCTGATGGAAGGAGAGGCAGATACCCACAGCTAAATACTGAACTGATCTCCTGGAAACCAATTGCAGAGAGGGAGGAGCGATGAGCATAGGGGTCAAGACTGGCCTGGTGAAACCCACAGAGCCAGCTGACTTGAACAAGGGGAAGCTCATGGACCCCAGATTGATAGCTAAGAGGCCAGCATGGGACTGACCCAGACTCTCTGAATGTAGGTATCAGTGAGGAGGTCTTGGAATTCTTTGGGGCCTCGGTCAATAGATCAGTATTCATCCCTGGCATCCAAAAGGAATTTGTGAGCCCATACCACATGGAGGGATGCTCTCTCAGCCTGAACACATGGGGGGGCCTAGTCCCTGCTCCGGGACAATATGACAGACTTCGGAGATCCCCCATGAAGGGCCTCACCTTCCATGGAGAGTGGAGTTGGGATTGGGTGGGGGGGTTGAATGGTTTAGGGGACAAGGAAGGAGGAGAGTGAGAGGGAGCTGGGATTGACATACTAAGCAAGTTTGTTTCTAATTTAAATATAAACAGGTTAAAAATGTATAAAAGTTTTATATTACTTCATAAAAACTCAGTTTTCTGTTAAAATAGGTCATGAATTCCAGCAAATCACTATTATCACTAAAACTGTTATGCTCTAAAAATTTGAGATTTTGATGAGCATCTGAAGACATATCATTCTATATATGTCAGCACAATGTATGAACAGCTCAGAGATTATAAAAATATATGCATGAATATTTGGAGGCTATTAGATTGACACAGTAGTTCTTTTTAAAAGACCTTTCAATTCTATATTTCTGAGTCATTTAGTAGGTATTTCTTACCTTGGGTTTGGGCATATATGGATCAGGCTTCATGTTGGTGCACACATATTTGCCCAGTGACTAACTTGCTATAAATGAGCTCTCTCCCAGATTAACACTTGTGAAAACTTTCCAAACATTGCAGCCAGGCCTCAGGGTGGAGAGTGAGCTCAGGAAAGCAGCAATCTGCAACTGAATACCAGTGCAATGGACATTCCGTTCTAAGTCCCCGTCAAGAAACTTCCAACAATAGCTCGAGCACAAGCAGACACTTGTCTGCTTAGTCCAAGCTAACCATTTAACTTCTTAGGAATTTGTGCCTCAGGCTCCCAGCAGAGTAGCCTGACTTCATATCAAACAAAGATAGCAATGTATAAAAATAAGTGTTTCTCACAATTTCTATCTTTCTTTTCTAACTGTTACATTGTACAAATTTGATAAACTCAAAAAAATCAGTTTTGTAGGCCCCCAAAGAATTTCCTTTTGTAATTTTGACATTTCCACATTTACAATGAGAAAACACAAAAGACAAATTATGCAGATATACTGAACAGACCACTGCCTATTTGCTTAAGAAATCAAGGTTAAGCAGCCTATTATTTATCATTTTTACAATACAGTAAATACTCATGACCAAAATACACACTAGGGGTTATTCCAATCTGTTCTGTTATATACATATGTGTGACTGAAATAAACCACTTGCCAGTATTCACTGTTAGACATAAATCTTCTTTTTCTCTGGATGATACATTGTGATTTGATGACTAACAAACAGTGAGATAAATGTTACAGATTTTAGTCATTAATTTGTTTGCCTACCAAGCTGTTAGACCCTAGTGATGAATGGTGAGCAAACACATGCCCTCCCGTGAAGGAGCAAGTGTGTGAGTCAGACTCATAGAATCAATCAGAAAGTGAAAACACAGGGAATAATTGCTTGCACTGGAATATATCTATCATAAGTTTATAATAAAAACAAACATCAGAAACACCACATCCTGACCTTGGATAACCAGGAATGCCATTTAAAAATCTTTAGGCTAACATTAAAATAATGAAGAGAAATTTTTGGTTGAAGAAAATTGGTGAGGATGGTCTTATAAAGCAATGTAAGAAGTAGAAATAAGACACAAATATAAAATTACATGACTTAATTGTAGCATTGCAAGTAATTTTATGTCAAGAAGTGGGGTTCATGGTACAGAACAGCAAGCAAATGAAGACTGAAACACAAAAGTACATGGCATTTTGTAGAGGACATTGTATATTAAGGCCTGGATTTTACCTCACAGTTAGACAATCTACTCAAGCATATATCAAGAGATATACAATCCAACTCTTGTTTTAGATATATGGCTGCTACATTAACTATGAGGCTGGGTTTATTTATTCTCATGTTAAAATTAAGGTCATTCAGATGCAAGAACTTAAGTGGAAATTTTTTAAATAAAATACTGTCATTTATGCAAAATAATGTTCTGTGAACAAATGGTTTAAAAAGAAAATAAAGTGTTTTTTTACAGAGAAATAAATAGGGTGTTATGCCCAATGCAGAAGACCTCCAGAGAGACCACCAAGGAGCTGACTCCCCGAATGCAAGTGTACAAGGTTTCTTTATTGAAATTCAAGCTTAGGCAGGGCCTTCAGGAGGAGACTCTGAGGTTCATAGTGAGTAGTTTATAAAGGCAAAGATCATAGAATAGAGTTAGGGGTACGAGTACAAAGCTGATTGGCTGCAGGGTCCAGGGGGACTGGGGACTTCCCAGGAGTTTATCTCTTGTACCATTTGTGCCCATAAAAGTTGTTTCAACTATTCAGCTTGTTTGCCCTCCTGGAGTCAGGGTCAATTGTCACCCCTTCCCACCTGTTAGGGCGTTTGAAGTTATCTCTTCTTCCAATTTATTAGGGCCATTTGTAATTATATCTTCTTCTTGTCTATCAGGTTTTTGGGGTGGGGGTGTAAGTCATCTGCCCAGGTCATGGTGTCAGGTTCTCACATAGAACTGTTTTTTGGCCCTTTTTCTCTAGGATGGCTCTGGTTTGGCCTTTCAAAGGCAATTCATAATTATTCACAAGCATACAATCAGAATTATCTCATTGTCTATATGTGATAATAAAACATGGTATCTAAAAGTACATTTATTCTTGCAGCTATATAGATTTGAAAGTTGTGAAAATGATCCCAAATTCCCTGAAATTTTCAAGTAACTTCATATGTCTACTTTTGATGCCAACAATAAGTTACCATGAAAAGTATCAATATTTTTCACTATTACTTTTGGAAGACAGCAGGAGATAAGAGGCAGTTTATTTCCAGACATATTGTAGCTACTCAATAAATATTAGTTAAATTAATATCAGCTTCTTCTGAATTACTTGACTTAGCAAATAGTGTCAGGCTTAAAACTCAAGTTTATCCTGCTAACATACCCAAGGACTACAGCATCATTCTTTTTTTAAAATTCTAACTTTTAAAATGCCATTTTCTCAATAGGGGTTTTTGGGTCATAAACAACCTGAATCTCCATTCTATATAAAGTAGGAGATATAGAATAGGGATTAAATCATCATGACATTTTGTTCAACAGCTGATTCATGTTCCCATATAACAGAAATGAATTGCATTCTAGTAGGCTATCATTAAACCATCCTTTGTAATTTACAAGCCTTTCCTTGAATAGATCTGGTAATGATACAATAAGCCTCAGGCCACAGAGGGCTTGTTAAATGTTTAGTGTTGGTGTTTATCTTTTTAAAAAGTTTAGATTAATTATATAATCACAGTAAGGCATAAACAAATACTCTGAGATGGCATGTGCAAACCTCATCTCGCCTCTCAGTGTTGAATATTAAATCTTGAAATCAGTAGCACAATTCAGAGTTTATCCAACTTTTACTATATGCACATGCATGAAATTGAATACTTCTATGGCTGAGGAGTTCTATGCAACTATATCTACTGTTGATACAAAGTCAATATACAATGTCTATTGGTGTGATAACTACACAGGATATCTCCTTTCCTAGTTCTATCCTATGTGAAAAAGTAATTCTAATCTAATACCTGTAACTGCATGATGGTAAACTCTGCAAAATAAATGGGTATATTTTGAGTTTTGTTTTAAAACTCTGAATGGTGCCTTTTAGATTAACTAGAATTGTTAATAGTGAGTATTAGCATTTAGAACTTTTGTTTGAAGACTAATACTTATTTCATGACATGGATACATGAATGTTTCTTTTAAACTGGCCCCTTGATTTTATTTGAACTTGATTACAAGTTTTTATTATTATACCCTTGTAATTTTCAATTCACAATAATTTGCATTTACTCAGATAAATACCTAAGATTAGTGGAGCTAGATTATATCATGTTTCCATGTTGTTTTTGAGAATGGTTGGGTAGCCATACCTTCTCCCCAGCAATATATTAGCAATTCAGATTCACAGGAGTCTCCTTAGCTTTTAGCATCACCATTGTTTTTTTTTATTAGTTAACCATTGCATCTGGTAGTGAAAATTCATAATTTTTTTTGTGTTTTTCTTATGGCTAGGAATATTGAATATCTTTTCATGTACTCATTTTTCACCTTTATAGCACATACCGTCTTCTTTGATATGCACATTCAAGTAATTTCTTCATTTTAATTTACATTATTTATGGTTTCAGAATTTGTTGTTGTTGGGTTTTTTGTTCATTTGGTTTTTGTTTGTTTGATTTTTTTTAATTTTCAATACAGGATTCCTCTGTGCAGTCCCTGTTGTACTGAAACTCACTCTACAGACCAGTCTGGCTTTGAACTCAGAGATCCACATGCTTTTGTCTCACACGTGTTGTGTAATTAAAGGTGTGCACCACCACTGCCACACTTAGAGTTTGATTTTGAGTAATCTTCCTATAGTCTAGATATTAGTTCCCTTGATAGTTTGCAAAGAAAGAGAGAGAGGAGGGGGAGAGAAAGAGAAAGAGAGAGAAAGAGAAAGAAGAAAGGGAACACAAGATATGGTGTTAAAAATAACAAGAAATAAAATCAAGAAAAAAAACTTCAATTTCTAGAGTGAAAAGAAAGATTAGGAATCAAAGAAATGAGGAAAATTCCACCAAAAACAGTGAATGGAAAACAAAATTTTATTGCTTATTTACATATGTCAAGCTTCAGACCTAATTAAAGCACATTTTTGTCACACACAATATTCATGAATGGTCAGGTACGCTTTTAATCCCAACACCGATGAGCCAGAGGCAGGTGATCTTCACAGGCAGTTCCAGGCCAGCCAGGAATGCATAGTGACATTCTGTCTCAAAAAATAATCAATTTGTTAAAATCTCCACAAAGCAGTCTAAATGTTATTATAAAATCTTAGTATACACAAATTGATACAATTATGCCCTTCATGAAAGTGTTAAGCTTTAATTAACTTCCTCAAAATATTTACTGAGAAATCTCATATATATTGGTTTTGGGAGAAAACAATGGTAAGAACCATTGAGGTGTCTGAGTTTATGGAGCATACTATATACTGAAAAATACCGGATATCATTGACACTTCTACATATAAAACTCTAGCAAAGAGTGCTATTTGTTATTGTAGATGCTATACGGTAGATCAATATTTTCTTATTTGCAAATTCTGATATTCACTCTGTGAGTGGAAAATGCCATTATCCAGCTATAAAGGAGAAGGGGAGGAAGAGTTTCCAGATGAGTAGAAAATGGCCTAAAAAGCCTGGGGCTGAAAGAAACAAGGCGTATTCAAGTGTTAGTATGGAAGCCAGGAAGGTGGCAAAGCAAGTGGAGACTGAGCAGAAGTGAGATAGGAAAGGGAGACACTATCTATACCATGCTTATTTGGTATGTATGCACACATGTATGTGTGTTTATTTATGCATTTGATCTTTCGCTTTACTAGCATCCAATAAAATCTATGTATGTAATTAAGCGTATGGTGATATACTCAAGTTTATAATTGAATAAATTTAAGATAATCGGTTAGGGAAAATGGGGAATGTGGAGGGAGGGTTACAGCAGACACAGAGACATCTGAGAAGAAAACAAAACTGCATTCCTTGTGAAAGAAACTGTATTGGTCTATGGCAAAAGCAGAAGAGATGAAAAGAAGTGTGAGTGAAAAGATATTGGGAGATAACACTGACAGTGACAGACAAGGGCTTACAAACAAGCTTGCAAGCGAGATAAGGGATTCAAGGATGAAATAAATTTGGAGCTTTGCAAAGTAATGGATGGTAATACTATTCAATGATCAAGAGCATGATAGACCAGGTGAAGCTGCACATACCTATAATGTCAGCACTAAGGAGGTTGAGGCAAAACAATCATTAACTTCAAGCCAACCTGGGATATTCAGCAGGAAATCTCTCAAAAAGCAGCAGAAAACAACAAAAGGACTCGAAAACTGATCAGGATTCATGGGGTCGCATTGTATTTTGAGCCTTCAGAGTGGAAATACCTTTGTCATATAGGAATGGGAACACCCACCAGGCAGATGAAATTACTGTTTCAGAATTCTAGAGGTAAAACAAGGCTAGCTGACTGAAGACAGCTGTTAATAAGGTGAAGGTGGTAAAATGAGTCAGGCAAACAATTACCAAGGAAGAAATGAAAGAATCCGGATAGGACTGAGATCTGAAGCATTCTCATCTTTAAAGACAAGGAGAGAAGACCAGCTTCTGTAATGTGAAAAGAAATACCTCCCAAGATGTGAACAAAGCTGCAAAGTACAGTACACAGAGTCCCCAAGGAAGACAGTGTTCTTTAGACAATTGTAAACATTGACCACAGCTGTAAGGTCAAGAAAGATGGAGAAATTCGGTCAATTGGATTTTGTGACTTGTAGTTCTTTACTCCACTTGAACTCAGCAGGGAGAAGTTTGAACACAAAACATAGAATGTTAAGGAAAAGAGGAAATCTTGACCCAAAAGCCTGGAAAAAAGATATCTTTTTTATATTTATTTTTAGTAGAATGCCTTATTCCATTATTTTTAATTATCACAATAAACTACTAGCATAGCTGCTTCAAATGTTAAACATGAAAATGATATAATTGTTCCTAATAAGCAAAATAACATATCAACCTACATATTTCCGTTCTAAATCGCCAGTTATATTTGGTTATAATATGTCATCTTTCCTTGTTTTTCCCATTTCTCAAGTGTTCCATAAATTTTTCAAATGACGTGATTGATTTCCTTATTCTTCTGCCTGTTTTTACTTATTTTGTAAGTATTAGTGATGCCAAATTCTATGTAAATCACTTAATTTCTAGGCAATTTCTGTGTATGCTTCTGATGTGTGAATGTGGGCCTGTGAGAGAGACAGAGATCTAAAACATTAATAGTATTGAAAGGAATAATCTCAGAGTGGCCAGCTTTCCATCTGGTCCACACAGTGTCTAGGCCCTGGTGCAAAACCCCTGTCCCTTCCCACACCCATCACAGCCATACAAGCAGGTCAGCAGGAAAGACTTCTGCAGGCAGGCCAGACCAAAACTCCCCTACATGACACTGTAAGCTACAAATCCAACTGTGTCACCAAACCCATGCATCCCTCTTGACCTCAACAACCCACTGGGACACAGATATCTACTGCACAGAGAGAACTTAGAGAATTGGATCAAGAGGCAAAGACACTGCCTGCACCAACGAGAAGAATAGATGGGTAAACGTCAATGCAAGAATATATTTGGGAGAGGGAGGAAGGGAGAGAGAGGCTAGGATTGGCATGTGAAGCAAACTTGTTTCTAATTTAAATAAAAAAGAAAAGAAAAAAGAATACATTCAACAGTGTACAGCACAATCTGGCAACACCAGGGAGGAATGATGTCAATTATTTCACTCACTACATTGTCAAGAACACTTTTTATACCCAGAAAATTGTCACCTAATATCATACAATAGAAAAAAGGAACAGAGAAAGCATAGAATTGATTAAAGTGAAAACATACATAACATAACAATTTTTCTTTTCATATCTTCATATACTAGCACCATTTATAATGGCAAGTTATTGGGGATGTTTTACATTAGTTGAATCATCATTTCATTATTTGATTTAGAATCAACATACTGAATTTCTCAAAATGTATCTTTGGTGTAAGAACTATTTTATAGTTTATCCAAGAAGCAATGGCCTCAGAATTAAAGAAGAAAAGAGGCAAAAATGAGAATGAACCTCAAAAGCAAAGCACTTGAGTAGAATGCACAAAGTTTTGCATTCTATCCTGCCCACAGCTAAGCATGAAAGGAAAAATAACTTATATGATCTTGATGTGGTCATTTTCTGGGCAGATATTCAATAATAGTAAACTGTTTTTACTGTGAAAGAAAGAAACTATAGTCAGTAGTATCATTATTAGATAATCAGTTATTAGGCTTTATTTATGACTTCTCCCTGATTACCACTTTTTTCCATACATCTTGGGATATTATACTGAATGGTTATGGCTATTTTGTTTGTTTGTTTTTGTTTTCATTTGCTGAGACAGAGTTTCTCTGTATTGCTTTGGAGCCTGTCCTGGAACTCACTCTGTAGAATAGGCTAGCTTCAAAATCACAGAGATCTGCCTGTCTCTGCCTCAGGAGTACTGGGATTAAGTACTGGGACTTGTTCCACGAATGTCCAGCTATAGTTACCTTTTAAAAATTTTTATAGTTATCTTTTAGTGTACAGATTTGTGAAAAAACATATCTTTTGACATCGTGGGAAGAAAATTGCTTACGAAAGTCTCGATATCACTTTTGATCCTACTAATGGGAAGATTGACAAGAATTTTGCTGTGCAGGAGGTATCAATTTTATTAGAATTGTATTTCAGTGAACTTCTATACAGTCATAATGGTTCTTTTGAAGCTATGCTAGAGCACAAGTTAGGTTTTTACACTTTCTCTCTCAATTATGATTTTATGCACTTCTCCATCATATAAAAGGCAAAAAAATAATGACAGAGTCAAAACTAGAAAGCCAATTATCTTTATAGGATGCTTTAAGTAGCTTAATGTTTATAGTCTGCGCTACTTATATACTCTAGTGTTGTATAATATACATTACACATACACACACATATGTACAACCATGCTGCATATAACTAATATAACATGAGGCAAAGGAAAAAAGCAAAATGTAGTTTGCTTTGATAAAAGGTTAAAAGTAATAAACTAGTTCTGGTAATTTAAATAAACTACTAACTACACAAGCACTACTAACAGTACTTATTTTCATTAAGGGCAACATTAATACATGCTATTGATTTCTGCTGATATTACTGAAATGGATATACATGGGCCCAGTTCTCATTTTTCTGTGTAAGTAGCACAATACCGTGTGTATTATAAAAATAGTCACAAAGAGCAACCAGTAAGATTACCCTGAGGAAGCTAGCTGGAGACAAGTGCAACATATCTGGATGGCATTTCTTTTATCTTTTTCATGTTCACACCGGAAAAAATGAGACAGAAAGAAAATAATGAATGATGTTACTTATCATAGGTATTATCATAGGTGGCTGCTTCTATAGGTTTAGAGAATGGATGTTCTCTGAACCTCATCTACATATGCTCATTCTTTAAAGAGGACTTGCATTGATTGATAATTCAATAATCACTTCTTGAATCACAGTTTTCCTACATCATCATCCAAGACTGAATTCTACCAGTTTATATAATTCTCCTGCTATTGTATATGAGTTGTATGCATTTACAGATATTTTTATGTGTATCTTTTCTGATGTGCAGCTGTAATTTCCTAAAAGGCAAAGAGAGTACAGCAGGTGTCTAACAATATTTACTTATAAGCAAATAAAAACCTAATGATAAAAGGCTGCCCAATATCTCATTCCTATTTTATCTAGTCCTATTTCCCCAAAAGGTAACTGATAAAGGCATTATACTTATCCATGACTAAATTTCAATTACTCAAATGCCTTCAATGTCTTTGTTATGATTCTCATTTTATTTAGACTGAATTGTCAATGTTTTCTAAGTATTTTCACCATTTCTGAAGACATAAGAATAATCAATTCAGCTAATGGTACTCACGTAGAATTTTAGACATTTCCCCAATAAGCATCTGTATTAACTAAAAGAACATCAAATAAAGTACAGAGTTACCTTGTCATGTCTATGCAATTTTGCATTCTCTAAAGGATGATTTTTCATATTACTTAACAACTCTGACGGTGCAATTGAAATTCAGAATATGATAAATGTTTTACACTCAAGGCTCATTTCATTATACAGTAGTTGGTTTAAATGGGGTTTCCGAAGAAGGTATTTTTAGGAAATGCAGAGTACAGGAAAAAGCTGAATACATTACACAATTTAAATATTTATTGAAGCTTTTCTACCAAGACAACATTTGGGCGATATCTCATTGAAATAGCAACATGAAAGAGGAAATTAGGGGCAAATAGATGGCAGAGCCTGTGGAAAGCAGAGTACCTGCTGTGCAAGTGAGGAACTCATTCACAAAGTCCTTACATTGGAGATTGAAAGGAACAGCCACATTGAGAGGAGTATCGGAGTATCACCTTGCTTCTGCTTGTACCACTGTGTCAGGTTGCTCTCTCTTGCTCTCTCTCTCTCTCTCTCTCTCTCTCTCTCTCTCTCTCTCTCTCTCTCTCTCTCTCTCTCTCTCTCTCTCTCTCTCTCTCTCTCTCTGTCTGTCTCTCTCTTTGTGTGTGTTTCTCATATTGAATTTCTGATCTCCTTCTCTTAAAACTTTATGGTCTTTCTAGTTGGTCTAATCCATTTCATGACTTTTACATTTAAATCCACACAAATGATTTTATGTCTAGACTTCTGATCCCTGTCTCTACTGTTTCAAAACTACTCATAAACAGAAAAAACGTATATATCCATCATCTTTCTCCTCAATCTAAGCTTCCATTCCAGAATTTTGCTGTGTTCCCAATTGTGTAAATCCTGAACAAAACTGTATACAATTCAGTCCCAATTGCTACTGATTCAGTCTTACAAAGAAATCCTAAAATCTTCTATTGGCAGAGCCAACACTGTAGTAAAAAAAGGAAATACCTTCTTTTGCACCTTAAAATCACTTCAGATTATTGACCGTCTATCCTTATTGTTTATGAATCTCTCTTTAATAACAGTGATTTCCTTCATAAAACAGAAATACATTTATATCAATGATCCGTCTGAAACCCACAAAAAGAATTGTCAGTGTGCATACGAACAGAAAGAATACATCAATGACCTTCACGGCTCTAAATGTTCGAGCCATAGCCCACTTTTGTGGCTTGAGGGTTGTTTCCACATATTTCCTCACTATTCTTACTCTAAGAAAGCTGACCTTGCTACAGTTCTTCATACCAAGATTCACTACCACAAATGTTCTACTCTGACAGGAATAGTTTTGCTCTCTCTTTCCCTTAGGCAAGTACTCCATAACCCTATTCTTCTATTTCTCACACAGACTATTATTTTTCTTAGGAATACCTTCCAAATATCTAAGACAAGCAATGTTGTAATCTACAGCTCTTATCTAAAATGCAAATAAAATAGTGGGAAGAAATTTCTATGCACATCTTTCCTTAAATTCTTTTATCTACGGGTTTGATTATTTAGAATATTGCATGCAGAACACAGCACTCGGGTTACATGATTACATCTGGCAAAAGTAATGACACTCAATAATGTGTGATGCCCAAATGAAGGAACAGATACTAAAGTATAGTTATAAGTTCTTTAGATGATGGCTATCCAAAACCACACACGCAGTCTTTATAAAGCCACATGTTTTAAGATTTTCATCTCTGGATTGATTTTGAGAGGAAATCTATTTAAAGTAAAACACTTCCAAGGCTTTAGGCATGAGTACAATGAGCCCCTTTGATAACACGTGATGACTGCTGAAACAGCCCATTAGAGATGGGTTGTGTACACTTAATCCAATGGAATCTTCTAGCCCTTTAGCAGCTGTTCACATGGCTCCTGCTCTGCCCTTCAGCCTCTCCTAAATCAGGATTCCCCAGCTGTCTGAGCTTCCCGTAAACTCTCTCACTTAACCTCCTCCATGCCAACAGGTCTTGCACCTAGTCACACTCATTGAAAGTTTATTTCTCTATTTATTTCTTCTATGTTTCAGGATATGGATGGGTCACATTCCAAGTCCTTTTCACTTTACCAATTGTTATGATACACCTACCTTAGTCCATTTATTCACTTATTAATTTATAATACTGCTATCTGACTTGTCAAAACAACAAAAAAGGAATTATTCCAATTTCTTTTGATGAAAATACTTGGACAGCTCTGAATCTGTGCTTGTTCTTATGTGTTTGAAAATTCGTCTTTACACACTTTCCAAGGTGAAACTCTTAAAAGAGAAAGTGGGTTGGTTGCCTTGCCCTTTAAGTCAGTACTTGGGATAAAGGATTACTCCTACTGCAATCTGATAAAGGAGGAGACAAGTTGTGTGCAAATAAAGATGAGTGCCAGGAATGAGCAAAAAGTGACTGATGTTCATATCCTTTTATAGCCCTGTTTCTGTACCAGTGTTAGCCAAAAAAGGAGTAAGTGAATGAAAAGAAATTTAAAACACAAAAGAAAAAATCCAACCAAACAAAAAACAAAAGTCAAGGATACAACAGGATTATTTAGAGTAAGGCTTTTTTTTCTTTGCAGTAACCAGGAAGAACATAAAACACTGTCATGTTAAGTATCCTTAATAAATAGAAGCACTTTTAAAAGTCAAAATTTTGTAATGATTAAAAGTAAATAAAACAAATATTAGAGTGTATATATCATTACATAATTGCATATGCATTGCTTATTATTGTTTTACACATGTATAGTTTTAGCATTTAGTAAATGGAAGCTAAAAGCATGATCATTCCATTAACTATTTTTCTGAAAAAATGTAATGTGTTATCTCTCTTCAAAACCCATTCAACTATCTACCTTCTCTTGTTATCACATGGATAAACATTGTCTTTCATGATGATTTTTAATGTTTTTCCTATTAATCAGAACAACCATATTTTCTACTTTCACAGACAAAATACATGAACTAAAATTAAGTGACTAGTTAAAACAGAGACAAAGTTCTCCAGTTGTTACTTATATGAACATGAGACTGCATATGTAAACTAGTCTCTGATAAATCAGAAGTTTCAAAACTTACAACAAAATCACTTTTATTACATCTTAAATTTATCGAAAATTGATCCCTTAAAATTTTATGGAATGAAAATATTTCATTAGCCATTCTGGAAGTTTCATTTATGAACAAAGAGAATGAAAACGAGGCATTGACACAGAAGGCAAAAGACGGTAATGAGATCAGACAGACACATTGCTAAATTGCATCTTAAGTAGTAGGAATGCATGTTGTCTCGGGGCTTAATAATATATGTACTTTGTAAAGTCAAGTATAAGGATGATACGATACCACAAAAAAAGAACAAAACAGTTATCTTTTAAATAGACAAGGTCTTATAGAGCACAGACTGGCCTTGATCTTGAATTAAGGATGACTGTGAATTTCTGATCCTTTTACTACCACTTCCCAAATGCTGTCATTACAGGCATTCACCATCATTCCCAGTACAGGCAGGGCTAGAGATCCATCAAGGGTTTTGTGACTACTGGTCAAGTACTCTATCAATTCAGACTCATTGTTTATCTATTGAAATCCCAAAACATTTTGAATGAACACAATAAAACTAAAAGAATTTTGAGTATAAAGTATCTTAAAAAACTGAAGAGTACATGAAAGACATGAACTACAAAGACACAATACTGCCATTTGGTTTCTCAATGGTCCTGAGGTGCAAGAGGGTGATAAGGAATTTTTTACAAATAAGTCACCAAGCAATTCTATTTTCTCACTTTCATTTGCACATCAGTAATTGTGTTTTCATAGATTCATATTCTCTTAAACACTGGGGCCAAAGCTATTTTGTCATTTTTGTTTGTTTCTTTTGAAATATTCAGGGCAGTAATCATTAATAAGGAAGGATAAAGACTATGTGTCCTGGATATTGAAAAGGAATTTAGAATCTCTGGAGAAGCCATCTGATTTATGAAGGCAAATTTATTATTATAATACAGGAAGAACCAAAGTTTTATTGTAATTACTTCAGAAAAAGAGAACTTAATGATTTCTTCTCTTAAATTTGAAACTGTAAGTCCGCATGAATGTTCATAAATGGTAGGTTTTTTTTCCCCTAGGAACCCTCTTCTAATATCCAGTAAGTGGAAGTTTGAATTTTTATATAGACTTTAGAAATCATTCGATGTTTGACACAGTAGTCAAAGCCCATCGTATTTGACAAAATAAACTACACTATAACATTGTCATTTTAACTTTCACATTTGTAATAAAATGAAGCTTTTGAAAGCCAAATGTGTTTCAGTACTGTATAGGATAAAACCTTAGGAAAGTTAAATAGAAGTTTTGAGCTGGAGGAAGTACCTGAGATATAACTCAAGGTCTTGTGTGTACTAGGCAAGCACTAGATCACTGGTCAGATACCAGGTTGTAATGCATGTTTTAAGCAGGGAAATTGTAATGACCACATTGTGTTTATTTCCTTGTTTGCTTGTTTTTGAAAAGTACTATACCGCTTGGGGCATGATCCACAAAGGGATATATTTAATGACAACCTGCTAACAAATGTGATTGCATTGAATAGAAAAAAAGAAGTTATTTCCCATATTCAATCTTATGACTTTTCCAACGAAACTTTCTAATATGGAGAGATTGCCTTGATAACAGAACACAAACCTCCAAGGACTAAAGCAAGTCTTCATGAGATAGAAAATTATTTCCAGTCTCTGTATCCAATCAAAATATGTACTGGATAAAAACAAACCAAGATCATCGTTTTTCCTACACATTTTGATTTGGCTACCCTTCAAATGGCATAATGTATATAATATATATATATATGCCATTTGAAGGGTAGCCAAATAAATGATACTTTGCATATCCAAAATCTTAGCCTATATAGATAAAGCTATACTTCTGTGCATATTTGTTTAAATACTGGCTAGCTTCAGTAGGGTCAACCTACATCTTTTTTCTTAAATAACTTAAATTTGAACATAATGTTCCATAGACATTTTAAAATAAAAGCATAACATGATATATTGTATTTTACATAATGATATATGAAATTACTGCGTCCTCTCCATTAACTGAGTTTGACATCATTTAGTCAATATATATTTTCAGAATAAAAGGGAGAAATGTCAAATTCCTACTTGTATACATTATTTTTTGTTGTTGTTGGTTTTTGTTGAGACAAAGTTTCTCTGTGTAGCTTCAGAACCTGTCCTGGAACTCACTCTGTAGATTAGTCTGGCCTTTTCCTCACAGAGATCCACTTTGGAGACTGTCTTGAAAGTCCCTCTGTGGATCAGGGTGGTCTCAAACTCACCGAGATCCACCTGTCTCTTCCTACTAAGTGCTGGGATCAAAGGCATGCACCTCTGACACCCAGCCTATAAATTCTTTTAGATCTCTAATATAAATTATGTAAAAGGCAGTCTTTTAGAATAAGTACTGATTTATAGAAATACAACTAATATCAGTTTGCTTTAAATTTTAGCTAGGAAGGGATACAATCCCAGAAAATCCCTCTAACTAGAAGTGATGACCAATGAAATTACTGAAGCTTCGTTTATATGAACTCCTACCAAAATTCTAATTCTATGTCAATCACTTCATGTGAAAATTTTTGAAAGAGCTCTCCCACATTTGTAATCTTATCCCACATGAATCCTGAATTTGTTCTTTCATTATCTTCTGGCCAAGTATATAGAATAGTCATTTTAAAATTTCTTACAATAGATATGTGATTAAAATAGAAATAAAATTATGAAACAGAATTAATTTTGAGAAAAGATGAGATTACAATTAAATTTCAACCAATGTCCTAAATTTTCTAAAAATTACTTATTCACTGTATTCTGTCATTTAAGTACACACTATGTAAGACAGGGGAAAATCCATTTTCATAAACAAATAATATTTTTCTTGAATTTGTAACAAATGAATCATTGATGAAATTATGGTAAGTCATGCCTAATGAGTTAAAAGTCTAATAGAAGTTGCAAGGGCAATGGGAGTTGTTTGTTAAATCATTGCCTTCTGCTCTCAGTTAAGGCTATATGATAAAAGGTATGGCAGAATTAAAACCAGATGAATGAAAAACTTGTGTTTCCCAAGAGAATGAAGATTTAAATTACTTGTATTAATCTACACAAATAGCTAAGAACTTGGCAGCCTATTTCACAAGCAGTAAGGATTTCAAATTGGAGAAGGGAGCAAGGAGGGAGGGAAGCAGGGAGATAGGGGAGAGGCAACAGTGGGGAAAATAGTATCCAAACTAAATACCATAAAAACACTGTAAGGAAGCCTTTTCATGCTAATGTAAAATACAATTAAATAATACATTTAAAAATAAATGATACTTTGCATATCCAAAATCTCAGTTTCTATAGATAAAGCTATACTTCTGTGCATTTTTGTTTAAATACTGGCTAGCTTCAGTAGGGTCAACCCACATCTTTTTTCTTAAATAACTTAAATTTGAACATAATGTTCCATAGACATTTTAAAATAAAAGCATAACATGATATATTGTATTTTACATAATGATATTATATAGAAGAGACAGCAAAAGCCTCTTATTGAATTAGAAATTATAGCAATTTAAAAAAGATTCTCTCCTTTCAGTTAACATGCCCTTAAGAGATGCTGTAATTGAAATTCTGAAAGATAACTGTGTTAGAGTTCCAGACAAATTGTACTACTTAAAAAATTTGAATGTCTATTTGCAAGGAACATTTGAATAAATACATGAAATTATATACATAATTTTAAAAGGAAATCCTTGTTTTAACACCACAATCTTTTCTTTTAAGCAGTAGAATTTCAAAATTAAAAAGCCCAATTTATGTGTTTTCAAAGTTTTTCCATCTAAGGAAAAGTGAAAAACAAAATTCAAATGTCACTAAAGCTAACTAGTAGTACACTGTTAAAATAGCAAAAGTTTTTGTGTACTATAGCCTTAGAGTGTTTTTTTCTTAAACCTATTGCTGTATTGCACAAGCATTATTTCTTGGTTAAGAAATTCTCTATGACAAAAGTTTTCTTCAAATCCTAAGTGTTTAAAAACACAGTTGAATATCTATGCCAAAGCAAAGCACAAACTTTCCTTTCTTCATTTCAGAATTGCATTTCTGATAGTCTTTCAAAAGTTCTCTGGACTCTGGATTCTGATTTTTGTTTTGAATACTTAATTGTCATCAATGAATTATCTCAATGGAATTTATAAGTTGCTATAAAAGACAAAGAAATGGAAAATTAAAATGTGCATTACTGTGTGTATTATAAAGAACATATGTAAGTGCTACATGCATTTTGCATTCACAGAAAACATAGTGTCTTTTCCTTTAGGATATAACAGTGATACAAAATAAATATCTGAAGGCAACAATGGAAACAGGATGTATTTCTCTGAAATGTAGACACATCTATTGTAAATCAACACATGTACAATCTCAATTTCTACCATTTTTTGCATATGTGACTGACTGTTTTTCTAGAATTCATGAAATCATTATCTATCTATAAAGATTTCTATTTTCATACTTAATTATAAGCATTGTTCTCATAACTATTTTAGAATACTGGTGTCCACAAGACAAAAATAGGGAGAAAATGATAACCTTCATCCATATCTTGGGACACACTGGCCTCTTCATGGATTATTTTTGTATGTTATTTTTGTTGTTGTGCTAGAGTCAATTTTTAAATTCATTAGTCACAGCTGATATTTTTAAAACAAATGGAGGCATTTTAAAATAAAGGTCTGATCTAAAACTTTTATTGAAGTCCTAGGTCACAGTAGATGTGAATTACCAAGTGACTTACGATAAAATAGGATTACAAGTCTTCCAGGTTTTTATTTTGCTTGCAGCTCAAGAGACTCCTTGACCAATTTCCAGAATAAATTGTATCATTATTTGAAGAATAATCACAATATGACAGGAAATATAATATTTAAAATATGAAATATAATTTTAAAAAACTTAGAAATGAGAAGTTGTCAAAAGCTTTACACTTGCCAACTGCCAAAGACAATTTATTTTCTTTACTTTCCTGTATGTTATGCCAGATAATACCTTTCCAAATTTTATGCCTCTGCTCTTCCCATAGAGAATTAGTTCATGAATACATGCCAGTTCACAACTCTCTACAAGACCATTATGAAGAATATCAATCAAAACAAAAATAGATACATAAACTAATTCACAGTAATCCAAACAGCCTGTTCCATACACTCAAAGCAAGTTATGCATATGTTATTACTGGAGGATTCTTAAACAAGAACAGTGTGCTTAGTCTATTGCAAAGGGCAAACAAACAACAGTAACAAAAACCCCACAATGCTTCTTCATATCTACTGAAAGGTTTTCCCACTGTGAAACACATGTGCGTGAATATGGATGAAAAATACACAGAATCCAAGATTTATGCTTCTTCATAAGCTACTGTAATAAGTTTAAATCAATCTGCCTACTCAGTGAGCTTGTCACAAGCTGAAAGTCATGCCACAGTTAAGTTATTTTTAGTCACTTTGTACTTACAACAGTCTTCAACTTCTTCCCACCAAAGCATTTGGAAGAAAAAGTATATATCAAGGCAGGGATAAAATTCTTGGTAAAAGTTTCTCTCAGTTTTATTGCTCCAGCAGGCTTAGGTACGATGAGAAGCCAATAAACTTCAGCAGCCTTGACAAAAAGAGCACTTCGAGTTCTCCTATTCGTTTTTGCTATAAAGGCTATGGCCTTCAAGAGCTGAGTCCTGTAGAGGGTAAGTGAGTAAGTCCAACACTGAGTGAGTCAACATAGTAACTGATGCCAGGATTCTGTAGAGGCCTCTGGATATTTCAAATTCCAGGACCTGCGCACAAGCAAGTGACCCGCCTTTTCTCTCAAGTTGCTTTCCCATAATAGGACTGCCCATGGACACTACATATAAGGTTGTGCTTCCAGCATGGCAAGCTCTGTGAATTCAAATAATGTTCAACTGTGTGCTGATTCCTGTCCAAACTAGAACAACACAGGGGACACAGTCTTGCTGTCAAAGTCCCCTAGACATAAGAAACTCATCAGTACAAAGCTTTTGCAATATTTTCTGTAACTTCTATGTTAATTTCCTAAACAGAAAATTGTGATCTAAAATTAATTTTATCTACCATTCTTTTTGCCCCTCTCTCAGCACCCTCAAAATGTCACTCTTCTGGACAACAAAATCTGCCCAGAATAATTTATTCATCAGTATACTATTTGATGTTTACAAAATTAATTTTTACCCTTGGGATACAATCAAAATCATGTATTGACGATGCCAACTCTCTGAATAAGAGAAGTAGCAGCAGAATGGAGCAGCTGAGTTCTGAAGGCAGAATGTGAGTAGGTCTCAGAGGATAAGTTTTTTTTCTAAAATGAAGAACACTTTTGTAATGGAATGGAGAATTCATCCCAAAATGCTGAATTACAATTGTGAGCTATGATAAGACTTCTTTATCAGAAATTTACTTTATTCAATTCTGCTGACATAATTACTAAATTCATTCTATGAAATACTGAGCTAATGATGACTTAATTATTCCACAAAAGACTGTAATGTTAAACACATATTGTTATAATATGTCATTCAACATTTTTGTAAATCATTCTTTGTCAACAGAAGCTTTTATATTCTTCCTTACTATTTATGCATTAAGTGAGGTCAGTATTTTCAAAAGGCTTTGAATGATATTTGTTTTACAAATATAATAATCTTTCTTGAGTTGTTTCATTGTTTAAGGTAAGCACAACTTTTGCAAATTAAGTAATATTATTAGAGAGAGAGAGAGAGAGAAATAGAGCAAATGTACAATGTATGTATGTGTATTGGGGGCATTGGGATATCTCTTTCTTCACCCCAAATGATCTCTTCTGTTTTCATCTGTGTTCCTTTCCATAAGATATCTTCCTGACCCTACCCCCAGCCCAACACACACACACACACACACACACACACACACACACACACACACACACACACACGCACGCACACACACAAATTTAGATTTACAGGAAAGAAAATATGCCATATTTGTCCTTTTCAGTCTGGCTCATTTTGCTTAACAGCAATTTCCATTTCTGCCCAATTTTCTCTAGATATCATGATTTCATTTTTCCTTATAATACATTAAAATTTCACTATATACATGTACTGCATTTGTTTGATCAATCATGATACAACTTTATTCCATTATTACTAAGACATTCCTCATACTACCTCTTTATATTCATACCAATTGCCCTCTCAGTCACTCTTAAAACCTGTCACCAACTAATATGTCCTCCACCTTTCTAATTTTACCATTTTAATAATATTGTATAAATGTAATCATTAAATTTGTAACCTTTCCATATTACCCTTTTCACTCAGAATTATATCATAAATTGCCATTCATACATTCATACTCTTTTTTGTTTGTTTTTTTCGAGTCAGGGTTTCTCTGTATTGTTTTGGAAGCTGTCCTGAACTCTTTCTATAGACAAGTCTAGCCTCAAACTCAGAGAGATACACCTGCCTCTGCCTCCTGATTAAAGGGGTGGACCACCAACGCTAGGCTGCCATTATGAATAACTTCTTATAACTATATCTGAGTAGTGTGTCTATTTGTGGCTGTTCTTTGGTATGTTTATTCACAGAACAAACAAATATCCTACTGTAGGATATTTAGGATGTTCAAAGATTTGATAAGCATAAATAAAGCTGCAAAAACAATCATGTGATTTTTTGATAAGAATTAATACTCAAGAGTATAATCACTGAGCATTGACGAGGGGAAGCTTTTCTCTATATAAGTTTCTCTTATTGGTTAATGAATGAAACATTGATTGGCTGATTGGTCAGACAGCAAGTGGCATAGCTGGGCACAATAATCAGGGACAAACAGGAAATTGCTCTCTTCTCTGCTGAGATGCTTAGCAGTCATCATGTGGAGCTCAGAAGGGTAGGACATATCAGACCCTCCAGTAAGATAAGACCACGTGGAAAAACTTAGATTCATAGAAATGCATTAATAATTAAGACAGAGCTAGCCAATTAGAAGTCCTAGTCATCAGTCAACAGATTCATAATTAATATAAGTCTTCATGTGTTTATTTGGGTCTCAAGGGATGCAGGACCAGGTGGGACAAAAACCTCATATTTCACAGCCTTTTAGCAAATGAGTGTCAAAGTTATAGAGTATTTTATATCTATCAGTAATGTGTGAATGATTTGATGCAGTTTCTTCAAATTCTCACCAGTATCTGGTGTTTCCAAAATCTGATTTTTTATTACTAAGATGTAGGAGAATATCATGACAATTTTAATTTCAGGTTTCCTAATGGATCAGGGAATTGAATAGCTTTCTATATATTCCATTAAAATTATTATATTGGGGTAAATCATTTAATATTAGATTTAATATTAAAACTCTTAAAACTTTTAAGTGTACACTCTGGTATTTTTGATGTAGTATCTCATGGTAGAGCTCCAGAATTTATACAACATCCTTAAGTGAAATTTCACATTAATTAGCAGTTCATTTTTCTGTCCTCCTGAATAAACACTTCAAAGAATTGTCTATATATAACTTTTGTCCATTCTTTAATTGAATACCTGGGGGTTTTCATTTGTTTATTTTACTGCTGAGATGCAAGAACTCATCATATATTCTAGATGTGAGCACTTTGTCAGACACATGATTGAAAAATATATTCTGTAGTTTCTATTTTCTTAGTCTTATCAAGGTATTAATTAAGCAAAAATTATAAATTTTGCTAACATCTGGTTCATTGAATTTTTTCTTTAATGTGTAATATTTAAGCAAACCAACTAACAAATATCGACCACTTGCTGCATCATAAAAGTTTTCTTCTTTTTTGAATATTTAAAAATTTAACACCAACTGGAAAATTAAGTAATAGCGGAGAGAATACGTTAATAGCCCCTACCTGATGATAAGGTTGATGACTACCTTATGTGACATCCTAGAGCCTTCATCCAGTAACTGATGGAAGCAGAGACACATACAGCTAAACTCTGAACTGACCCCCTGGAACTCGGTGACAGAGATGGAGGAGTGATGAGCAAAGGGGTCAAGACCATGTTGGTGAAATCCAGACAGCTGACTGGACAAGGGGGATCTCTTGAACCCCAGACTTATGGCTAAGAGGCCAACAGGGGACTGATCCAGACTCCATGAATGTAGTGTCAGTGAAGAGGCCTCAGACATCTCTGAGGCCTTGGGTAGTAGATTAGTGTTCACCATGGCATACAAATGAATTTTGGGAGCCCATTCCACATGGAGGGATGCTCACTCAGTCTGGACACATGGGGAAGGGCCTAGGTCCTGCCCTGGAGGAAATGACAGACTCTGAAGATTCCCCCCAAGGAGGGCCTAACCCTCCCTGGGGAATGATGTGGGGATTGGGCTGGGTGTGAGGGCTGGGGATGGGGCTCGTGGAAGGACAAGGAGGGCTGGGATTGACATTTGAAGCATTCATATTTCTAATTTAAATAAAAAAGAAAAATTTCTATTTGCATTTAGATTTATGATTTACATTGAACTGATTTTTGTATGTGTGTGGGGATTGGGTCGAGGGCATGCATTTTTCCCTATAATAGTCTAATTGCTATTCAATCAAATGTTGAAAAGATTATAATTTCTCCACTGACTTGATTTTGATAGCTAGTAAAAAATGGTTGGAAACATTTCTGTAGGTGTAGTTATAGGAAACAATTTAAGTCAACTGTGGAATTTTCCATTTGTAGTGTCATGTTGGTGCATGAAATTTTTCAGACATTTTAGTATTTCTGATTTTAGATTGGTGGATCAGGATTCTTAGTTTATCTGTTAAACATGTGACTACATAAAGAAATAGTTAAGAATAGAGTTTCTAAAGTAAGTGTTTTTTATAAAAAGAATATCCATTCATACAACAAGGATGTCTGTTCTACTGTATTCATAGCAGCATTATTTGTAATAGCCAGAACCTGGAAGCAACCTAAGTGCCCCTCAACTGACGAGTGAATAGAGAAAATGTGGTACATTTACACAATGGAGTACTATTCGGTGGGGGAAAAAACAATGGAATGTTTAAATTTGCAGGCAAATGGACAGTACCAGAAGAAACCATCCTGAGTGAGGTAACCCAGTTACAAAAAGACAAACATGGAATGTACTCACTCATATATGGATTCTAGACATGGATCAAGGGAGTGCCAGCCTACAATCCCACTACCAGAGAGTCTGGGAAACAGAACCTTCAACCAACGACTGATGGAAACAGAGGCACATACCCACAGTTAAACACTGAGCTGAACACCTGGAACCCAGTGACAGAGGGAGAAATGATGAGCGTAGGAGTCAAGACTGGGCTTGTTTAACTCACAGAAGCTCTTGAACCCCAGACTGATGGCTGTGTGGAAAGCATGGGACTGATCCAGACCCCCTGAATGTGGGTGTCAGTGAGGAGGCCTAAGCAATCTATGGGGCCCTGGGTAGTAGATCAGTATTTATCCCTGGCATACAAATGGACTTTGAGTGCCCATCACACAATAAGAGATGTTCTCTCAGCCTGGACTCTTGGGGGAGGGCCTAAGCCCTGCCCTAAATGAAATGACAGAATCTGGATATCCCCCATGGAAGGCCTCACCCTCCCTGGGGAATGGAGCGGGGTTGGTGGGAGGGAATGGGAGGAAGGGAGAGGGAGCTGGGATTGACATGTGAAACAATCTTGTTTCTAATTTAAATTTAAAAATTAAATAAATATAAAAGTTAAAAAAAGAATATCCAGAATGTATATAATAAAACATGAATCAAATTTATATGCCATTACAATAATCTTAAGAATATAATTGAAACACAGAGGTTAAATTAGAGTACAGGACCAGGTGAGATGAATAGACCTCTATAGGAAGGGGAAATAGAATAGCCAATTAAGAATGGATTGGTAGGGGAGCTGGAATTAAAGGATCAAGGAAGGAGAGGAAGGGAGATGGATGTAGAAGAGGAGGGATAAAATACAGGAAGCAATGGCTAAAATTAAGGACAATATGAGTGAGAGTATAGAAATCTAACACAGTAAAAGTTTCTTAAAATATATACATAAATCAAGGCAATCTAATAAAATTGCCAAAAAATGGGAGAAACAGAACAGAGCCACAATAAGACATATCTTGTCATCAAATGAAGTTTACAGTAACTGGACTGAATTACATATAATTGAGATTACATCAGAATCCTCAGTCAACATAGACTGTTGCCAAAGCTATAGTTTGTTCTCCACAAACTGATGACAAATCCTATTGCTGAAGACAATTCATTGAACACTGAGAAGCCAAACTGAAGGCTACATAGGATCTTTACACACTACATTCTACCAGCTTTGGTACAGGAAGGTATTCTGCATGCTACCAAAGGAGAAACATAAACACCAACCTAGGGACAAACCCTTTGTTCTACAATGGTGCTCGTCCTGTAACATATGCTAGGGCAACAGTGGCAGTAACTTGTAGAAGCAACCAACCAACATCGGATTTGACTTAAAGCCCAATCTGCAATGTGGAACCCATACCCAACACTGCTCAGTTGGCCATGAACCTGTGAGTAGATAGCTCAGGAACCTAGGGTAAAACCAAATACTACTGTTCTAAGGAATGCAGCAATAAAATGACCCTTAATGACATTCTATTACACTCATAGATAATTGCCTTGTTCAGCCATCATCAGTGAAACTGAGAAGCTTCGTTTTGCAAGAGATGGGAACAAAGAGACCCACAACTAGATGATATGCAGAAAGTGAGAGATCTTGAAACACTCAGTACTAAATGGGATATCTCCGTTAAACCCCACTTCTTAGGGCTCAAGGAAACCTATGGAATAGAGGAGGAAAAAGAGTATAAGAGCCATAGGGGAGGGAGAACATCAAGGAAACAAGGCCCTCTAAATAAACAGCATTGAAAACATGAACTCACAGAGAATGACTGAGGCTGCATGCACAGGGACAGACACATTTTTGAATTTATTAAAATAATTAGTATACAATAAGGACATCTGCTCAAGTGTTCATAGCAGCATTATTTGTAATACCAGAACCTGGAAAGAACCTAGATTCCCCTCAACTGAAGAGTGGATAGAGAATATGTGGTACATTTACACAATGGAGTTTTACTTAGCAGGAAAAAAATGGAATCTTGAAATTTGCAGGCAAATGGATAGCACTATAAGAAACCATCCTGAGTGAGGTAACCCAGTCACAAAAAGAGAAACATGGTATGTACTCACTCATATGTGGATTTTAAACATGGATGAGGGCATTGCCAGCCCACAATCCCACTACCGGAGATTCAGGGGTACAGGGAGGACCCTAAGAGAGATATGCATGATAACCCGGAGAAGGGTTATGGGTTGCAATCTCCTAATTAGATTGGGGAGGGGGGAAAGGGGAGGGCAGAAGGAGATGGGAGAAAGAGAGGGAGAGGAGAAGAGAGGACGACACGGGAGAGCAGGAAGGTTGCGCCAGGGCAAGAATAGAGGAGAAAAGGATGGGAAATACCAGAAAAGAGGGAGCCATTATAAGTTGGAGGAGAGATCTGGCACTAGTGAGATCTTCACAGATCTACAGGAATGTCACCAACTGGCATTAAGGCTACCTTAAATGCCCTCTTATGATGGTGAGAATGATGACTACCTTATATGCCATCCTAGAACTCCCATCCAGTGGCTGATGGAGACGGAGGCAGACGCCCAGAGCTGTGAACCGAATTGAACTCCTGGAACCCACTTGCAAAGAGGAGTGATGACCAGGGGAATTGTGATCGTGCTGCCGAGGACCACAGGGGCAGCTGACCTAAACAAGGGGCATCACATGGACCCCAGACTGATGTTTGGGGGGGCCAGCATGGGACTGATCCAGATATCCTCCCACTGAACCTGGGTGACACAGAGGAGGCCTTGGCAATCTGTGGGACCTTGGAGAGTGGAGCAATATTTATTCCTGGCATACAGAGGGACTCTGGAAGCCCATGCCAGGTGGAGGGATGCTCTCTCAGCATGGACGCGTGGGGAAGAACCTGGGCCATTCCCGGGATGATGTGACAGACTGTGGAAATCCCTCATGGAGGACCTTGCCCTCCCTGGAGAGTGGAAGGGGGATGGAGTGGGGGCAAGCGGTTGGGGGGATTGGGGGTTGGGGAAGGAGGTGAGGGAGAGGGAACTGAAAGTGACATGCATAAAAAGTTAAATAAAAATATGTAAAAAATTTTTATATAAAAAATAATGAGTGTAAATTCAAGCTTTGTTATTAATATAGCTTCATTGAATATATAATTCAAGAGAAAGACAGTTGAGATACTCAAGACTGTTAGATAAAGTTTAAAAATTTAATGATCTTGAAAAATTTCATGTCAGTTTTCTCTTTTTCACAGTTATCTATATTGGTTGAAATATTGCATATGTTAAGAAGGTATATATTTTTAGATGTCTAAAAATAGTCTCTTTTTGGAATGTGAATTTGAAAGAGGAAAGGAAGGGTATATGGGAGTTTGAATGGAGGAAAGGAAATGAAGAAATGGTGTAATTATATCATAATATAAAAATTGAAAGGAAAATCTGTCTGTTTTTAAACCAACACAATGGGAAATATGCTGGCTCAGAGAAGTATTTTACAGGTTCTAAAAAGCCAGGGAAATATGAAACATAAAATGCAGGTAGTTTGGTACTTACTCATTTAACCAAAAATCACTGATATTGTTTTGGAAACAACTGCATTAAAACCGTAGACCAATTTGGGTAATAATCAACCTGTTAGCTGTCTTATAGTTTCCAATCGCATGAACACAGTACCTATCTCTCTTGACTTATATATTTATTTCAATGAAGTTTTTATTTTATAATATATAGATCAATACATATTTGTTATATTCATAAACATTTTATTTTTAAATAAACAATATGAAGTTTCAAGTAGATTATTACCTATAAATAATATATAATTTGGGCATTGTACTTATTTATTTATTTAGGCAGTTCTGGTGATTGTGTCTGGACTTTCTGATTTGTAGCCAAATGCTTTACCATAGAGCTACATTCCATAATTATTTTTTTGAAAATTAAAGAGGAGATTAGACCTGCACAAGACTGGGTTTGTTATTAGTCAAGCAATGACTGGCTTGGGTTCATGGAGCTCTATACCTCCATACTAAACTGTTGGTTACTGAGGATTATGGAAAATAACAGTTATTATCTTTAGTTGAGTACTCATGAATAAGCCTATCAAGAGCCAATGTACTAAACAAAACTTAATGTCACAAAACAACTCTAGTTAAACTCAGTGGATTGCTAAAGAACAACATATGAATATAAAAAAGACACTTGCAGGCAAGTGAGATAGGGGTTAACCAGTGTGAGAGACAGGCGAAGATGTACTCGTATCTTCAAAGCTCCCACACAACAATTAAACTCTAAGGTCACAATACAATATCCACCCCAAAGATCCAAATATTTCTACAATCTTCCTCTTAAAATAACACAATTATCACAACAGCCCACTCTGATATCGAATTCTATTCAGGTTTGTTTTCTATCTTGTTGATAAATACCATGATCAAAAGAAGCCTGGGGAACAAAGGATTTATATCATACTTTACAAACTAATGTTCAGGGAAGACAATGGAAGAATTCTTATACAGAATATTCTGAGATGTTGGGAGGGAGAGTTAGGCAGATCTCTGTGAGTATGAGGCCAGCTTGGTCCACACAGCAAGTTCCAAAACATCTATGATATTACATAGAGAAACCCTGTCTCAAACAAACAAAGAAACAAGCAAGGATCATGTGGTAATTGGAATGAAATTGGGAGTTACACTATTAGGAGGTGTGGTTTTGTTGGAGTATGTTTGGCCTTGTTGGCAAAAGCATGTCATTGTGGGTAGAGCTAGGATTTGAATTCCCCTTTGCTCATGCTACTCCCATTGTCATGGTCCATTTACTGTTGCCTTCTTACCAAGATGTAGCAAGCACCATATATGCCTACATGCTGCTATGATTCCCACCATGATAATAATAGACTGAACCTCTAAAACTGTAAGTCACCACCTTAATTAAATATTTTTCCTTTATGGGAGTTGCCCTGGCCATGGTGTCTCCTTACAGCAATAGAAATCCTAAGACAGATAATGACTTCAAATAAAATCTAAGCATAAAAAATGAGATGCTAAAAAAAGTAAGTATAAGTAAAAGTTGTTCAATGTCATAAGCAGGAAATGATTGCTGTGTGAAATAGATATGTTTTCTTCATTGGTTTAGTCACTGGTAAGTTGTTCATGCTTCTATGAATAATCACTCAAAAAGTGCTCCAAAATATCATTAACTAAGTTCTTTGGTTTGCTAATAAAACATATTACAAATTAAAATGGCAATGTAATTACATGAACATATTATTAAATAATTGTACTCACTGGTGTTTGGCTAATAAGTTAAAAATGTAGGTTGTTATGGAAGCATAGTAATATTTTAGTATCTGCATTCATGTTTTTTAAAGCATGAGAGCATCTACATGGGTTTTACATAGACATATAAATGAGCTATATAACCGTGAAATAAATTAGTTAACTAATCATGAAATGGCAGGGGGATATTGAATTCATATCAGCATCTGAAAGAAGACAATGCATACCCATACCATAACCCAGAGGAGATAAAACTGTGAAACAACTAACAACATCAGAAATTTCTAATGGTTGAAGGCAGAATGAGTGAATAGGAAAAACACAGATTTTTTTTGATTACTAAGATAATGATAATAAAGCATATCATGCTAAATAAACAGGAGTATACCACAATGTGGATTGAAATATTCAGCTCAGTAATGCTAAATTTACTCAAATTAATACAGACTTTTGGATAATTCCTATGAAAATTACAGAAAAAATTTGTTGATACAGAGTATATTTCTCTAAAATTAACATAGAAAAGTAGCAAAATGAGAATAGATAATCAAAGTAGAGATTATGAATGACTTGTTAGATGCCTGTAGTAATTAAATTATTGTGGTCCTGAAGAAAAGATGAGTTGCATACTGGTAGAAATACCACTGTGTATCCTAGTACTTATATCTTGTTTGCATATGAGTACATAAGCCTCAGAGGCACCTAAGATATGCATGGTACCCCATAGAAGAGGAATGAGGCAAGATCTTCTGAACAGATTGGGAACACAGCAAGGGGTAGGGGGAAGTGGGAGCTGGGAAGAAGAGAGGGGGAGAAGAGGAAGAGAGAGTAGATCATGGGGGAACAGGAAGGTTGAATGGGGGGATAGAATAGGGGGAAGAGGGAATCATAGGTTAGAAGACAGAACTGGCACCAGTGAGAACTCTGGTGATCAAAAGGGACGATACCAATTTGCAAGATAAGCAATAGTGGAGAGACCACCTTGAATGCCCATTCCTGATAATGAACTTGATGTCTATAACCATCCTGGAGCCTTTATCCAGTGACTGATGGAAGAAAAGGCAAACACCCACAGTTAAGCACTGAACTGACCCCATGGAACCCAGTGACAAAGAGAGAGGAACAATGAGCAAATTGGCAAAGAATGGGCTGGCAAAACCAGCAGAGACAGCTGATCTGAACAGGGGAGAGCTCTTGGACACCAGACCGACAGCTGGGAGGCCAGCATGGGACTGAGCCAGACTCCCTGAGTGTGAGAGTCAGTTAGGAGACCTGGGCAACCTATGGGGCCCTGGGCAGTGGATCAGCGTTTATCCTTGGCATACAAACGGACTTCGTGTGGCCATAACACAAAGAGGGATGCTTTCTCAGCCTGGACTCTTAGGGGGAGTCCCTGGACCCTGCACTGAGTGAAATGACAGACTCTAGGTATCCTCTATGTGGAAGGAAGTGGCGATAGGGTGGGAGGCTGGGGGGATAGTGGGGGGGTGCTGGAGGAGGGGAGGGAGAGGGAACTGGGATTGACATGTGAAGCAAGCTATTTAAAATTAAAATAAAAAATAAAAAACAAAATCAGATGCAAAACAAATCAAAATACAGAATAGAATAATAGAAAGTGAGTAATAGACATGAAGAATGATTTGAACTGCAACAGAAAAAAACAATATAAATGCCACCACACTCTCTTAATTCCCTAGGCCAGACACCCTCTGATCAACTACAGCTCACACACATCAGATGACCAGGTAGGTTTCTCCCCTCTCTAACTGTCAATGGACCCAATCCTTAGTTTTCCCTCTCCAACTTAGTCCTTGTGGCCCAGGACCAATTCAGACAGACAGCCCCTGCCACACGACAAGAAGAACATATCAATACCTCACCTGTGGGCCTACTCTTCTTCTTGGTACACATCCTCACGTGATTTCCCTTTCTTCCTCACTGCCATATTTCAGCCTGAAATATAGGCAGAGACACCCTGCTGGAACAGAGACCACATTGGCCACCAGAAGTTCACTCTCCAACTTGGGCAGAGACTCCCTGGTATACAAGAGACCATTCTAGCCACGAGAAGTCTAACTCCTAAATTGCTGGAGAACCACAGCTCAACCACAGATCACAGAAGCCATAAGAGCATAGAAGAAACAGAAACCAAGGAACAAAACATCGATCCAACAAAGACAAACGCGGAAACTGACACCTGAACCCCAAAACATCCTCAAGCCATATGCCTAGAATCCAGTGAGAGAACAGAACAGCAGACAGGAAAATATGTCACTACTAGAGCCCAGCTGTTCAGCAAGCCCTGAATATTTCAACACAGCTGAAATAAGAGAAAATGACCATAAAAACAACTTCATTAAGAGATTGAGGCGCTAAAAGAAGTGAATAAAAGACAAACAAAAAAATTCTGGAAGAAATGAGGAAATCCATTATAGAAAGTCAAAAAATGCTAGAAAACAAAAAGACAATAACAACAACAACAAAAACAATATAAGGATATGAAGAAAAGTGTTCAAGATCACCTGGCGGTGGTGGCACATGTCTTTAATGCCAGCACTCAGGAAGCAGAACCTGACAAATATGTGAGTTCAAGGACAGTCAGGGCTACACAGAAAAAATATGTCTCAAAAAAAGGTGCTCAAGATCTGAAAAAGGAAAAAGAAAAATAAAGAGAACCTGCATCCAGGGACTGATGGAAACAGAGACAGATACCCACAGCTAAACACTGAAATGAACTCCTGGAACCTAGTGACAGAGATGGAGTGATTAGCAAAGGGGTCAAGACCATGATGTTGAAAGCCACAAAGAAAGCTGACCGGATAAGGGAGAGCTCTTGAAACCCAGACTGATGGCTGAGAGACCAACAGGGGTCTGATACAGACTCCATGAATGTGGTGCCAGTGAGGAGGCTACAGAAATCACTGGGGTCTTGGGTAGTAGATCAGTGTTTTACATGGTGTATGAATGATCTTTGGGATTCCCATTCCAAATAGAGGGATGCTCTCTCAGCCTGGACACATGGGGAAGGGTCTAGGTCCTTCCCTGGATGAAATGACAGACTTTGGATATTCCCCCAAGGAGGGCCTCACCCTCCCTGGGGAATGATGTGAAATTGGGTGGGGGGGGGGCTGGGAGGGCTGATGGAGGGACAAGGGAGGAGGGGTGGGAGAGGGAGCTGGGATTGTCAGGTGAAGCATTCATGTATTAAGTTAAATAAAAATATATATTGAGGGAAACAAAGTTTAAAAAAAAGAAAACAAAATGTGAGGATATTCTGGAAATGGAAAAACTAGGCAAGTGAACAGAAACTACAGATGCAAGCATCACCAACAGAATATAAGAGATGGAAGAGAGAATCTTAGGCATTGAAAATGTGATATAAGAAATACAGTCATCAAAGAAAATGCCAAATCTAAATAATTGATGACATAAAACATCAAGGAAATCTGGAACATTATGAAAAGACCAAACTTTTGAATAATAAGAATAATAGAAATAGAAAAATCCCAGTTCAAATGGTCAGAAAATATTAATAAGAATAAAAGAAGGAGAAAAATCCCAGCTCAAATGGTCAGAAAATATTTTCAACAAATTCATAGAAGAAAATATTCCTAATCTAAAGGAGATGGCTATAAAAATACAAGTAGCATACAGAACACCAAATAGATTGCACCACTAAAGATAGTACCCTTTCTACATAATAGAGTGCTAAACATACAGAACAAATAAAGATTATTAAAAGTTTCAAGGGAAAAAGAGAAAGCAATGTATAATGGTAGACCTATTAGAATTACGCCTTGACTTCTCAATGGAAACTATAAAAGTCAGAAGGACCCAGATAGAGGTTCTAAAGACCCTAAGACACTACAGATGCTAGCCCAGATTATTATACCCAGCAAATTTTCAGTCACCAGAGATGGAAAAAACAAGATACCCCATGGTAAAGTCAAATTTAAACAATATGTATAAATTTACCCCTACAGAAGGAGTTTAACTATACCCATGAAAACACAGGAAATAATCTCACAGCAACAAAAACAAAAGAAGGGAAACACATATACACACATTCACACATGCACCTACACCACCACACACAATAAAATAGCAGGAATTAATAACCATTATTCAGTGATATCCCTCAATATCAATAGGCTTAACTACACAGTCAAAAGACACAGACCAACAGAATAGAGGTAAAAAGAGAATCCATCCTTCTGTTGCATACAAGAAATAGGCTACAACATCAAAGACAGACACTAACTTAGCATAAAGGGTTGGAAAGAGTATCCCAGCAAATGGACCTAAGAAGAAAGCAAGCAAGTAGTCTAACAAAATAAACTTTAAATCAAAATTAATCAAAAGAGACAGAGAAGAGAATTTTATTATACCCATCAAAGGGAAAATAGAGATGATATTGCAATTCTTTTATTCTTTTTTTTAATTAGAAACATGCATACTTAAAATATCAATCCCAGCTCCCCCCCTTATCCCTCCCAGTCCTACCCCCACCCTCCACACCCAGCCCAATTCCCACATCTTTCCCCAGGGAGGGTGAGGCCCTCCTTGGGGGGGAATCTCCAGAGTCTCTCATTTCCTCCAGGGCAGGACCTAGGCCCTTCCCCATGTGTCCAGGCTGAGAGAGCATCTCTCTATGTGGAATGGGCTCCTAGAGTTCATTTGTATGCCATGGTGAACACTAATCTACTACCCAAGGCTCCAGAGACTTCTGAGGCCTCCTCACTGACACTACGTTCATGGAGTTTGGATCAGTCCCCTGTTGGTCTCTTAGTCATCAGTCTGGGGTTCAAGAGCTTCCCCTTGTCCAGTCAGCTGTCTTTGTGGGTTTCACCAGCATGGTCTTGGCCCCTTTACTTATCACCCCTCCATCTCTGTCACTGTGTTCCTGCCGGTCAGTTCAGTGTTTAGCTGTATCTGTCTCTGCTTTCATCAGTCACTGGATGAAGGTTCTATGATGTCATATAAGGAAGTCATCAACCTTATCATTAGGTAGGGGCTATTAATGTAGTCTCTCTGCTATTACTTAGTTTTCCATTTGGTGTTATCCTTGTAGATCTCTGGAAATCTCACTGGTGTTAGCTCTCTCCTTAAGCCTATAATGACTCGACCTATTATGGTATCTCTCATCCTGGTCTCCTCTATTCTTACCCCGACTCAACCTTTCTGCTCCCCCATGTCTTCTTCTACCCTCCTCTTATCCTCCTCTCTTTTTCCTGTTTCCCTCTCCTCTCCCCACATGTTCCCAATCTGCTCAGGAGAACTTGCCTCTTTCTAGTTCTCTGGGGTATAATGTATATCTCTTGGGAACTTCCCTGTTTCCCATACTTACTGGCCCTGGGATTGTAGACTGACACTCCCCTGATCCATGTCTAAAGTCCATATATGAATGAGTACATACCATGTTTGTCTTTTTGTAACTGGGCTACTTCACTCCAGATGGTTTCTTCTAGTGCCATTCATTTGCCTGCAAATTTCAAGATTCCATTTTTTCCCACTGAGTAGTACTCCATTGTGTAAATGTACCTTGTACAGCCACTTTGGAAATCAGTATGAAGATTCCTCAGGAAAATGGGAATCAGTCTATCACACAACCCAGCAATTCCACTCTTAGGAATATACCCAAAAGATGCCCATTCATACAACAAGGATGTCTGTTCCACTATGTTCATAGCAGCATTATTTCTAATAGCTAGATGCTGGAAGCAACCTAGATGCCCCACAACTGAAGAGTGGATAGACATTGCAATTCTTAACATCTGTGTTCCCTGACTACAACAGCACCCACGTTCATAAAAGAAGCATTACTAAGCCTTAAAACAGACATCTACACTCACATATAAATAGTGGGAGACTTTAAACCCAACCTTTTCCAATCAATAGGTTCTCTAACTGAAAACTAAACAGAGAAATGCTTTGGCCCACAGATGTTATAATTCAAATCAACTTAACAGATATCTAGAGAACATTTTACCCCAAAACTAAAGAATATAGCTTCTCAGCAGCTCACAGAAATTTCTCCAAAACTGACCACATATTTAGTCACATACTTGGCTAAGCAAGTCTTAACAGATACAATAAAATTTAAATAACCCCCTGCCTCCTAACAGACCACCATGGATTAAAGCTGGATTCAACAACAAAAGCAACAGAAATCTAAAACTAACTCAAAGAAACTGAACAACTCTCCACTGAATGACTATTGGGCCAAGACAGAAATAAAGAAAGTTATTGCAGACTTCTTAAAATTCAATGAAAATGAATGCACAGGATATCCAAACTTATAGGACATTGTGCAACTTGTGATAAGAGGAAACTTCATAACACCAAGTGCCTACATAAAAAACTGGAGATATCTCATACTAGCAACTTAACATCACACATGAAACCTTTAGAACAAAAACAAGGAAACACACCTAAGAGAAGTTGATAGTAAGAAATAAATAATCAAAATGAGGGCTAAAATCAACAAAGACAATAATACAAAGAATTAATGAAATCAAGAAATGGTTCTTTGAGAAAATCAACAAGATACACAAATTTTTATCCAAACTAACTAAAAGATGGAGAAAAAATATTCAAATAAGAAAATCAGAAATGAGGCCGGGTTAATCCCAGCACTTGAGAGGCAGAGACAGGTGGATCTCTGTGAGTTTGAAGCCAACCTGGTCTACAAATCGAATTCCAGGACAGGCTCCAAAGCAATTCAGAGAAACTCTGTCTCGAAAAACCAAAAAATAAAAAAGTAAAAAACAAAAACAAAAACAAAAAAAAGAAAATCAAAAGCGAAAATATGTTCATAAAAGATAGAGAAGCAATCCAAAGGATCATTAGGTCATAATTCAAAAAACCTGTACTGCACAAATTTGGAAAATCTAAAAGTTATAGATAATTTTCTCAATAAATAATCAATTATAAAAGTTAGATTAAGATCAGGTAAACAATTTAAATGGACCTATAACCCCTAAGGAAAAAGAAGCAGTCATTAAAATTCTGTCAACCAGAAAAAGCCTAGAACCAGGCAATTTTAGAGCAGAAGTATCCAAACCACACAAATATTCAACAAAGAAAGAGTATTACAGACCAATTTCCCTTGTATACAGTGTTCTGCCAGCATGTATGCCTGTAGTCTATAAGAGGACACCAGATATCATTACAGATGTTTGTAAGTCACCATATGGTTGCTGGGAATTGAACTCAGGATCTCTGGAATAATAGCCAGTGCTCTTAACCTCTGAGCCATCTCTCCAGCCCATCCCTTATGAGCATGGATGCAAGCATACTTAACAAAATACTCACATACTGAATTAAAAACACATAAGAAAGATCATCCACTATGGTCAATCAGTCTTCATCCCTGAGAAGCAGGGATGGTTTTAACATATGAAAATTTAAAGAATTTGAATGAAAAACAAAACAAACATAAACACATGACCATCTCATTAAATGCTGAAAAAAGCCTTTGATAAAATCCAACCCTACTTCCTGATTTAAAAAAATTGGAGAGATTAGGTGTACAAGGCACATTCATAAACATAATAAAGGCAATGTACATCAAGCTTATAGTCAACCTCAAAGTATAGAGAAGCTCAAATTAAGTCTACTAACATCAGATAAAAGACATGATTGTTCATGTTCTCCATAGCTTTTCAATAAACTACTTTAGTCTTAGTTACAACAGCAAGACAACTTATGGAGATCAAGGAGATACAAATTAGAACAGAAGCCCTGAGTGAAATGACAGACTCTAGATATCCCCTATGTGGAAGGAAATGGCGATAGGGTGGGTGGCTGGGGGGGATGGTGGGGGGTGCAGGAGGGCGGGAGGGAGAGGGAACTGGGATTGACATGTAAAACAAGCTATTTAAAATTAAAATAATCATAATAAAAAACAAATAAGAACAGAAGATATCAAAGTATCATTATTTACAGATGATATAATAGCATATATAAGCCATCCCCCAAAATATCTACTACTAAACTCCTACAGCAATGATAAACACCTTCAGGATTATGGCTGGATATCCAACATTAAATAAAAAAAAGTCAAGTCACCCTCCTTTATACAAATGACAAATGGACTAAGGAAGAAATTGGGGAAACAGCATCCATCACAATAGCCACAAACTACATAAAATAACTTGTGGTAACATTATCCAAACACACAAAAGACCTGTATGACAAGAACTTCAAGTTTTTGAAGAAAGAAATTGAAGAAGATATCAGAAGATAGAAAGACTCCCCATGCTTATGGATGGGTAGAATTAATATAGTAAAAATGGCAATCTTACAAAAAGCAATCTGTAGATTCAATATAATCCCCATCAAAATTCCAAAACCATTCTTTACAGACCTTAAGTGAACCATACTCAAATTTATAGAGAAAAACAAAGAACCCAGAATATCCCCAAAAATCCTATACAATAAAAACAAAAAGACTTATGGAGGTATTACCATCCCTGATTTCAAGCTGTACCACAGAGTTATAGTTGTAAAAACTGCATTATATTGGCATAAAAACAGACACATTGATCAATGGAATTGAATTGAAGACCCAGACATAAATCCAAGCACCTATAGTCAGATGATTTTTTTGGTAAAGAATTTACAAATAAATTGTGGGAAAAACAACGCATCTTCAACAAATGATGCTTGTCTAACTGGATGTCTGCATGTAGAAGAACCCAAATACATCCATATTCATCACTCTGCACAAAATTAAAGTTGAGGTGGATCAAAGACCTCAACATTAAATCAGATACTGAGACAACGTCCTAAGCAGAACATAAATAGCAACAGTGAAGGCACTAAGATTGACAATTACTAAATCATGCCCCATGAAAATGAAAAGCTTCTGTAAGGGAAAGGATACTAAGAAAAGGACAAAATGGCAACTTACAGAATTGGAAAAGATTTTCGCCAACTCCACATTTGACAGAGGACCAAGTTCCAAAATATTTAAAGAATTCAAGGATCTAGGCATCAACAAACCAAACAATCAAATTCTAAAATTGTGTACAGATCTAAACTTAGAGTTCTGAATGGCCAGGAACCAGAATCTGGATGGCTCAGGGACCTAGGGTAAAACTAAACACAACAGAAAACATAAAAAAATGATTCCTAATGATATTCTATTATATTTACAGTTTGGTGCCTAACCCAATTGTCTTCAGAGAGGATTCATCTGGCAGCTGATGGGAGCAGATGCAGAATCCCACACAGAAATATTAGGTGAAGCTTTGGAAACCAACAGAAGAGAGGGAAGAAGGATTGTAGGAGATAGAGACATTGAGAAGAACACGGCCAGAAGAACATGGCCGTATGCATGGATCTATGTTAAGAGAAGCATCAGACTTCCTCCTACAGATCTATCTGCAGTTTTCTACATGTCAACCTCCAGTTATGCCAGCACCATTTGTTGAAGATGCTTTCTTTTTTCCATTGTATAATTTTAGCTTATTTGTCAAAGATCAGGTGCTTATATGTGTATGGGTTAATGTCGGTGAGTTCAATTAGATTCCATTGGTCTATTTGTTTTTGTGCCAATACCAAGCTGTTTTCAGGAATATAGGTCTGTAATACAGCTTGAAATCAGGGATGGTGATGCCTCCGGATGCTGCCTTGTTGAACAGGTTCTATTGCCATGCATGAAACTTAAATCCAAATGGATCAAAGACCTCAACATAAATCCAGCTACATCGAACCTGTTAGAAGACAAAATGGGACGTACCCTTGAAAAAATTGGTGCAGGAGACTGCTTCCTGAACATAACACCAGTAGGACAGACACTAAGATCAACAATTAATAAATGGGACCTCCTGAAACTGAGAAGCTTCTGTAAGGCAAAGGACACAGTCAGCAAGACAAAAAGGCAATGCCCAGATTAGGAAAAGATATTCACAAACTCCACATCTGACAGAGAGCTGATCTCCAAAATCTACAAAGAACTCAAGAAGCAAGTGTCCAAAACACCAAAGGATCCAAACTAAAACTGGGGTACAGAACTAAATAGAGAATTCTAGGTAGAGGAGACTAAAATGGATGAGAGACACTTGAGAAAGTGCTCAACATCCATAGACATCTGGGAAATGCTAATCAAAACAACTCTGAGATGCCATCTTGCTCCTGTCAGTATGGTTAAAATCAAAAACTCCAATGACAGTTTATGCTGGAGAGGATGTGAAGAAAGGGGAACACTCCTTCACTGCTGGTGGGAGTGCCAACTTCTACAGCCAGTTTGGAAATTAGTATGGAGATTCCTCAGGAAAATGGGAATCAGTCTACCACAGGACCCAGTAATTCCAATCTTAGGCATATACCCCAAAAATGCACATTCATACATCTAGGATGTCTGTTTCACTATGTTCATAGCAGCATTATTTGTAATAGCCAGACATTGGAAGCAACCTAGATGCCCCTCAACTGAAGAGTGGATAGAGAAAATGGGGTACAGTTACAAAATGGTGTACTACTCAGCGGGGAAAAAAATGGAATCTTGAAATTTGCAGGCAATTAGATGGGACTAGAAGAAACCATCCTGAGTGAGGTAACCCAGTCACAAAAAGAGAAACATGGTATTTTAGACATGAATTAGGGGAGTGCCATCATATAATCCACTACCCGAGAGTCTGGGAAACAGAACCTTCATCCAGCAACTGAAGGAAGCAGAGGCATACACCCACAGTGAAACATTAATCTGAACTCCTGGAATCCAGTCACAGAAAGGGAGAAGTGATGATCAAAGGAGTTAACACTGGGCTGCTTTAACCCACAGAAACAGTTGACCTGAAGAAGGAGGAGCTCTTGGACCCCAGATTGATTGCTATTGGAAAGCACGGGACTGACCTAGACCCCCTAAATGTGGGCTAATATTAAAATAACACATGAAAAATTCAATATCTGTGGTGTTTTAAAAATGATAGAATTTTATGAAGAGATCAGGTTAGTTGTTACTTAATATTAAGATGTAGGTGATGCCAGGAATCAAGTGGGGCCATGAAGAACAACACAGAGTTTCTTGTGATAATATATTTGGTATACTGACTTTAACAAGGTGTTACTTGTATTGCTACACTGTAGTTTTTCGGTTTGTTACCAGTGGAATTGAAAAGGTAAGAAGGTACATTAAATCTTTCTATAGCATCCACTAATTGATAGGTAAAACTACAGTTACCGAAAAATAAAAATTTTAAATAAAACTTGCCATCACTAACTTAAAAATGAAAAATTCATTATACAAAATTTATGGCAGCCTAGGTTAAATCCAATTTTTCAAAGTTTTTCCCCTCTGCCATGGGAAGTTAATCTATATACACATAAATAAATATGAGTGAACCATACCAAAATGTGAATTTCAAATTTATGTGTAATTATCTTGCTAGGAGATTTCTGTGCCAAAGTAAGACAATATCGAAACCAATAGCTACAATTCTTTTCTAGTTCAGGAAGATATGAAAATTACAAATAAGAATTTTGAATATCATTTAAATAAAATACTATGTTTATAATCTAGTAAAAACAGGCTTTAGTTTTTAGGAATGTGGGTTTTTAATTTCACTTTGTTATTACTCAATGTTAAAAACAAATCTTTACACATGTGCATTTATTATAAGCCTGAACCAAGATATTATTGTACAAAAAATATGAAAACAAAAAGTTCTAATCTAGGTAATTCATGACATTTAACCTGTCGCTTTAAGTTCATGTATTTAAATCAAAATCTTTTCTTGTTTCTTTAAAATGTAAAAATAATTTTTCAACTCTTAGGAAACTTTGAAATGAAGCATAGCCTTTAGCTTCCTTGCTTTTGTTCCCTTAGCTTTAGCTCCTTTGACCCAAATTGCATTGCTTTCTACCCAGTAGCAAAGCTAAATTTTCGTTTTAATTATTCTTTGGTGGGGGGTGTTGAGTACATTTCCCCAATAGACAAATGACAAAATTTGAAGATCCAAATACTGTGAGGTCTGGACTTGAGGAATTTCATAGTTTTCATGTTTTTCAACCATTTGATTATGTGAAAGATTTTCAAGTATTCTTCCAAGTATGACATGAGACATCTAAAGGTTAAGTTTTATTTCCATCCTGGTAAATCCTCATCAGAAAGGAAATGAGACTTCTGCCCTTTTTTTTTTCAAGTATGATGCAAAGAACAGGAAGAGGAAAGGAATGGCAGGGAAGAAATAGAGAGAACCTCTTGTTTACAAGAAAATCTCCCACCATTTTTCTTTTTTGGCAAATTTCCTTAGGACTTTATGAAGAAAAAGAGGGAGAAGGACAGACAAATGAGGGGTAGAAAGAGACACCTTGTTATGAACTGTAGAAAGTTTTTTAAAAAACTAAAAATGCACACATAGTAACTACATAAACAGTATACCCACTGAAGCCTGGAAGGGGTAGCCTGTTATTGAAACCACAGAATATACTTCACTTGACTTCAAATGCAGTCTCAAAACAGTCAACTTAAAAATGGGTTAAACATAATAGGTATATGTAAGTTTCCATCCTAAAGCTCCATTAGACAAATGAAAGATATGAATGAATTTTTAAAGAACACTGTATACATAATAAGTACATAAATAAACAAACAAATAAATAAAAATTTAAATATACCTAACCAACTTTGGATACCAACTTGATTATTAGCTGCAGCTAAATAAATTAGAAAATAAGTGCTGTATTAGTTTGGAACTTTCACCTATGTCTCATTTGTTTTTCAAATGCCACTTGTCATTAAGAAGGAGAAAAAGTGAGATACACAGTGTAGAATTTAGAATAATAGAGTCCCAGTTACTATTCCTTGAAATTTACAGTGTGATAATCATTAACTCTTCCTATTCACAAACATTAATTGTTCATTATTTTTGGTGTCATTATATTGAATGGATAATTTTTCTGGGTTCATTTTTAATCATTTTTTATTTTAAAAACCTTTTCTCATTTTACATACCAATTCCAGTTCCCTCTCCCTCCCCTCTTCCTGCTTCCCCATCTTTCCCTCACCTCACCCACATCCACTCCTCATAGGATTTCCATGGAGAGTCAACAAAGTCTGGCAATTTGAGGCAGGACCAAGGCCTTTAACCCTGTATCTAGGATGAGCAAAGTATTCCTCCAAGAGAATGGGCACCAAAAAGCTAGTTCATGCACTAGAGACAAATCCTGGTCACACTGCCAGTGGCCCATAGAGTGCCCAAGCCATACAACTGTCACCCACATTCAGAGGGCCTTGTTTGGTCCTATGCAGGTTCCCTTGGTGTCAGTCCAGAATCAGTTAGTTCCCACTAGCTCAGGTCAGCTGTTTCTGTGGGTTTCCCCAAAATGGTCTTGATTCCTTTGCTCATATGATCATTCTTCCTTCTCTTTGAATAAACACTCGGAGTTTGGCCCAATGCTTAGCTGTGGATCTCTTCATCTACTTCCAAAAAGTATTTTAAGATTCAGTCAAAGTAAGAAAAGTACATTTATTTTACATGTGATTTTTTTTCTTTTAGGAACTTTGTGTAGATCTAGTGTCTGACCTGTATCATTTCCTTTCTTTTTAAAGTTATTCTGACATTTCTTTCAAGATAAGGTTAGTAACAGTAGATTCCATTATAGTCTATCTGATAAAGCATTTATTTTTCCTTCACTTATAAACAGATATTTAATAAAAATGAAATTCTGTGTTGGTTTTTTTCTGTCAAAATGTTGATTATCTCTCTGCTCTCCTTTTTAGCTAGCAATACTGAAGCCATTTTGTGCTTTTTTTTTGCTCTGCTACATAATTGTGAGATTGACTCACACATATTATACCTCATTAGCTTCCTTGTAAACTAATGTTTTGCTGTTTATGTCAATAGAAAGATCAGACAGAACATAGGAAGCCAAAGAATAAGAAAATCTGAAGTGTTTCTTTTTGATGCAGTTTCTAACACTATGTATATGAGGGTATATGTATGTTTGCATAAATCTCATCACCTACATATATTTTACTCTTTGTATCAGTAATATATCAAAGGTGTAGGATTTATATGTGTCTCTATTCAAGTACAAGACTATAGAATAACATTATTACAATGTGGCAAAATAATCAGATAGAATTGGATACGTTTTTGCCAAATGTCTCTTTCTGACAATTGTGCCTCTGTACTAAATGAAGCAGATTTATAATTGTACTTGACTAAATATATTGTAAAGAAGTCTTAAGAAGCACTCTCTCTCTCTCTCTCTCACACACACACACATACACTCACATACACACACACACACACACACACACACACACACACACACAGTCACAATGTATCTTTCTCCAAATACAGATCATTATGATGATGGAAAGAACAGATACATAGCCAAAAATTTTTCTTGTTCTCAAACAAGTTGAAAATATACAAACTGTAATGTAATTGTTTTATAATCTTATGACATATGAACCTGTACTAATGTGAATTTTATTATGTCAAATAGTTGAATTAAAAACAAAAACTAACGAACTATAGAAATGATCCCTGAAAGAACCTGGAAGCAACCTAGATGCCCCTCAACTGAAGACTGGATAGAGAAAATGTGGTACATTTACACAATGGAGTATTACTCAGCAGAAAAAAACAATGGAATCTTGAAATTCGCAGGGAAATGGATAGCACTGGAAGAAACCATCCTGAGTGAGGTAACCCAGTCGCAAAAAGACAAACATGGTATGTACTCACTCATATATGGATTTTAGATATGGATCAGGATAGTGCCAGTCTGCACTTCCACAGATAGAGAGTCTGGGAAACAGGAAAGAACCTAAAAGATATGCATATATGCATAGTACCCAAGAGAAGAGGATGGAGACAAGATCCTCTGAATGGATGGGGAACAGGGCTAGGGGAGGGGGGGAGTGGGACCTGGGAAGAATAGAGGGGGTAAAGAGGAAGGGAGTTGGTCATGGGGGAACAGGAAGTTGAGGGGGTGGGGGTAGAATAGGGGGAAGAGGGAATCATAGGATCGAAGACAGATCAGGCACCAGAGTGACCTCGAGTGATCTAAAGGTATAACATCAATTGGCAAGCTAAGCAATAGTGGAGGGACCACCTCGAATGCCCATTCCTGATAATGAACTTGATGTCTATAACCATCCGGGAGCCTTCATCCTGTGACTGATGGAAGCAGAGGCAAACACCCACAGTTAAACACTGAACTGAACCCAAGGAACCCAGTGACAGAGAGGAGTGATGAGCAAATTGGCAAAGAATGGGCTGGCAAAACCAGCAGAGACAGCTGATCTGAACAGGGGAGTGCTCTTGGACCACAGACCGACAGTGGGGAGGCCAGCATGGGACTGATCTGGACCCCCCCAAATGTGAGTGTCAGTGAGAAGGCCTGGGCAACCTATGGGGACCTGAGCTGTGGATCAGTGTCTATCCCTGGTATACAAACTGTCTTCATGTGCCTATAGCACAAAGAGAGATGCTCTCTCAGCCTGGACTCTTAGGGGAGTGCCTTGACCCTACCAAGAGTAAAATGACAGACTCTAGATATCCCCTATGTGGAAGGATTTGGCAATAGGGTGGGAGGGAGGGGGGGGAAGGGGAGTGCGGGAAGAGGGGAGGGAGAGGGAACTGGGATTGACATGTAAAACAAGCTATTTAAAATTAAAATAAAAAATGATTAAAAAAAACAAAAACTAAGATGCTACCCCATTAGCCTAAAAATTATAGCTTCTAAAGTTTAACTTTTAAATTTAGCACACCAGCTTTTATTATGATACAGGGATTACTGTCTAATATTTGATATATGCAAGGATTAGTCTTCATTTTACAACATGTACCATAAAACTGTAGACTGAAGAATAATAATTTTAAATACACTGATGCATAATTTTAGTGTAATTAAAATGTGTTTTACAATCACAAAAGTTATAGGACCACAAAAATCTTTACACAATTACAACTTCATCATTTAGAATTATTCAACATCATACACATATTTAGATATAGTAATTTATATTTAAAATTTTTCTTTTACAATGTTATTTTCTATAATTCTATTTCTCCCATGTTTATGTTATTGCATGCATTTTAAATGATTTTATCATTACTATAGGTATTTTATAGATATGCATGTGTATACAGATGAACATGTTATAAGATCTATAATTAACCTGTAAAGTTCTTTTAAACTCAACATAGTAGTTACAAAACTGGATTCGTGTTAAAACAGTTTTGGAACTGATTTAAAATTAACCCATCATCCAATACCAAATGAGTACCCATTCCCATTACATGAAAATTGTTGCATGACAAAACATTCAGCAGGAATAAATTTGTCTCTTCCTAAGTATATCATTTGCATGGCAATGTGATACTTTTACTTGGAAAGTGATCTAAATTAGAATTTTTCTTCAAAGCCATAAACAGGTGAATGGAATGTAGCACTGGAAACCATGCTGAATTTACTTCAAGGCCTGTGCTTATTGGATAATGTAGGTTTTAGAACGTTAATGTACTGTCTGGTTTTATGTGTCAACTTGAAGGCTATAGTCTTCAGAGAGGAAGGATCCTCAGTTGAGGAAATGACTGCATGAGATCCACCTACAAAGGATTTTCTTAGCTAATAATCAATGGGGGAAAGTCCAGTCCATAGTGGGTGGTGTCATCCCTGGGCTGGTAGTCCTGGGTTCTATGAGAAAGCATGCTGAGCAAGTCATGTAAAATAAGCCAGTAAGCAGGACCCTTCCACGGCCTCTGGCATCATATCCTGGCTCCAGGATCCTGCCCTGTTTGTGTTCCTGTGCAGACTTCTTTTGGTGATAAACAGCAATGTGGGAGTGTAAGCTGAATTAATCACCTCCTCCATAACCTGCTTTTTTGTCATGGTGTTTCATCACAGCAATAGAAATCCTAAGAAAAATTTCTAACAGTATACAGGGGTATTGCTATTAGAATTGACCATGTTTTTTAGAGGATTGGAGAGGGGCTTTGGAACTTTGGGATAGAAGAGCTTTTGGGTATTAAGAGTTCTGTGGGAGCTTGGAAGAAGAAAATGTTGAGAGCATGCAGAGGATAGAGGCTTGGCGTTTGAAACTTCAGAGTGAAGAATAAAGTCTTTATCTATGGGGGCCATTATAGCATGAATAATATAAACCCAATGACAGATATTGGGGTTCAAACTGAAGATCACAAAAGTAAAGCAGGCAAGTCAACAGAGAACTCTTACCTCTCCGAAGGCGGAGGTGATCCTGTCCTCACCATGGCTGAAGACTAAGTGCCTGCTCTGATACCCTGCTCCTGTCTTATATACCTCTCTAGTGCTGAAATTAAAGGCATGAGCCACCATCACCTGGCCTCTAGGACTGTGACTAGCTTTGCATTCTGATCTTCAGGCAAACATTATTAGATCATAAACAATATATCACTACAGGCCATTTATTATTGAATTGATATTCTGAGATTCTGGTTAGTCATGGCTAAAGAATTAGTTGTGATTAACAAGATACCAGAAGCAGCAAAACTTTGCTTTGTTGGGATTCTTAATGCTGGTCAGCTGGAACTAAGAAATTAGTGATGATTAAGAGATCAGCAACACTGAGGTTAAATCTTCTGGGAAATATTTCCTGAGAGCACACTGAAGCTCTGTTCCAGAGGTGTCCAAGGCTGTACCACCTTCTGGATTTCTTAATGTGTAATCATCACCTAGGTAGTACTGCTTTTGAAGGCGTGAAGAGTTAAAGGAGAACAGCTGAGGCTTGGTATCATGAGAGGCAGGAGCTGATGTAGAAGCTACACAGGTGTGCTGTTTACTGACTTGATGTACAGGGCTTGCTGAGTCTGATTTCTTATAGAACCCAGGACTACCAGCCTAAGGATGACAACACCCACCGTGGGCTGGACTTTGTCCATAGAGCTCTAATTAAGAAAAGACCTTACAGCTGGATCTCATGGAGGTATTTCCTCCTCAACTGAGGCTCCTTATTCTCTGATGACTTTAGCTTATTTCAAGTTGACACAGAAAATAAGCCAGTACACTTGGCCCCTTGTCAACTTGACACACACAAATCGTCTTAAGTCACACCCCTTCCTTTCTTATTCATCCTTAAAATCTCACAAATAAAAAACAAATAATGTTAAAAGTCCCACAGTCTTTACAAACTAAAAATTTCAGTCACTTTAAAATAGTCAACCACTTTTAAAATCAAAAAGCTTAAAAGTCAGTCTCCCAACTGTGGGGTCCAGCAAAATACTAGCTTACTTCAAAGGGGAAAATCAGAACATAGACACAATCAAATAAAAGCAAAATCAAATTCCAAATGTCGAATATTTGAGATCCACTCATGATCTTTTGGACTCCTCTGAAGGGCTTGGGATCACTCTGTGTACACCCTTTACATCATGCACACCATCTCTTCTAGGCTCTCGCGGGTACCACTCCACTGCTGCTCCTGTTCTCCGTGGTTGTCCCATGGCACAGGCATCTCCAATATAGTGGAGTCTTCTGCTTTGACTGAGCTTCACTTTCACTAATAGCCTCTCACAGACTCTCTTCATGGTGCAAAGACTTAACTCCTTTAAATTATACCTTCAATACTGGGCTTCAACTGCCATTGATGATGCACCTTCACTAATGATTGTCCCTGGCCTTTCAGAAAGCAAAAGTATAAGCTGAACAAACCCATTTCTCCTCAGTTTGCTTTTTGGTAATTGTATTTCAACCCTGTAATAGAACTCTATGGAACTGTATAACTGTCTGTTGTTGCATTCTTGCTCATATACATAGGTTAGCCCTGAAAACATTGTAGATCAGAATGTAGGTGTGTACCTACAAAACACACAGATATACTTGTATATATGCATATATACTTTTATAAGACAAGTATGTTACATTAGATAGCTATAAGATAGATGGAATCTGGTATGTTAAAATTGCATTGTCTATGAACTATTATTGAGCTGTTAAAAATAATGGCATTAGGAAATTTGAAGGCAAATGATTGGAGCTAGAAAAAATCATCCTTATTGAGGTAACCCAGACTCAGAAAGACCAACATGGTGTGTACTAACTTGTAAGTAGATATTAACTGTAAAGCAAAGGATATCCATTCTATAATCCACAGACCCAAACAGACTAGGTACAAGGAGAGCCCAAGGTAGGATGAAAGTTATCTCCCTACCTAGGGAAATAGAAGAGATCTCTTGGGGGCACTGGGAGCACGTGGGGATGGGAACTTGAGTGATCAGGTTGGGGAGGATGGACGGGGACAGTACTGAAAGAGATGACTGTAAAGGGTGAGTATTTCAGGATTAGGCAGAATCTTGATTGATGCAAGGGAAAGTGCTTTAAATCTACAAGGAGGAGCCTAGCTAAGATTCCTAGAAATTCTGGAAATGTAGCCTGCACTGGCCACCTCCTGTGGTCAGATTGGTGAGTACTCCAATTTTCATCAGAGAACCTTCAACCAGTAACTGATGGAAACAGATACAGAGAATCGCAGCCAAATATTAGGCCAAACATGGGGAATCCTGCTGAAGAGAGTAAGGAAGAATTATAGGAGACAGAGGGGTCAAGAATATCACAAGAAAACCCACAGAATCAACTAACCTGTCGCATAGGAACTCACCGAGTCTTAAACAAGAACCAGAGAGCATGCATGGAACTGAACTAGGGCCTGTAAACATATGTGACGGTTATGAGCTTAGTCTTCTTGTGGGACTCCTAACAGTGGGAGCAGGGGCTGTCACTAATATTTTGACTGTTTTTTGGGAACCTATTCCACATACTCTTTTGCCTTACCCAGACATAATACAAGGCAAGATGCTAAGTCTTACAGCACACAACTTGATATCTTATTATTTGTTGACACCCATGGGAGGCATGCCCCTTTCTGAATAGAAACAGAGGAGTGGATGGGTTAAGGGAGAAAGAAATCGAAGAGAGCAAGGAGCGGGAACTGTGGACAGGATGTAAAATAAATAAATAGATAGATAGATACATAGATAGATAGATAAATTAATTATTTAATTGCCCGAATGGATTTTTTATCATTTTTTTATTTTAATTTTAAATAGCTTGTTCTACATGTCAATCCCAGTTCCCTCTCCCTCCCCTCCTCCCGCACTCCCCTTCCCCCCACCCTCACACCCTCATACCACCCTGAACGTGCCCGATCTCGTCTGCCAGAATGGATTTTAAAAGCTGCTTATAATTTCATAAAACTTCAACTACTATTCCTACTCTATAAATACTACTACTTGATTTATAAGGGTCACTAATCTACCCAAAGTTACCACTGAGATTTTACAAGCTTGTTGTATTCTAGTTTAAGCCTTATCCTTTAGTATTTATGAAAACCTATCATTGTATTTATGGCACTTACCAGTTGATATTTAAACAATCTCCTGATTAAATATTGGGCAACCGAAGAACCAAATAATTTCTAGGATAAAGTAGTTTTTGTCACAACGGAGAACATTTTCTTTATTTATGCACTAATCAGCTCATTCAATACCATCATGTGATACTTGTTAAAGAGAAAAAATTTCAGGAGCACACCAAACCCACTAAGTCTGAATTTACAAGATAAGAATTCAAGGCTACTTGACTCTATGTTAACATTTGAGAAGCACTCTTAAGTGCAACCAGTATTCTCCAGCTGTAGCAGGAGACAGAGAAATACTTAAGAAGCAATCGGAATATTTCATAAGGAAATAAGAAAGATAAATGTCTTCGTTTATCTCTTTTAGCCCTTGAGAAAAAAATGTATAATTATCTACTAGCTTCTACTAACTTCATTCAAATAAATAAATTTGTATTTTAGTAGAAAAATATTCCAGAATGACACATGGTTGAATTACTTCAGAAAAATATTTTAGAATTCATATATCAGCTAACAAGAAGTATGGCTGTTTTAACTTTGTGTGTGTGTGTGTGTGTGTGTGTGTGTGTGTGTGTGTGTGTGTGTGTGTGTATGTGGTAATAAAGCCAAAATCCATAGGTATTATATACAAGCACTTTGCCACTAAGCTATATCCCAGAATGAGGTCTGCTGACTATTTTAATTAAATAAGATAACTCTTCTTAATAAATGAAAATTCAATAAAATAAAAAAATGTAGCTTTTAGTATAATTTTCAAGCATTCTCCAAGCAATATGACCATTATAAAACTGGAAATAAATACTTGGATACAAATTGTAGTTTGTTCTCAATCATACAAACAGAGTCAGGTTTGTTTGGTCAAAGCAAAATAAATACTAGCAGAGGGAAAATAAATATTTTTCAAGACCTTTAGTTAAGTAGTTATAGCAACTGTGAGCTTAGATATTCATATTCAGTTATTTGTTTTAACAAGATCCTTTTTTTTACCTTTCACTTTCTTTCTTTACATGGTCAATTGTGCCACTGAGTTAGTTTATTTGATTAGTTTTAGTAACACAGTAATTAATATCTTAAAATTTATTTCTTTCAATGACAAGTAAAGAAAGTATTAAGTTTTCATCCTGTTTATTGGCGACAACTGAACTTTCCAAATGTTGTAGAGACAATAGGAAATGAAATAATAATCAGTTTGATAGTAATTTAACATTATCTGACGTAATCAAAATAAAACTTGCTTTTTTTTTTTGGCTTTTCGAGACAGGGTTTCTCTGTGATATTTTGGAACCTGTCCTGGAACCCTCTCTGTAGACCACGCTGGTCTCAAACTCTGCCTCCCGAGTGCTGGGATTAAAGGCGAGTGCCACCAACGCCGGGATAAAACTTGCTTTTTTAACTTGCTACAAAATTAAAGTAAATTGGAAAGCCATTCTGTCTACACGAGTGTTAGAACTACATTGAAACAACTTATCAATCTGTTCATATGAGTTTAATAACTGTTCCTTATGAATCTTGTGATTTCATGCTACCCAATATTTTGGTTGATATTTTCACAGTACAAAACTGTATATTTTCAGATCTGTGAAATACCTTTCTATTTATGACTGACTTGATGAAAAACGTTTCCATGAGTAAAACTAGCTTAAATTACTATGTTATAATTTTTCTTGGAAACGGTTCAAATATAGATGCTTTTTCCCCATTTATTGTTTTTTTAAACTAATGCATTTCAACGAGGCTAGTTTGTTAGACATTATACTGACACTTATAAAAAAGAATTTACAGCAAGTCAGAACGTGAATTATGGATTGCCTATTAAAATAGCATTCCAATTAGTAAAACTGGATATATTGCATCTATTTTTCTTATTTGCTGATAATTATTCACTCAAACCATCACTCCTCTTATTTACTAAAAGCTTAAATGAAAATTTCAAAGCAGATCCAATCTGTATTATTCTATACTAGTTGGTATACTTTGTTTTGAAATTATGAATGTCTTGTGATGAGATTCAAGTATGGCTACATGTCTTAGGAGCTACCTGGTAGAAACAGCTACATATTTTTTAAGCAGAATTGGAAACAAATGAAAATTCTCAGTTTATGAAAAAAGAAGCTACAATTATAATATATATATAATACTTTTAATTTTCTGAATTTTTGGTAATGATTGAATGATTACGGGAAATTTGAAAATCTATCATATTTTATAACATATGATACGCATTACAGAGGTTGAATAAAATTATGGATTTTATTCATAAGCCAATTGTACTATATGCGTGAAAGCAACAATGAAGTACTGCAACATTATTTTTTGACTAAATGAAATCTAACACTAAAACTGCAGATTCTCCAGTTTCAAGGATTACAAATGATTTTACTTCTTATATAAATATTTGGATAAGTGTACAATATGCATTAATTAAATATAGTAGATAACCACCATTTGTGACAATGTATCTTTTAAATATTCATGTTACAGTTGCTAGGTGATCAGTGTTTTCTTTATAATAACCTTTATTGAATTTGATCTCTGGTGATTGCATACATGTATATTTTGTTAAGTATTCAATTTCACGTTTCCAAAGTAGAATGATTTGAAAGTTTGTTTGATGTATCCAGTGCCTTGAATAGATAGCAGCATGTAGCAATGAGCTGCCTAAGTCACAGTGCACATAGAATAAATAATCTTACACAGAATGATACATCTGAGTCTCATGGCTGTTGTGCTGGGCATTCTGTTATCCTGTCCTGTCCTGAGCGTAGCTAGAGTCAACAAAATAGCAGTGCCAGGAGAGATGTTTTGGACAGAAAGTGATGTTCCTTTCCTGTGGGAATATTCTATGCTCTCTATGTTGTTTCTGGTTTTTCCCACCTAATTCTCCTGATCTATCAAATAATTACAGACACCAATATCCTTTGTGAATCTAGTTGATTATCTTAATTAACTAATTAGTTGCCTATTTATTTATTTTTGAAAGGTTTCTCTGTGTAACGCTTTGGCTGTTCTTGAACTCCCTTTATGGACCACTCTGGCAATAAAGTCACAGAGATCCACCTGCCTCTGCCTCAAGAGAGCTGGAATTAAAGGTGAGTGCCAATACACTGGGCAATTCTGTTATTTATAATGAAGAACAAAACTCACTAAACCTTAACCCTCCACAAAGAACTGTAAGCAATTGAGGAAAGCTGAGATTGTGTGGGATGGCCTTACACAGGGAAAAGCAAACCAATTGATAATCAGTGCGAAACTACTCACCTTATTAATTTTACATTGCATTTTAAATGAGCTTCATAAGCAGAACATCCCAAACAAGAGTTAATACATATATTTAATATAACACAAATAACTTTAAATTTGTAGCAATATACCAAATTTCATGCCAATGCAAAATATCTGAGATTATTAGTTGTCATCTTATCCTATGTATTTTAAAATTAAGGCACCCCTAAAGTATATAGTATGCTTTATTTCAACAGCCCTTCTTTCAATTTCAGTTCACTTGGAAGCTGTTCTTTGCTTATCAGCAATCAAAACAGTCAAAATCAATACAGCAACATACAGGATCCAAATTCACTGTGTATTTCCCATTTTACATGACTTTTTTCTTTGATGTTTCTTCAAAGACATTATTATTTTTAAAACTATTTCTTTCTGACTGTCTACACCCATTTTTTCTTTCGTAAGCCTACACCATTGTTTTTTTATAAATTTTATTTAATTAGAAACAATCTTATTCTACATATCAATCCCAGTTCCCTCTCCCTCCCATCCTCCTATGCCCTCAAAGGATGCCCACATCCCATCTCCCATCCACCCGCCAGGGAGGGTGAGGCTTTCCATGAAGGGCCATCAAATCAGTTAAATCATTTGGGGCAGGGCCTATGTCCTCCCCTGTGTATCTAGGCTAAGAGACTATCACTCCATGGGAAATTGGCTCCAAAGTCCACTTGTGCACTAGGGATACATCCTGATTCCACTCCCAGAGGCCCCAGAGACTGCTCAGTGCTCCTAGTTGACACCCAAGATCAGTAGGGTGTTCAGGGGGCCTGATTTTGTCCTATGTTGGTTCCCCAGCTGTCAAACTGGGGTCCATGAGTTCCCACTTGCTTCGGTCAACTGTTTCTGAGGCTACACCATTGTTAGACACACTGGAACGGCTTTGCCTGCTTCTCAGATTGTGAGAGCCAAGACTAAAGCTCAAAGAACGGTTAGAGGTGCCTTTGAGCAGGAACCTTTTTAACTATTGGAAATCAGTGCCATACACTATGACAGGCAATTTTACTTAGCTTTTTGTTCCTATTTAACATACCAGCTGACCAAGAGCTCACTGTCTGGTAGAAACACTTAAAGGAGACTAGCCTCTTTTTTCTTTCTAGCTTTCTCAAGTCCTATAAGTAAATTCAGGCCTCACGTTGGAATGCCAAAATGATGTTGGCGTTTTTACTCTCGACTCTTTTGGGTTTTTGAGGGTCTGCCACCCAGCTGCCAAATAAACACGTGGAGTCTTATTCTTACTTAGGAATGCCTGAACTTGAGTTGGCTTATTTCTAGCCAACTTTTCTTATCTGAAATTATCCCATCGACCTTTTGCCTTTGGGCCTTTCTCTTTCTCTGTGCTATGTGCCTTTCTTTTTCTCTAACATTGTGGCTTGCTGTGTATTTGGGTGCTGACCACTGGTATCCATCTCCTTTTTTATTGATATTGTTCCTTCTACTCTTTCTACTTATTCTCTTTGCCTGGCCAGCCCTGCTTATTCTGTTTCCTGCCGAGTTATCCGATATTCAACTCTTTATTAGTCCAGTCAGGTGTTTTTAGACAGGTAAAGTAACAGAGCTTCACAGAGTTAAACAAGTGCAACATAAAAGAGTGCAATACATCTTTGCATCATTAAACAAATATTCCACAGCATAAAAGAATGTAACACATTTTAACTAATATCCTGGAGCATGACAGATCCTCTTCAATGCATTTGTTCAGGAAGCATTAATAGAAGTTAGATACTAATGCAATAAAATTGTGGTTATAAAATTAAGCAAACTCATTGAAATTTATTTGACCTACCAGTAAAACAGAAGCTACTTATGAATTTTAAAATGTTACCAAAATGTTAATTTAGAGCCTCTAATGGAGGCTATAAAAGATTTCAATATGCTTTTGATAAAAGAAACTATCTTGGTGCTGATCATGAATATAGCATTTTCTTAGGTTAAAGAAGTAAGGTCTAGAGAAGCAGCTAACAAGGAAAATGGTTGGAAGAGGAAAATAAGCATTTTGGATTGTTTAGATTAAGTCATGAAACAAGTAAAATCAACCAAAAACCAAGACAGTTTACAGAATGAGTCATGGACAGTTCTGTAGTTTTTCTCACAGTTGCCTAGCTCCCTTACTGCTTTTACCATTTTTTGATTTACCTTGTCCACTACAATTTGATTGGGTCCCTCCCTTTGTTAGTTGTTATCTATTGGTTTTTTTTCTGTGCACTCTGTAATTTTTTCCACTATTTATAGAAACAGAAAAACTTTTGAAACTAGGGTTCTATATCTTCATACCTAAACTATACGCTGTTAATTTTGGCCTCAGGAATAGATGTTCTTTGAGCAATATAGAAATATTTATCGCCATGAGAAAACAAAGTGTATTTGGGGTATGACTATAGAAGAGACAGTTGGTGACATATCAACTCATTATTGCAGAAATATGCAAAAGTTATACTGTAATAGTGTAGTCAATAAACAAAAAGGGAATCATACATCATTTGAAAGGTTTTTTTTTAAATTGATTTACTTGCTTGTCATCCCGACCGATGTTTCCCTCCACCTTCTCCTCCTATTCACTCCCCTATCAATTCACTCCTCTGTTTTTGATCAGAAACAGGCCAGCATTCCACAGGTATCAACAAAGCATGGCATATCTAGTTACAGTATAACTAAGTAAAGCAATATATATCACCAACTTAAATTAATCATACAAAAAATTTACTTTGCTTAAGTATGTATAAATATTCTTCATAAGGAAAATAACATAAGATGGGTTATTTATATTTTTTATAAAAATTGCAGAAGAATCTCCTTGCCTATTTACATTTAGAAATGAGCAATGCAGTATTTCTTTCTGATTCATTTTATCCAATAATAGATTCCCTGATATGATTTACTTGGATAATTTTGGATCATGAGTCAGTTTGAAAAGAGGACATGATAAAAATAAAATCCAACTAAAACTAAAAATATTGAACATCAAGAAAGGCATCACCTCTTATTCAGAAATAATACTTAAATGCATTTTAGTGTGTGCATGTCAAGCACACACCACAAACATTAGATGTTTCAACTGAGCCAAACTAAGAAATGGGAGGTTACTTACATAGTTAGATATTTTTGGTCAACATTATAGTTATTTATCAAGAAGGCACAGATTATTTCTAATAATTTATAAAATTTAAGAATTCCAGAAACATGTGCTATATAGAAATTGGAATAATTCACTATGAAGTTTAGACTACTTTATTAATGCACAAAATAGATAGCATTGTCAAGTAAAGACAGTTTCAATAAAGGACATTCAAAATGCTTTGAACTGTAGACGTTTATAGCTTTAACTGAAAAAATACACTTAGCTCTACTCCTGTTGCAATTGAACTGTTTCAATTCAGTTAGAGAAGAATAGTTAGAATTTTGAGGTCCCTGCTTAAGTGCCAAAGTTTCAGTGGAATCATGACATTTCAGGATAAATGTCAGCAGTCAGAAGCAAAAATCAGAGTCTCCAATTTTCCCTCTACTAAGGGAATCCAATAAATCCATAACATACTAATGGCCTTTTCAAATTCTATTAAAGTTCTAATCTTAATTTACTGGATTTTCTTTTTGTTAAATAACACAGAGCTAACCAATTTCCTATCCTTGATTAGCATTGGATCCTATTTAAAAATTATAACAGAATTTTAATCGAACTGAAAGAGTTTTGATTTTTAATGAGAAGTTATCCATTAAAAACACTTTATAAGGATAGGTATTAGAAACGTATTTGAGTATTTCACTGCTTTAGAGTCATGAATTTGAAAAGGAATTGGGTGGCATGGGGAGCAATTAGAAAAGTGAGAGTGTATAGTAGATGAGATGTAACTACAAATCCAGTGTTCATGTACAAACTTTCCAAAATTAATAATAAAATAAATGTCAAAATCTATCTTATACTACTTCCATAAACTACATTACTTTATAAAAAATAAACAGAAAATAATTTTTAATATTTTTTTGCTTTGAGTATCTTCTAATACATTTTGCAGTATTCTTGTCCAGCTTATAAATTTGACTTTAGAAATATCGATACAAAAATGAGACACAAATTTCTGGGTGGTGGTGGTGCAAGTCTTTAATCTCAGCACTCGGGAGGCAGAGGCAGGCAGACCTCTGTGAGTTCAAGGCCAGCCTGGTCTACACAGTGATTGCCAGGATAGGCTCCAGAGCTACACAGAGAAACCCTGACTTGAAAATCCAAAAAAAAAAAAGAAAGAAATATTGCTGATGGTTAATTATATATGTTTTTCTCATAAGAAACTTGTACTATTATTTTGCAATAGTATAATTTTACTTTTGGATCAGATACTTTTGAAGATAATTTAATATCTTTGCTTAAAATTACTAATAAATCATGTGTTTGAAAAAGACAGCATGTCAAATTTTAAAAATTACATTAAAATTCTAAAATGTTTATCGTAAATTCAAGAGGCTAGAACAGGTTAGATACATGCTAACATAGCTATCAAAATTTTTGTCTTACAAACAACATTTAAGATTCTGTCTTAGTCTAATCTCCCATAATATTTTGATATATACTCAATAAAATGGTTCTTTTATTTGCGAGGGGATACTGCGAATTATTTGAAATTGGTGTATACATTACTGCCTTGGAGTATAGAAAATAAATAATACTAACTACTAATACTGTGTGTTAGCATGCAGGCATCTGTACTGGCCTGTCCTTGGAGTCCTGACAGGATATACCCTCAGCTGCAGCCACCTCCCCCTCTCTCTCTCTCTCTCTCTCTCTCTCTCTCTCTCTCTCTCTCTCTCTCGCTCTCGCTCTCTCTCTCTCCACCTTTCCACATCCTGATCACTGCCCCCCTTCTCTCTGCCTCTCTCTCTCTCTGCCCCTCATTCCCATCTCCTGCTGCTCCTGTCCCTGGAGGATAGTCACCCCGATTCCCTTTTTACAATTCTTTTCCTTTAATAAAGTAATCTCTACTTGAAATCTATTGCATGGTGTCTTTGTCTCTTGATCCACCTTTCTTAAATTACAACACTGTGTTGGGAAATTTCCAACTTTGAACAAAATGCTGGAACCAACTTGTGTTTCGATAAAAGTGTCATTTCATGGAAATTTCACATTGTTTTCCTTGTTTCAAATTAAAATTTCTATTGTAATGTTTGTAATTTTTAATGGATTAGACTCTTTTAATATAAGTCTATTTAAACAATGTGTTTGGTGTAGTAGGTTGATTTATTAAATAAGTTTTAGTAAACTTGTATTAATCTGATTTTATTAATAATGTTCATATATACAGGTATACATTATTTCTTTGTGTTGAAAGTTTTTATTACTTTAGAACGAAGTTCTCAACCTGTGGTTTGGAACACCTTTCTGGGTCACATGGCATATATCCTGTATGTCAGAAATTTATGTTATAATTTTTAACAGTAGCAAAATTACAGTTATGAAGTAACAATGAAAATAATTTTACAATTAAGGGTCACCACAACATGAGGAACTGTATTAAAAGGTTTTAGAATTAGGGAAGTTGAGAACTGCTTTAGGACGAGTGTTTTAAATTTCTACAAATTCAAGAAGATTGAATATATATTTGACACTTTATTTAGGATAATTTCTTCATGCAACACTCTGCATCATACGAGGACATTTAAGTTCAAAAAAATATGAATGAGCAGTAGTCAACTCATTCAAGTGATGCCATATTTAATAAATGGATTTCCATTCATTAAAATGTCTAGAAAAAATCCAAATATCAATGTTATGCCAAATAAGATAAATATAGATCAGTATGTTGAGTCAGTTAAATAAGTATATCCACACATTTCTTAAAAACTAAGAAAATTCTTTTTTCTACAAATAACTTTAATGAAAGAGTTATCACTATATTTTATAAAGATTATCCTTAAACACTTGTCATTAGAATAATCAAATGGGTTGTTTGACAATGAAATCTCAATTATAATTATATTCTTGCTTACACTTTAGTGGTATTTACAAGCATTGATTGATTATCTTCCAAATGAAAAGGAACACAAACACTGATATCTGTCTACTTTGGATGCTTCAATAACTTAAACGTCTTAGGCTGTAGCATGAGTTCTAATAGGTCTTAATAATAAAAGCCCGGAGGCCGGGCGTTGGTGGCGCATGCCTTTAATCCCAGCACTTGGGAGGCAGAGGCAGGCGGATCTCTGTGAGTTCGAGGCCAGCCTGGTCTACAAGAGCGAGTTCCAGGACAGCCTCCAAAGCCACAGAGAAACCCTGTCTCGGAAAAAAATAAATAAATAAAAGCCCGGAGTCAGATATAGGGGGAAATGCTAAAAGATCAGAGAGATGATGGAGCAATCCACAGCCACTTCTTTCCTACTTAACTTCCCAGTCAAAAAGAAATTCAACTCCTGTACCTCCTGCCTTATGATCTCCTCTCTCCACCCAACCATATCACTTCCTGTCTGTCTGTACAAACCTCCATATCTCCATGGTTAACTAGTGGCTAGCTCTGCCCTCTGATTTCAAGAAAGCTTTATTTGTTAGAATATAAACAAGATATTACTACATTAGGCATCTCTTCTGGCTTCTCTGACCACCTACTTTCTCATCTACAATTGAATTGGATGATTTCTCAAAATACCCCCAACACTGAATTTCCCTTGCCTATCCCCTACACAAAAGAATTCCTTATTTAATCAAAAGTTTTACATAAAATTTCATCAAAGAAATAAAAATGCAAGAAGTATTTCAGGAACATATTTGATTCCTTATTGTGATTTTTAATTATCCAAGTTATTGAAAGAGTGGTATTTAATGCCTTAAGTAGGTCATATATAACTGCCTTCCACTATGACCACTACACAAAATTTCTTTTGTCAGGGTTCTCTGTAAAACAAACATTGAGGGTATCATAAATCTCAAAAAGTTCAATCTATGCCTAGTATTTGAGTTTCAAAGGTGTAAGAACTCTCAATCTTCCCAATAAGCCCTGATCGACTATTTTTCTTCAGTCCTATACTCTTCATTCCTTAAGAATTTACATGAAGTTTGATAGTATTTTATGTCTTCCCTTGTAAAACAGATGTTATCTGGAAACTAATTTCTTGATGATTCAATATATCAGGGAGAAAAAAACCTTACCACTTAAGAAGTGGCACTCTTTTTTATTGACAGTTTAATTATGTTTTAGAAAAAGTGTGGGTGTATTTTTCTAAATATTTTCTTTCCTGGAAAACCAAGGCACCTATCTCATTTGATTAATAAAATTCCTCCCAAATCTTTTCATTCTGTTCAAGGACGAGAGGAAGCTTAACATTTATATTTTAAATCAATCATAAAATACACTTTAATCCTGATTTAAATACAAACTGATTTTTCAGCTAAGAGTGTGCTTCTGTCATTTGTCAAAAGAAAATTATGCAAGCTTGGAGGATGACTCAGTAAGTAAAGCACTTGTTACGTGGGCAGGAGGACCTAAGTTTGGATTCTCTGAACCCAGATAATGCTAAATGTAGTAGCCCTGTAATCCCTGCTCTTCTTTGGCAAAATGGGAAGCTCCCCTAGCATATAAGAGCTGAAAAGTTGACAGTGTCTTAAACAGGCTAAAAAATTGGTAACTAACACATAACACTGTCTTCAGATATCCACACTTGCATGACTGAAGTCGCATACAGAAACCCACATACCCACTTTCAAAATGAAAAATATTTTATGTTGTTCTTCAGATATGAATACTTATTAAATGCTCCTTTAAAAATATCATATCAGTAAGAACAGTCATGGGAAACGCACATACAAAATTAACAGTAAATATATTTTACTGAACGTTAGTTTACATTTTTCTAATCATCATAAGTTTATGGTTTCATATTTACAACAAAGTGTATGGTTATATATCGATTGCAAATATTCAGTTTGCCTTTAGTTTTTTTTTATAGATTATAGGAACTAAGTGGTGACTTTTTTATTTACATGAGAAACAAGCTTTCTCATTTAAATCCCAGCTCCCTCTCCCTCTCCTTCCCCTCCTCCCCAATCCCCACTCAGCTCCTGAGATGCTGAAGCCCTCCATGGGGACCTCCAAAATCTGTCATACCATCCTGGCCTGGGCCTAGGCCCTCCACATGTGTCCAGGCAGAGAGAGCATACCTCCATGTGGAATGGGCTCCCAAAGTCCATTCGTATGCCAGGAATAAATACTGATCTGCTATCCAAGGCCCCATAGATTGCTGAGACCTCCTCACTAACACCTAATTTTAGGGGGTCTGGATAAGTCTCATGCTGGCCTCTCAACTATCAGTCTGGGTTCCATGAGCTCCCCCTTGTTCAGGTCAGCTGTTTCTTTGGGTTTCACTGGCCCAGTCTTGACCCCTTTGCTCATCACCCCTCCCTTTCTGAAACTGGTAGTCATCAATCTCATTATCAGGTAAAGGCATTTAAGGTAGCCTCTCCACTATCGCTAGGTTGTCAGTTGGTGACATTATTGTGGATCTCTAGAAATCTCACTAATGCCATATCTCTCCTCAAACCTAGAATGACTCCCTCTATTAAGGTATCTCTCATCCTGCTCTCCTCTATTCTTCCTCCAACTCAACCTTCCTGCTCCCCCATGTCCTCCTCTCCCCCTGCCTTCCTTCCAGCTCCCTCTCTCCTCTCCCCCATGCTCCCAGTCTGCTCAGGAGATCCGGCCTCATTCCCCTTCTTCAGGGTACCTTGCATATCTCTCTTAGGGTCTTCGCAGTATCCCAGACTCTCTGGAGGGTTTTTTTTTAGCCTGGCACTCCCCTGATCCCTGTCTAAAATCCATATATGAATTGAGTACATACAAAGTACCCTTTCTTCTAGTGCTATTCATTTGCCTGCAAATTTCAAGATTCCATTTTTTTCCCGCTGAGTACTACTCTGTTGTGTAAAGCTAGATTTTTCCCTCTAGCTTTAATAAAATGATATTTGTAGATGTTGAAAATGTAATTCAGTCCCAATGCTACCAAATTTCTAAGGCCTGAGATGGGGCAACAAGGCTCTTTCTGAGAAGCACTTCCTGCATGCAAGAATGAAAGTCATATGAAATGTAAACCCAGCTCCCCTTCCCTTTACTAAAACAATGTAAAGAACAGAAAAGACTCTTGTGTTCTGATCATAAAAACAATTTTTCTTAATACTCTAGTTGATTGCAAGAGACTATTTATTCTTTGCATAAAGATGATCCTGCCAATTATTCTTAGTATCATGTTATGTTCATTTAGAAATTTCAGATGAGTTCCCTGCTGAAACTAATGTTATGATCCTAACAAACTCACCATGCTAAGTAATTCAGCAGAATTTCTCTGGATTGCAATAAGACTGAATGGTATCACTTGATGTAGCTGATTTTCATTCAGTCATCATTTCATGAGACACATTTAGTCTTACTTTATCAAGGAACACACACACATTATTCAGTATGCCAAACTGTCAGCATAAAAACACAATCAATAACAGTCAGGGCAATTTGTTTCCACTAGAGCCCAGCTATCTGAATGTCAGGCATAGCTAAAGCACAGAAAAATACCTTAAAACACCTTTATTAATATGATATACCTCCTTAAAAGGTAAATAAATAAATCTCTTAAAGAAATCCAGGAAATTGCAGTGTAATGAAACTAAACTTCAAAACTTGAAGTTGGAAATAGAATCAGCAAGTAAACCCTAACTGAAGAAATTCTGAAAAAAAAATCGAAAAGAAACTACAAAGGCAAGCTTCAGCAACAGACTAGAAGAGATGGAAGAGAGAATTCCAAGTGTTGAAGATACAGTAGAATAAATTGATACATCAAAGAAAATGTCCTCCTCACATAAAAATCAAACTCTAGACATACAGAACAAAGAAGAATATTAAAAGCTGCAAAGGAACCAGGAAGTGGTGGCATTTGAGTTTAAGTCCATAACTCAGGAGGCACAAGCAGACTTCTGACTTCAAAGCCATCTTGGTCTACAGAGTGAGTTCTAGAAAAACCAGGGCTATATAGAGAAGCCTTGTCTTGAAAAAGAACAAAATAAAACAAACAACAAAAAAACCCTAAGAAATGAACAAACAAGCAAACAAATGCTGCAAGGGAAATGATCACTTAACATAGTGACATTGAAGGCAGGTTTATTACAATGACATCTGAATTCTCAGGGGAGATTCTAAAAGCCACTAAGTTTTGGACAGATGTGTTTCAAACTGCAAGAGACCATGGATGCCAGCCCATACTACTATAAACAGAAAATCGTTAAATAACTATAAATGAAGAAAATAAGATAGTCTTTGATAAAGCCAAATTTAAACAATATCTATTTACAAATCCATCCCTACAGAAGGTGGAAAATCGCAATTCCAACCTAAGGAGGCTAACTGTTCCCATGAAAATACAGGAAATGCACACCAAAATCAAAATAAATGAAACACACACACATGCGCATGTCCACACATATGCAAACACACACACCACAGCCACTGCAACAACCACCTCACCACTACTACTACTCCACCAACATCACCATCAACAGCAAAATACCAGGAATCAGTAATCATTTGATGTATCTCAATATTAATGGTCTCCATTCCTCAATAAAAATATAAAGATAAACAGAATGGATGTGAATACAGGAGCCATTCTTCTGCTGCATGCAGGAAACACACCTAAACATCAAGAATAGGCATTCCATCTGGATAAAGGGTTATAAAACATGCCAGACGTTGGTAGCACATGCCTTTAATCCCAGCACTAGGGAGGCAGAGGCAGGAGGATCTCTGTGAGTTCAAGGCCAGCCTGGTCTACAGAGTGAGTTCCAGGACAGCCTCCAAAACAATACAGAGAAACCCTGTCTCAAAAAACCAAAAAAAGGTTATAAAACATATTCCTTCATTCAGTGGCTGATGGAAGAAGAGGCAGACTCCCACGGGTAAGCACTGAGCTGAACTCAAGAAATTCAGTGACAGAGAGGGAGGACTGATGACCAAAGAGGTTAAGACTGGGCTGGTTTAACACCCAGAAACAGCTGACCTGACAAGGGTTAGCTCTTGAAAACCAGGCATCAGCCTGGGAATCCAGCATGGGACTGATCAAGACCCCCTGAATGTGAGTGTCAGTGAGGAGGCCTAGGTAATCTATTGAGACTGGGGCAGTAGATCAGTATTTATCCCAGGAATACAAATGGACTTTGGACTCCCGTCCAACAATGTGAAATGCACTCTCACCCTGAACTCTTGGGGGAAGGTCTAGGCCCTGCCCTGGATGAAATGACAGACTATGGACACCCCCATGGAGGGTCTCACCCTCCCTGGGGAAATGAGAGGATATTGGGGGGGCTGGGGAGAAGGCATGGGAGGAGGGGAGGGAAACCAAGAGTGACCTGGAACTGACTTGTGAAGCAACCTTGCTTCTAATTTAAATTTAAAAATAAATAATAAGAATAAAAAAACATATTCCAAGCAAACATACCTAAGAAGCAAGCTGGTGTAGCCATTTTAATATCTAACAAAATAAACTTTTAACTAAAACTAATCAAAACTGACAGGAAAGGATACTACATATTCATCAACAGAAAAATTTACCACAATGGTCTTTCAATTCTTAACATCGGTGCCCCAAACACAAGGGCAGCCAATTTTATTAATGAAACACTGTAACGTCTTAATTCATGTATTCACATTTGCACACTGATAGTGAGAATCTTCAATTCCAAGCTCTCATCAGTGGACAGGTCATCCAGACAAAAACTAAGCAGAGAAATATTGGCTATACTAACAGATGTTATAAACCAAATGGACAAAATAGATATATGCAGAACCTTCCACACAAACACAAAAGAATATGCCTTTTTCTCCACATCTCATGGAACTTTCTAGAAAAGTGACCACACACTCAAAAACAAAACAAATCTTCAAAAAGCCAGCCCAAGAGTCTATGGGGTCTCTGGTAGTGTACAAATGGACAATGGGAGGCATTCCCCATAGAGGGTTACTCTTTCAGCTAGATACATGGAGGGCCTAGGCCCTGCCCCAAATGATGTGACAGACTTTGATAATCTCCCATGGGAGGCCTCTCACCCTTTCCATGGAGCAGAAGAGGGATGGGATGGGTATTGGTGGGAGACTTGGGAGGATGTGAGGGAGAGGGAGCTGGGAATGATATATAAAATAAGATTGTTTCTAATTTAAAGGAAGAAAAAGAAGAATGAGCAAAAAAAGCCATATCATGTACCATAGACAGAACCAGGTCCCACTGCTAGGTGCCCCACAAACAAACCAAGCTATACCACTGTCATCCCTATGCAAAGGGCCTATATTAGTTCCATGCTGACTTCCTAGCTCTCAGTCTAGAGTCCCTGTGCTTTTGTGAGCTTAGATCAGCTGTATCTGTGGGTTTCCCCTTCATGATCTATATGTCATGCTTTGTGGATTCCCAGGGAGTACTTACCCTTTCTGAGGAGTGGATGTGCAGGTAGAAAGGAGGTAGGGTAAGAGAACAGGAGGAGAGGAGGGAGGGGAACCTGTGGCTGGTATATAAAATAAATTTTAAAAATTTACTTTAAAAATTAAGTCTCAACAGATAAAAGAACATTGGCACAACTCCTTGCATTCTGTCAGACCACCGTGGACTAAAGCTGGATATTAACAACAACAAAATCAACTGAAATCTTACAAACTCACTGAAACCGAATGTCTACTGAGTTAAGACAGAAATAAAGAAAAAAATCAAAGACTTTTTAGAATTCAATAAAAATGAATATACAACATGCCCAAACTTAAAGGACAAAATGAAAGTAGTTTTAAGAGGCAAGTTAATACCACTAAGTGCCTACATTTTAAAAAAATGACCGGAGAGATCTTAGCAGCACACTTGAAATATATTGAACATAAAGGAATAATCAACGCTAGAGGAGTAGATGGCAAGAAATAATCAAACCCAGAGCTGAAATCAGTAAAATAGAACAGTACACAGAATCAATGAAACAAAGAGGTGGGAGTTGTTTGAGAAAATCAACATGGTAGAAAAATGCTTATCCAAACTAAATAAAAGGCAGACAAAGTATATCCAAATTAATAAAATCAGAAATGAAGAGGCAACAGAACAACAGACACCTAGGAAATCCAGAGAATCATAAGGACATACTTTACAAATCTATACTCCAGAGAGGTAGGAAATGGATAATTTTCTCAATAGGTACTACTTACCAAAGTTAAATCAATGTCAGATAAGAAGCTTAAACAGAGCTATAGCCCTCAATGCAATAAAAGCAGTCATAAAAAGTCTCCCAAATCAGAGTCCAGAGTGCTCACCATTAAACACACAACTAATCACTGAACTGAACCCAAGGAACCCAGTGACAGAGAGGAGTGATGAGCAAATTGGCAAAGAATGGGCTGGCAAAACCAGCAGAGACAGCTGATCTGAACAGGGGAGTGCCCTTGGACCCCAGACCGACAGTGGGGAGGCCAGCATGGGACTGATCTGGACCCCCCAAATGTGAGTGTCAGCGAGAAGGCCTGGGCAACCTATGGGGCCCTGAGCTGTGGATCAGTGTCTATCCCTGGTATACAAACTGTCTTCATGTGCCTATAGCACAAAGAGAGATGCTCTCTCAGCCTGGACTCTTAGGGGAGTGCCTTGACCCTACCAAGAGTAAAATGACAGACTCTAGATATCCCCTATATGGAAGGATTTGGCAATAGGGTAGGAGGGAGGGGGGGAAGGGGAGTGCGGGAAGAGGGGAGGGAGAGGGAACTGGGATTGACATGTAAAACAAGCTATTTAAAATTAAAATAAAAAATGAAAAAAAAAGTCTCCCAAATCAAGAAAGCCCAAGATGAAATGGCTTTAATGCAGAATCCTACCAGATTTTCAAATAAGAGTTAATGCCAACACTCTTCAAATTATTCTACAAAATAGAAACAAAAGGAACATTCTCGATTCATTTTATGGGGCCACAGTTACCCTGATACCCAAAACGCATAAAGATGCAGTGAAGAAAGAAAATGACAGACCAATCTCCCTCATTAAGATATCTGCAAAAATACTCAGTAATATGCTTGCAACATAGATCTAAGAAGACATCAAAAAGATTATCCACCATAATCAAGTAGGCATCATCCCAGAGATGTAGGGTAGCTTAATATCAAACAGCAGTAAATTTAATATACCATGTAAACAAACTGAAAAACAAAATCAATATGATAAATCTTATTACCTGCATGAAAGACCTTTGACATAATCCAATGCCCCTTCATGACAAAATCATAGGAAAGATTATGGATACAAGTGACCTACCTAAACATCATAAAGGCAATTTACAGTAAGCCTATAGCCAACATCAAATTAATTGAGAGAAACCCAAAAGAATTCCACTAAAATTAGGAACAAGACAAGGTTGTCCACTCTCTCCATAACTATTCAATATAGTAATTGAAGTTTTAGCTAAAGCATAAAAAACAATATGACATCAAGAAGGTACAAATTGTCAGCCCTTTCTGCCCATGGCCTGCCAGGCCAGTGCAGAGCAGAAGCACTTGAGTTCCCAGTAATGAAGAGTGGGCCTCCATTGTTGCAGCATTTACTCTGTTAGCTCTCCTACAGTGACTTTGTTTAAATGAATTTTGCTTAAATGGTTTTTTTTTGTCATAGTGGGAATAATTCAATATCAATTGCTTGTTCATATGAGAAAACATTAAAATAGACCCACCAATTTTCTTTTTTTGTTGTTGTTTTTCAAGACAGGGTTTCACTGTATTGCTTTGGAGCCTGTCCTGGAGACCAGGCTGGCCTCGAATTCACAGAGATCCACCTGCCTCTGCCTACACAGTACTGGGATTAAAGGTGTGCGCCACCAACACCCAGCTAGACCCAACATCTAGTGCAGGGATGATTACAATTAGGAAATTTCTAAAACAACTTACTGGTAAAGATCCTACAATGATTATCATGCCATTAAATAAATGAATTAAATAATATTCGCCACACATTGATAAGAGTTGGCAGTTTGTATTACCATATCATGTTACTCACTATTTACGAACTTATTACATTCAGATGACAGTTTATTAAGTGTACTGTGAAACAAATCAGACTCACAGTGAGGATGGGAAGCTTTGGCACCCAGTGTGCACTACCTCACCCAAATTGGGTATCCTTAAGGACGAGTGGGGCTTAACCTTAAGTGACCTCATATAAATCATTATCCAAATATTCCCCATTTAAGTTTATTTTTTAAAAGAATCCCATGGATATTGCCTCAAATTACATCTAAAAATTCTATAACAATTGCCTTTAATGCTTTTGTAGATGACTCTTAAAAGAACAAGCAACTTATGTGTTAAGTATAATTTCCAAGTATTCTACACAAACACAAACACACATACACACACACATACACACAAGCTTGTACTCATCTTTGGTTGTACAACTCTACAACTTAATCTTGTTGCGATCAGCTTTTATTAGCTCTTTCTTAGCCATTAAATGTTTTGTAGACACTGATGCTTATTTACATTCAGATGACAGTTTATTAAGTGTACTGTGAAAAAAATCAGACTCACAGTGAGGATCGGAAGCTTTGGCACCCAGTGTGCACTACCTCACCCAAATTGGGTATCCTTAAGGACGAGTGGGGCTCAACCTTAAGTGACCTCATATATAAATGAGCACAATGAAGGATAGAGATGCACTGAGAATGGAAACTGGCCCAACATGACAGAAAACTAATGTTTGAGAAAGATTGTAAATGGAGAAAAGGGTATAATGGACGGAAACATTTGGAATAAGGCCCTGGAGGGTTGAGTATAGTAAACAGAGAGTGGGAATGGATGGAGCATGAATAGTTCTGAGATAAAAATGGAAAAAAAGGAGACAAAAATGGAAAAAAGGCTAAGTGAGCTCTTTTAGCTGAGTTTCCTTGCTTTAAAATAAATAGTAAATAAATCTAATCTTATTGAACTAAAACAGTAATACTGAACTGCTGGCACCTCTGTCTCTAGACACTAACATAAAACACCTACCTAGAAGGAAACCCAGAAATAGCTGTAGCTGTTATTGATGAAAGGCAGCATCTATAAAATTTCTTAGTCCTGTTAAATCCTTTGCTTATTACTTATATCTTGTTTTAAGGCTAAGGAAACAGTGACAAATCTTCAATATATTTTGGATTAGGGTGGATTTTCGTATAATAATAAATTCCCATGGTTATGAACGTATACTCAGGTTAATAAAAACTGACTTATAAAACGCATATCTAACCTCTTTGTCTAAAGTTTTATTTTGATGCTAGAAGATAGTCAACTCAAATGTTTAAGACTTAAACTTAACAGGGGTAAAACTATAAAATCCTAGTCTATAAACGCTCCTAACTTGTGGTAAATTGTTAGAAGACAATTAAGCCATACAAGTCAATGGTCAGTCATCTCATAAATGAACAAATCCATTAATGTGCTCAGAACTATATATGTAGTTATACTAAGTACAAATTTAATTCATTTATGAGGACAGCTTTTACTTAGCCTCTTTTATATGTATGTTAAGCCCAAAACAAATAACTAAAAACAAGGAAAGTTTGTGAAAAATAAGGTATAATTAATCAGGTCCTCAAACTCCTCAGAGATATGCTAAGTATGGCATTTAATATGTTTAATCAAAAGGCTTGCTATCCTTTGGATTATACTCCATGCTCTATTTTAACTGTAACCTCATCAGTGTAATAGCAGTATTAGCAAAACAAGAAATTTATCTTGTCTTTTACATGAAAAAAGGGAGACATTTCCTCCTCATTTAAAGCTTCTTTGGGCACTGAACGACCAAACACCACCCAGATTCCTTTTGTTTGTGATTACTAAAATTTCACTTTTAAAATTTGAATTTTTTTGTAAAACATAACAAATTGTTGAAAGACATAACAACATAAACAGTCTTGGGATGAATTTAAAATAGGAAATAAGGCAAATTAGAATCAAGAAAGTTTTAAAAATATTTCTTCTGGATATGTTGGCCAAAATACAAACCTAATTACATGTTTCTCAAATTTCCTTGGAGGCCAAAATGAGTTAAAGAGAATTGCAATCAATGAAAGATAGGTTATTTGGAAGTTTTCACCTTAATTTATTTTGGGCAAAGCTTGAGAATCTGTTACAATCCGCTGTCTGCAGAATATAGTAAAAAGTAAGGTGTCCTAACAAGTTCTTCCTGCATAAACTGTTAGGCTTTGCTATTGTTCACACTTCTTTCATTTACAATATCAGCTGATTCAGCACTTACATGCTTCCATGGCATAAATCCAATTGTTTTCTAGTTCACGATCTTCTATGGTCATTTCTTAGGTATTTATAAACATTCTGTTACCTAGAACAAGGTCTTCTTGAGTGCATAATTAAAAATTGTCCTAAATTTCAAAGATCCCAAATATTAAGTTAAAAGCCTTAAGTTTAAAACTAAGAGTAAATACCCATTTTTAACTAATGGATTTCCTTTGCATTTTAGATTTATGCTTTCCCTTGGTCTTACAAAAGATCAGACTCTGGCAAGAAAAATAGTTAAAAGAGGCTCACGCTTGTCTATTATCTGTTAAAGGCATTGTTTTACACAGGATAAAGACAAATTTTATATAATATTCCAAATTCCTAATGCATAATTAGTAGTGAATGGCCATCACCTTGATATCTAAAAATACATCTGTCTGTGTCTTGTCCAGTCTGTACTGCCAAGTATGTAAAGATATGTGCTCAAACTGCAATGCAAGGCATGCACAATGGCTCTCAGGAACTAGTTAGCTACATAACACAGTCGCATGCATGGCATGCAGCCCAGGAATCTCCAACAAAATGCCATCAAGCCATATCTGAAAATTAACTTTGTTAAATAGATCTTTATATATTTTCTTTCTAGGACTCTCATTCCTGTTCTGCTTATGCTAGCAAATTATTTAAAATTTTTAATATTAACCATAATTATGTTACTGGAATCCCTTAATATCCACATGGTCAAACTATTGTGGAATGACACCATCAGATATGTAGTTGGCAAATATAAAATCTGAATTAATGAATGAATAAATGGGATATTTATACTCACCTAAATACTCACAAACTATTTAGCTATGTTAACTTTCCTTTTTTTGTTTTGTTTTGTTTTATGAGACAGTGTTTCTCTGCATTGCTGTGGAGCCTGTCCTGGAACTCCCTCTGTAGACCAGGCTGCCTTTGAATTGATAGAGATCCGCCTGCCTTTGCCTCCTGAGAGCTGGGATTAAAGGCATGCACCACCAACACCCAGCTAACTTTACTTTTTAAAAATTGTTTTAAAGAGTAATTCTTTCTCTGTTGCCCAAAAGTGTTTGTCCTAAAGGAGACAAAACCTAATATAAATGGTGAATAAAAAGAAAGATCCCTATGTTCTAACATTGAAGCGAGGATATGCTTGTGTCTTTTCAGATAATAAACTAAGTCACAGATGGCTCCTGACCTGATGTATCCAATGAGGACATCCAGAGACCACTGGACAAATGAAATATCTAAAACGTCTGACCAGGACATTCAGAGACCCCGAGATGAATGAAACGTCTGAAAGCAGAAAACAAATCCATTGAGAGGAAATATTCCAAGAGGAAATGTTAGCCGGTAATTCAGAGTGACACCAGGATTTTACCACATCAACATGAGACTTTGTGGAAACAACAAGGGCTTGTCTAAAAATGATACTGTTGTGTTTAATGACTTCATTGCATGTTAATTCTTGTCAACGCAGAATCAATATGCCTTTTTTCAGGGGAGATAAAAGGCATACCTGTGTTAGTAAATAGTATTGTACACACTTGCCATTCTAAGGACTACTTATAAAGTTTTATGTGGAATAGGCCATGTTACAATCATTTTGGTCACAGAAAAAATATTAGCTGAGATTAATCAATTAATAATTGGTCCTGTTACCTATTTTTATAATTCTCTTATGCTTGCCTGTATTAATTACACTAGCTATACAAGTAATGCATTTAATCTTGGCCTCTATCATGGCTACAATTCTTTTCCATTAGAAAATCAAAAGGGAGATGATGTTGGGCACAAAAAAGTCCTTGCAGTCACAGAACACTAGGAAACCAGGAATGTTAATCATCTAGATGGACAAAGTGAAATGCCTCTTTTCCCACCCAGAAGTCTGGGAGTGAGTTTTCTTAGGGACCTGGTGACCTTTTGGCTATCTGTGGAGGCAGACCTCACCCAAATCTACCAGAAGGATTATCCTAGACCTTTCCCTCCCAAAACAGTTACCAATCTATAGTGGAAATGTCTGTCAGAGCCCCCAGTATTGACCCAATTTACATCTTGACTTAACGTCTGAGAATTCAAGCTTATTCTTGCTCTTCAAGACCAAATAACAGGATGTTTGATTTAAGGTGTGGTTACTAGATGTTTTGAATATTAAGGAGGTAATTACATTTGCTTTTTCCTTACATCATGATAAGGAAGTCTTTGCCTTCCCATTTTTCTTGGGGTATATAATGGCTATGCGTAATAAACTTGGGACGTCTGCAGCATTCACTAAGAACCCTCCTGATGCTATCTTCTGTCTTTTGTCTCTATCTTTTTTCAATCCTCACTCCCCTTTTCAGGCACATTCAAACATTTTGGCTAGTCCTGACAGTGGTCACATGGACTTTACAATCTGCTGACCTCAATTCTATCTCAGTCAGAGACCACATTTGATTCTAGGTCTTTCAGATATATAACCCACCCTTATGGTCACATGTACTTTGTAAAGAAGTTTCTATGTAGTCACCACTTTTGCTTTATTGTGAAGCTGGAATTGGAATGATTGCTGCCTGGAAAACTTTCACCAAGTTGTACTATATATCAAGTACGATAACAATAAAGTGCCTGGTATTAGACTTACTGTTGGAGGTTTCACCATGTCTGATTTTAAGTTGTACAAGTTGTAATATAGAGCTATACTAACAAAAACCACATGATATTGGCATGAAAGCAGGCACATTGATCAATGGAATTGAATTAAAGATCCAGACATAAATCCACACACATATAGAAAACTGACTTTTGGTAAAGAACCCAGAAATACACAGTGGAAAAACAGTACCAACTTCAACAAATGGTTCTGGCCAAGGTGGATATCTACATATGAAAGAATGCAAATACATCTATATCTAACACCAGGAACAAAACTAAAGTCAAAATAGATCAAGGACTTCAACATAAAACCAGACACACTGGGAAAGTGAAAGGGAAAGTGGAAATAACCTTGAGCTTATTGCACAGGACACAACTTCCTGAACCAAACACCAGTAGCACATACACCAAGATCAACAATTAATAAATGGGACTACATGAAACTGAAAAGCTTCTGTAAGGCATAGGACTCCATCATTTGGACAAACCAGCAGTTTACAGAATGAGAAAACATTTTTTCAACTCCACATCTAATAGAAGACAAATACCCAAAAAGCATAAAGAACTCAAGAAACTAGATATCAAACCAATTAATCCAATTAAAAATTGTATACTATTCTAAACAGAGAACTCTCAAAGGAGGAAATTTAACCAACTGAGAAACACTTAAAGAAATGCTCAACAGGCATGAGATTTCATCTTACACCTGTTAGAATTACTGAGATCAACCATACAAGTGACAGGTCATACTGGCAAAGATGTGGACCAAGGGGAACACTACTTCATTACTCTTGAGAGTGAAAATGTATACAGACTCTGTAGAAATCAATATAATGGGTCCTAAGAAAATTGGGAATCTATCTACCTCAAGACCCACCCACACCACTCTTTGGAGTATATATAAAGGTTGCTGCATCCTACCACAAGGACACTTGCTCAAACATATTCATTGCTGCTCTATTCATGATAGTCAGAAAATGGAAACAACCTAGATGTCTCACAGCAGAAGAAATTATTCAGCTGTTTAAAAAAATGACATCATGAAATTTGTAATAGATGGAATTAGAAAAAATTATCCTGAGTGAGGCAACCAAACTCAGAAAAATAAATAAGGCATGTATTTACTTACATGTAGATATTAGTCATTAAATAAATAATAGCCAAGATATAGTATGTAGACCCAGAGAGGTAGGTATAGAAAAAGGTACTAAGAGGAAACATTGATTTCCCTGGGAGGAAGAAATAGAATAGATTTTACATGTGGACTGGGAATTAGGAGGATTAGGTAGAGAGGGGGAGAAGAGATAGTGTTGAGGGAGGAACACGGGGAGATACAACTGGAACTGAGGGGCATTTGAAGGATAATATGGACACTTCATGCAGTGGAAACTTACTAAAATATACGATAGCTAACATAATGCCTTCTAATAATGAGGAATAGGGAGGCCCAACTGGCTGTCTCTTGTCACAAAAGGAGGCTTCGAATATCAGGACTTGGCTGCATTCAATTGAGATGTTGTACAAGGGGGTCATATGGAAATCCCCAATCAACACAGGCTACAGCTAAAACAATCTTACCAGGACAACCCTCACACAACTAACTGAATGTGGAGAAGTCGAGCTGGTGCCTATATGAAATCTTCACTTCTATGTTCTAGTATCTTTGTTTGGGAAGATATTCTGCAGTCTATCAATGCAGAAATGGAAATACCAACCCAGCCACAAAACCTTTGACCAATAATCTGTCTTCCCTTCAAGATATGCTGGAGCACTGATGGCACAGAAGTTGAGAAACTAGCTACCCAATGTCTGATTTGATTAATGCCTACTCTGTGGGAAGGAACCCATAGCTGATACTACTTGTGTGACCAAGAACCAGAAACTAGATAGTCCATAGACCTAGGGCAAAACCAAATTCTTCTGGTCTATAAAGAACTTCAATAAAATGTTTCCTAATGATATTCTGCTATACTCATAGATCAGTGCCTTATAAAGTCATCATCAGAGAGGCTTCCCCCTGCAGCAGGTGGGAACAGACAAAGAGCAACAGACAGGCATGTGAAAAGTGTCCATGGAACACAAAGGTCCAAATGGGATATTTCTACCAAATCCCTACTCTCAGAGCTCAGGGAACCCCTCAGTGATGAAGAGAAAAGAGTGTAAGAGCCAGAGGGGATGGAGAATACAAGAATAAGACCCATTAAATAAACTGGACAAGGATCATTTGAACTGGCAGAGGCTGAAGCAACAAGTACAGGACTTATGCATGTCTACATTATAGCCTTCTGCTTAGTATTTTTATGGAACTCCTGAATGTGAGAATGAGTAGGTCCCTGACTCCTGTGCCTGCTCTTGGGACTCTCTTTCTCCTGTTGTGCTGCCATGTCCAACTTCAATATGATAGTTTTCGTTTCATCTTATTATACTTAACTTGATCATGTTTGATTTTTATGTCTTAGAAGCCTGTTCTTTTTTAATGAGACAGAAAAATGGTATAGATTCAGATGGGAGTGGAGGTCGGGGAGGAACTGGAAGGAGTAGAGGTAGGGAAATTGTAATCAAGATATGGGAAAAGAATATATTTTCAATAAAAGGAAAAAAGAAGTAGCTCTCACATTCACATTTTTCATTTAGAAACTATCCATTGCTCATGCAGTGCATTTTCTTTTAGTTTATATAATAAAGGCAACAGTGAGGAATGTCTTTGTATTTCAAGTGGACTTGAAATACATGCTTCACTTCATATTCAGAAAGCACTTTGCCGAAGTTAGAGAGCTACGAGTTCTTTTTATCTTGTTTGTTTTTTTATATAAAACAGTTACTATTTATTTTCTGAGTTATGGACTTTGAGTTACTTGATTTTGAACAAATCAGTCTGTTGTTAGAAGATTTAGTATCTTCCTTTGATGTCAATCAGATTTTCATTTATATATTATCTTTGCTTTTTAAGCAAATACTCAGGCTTAAGGAAACTATTCATTTTACTATTATATTACTATCCACATATCTATTAAAACATGAAAATGAAGCCAAATTATGGAATGCTACCACTATCTCTCAAAATCATAAAAAGAGTAATATAAACTTATAAGAATTTGTTTACTTACATGAAATTTAATCAATGTCCCCAAAGTAATAAAGATATCATTTTGTGTCTCCAAGACATAGAGGTAAGAAAAAAAGAAGGAACTTCAGATGTAAGGTATTTGTTCAAATAGACTGAGCATTTGACCCATCAAAGCTGAAAAGACGCTGGACATAACAGTCTCCTATGCCAGTGATTTTTCTTTATTTGGTGAAAGAACTCTACCAGTCTATATGTGAAGGAAACATGAAGATATTGCAGTGTTTTGCCCAACTATAACTTTTGAAGTTTACTCAGTTATATTAAGTTCACAAATATGAAATCTTCCCCGAATCCAAATTATTTGTACACTTCATTGACAAATTATCTTTCTATCCAATGTATTAGTCTACAAAGAAGAAATCAAATCACTTTTAAAATAAACATTTAACAGGAAATTCAATGTCTGATAACTTTCAAAGGGCTAAATGTGGAAGGAGAGATGCTGCAGAGTAATGTCACAAAATAAGTATACATCACAAAATACAAAAGAATGGAAGTTTGTGTGTGTGGACTAAGTAATAGTTTAGAAAAGGAAGAGCTGGGAATGTTACTGAGTGGGTAGGGCACTTTCCTAATATGCATGAAGCCCTTGGTTTGATCTCCAGGGCCAGGAAAGCTGGATATGGTGAATATCTATAAAAGCAACAATTGAGAAGCAGGTGGAGGCAGAAGGATCAAGAGTATAGTTACATGAGTGTTTGTCTAAAAACCAACAAACCAAATCAGAAGGATAAACATTAATAATATCTAGCTTACTGTTATTTCTTTTTTTACTAAAATTGAAAGCATATTTAAATACATCAGTATGTAACAGAAATTATACATATCATTAAGGAACAAAGGCAGGTCCTACATTACTCTAGGCTAAAGTATCAAATTATCAAATTGTAAAATATCTCCCAGGGCTGAGTAAAGTCATTAGATACTAGACGGAAACTTGAGGGTCTCTACTTTCCTATCCACAGAAATTTCCTTTAAATTTCAATCTGGAATGTGTGAATTTTGGTGATATCTTTTGTGTTTCAAGACAATAATAAAGGATTTTAATACAACATTTGTATTGACAATCAAAGGAGGGAGACTATCCTAGTGGCTGAATTGTCTGCATGGTGTGTGTGTGTGTGTGTGTGTGTGTGTGTGTGTGTGTGTGTGTGTGGGCAGGGGTTTGGGAGATCTCAGTAATAAATCATCTACACTCATGCAAGTAATCTTAATAAATTTATTGGCTCTAAAAGATGAAAGAGAAGGAATGGGAGGAGGAAAGAGAAGGAAAGAAGAAAATGAAGAAAGAATAAAGCAAACAAGCAAGCTAAGGAATAAGTTAGACTTTGAGTATGATCAATGTAGGTTGATACAAGCCTTTTGTGCTTGATAAGTTGGAAACAAACCTATTGAGGTTACTAAGAAATTCCTTTCGCTATGTATGCCCAATAATTATTGTGCCTAATCTTAGAATCATAGAGATATGTGGTAATGAAGTCTAAGGACAAAGAAAGAAAAGAAGAAAAGAGGCATAATAAGCATGGGCTCAATCAGAGGTTGGTTTTCTTAAGTAACCCCAAAATCCTTAAAATTCACTTAGCAACCTCTTAAATGTCAGAAGTGAGTGATATATCAAGTGACTGCACCAATTAACTAGGTAAACTTCCTTGGTAGCCAAATTAAGAATGTCATATCTTTATCAAGTATTCATCTTTTTTGCAGTTCTTATATTTTTAATGAAGAAATATCTTTTTCTGGATCTTGATGGATGCAGGCTCATAGAATTGTAGCATACCCAGTGACTCTTACTGGGAATACTAAACGACCTTTGGAAATGTGCCAAAACTCAAAAGATGGCATTGTAGACGATATAATATTCAAGGTTGGCAAATGTTCTGGCTAGTCTTGAGTCAACTTGACAAACTAGAATTTTCTTAAAGGAGGGACCCTGAATTGAGAATGTCCTTGAATTAAGATCCAGCTTTATGGTATTTTCTTAATTACTGATTGATAGGGGAGGGCCCAGCCCATTGTAGGTGACTCCATTCCTGGGATGGCGTTACTGGGTTCTACAAGAATGCTGGTTGAGAAAGCCATGGAGAGCAAGCCAGTAAGCATCATCCTTCTCTGGCCTCTGCATCAGCTCCTGCCTTCAGGTTCCTGTCCTGTTTGAGTTCTTTCCTTTGACAATTAAAAACGATATGGGATTGTAAGCAAAATAAAACCTTTACTCTCCAATTTGCTTTTGGGTCATGGTGTTTCATCACAGAAATAGATACCCTAAGACAGCAAGCTCTTGTTTTTAACTGTAATTGTAAATAAAAATAATAAGCATTTTCCTAAGAGCCTCCTGTGGATTTATTCTTAAGAACTGCTGAAAATTATGTTACTTCTCTGCTTCATTTTATTTGAAATTCTAAGATATTTTAGCATGAGAGGATCCAATAAGTTATTGTTATTTTAAAATGCAATTAGGTAATCAGAGATATATTAAATTTGGATATCTCTTTCAAATATTCAGTTTCAAAAATATTTGACAAATATAGATGCATAGTAAAATGAGGTGAAAAATATAAACAGATCCAAAAAATTACACAAAGCTAAGTCTCCCACTTTTTATATCATATAATCAAGAATATGATATAAGGCTTTATTGGTGGTGCACGCCTTTAATCCCAGCACTCGGGAGGCAGAGGCAGGTGGATCTCTGTGAGTTCGAGGCCAGCCTGGTCTACACAGTGAGTTTCAGGACAGCCTCCAAAGCCACAGAGAAACCCTGTCTCGAAAAACCAAAAAAGAAAAAAAAGAATACATATTTGTATAATTATAAATTAAAAATTCTGAACTTAGTATAATCTTAATCAGCAGCATATTTTTTAATCAACATAAAATGCATATACATGATATCTGTAGGGTAATTTAAACTGTAGGGACTTGGCTCAAGAGGTTACAGAAGAGAAGAATGTTAGTATAAGGCCTAGAGACTATTCTTGTGATACTTTGAAGACTGTGGCTACTTTTTGTCCTGTCAGAAGAGTCTGCCTGAGGCTAAAAAGTAGTTTTGGATTAGTTGTGTTGGTAGAGGTAATTTCGAAACAGCCTAGTATTGAATCTGTCATGTGGTTATTAGCGTTTACTTTATGAAGATCTATAATGAAAAGGACAAAGCTGAGCAAGGAAAAATACAAAATGTACAGTTGAAGGGCAAATGAGGCATCAGGAAGTGGAATGGAGCTAAATCCTGCATTCAGGAAGACAAATGGATTAAACAAAAGCCTGATGCTAAAGAGAGTCAAGGAAGTGGTGGCCTCAGGACATGATCCACCTAGTTAAATTTCCAATTTGTGAAAAGCACTTAAAGAAAAGTTCAGAGCTGTTGTGATAGTGCATGCCTTTAATCCCTGCACTCCAGAGGCAGAGGCAGGCAGATCTCCGAGTTTGGGACCAGCATGGTCTTCAAATTGAGTTTCAGGACAGCCAAGCTGAGACAATGAAGGAAACCACTTAATGAAGATATAATTGAACGAGGGGGCCAAGCTCCAGCTCTAGCATGCATCAGAGCTTGGCAGCTTTGGCAACATAGTTCTGGGAACAGAGTTAAAGACAGACAAAAGAAAGGAGTTATGGAATTTCCCTCTACAACTAAGGGAAGATGCTGAGGCAAGATGTGTGTCAGGAGTGTCCATGCATCAAAGCCTAGCGGGGCCATTGTGTGAACCTGTGAAGGTGAAGCCTGGATTGTCATTGATACTCCAGGATGTTGGAGACGCCAGAGACATGGGATACCTGCTGAGGAGGGCTGCTAACAGGGAGTGGAACCAGTCCAAGGGAAAGAAGTCTGTTATAGTCAACAAAGCTAAAAGGAGTTGGTGATCTGAATAGTGATTTGACAACCAACATGGAGATAAAAAGTTTGGAGTTTTCCCAGTTCATTTTCCTTCTTGCTTTAGTATATAATTTCCTTACTATGCCTCCTTTAAGAATGATAATGGATATCTTGCCCCAGTATATGTTGGAAGTATGTGATCAGCTTTTTCATTTTGATTTTACATGAGTTCCATTAAGAGATTGCGTGAGTCTCAGAAGAGACTTGGACCTTTGGACATTTGAACAGTGCTGATAGACCATGGGGACTTTTGAAGTTGTACCGAATGCATTTCTACATTATGGTATGGCTACAATCCTATGGGGGCCAGGGAGTATAATATGTTGATTTGAATGAAAATGGCCCCATAAGCCCATAGGGAGTGGTAATATCAGGAGATTTAATCTTGTTGGAGTAGGTGTGGTCTTATAGGAGAAAGTGGTCATTGGGAGTGGACTTTGAGGTCTCAGATGTTCAAATCATGTCCAGTGTGGCAATCTCTTCCTGCTGCCTATGGATCCAGATGTAGAACACTCACTTCCTCTCCAGCAGCATGTCCACCTGCATACCACCATGTTTACCACCATGTTGATAATGGACTAAACCTCCGAACTCTAAGCTAGTCCCAAGTACATGTTTTATAAGAGCTGATATGGTTATTGTGTATCTTCATAGCAATAGAGACACTAAGATATCCTGATAGCATAGGGATATTTATCATATAAATGACTTATGTTAGTAAAGGATCCAAGATAATCTCATATTTCTCTTACTAATGTCACATGGGCTCCCTTTATCCTTTTTTTCACTTTTTTATTCCTTTATGATTTTAGTCTTTCTTTTTTATTTTTGAACTTTTTATTTTAATTTTTTAAATAGCTTGTTTTACATGTCAATCCCAGCTCCCTCTCCTCCCCTCCTCCCACACCCCCACATTCCCCCCACCCAGCCTCCCACCCTATTGCCAATTCCTTCCACATAGGGGATATCTAGTCTGTCATTTCACTCAGGGTAGGATCCAGACACTCCTCTAAGAGTCCAGGCTGTGAGAGCATCCTTCTTTGTGCTATGGACACATGATGTCTATTTGTATTCCAGAGATAAACACTGATCCACTTTATGCTTTTTATTAGTAAATGCTGTCCATAACTAAAAGAACACTCTCTTACTTCAAAGAAAATAGGCCATCCTTGTTCATTTTGGCAAATTTCCAACCCTTGATATACTAAGTTCCTTGTTAATGCTGGCAAAAAATAATAGACTCTACAGAGTCATAAAACAAATGATTCTTGATGAACAAAGAAGTTGGGGGCTGGAGAGATGACCCAGAAGTAATAAATTGCTTGGTAAGTTGCATCAGAGTTCCAGTTCTATCATTAGAGCTCATACAATAATGCTAGTGTGCACTTGTGATCCTAATGCTGTGATCCAGAAACAGGATCGTCCTTGGGTTCAATGTCTAGCCAGCCTAGCTTAATCAAAAAATTCCTGGATCTGTGAGAGACAATATAGGGCCTAGTGAGAGACACTGTAAGGCCTAGTGGAGACCCTTCAGGACCCCAGTTCTCATCCTGTGTCTTGAGTCTGCTTTAGGAGTAACACACCAGATATTCTGTGTATTAGGTATTTACATTAGGACACATAACAGTAGAAAATTTAAAGTTATGATATATCAAAGAAATAATTTTATGGTTGGTGTTCACCACACATGAGGAATTGTATAAAAGGGTTGCAGTATTTGAATACTTGAGAACCACTACTCTTAGGTCTAGTGAGAGGTCTTGTCACAACAAAACAAAATGGAAAGCCTGAGAAAAGATACCCAAGATTGACCTCTTGCTTCCAAATATACATACCCTGTTCCGTCACACACAAATATACACACACATACACATACACAAAAACACCCATATGCATGCATATACACACAGAAGGGAAATACTTAAATTATGAAACAAATGGTGTTTGTTTTATTTTGATTCTGAGACAGGGTTTCCTCATGTAACTCTGATGAGTCTGGAACTATGTAGATCAGGATGGTCTCAGATTCACAGAAGATATCTTGCCTTTGCCTCCTGCATGCTGAGATTAAAGGCATGCACCGTGATAATTTGTAAAGGAATGGGTTTTTGAAGACAACCGAACTTACTATATTTTCTACACATAAAACACACACACACATGCGTGCACACACACGCACACACATCAAGCAAAACTGCCAGATACAATATTTAATGCTTTATCATCAGTAGTTTGAGGTTTATTTAAAGGCAAAGAGGAGATAATTTGATAGAAGATAATAAGAAGCAACAAAAACATGAATCAACGTGTTTCCAGTCGTTAGAGAAAAAATGAGGTTTAGGTTTATTCAGCAAGAGGTAGATGAGACAGTACCATCTCAGCAACCAAAGCAATCAAAACAGAGGATGAAACCAATGAACATCATTAGGAAGCATTTGTACTTTTTTAACAAGGGAGTTATACTTAGATACTTAAATAGTTTTATTTGAGAACAAATATCACATCAAGTTAAAAGGACATAAGAAATAACCTGTTAAAGATAGACAAGTGTTCTGTTTTAGAGAAAACATAATAAGCATTATTATGTGGCAACCCCATCATTATTCACAATACAGTTATTTTCAACTCATTTGGGTTCCTTGTTAAAAAACAATATAGAAATGCTATAACATACTGTGACTCTTCTAGTATTACTTTATTGTAATCATGTTCTGAATTATATGAATAAATTAAGGATCTAGAGGCCTCCAGAAATAACTCAGTTATACTTTAGTGGAACTTAGGAGAAAAATTATGTATTTGTGATATTTGTAGACATAAAACTTAGCAAGGTTCTCAGGTTATGCTTGAGAATGGGTAATACCAAATAAGGCTGCTCTGGATTCTAAGGAAATAAAGAGAGAGAAAGTGCAAAGTATTTTCCTAGATCACTTGGCTCTTGAATATTACAGATACAAAATCAAGCACATTGATACAATAGAGGTAAGTTTGATAATTTTTTTCTTGTTTGCTATGGGTCCTTAGCACATTGGCCAATATATAAATATGTGAAAAGCACAACATTTTAATTATGTTGATGGTTAGTTACCCTCTTATATTGCAAATACCAAAGAGTAATGGTAATGAGTACACATTCGTAACCTGGCACCTCTGCTCATTGCAGATTTGATACGTGAACAATAAATCACTAAAGGGAGCTGGTTGAAATCACTGCCTTAGCACATGTTGAACATACAGTGAATCTCTGAACAACAACAGATCATCAAACAGTGACCCTGGTGTGACATATTTTGAACTTGTCTAATTTATAAAGTTCAGATATCATACCTCTAACCTTGTTTACCAGCTCTGAATGATGTATCATACAAAGAGTTATTGATTTTCAAGAAAGAAACATTTATCTGCAGGAAAATAGACACCTCTTCTGGAATAATAATAAGTCAGCAGTACATTGCTTAATGAGAGAATTGATATCACATTGTTTTCATTTAAAATGTCAATGTGTATACATATAAACACACAGAAAGAGAGGTTTAAGTAGATCATGCTATGTAAAGGTCATGCAGACCTTGCAAATATGGCTAATCTAATGTAGTTTCTGAGTCCAAATATCAAATTATATCCCCCCTCACCACCCAGAATTCTGAATTTCTGGTATCCAATGAATTCTAAAAGTTCCATATATTTGTATTTTTAAGAGCCCATATTCAGCCATATGCAATTAGCATATTGCTTTATAATGGCCAGTTCTGTTAACATCAGTTTTTAATTGATGACGTACCCCAAGAGTTGAATCATCCAAACACTTCAGAAGTATCTCATAACACCAATCATGCATAATGTGAAGTAGTGTGCATGCCTGCCTTCTGGAAATATGAGACACAGTTTGTTTGGCTCCACCGTTCATTTTGCTTCCCAGATAGCACTATTCACAAACTTCAACAGAAATGCCATACAATACCACAGTTCTGTCCATCAATAACAAGACTTCTCAATCTGCCAGAATCTCGTTATGAAAATTTAGTGATTGTATTCAGGTTCATATTTTCAAGTGTATATAAGATATTGAAAAATAAACACAACTCCAATAAACCATCAGACAACGGAAGTTTTGTCGAAGGTTTTGAAATGTATGTTAGAAGTCATCAAATATCTCCTCGTTAATGGAAATAATTGAAGCTCTGGACTGATACATTTACCTTGTAGTGTAAGTGTTATGCAGGAAATTTAAAATTAAAAGAAAGGGTGAAAAATATTTTTAAAGAAGATGAAATTGTTATTAATACAAAGAATAATGTGAAGTACAGAAAAGCACTCAATTAGGGAGTGAAAATAAGAAAATACATGTATAAATTCATTAACTAAAATAAAATTCAGTGATTTAAAATCTCTGAAACAAGTGAAGTCTTAGTAATTATGCAAATACTGCTATTTACTTTTAAAAAGCTTTTATGGCTGGCACTGGTGGTATACAACCTTAATCCCAACTCTGCAGGAGGGGGCAGTGATAGGTGGATCTCTGCAAATACTAGGCCAGTTTAGTGTATAACCTGCCTCAAAACAAACAAACAAACAAACAAACAAACATAAATAAATAAATAAATAAATAAATAAATAAATAAAAGGCTTTTAGTCTATCCACACAAATGGAGCTTCCTAGACTTAAATACTATGTTTCAGGCATCATTGGTTAAATTTGTCTTTAGAGATCCCAGGACTGGGCATTGAGACTTTGTAACAAGATAAATCTGCCTCTTCTAGAAAAGAAAATTTGGTGGGCTTTGGAAACAAAACAACAGGAAAGCATTCTCTAGAGAGAATCCTTAATAAGGAAGCCAACACTGGTACTGAATACTGGGCAGTGTGTGGGTCCATGTCATGGCAATGAATTAGATAATCCTTGAAGCTTCATTTACATAGTCTTCCTTGGCTTACAGTAGAACTGTCATCTACAATGCAGGCATTGAAAGAGGTTTGGGGAATTGGCTTACATCTGTTGTGTACTGTTTAGTTTTCTGAGCAAAGGCTAGGCTCCTAATTTTGCACAGTATAAAATTCAGGCTATCTGGATTTCACTTAAGCTTTTATGCAGGTTATTTGATTAAGATATTCAGTATTTGAACCTGTCTAGCAAATGTTATTTTTTATATATTATAGGAAATAAATTCTCCAAAATTCTGCTCATATGAAATTTAAAATTTGTTCATTATACTAGTAACTCAAATTGGGAATTTGATAGCCAGATCAGTGAACCCAGTGTCGAAATTTAGTTGTGTCATGAACAGAGTACACCTGGGTACTTTTTGATTATTTTGTAATGTTGTTGAGATGGGGGTCTCTAGACTCTTTGCTCTCTGAGCTTTCTCACCAGAAAAGAGATTAAGTGTGCAACTGTTGCAAGGAAATGACTTAATGCAAAGTAAAATTCTAAACCTGGCTGTTTCAGTGCTCTCTATTTTTCTATTTAAAATAATAGCATGTTTCCACGTAGCCCCTAAACTCCTTTCTGGGGCATGTTAGAACAGACCATAATTAACTGTCAACACCTGTAGTACATGCAATTAATGCTCAAGAAGGCTGGAAATATAAGAGATCAATGTTGACATTGTGGTGTTTAGAAGCATTTCAGAGAAAAGTTAGGATGTTGTTGGATAAGCTAAAAAGTAAATGAGAAAATTTCAGATGGATAATCAAAAAGTAATGCAGGGGAATATGGGAATGAGAAAGAAAGACCAAGCAGAAAAATGTTGAGATAACCATTTTCCAGTGGCAAAGCATGCAACATATTCCTCATTTATATATATTCAATGTACATATACAAATTTGACATTTATATGTATACATATTATACATAGTTTAAAAAACTAACTATAGACTATATTTATGTGGTAAAATTATAGATATTTCCTTTAAGTTCATTGAAATCACATATTGACTGCATATTGTATATCAATGCAAAACGTATCTTGTTAAAAGTGAACATATAAAATCCTTTTTAGGCCAAAATAAAATTTGTAAAACTTGACCTTCCCATGTCTTCCTTTATATGTAACAAATAAACTTATTTATGTTGACAATGCTATGCAAGTTTTTTTCCAGCCTCTCTGATTTGGAAAAAGCCTGTTTGAAATATTTCTCTAAGTCACAGCTTATCACCCAACCATACGCAACTAAGAATAACATGAAAATGCGGGAGGGCTTTTGTCTTATTTTATGGATTGATGTCATTTTTGTTCATCCTTTGATCAGTTCCTTTCAATTCCTGATGTTGATAAAGTATCTTTGCCTGTCTTATCTTCATGAGATTTGTTTGGTAGAAAGGTATGCATGGTATAGACTACATGCTGTGTGTTCAGAATCATGCTTGCAGTAAACCACATAATGCTATTGTCAGATTGTCCTCGCCTTCACCTTCAGCTGTATACCTGCTATTGACTGGTGACTCACAGTTTAAGAAGCTAGGAGGTAGGGTGCCTCTAAGATTGAAGAACAGTGATTTCTCAAACTATGAAGACAAAAGTGCTTCCGAGAGTAAGGTGACTTTTTTGACTATATTCCCATACTGGGACATCAGAGACTAGTTTTTATTTTATAGCAAAGTTCCTTTATCAGTATAGCTGGGCAGTCCTGAACTTTACAGGAGTATGTATCTCCTCTGACTTCGTATTGGTTGCAAATGCTCCATTCAATACTCTTGCCAATTTTACTAGGCTCTTTGGGTATTCTCAAAGTGATTACAGTTCAGGAAATAATGCGATTTCTAGTCTGCCTTCTGATTTGTGGGTTTGGTGAAGGTGATAAAATGCCCTGTCTTGGTTACTTTTTCCTGGTGTATGGTGTCACTGCAGCAATTCACTGTCTTTTGCATTGTATAGTTAAGTACTGGGATCAAAATACAGTTTGGTCTCTTCTGTCTTTAGATAATCTTCTTTTGATTTCCTCTTGTATTATTGCAGGATATTATTGTTGTTAGTTTTGATAAACATGCTAATGTCCAAACTGAGGAATTTTTACTTAAGCATGCTTCCTGAGTGACTCACATGACAGTGGCTTCTAAAAGCATGTATGTATGTATGTGTGTGGTATTGACTATATACTCAAATATTATTTATATTTATATATATATTTGAATATGATTCAAATCTTCATTCATTTATTAATGTGATGTATTAGAACCTTGTGCTCTGATAAATATTAACCTTTGAAGTTAACAACAAACACAGTATCAACTATAGCACTTGATGAATACAATGACTATTTTAGGAATTTTTCTCTATATATATCATTTAAATCTGTAATTCAGTTAACTTTAATTTCAACAATAATGTAAGATATCACAATTTATGAAAATATGTAAAAAGTAGCATGTGGATTATTCCCTCAGTATAATATTATAAATAAATCTATCAAACTGTACAAACATAAAAATCCTCACTGACTTGAAATTGTTGACCCTTTCATCTCAAAAAAATAAAATTGAATTATTTTAATATAGGGTCTCATTATGCAATGTGGATCTCTCTATGGAAACCAGATTGCCTTTAAACTTCAAGTGATTCTCCTGCCTCTGCTTCTGTGGTGCTTGGATTAAAGGTGTCATCCACCATGTCTGCATGACAATGAACTATATAATATGCAAATACATGTTAAATATAGACAATATTTATTATTATATATTCTTTAGATCAAATATTCATACACAGCTATGTTTGGATAGTTGAATGTTCACCTAAAATACTGTCTGAGAATTTGAATGAATGATGTTTTTAGATAAGGTAAATGCTGATTTTTACTACAGCACCCAAAACCTCAAGGGAGTCAAATTTGCTTGCACCATACAGTCATTAAAATAATTAATTTTTTCAGTAGTTTCTAAATCAAAATCAGATAACCATAGGGAGACATTCATAAAAACCAAGAAACCATTTTTAAATTTTATTTTTTAAATGTCTTCCAATTAACATAGGACAAAGATGCAGTAGATAATACAAGACAAACTGAACAGCATGTTTGAATTCTTTTTCTTTACCTTTAAGGATTTTTGTGCGTATATGTTATAGTTCCTAATTTTGTGTTTTCGTGAGAATTCTTTATATGTGAACATGTGTTTCTTTTTCTATATGTGTTTCTTGTGCTTTTTCTTTGACTCCTTTTCTTCTGTTTTTTGTCTTATTCTAAATGTTTCCTTTTATTTTATCTTATTTTATTTCTTTATTAATTTTTAGATGTCTGTCTGCTTCTAATGAGAGAGAGAAAGAACGTATGTGAATTTGGCTGGTAGAAGATGTCTGGGGAGGAATTAGAGAAGAAACTGTAATCAGAATATATTATATGAAAAATATCTATGTTTTCAATAAAAAGAAAATTAATTAATCAAAAATAAAAAATACATATTTTAAAGATGTCTGAATTATTTGGTTTTGTTACTTAGGCTTCTTACTATGATAAACATTTTATTCTAAGCTTTTATTACAGCTTACACAAACTTTCATACTCTTGCTGTAATGCTTGTATTTCCAATTACTAATTCTTTCTCCAATTTAGAATTTTTAACCACTCCTTTATACTTTTTAGTCCTTTTGCATCTCTAACTTTGTTTTTCTATCTTCAACTCAGAACTCAAAAATTATTTTTCTTAATTATCTATAGCTTTGCCCTACTGGTTAATTCAGAGCACAACACAATGTATTAACAAAAGTTGCTAAAATATATTGGTAGTTGATGAGAATGCCAATAAAATTATGGGTTTCTAATAGCTGTGTCTTTGAAGAATTACGATTTAAATTCAGGGAGGGACATTAGTGTCTCCATGTAAATAACTTCCTTGTGAACTGAGGTGTTTAAAAAGGTCTTAACAATTTTAAAATATATTTTATTTCCATGGATATTTTGCTTGCATGTATATCTATGTACCATGTGCCTAGTACCTGCCGAAGTGTTTAGAGGACATCAGATCTCCTGGAACTGTAGTTTGAGATGGTACTGAACCACCCTGTAGTACTGAGAATTAAATCTGTGTCCTCTGGAAGAGCAGCTAGTGCTCTAAACCACTGAGCCATCTTTCAAGACCTTTAATAAGGTTTTTAAAGTACTTCATCATGACATTCTACTTCTTAAAGCAACATCTATGGCTGTTAGAGCTTTATATATGATAAGTCATAACAGCAACAAAGAGTTGTTGGGAAGCCCAGAGATACTTCTCCTTCTTGAAAAAAATCTGCTCTTCAGTACCATATTTATGTTGTGTGATATTGCCTAGAGACCAAGGCTAACTGTCCAAAGACTGTGCCTTGGGTAAAACATGGACAAACAGGTGCTCTTTCTGGACAAGTTTATCGAAGATTTATATAAAAAATATAAATAAAAAGACTTGCACATTGACTTGCCCTAAACAGCATATAGCAAGGAGAAAACCTTTTTCCCTACCATTCATTGGCTGATTGTTGAATTTTTTGTGTCAGATTTCATTAAATAAATGTGAACATACTGGCAGAGAGCATGTGACTTGTGGACTCACCATGTTGCCTATTCTGATCTCATATTCCTGGGCTCAAATGATTCTCCAATTCAAATCCCTCAGTAACTGCTTTAAAAGGGGAATAGGTCCTTTCACTGTGTCTGTCTTCTGCTGTGTCTTTTCTGTTTGCCTTCTCAGTAAGTAGTACAATACAGAGATTTCTCATATAAAGGAAATGAAGGAACAATAGTATAGAAGCATTTTGTGTGCTTGTTTCATTTTATAGAGGAAAAAAATGATGCCTCGTTAAACCATGGACTGTGCACTATGAAATGATGTGATATTAACATCTACTGTAGTAATGCCACAAAATTTTGAGCTTGCTATTTTAGAAATTAGTTAAATACAAAACAAGACAGCTAATAAATTATCATAATTACTTGACACTTTATAACATTCCTTTATTAAGTAAATATTATCTATTTGAGATATTTGCTCTTAGTTTAATAGCATCACCATCCACCACCCTGAAATCGTTTATTGTTTATTGTTTTTTTCCTTTAATGGGTCTTGCCTTTTCTAAATAAGTTCTTACTATGCAAACCCTTGATATGGGCATACCTTTTTATTATAACCGCCACAACCATTATGCAAGGCACCTGCAAAACGATAGAGATCCTGAGAGTGATTGGAATTCCAATCACTTGCAGTGATGTGACCTTGGCGTTTCTATTATTTTAAGAATCTGAAATCACAGAGACTGATATAACCAACCCTTTAAGACAAAAAGACATTTATAATTAATTTATGTTCTTTCCGAATGGTGATGTAAGATTAAGTTAAATAGGGTAATGTCATAATTTGGAATGTACTTTGTGTAGCTGGGCATGTGTTGTTTTGTGTTTTTTAGTGTCAAACCAAGCAGGGGAGCTAATAAACATGGGAAACTACGCTTCTTTTTGAATGGGTATCAGTTTCTGTCTGCTTAAAATCCTTAACTAAATTTCGAACTTCACCCAGCTGAATAAATACAATTTCTTGTAGCCCACATATACTTGACTTGAAACCCTAGACTTCCTCAACCCTGGCAGTCTCCATGCCTTCAAATAACATCAGAACAACCTTCTTCAAAGAGTCCATCCCAGCATGTCCCCTCAAATATTTCAAAAGCTTCCTATTGACCTTAGTTTAGAGTGAAGTTAAAATCCTTTGAGATTCAGAAATCCCCTGCCAAAATCTATCTCATTTCATGGCACTTGGCTCAGCTACTCTCTGAGTTCCACAGATACTGACCTCTTTTAGTCTCACTAGCTCACTAACTCTTCCACACCTGAGGCCCTTTGTACAAGAAGTGTCTCTGTAGTGAGTGACCTCCTCCATTGGATTTCAGAGTTTAGAACTTCTCAACACAGATAATACTATTTCAGAAATGTCATCAGGTCAAGGTGGGTAAGTACTTCAGTAGCTCATCATTTTCTTTGATTATTGTGACATATACCATCTTGCATTGTGCTTGAAGACCCAATAGGCTGTGCTATTGTATCCACACAGAAATATGAGTTAAACTACAGACAAACTTGTACCTGGGAGAAAGATGGGAATATGAGATTTTCAGGTTTGTGTCCTAAGTTTGAATAGGAAAGGATTTGGACTGTTTCTTTCTATTTTCACCAACAAAGTTGTTATTCTTATCTTGCAACAACAAAACACCCTAGTGTTTTTTTATTAAAAAGTATCCATTGTGGAAATTGTTGCCAGAAAAAAATCATGACATTATAAGTATAAATAAGATCTTCTGACTTGATTTTTAAAATATTATGTAAGTATTACTTCAGAGAGCAGCCACAAGTCAGGCTGCAGTAAAGATGTGAACAGAATTTTGGAACCAAGTATAAATTCAGTATATGGAAAATTTCAAAGCAAGGTGTCTTGGGAGGTATCTAACTAGTCATTTAATATTTATTTATTTATTTTCACAAGGCAGTTATATCTTATATACAAATATGTATTCTGAATTATGCACATTTCTGTAACTTATTTAGTGCTAATTTAATCTTTCTCAAACGGTGTATTTTATTTATTTATTTAAAAGTTATTAGGTTTATTGATAATATGTGTATGAGTTTTTTGCATGTGTGAATGTATGTGTGCTATATGAGGCTAGTAGAGTGCATAGGATTCCCTGAAACTGGAGTTACATATGGTTGTGAGTAACCATGTGGGTGCTAGGAATGAAACCCAGGTCTTCAGGAATAGCAGCTAACATTCACAATATCTGAGCGAACTGCCCAGTCCCTCAAATTCTGTGTTTTAATTTAATTAACAACAAAGAAATTCTCTAAGGTCTTCTGTCAAGAGATACCATACTTTTCAATATATGACTAACATAATGAATTCATCACAAAAATAGTTTATATTCATTGGCATGGACTTTTTCCTTGAGAATAATTACTCAAGGCCTCTAACACTAAATAAAACATGCCAGATGGCTGTCTATTTTATGCTTTCTTTGGGTTATATAGGACAGTCAAAAACCAAACAATAACTCACATTAGACATTTGTTTTCTCTTGGGATGGAGTTTGGATATCCATCATTTTAGAAATGATTTCTTCAATAAACAATAAGAAAACCAGTGTATTTTTTTGATTCGATGCCATTTTCTGATACATGAACAATGATTTTAGAGGGACTACAGGTGCAAGCTCACCGAGTGATTTTACTTCAAACATTGCAAGATGAAAATAAACAACTAAATAATGCATGCTACACCCTTCCCCAAACCTATTCATTTTCTTTTATGACTATTCCTTTTCTTTTTATATACATCAGTAAATGATTTTCTTATCACCAACTCTAGGAAATCTGTTTTTAATGCTTTGTTAATCAAGCTTTAAAATACATAGATTCTAATTTGTTTTATACATTTTTTTCTTTTTCCACTCTAGTCCAAATTAAAATATTTGAGTGACTTTACACATCTTCCTATGATCTCTTACCTGGTGTCTTTTCATCTTCACTAAGTCTGATAACACTGTCATCTGCATAAAGTTACCTTGTGTCCTTAAGAAAATTACTGTTCTTTAATTGTTTATTTTTACTCATTTAAATTATATGTAGATGTGAGTGTCTGCATGTGGATATGTGTGAAGGCGGGTACCCTCAGAGGCCAGAGGAATCAGATACCCTGAAACTGTAGTTACAGAGCTAGCTAGCTGTCTCTTGACAAAGGTGCTGAGAGCTGAACTTGTGTCCTCTTGAGAAGCAGAAAGTGTTCTCTTAACCACTTCAGTTTCCGAAGTTCCTTTTTGTCATAATGAATGTTTAAAAGATAAAGATAATAATATTGCATTTGATTAATGCTGACCTGTTAGGATATAATCCACAGTTTTAACTGAAATTAAGATGCTGTATAAAGTACTACCTATGCACTGCCATGCTTAACCCGCGATATAACTCACAACATTCATTTTTTATACATTTTAGCAATGTTTGCCTAAAGTTTTTCAACCATACTTTCTTATGTCTCATGTCTGTAATCCATAGATGTTTTGTAAGTCAGTAAACATGTAACCCCAGGCCAATATAAAGGAGATACATGCATACAAGGCCTTTACTCTGTGGTCAGGTTTATTTTTAAGTGAATTCATTACCATGAGAATTTAATAGTATATATGGTCACAGAATAATGTACAACTGCCAAAAGGGTGACTTTTTTCCCTCTTAACTTAAAAATTAAGTGCAATTTTCTTTAATTCTTGAAAAATATATCTTCATGCTCAAAATGTTACCTCTTTTAACTATAAAAATGATGCATTTAAATAGATTCTCAGTGATGATCCAGTTCATCTCTGTACACTGTAATTTCTTCGCAATGACATGCTTTGAAATCATTCATGTTTTTTTTGCTAAATTCAGATTTATTTGTATTGAAGTTAACAAGTATTTACTGAAAAATCCAAGAAAGAAGAAAATAAAATACCCATATTGTTATGACAAAAAGGCCGACACTTATTTAAAGACATCACACATTTGTATGTGAATGTGGCTACCTCTATCTTCCCTCCAGTTATTCTGAAAATACGAGTACATATATTGATTTGTAATTCACTTTAGTTTTTTTCAGAAAGGTCACATAATAAGCAGGTCATGAACATGTTTCTACTTTCATTGCACACAAATAATTCGATATTTTTGTCTGTATTCTGTTGGTTGCAAAATTTGCTCATTTTACCCATCTGTCTCATTTAACAAACTTCATATTCATTTGGTAATACTTAGGATATACTTCATTTAAATGCCTATATAAGTTTAGGATATGTGACAATTTAAATGTTTAATGTCTATTACATACTTAATGTTCAATAAATTTTATAGTACATATTGATATGATGTTTGCATGTGTGCACCCATTTGTGTATTTTCCCCCTAACAATAGAATGATGATTTTCTTAGTTGTGTCTTTTTGTGCTTGAAAAGAGATATGAGTAATGTAGAAAAAAACTTCAATTAATAAAACTGCTGTTATAAAGGATTTACTAAATATATCTGATTAGGAGAAATTAAGTCACACAAAGTAAAATTAAGCTAAGAGGTAACTGACTCCAAAAATGTAAATAAGATAAGTAATATGCTAATCAGGTTGGCTAGAGATAAACAGAATTTAGGATGCTAGGAAGTTTCTTTACTGGATTGACAGGCCATTAGGCTTCATTCTCATAACAAAGGAAGACAATGCTGATTTACAACCTTCCCTTATGTCTCTTAACAGGCAGCTCAAGGTAGCAGGGTCATAACCAAAGTCATGTCCTAACCTGCCATAAAGCTCCCAGTTGTCTTCTTGATAAAAGCACAATTCTGCCAAGTGGGCAAGATGACTTTGGTTAAAAACATTTGAAACAGTTTTGACAATGCCTTTGCTATGTAAATCTCCCATTTGCCTAAGCTGCCAGATTTGCCACTTGTTTCTGTTTAAACTGCTCATTGTATAAACTAGAAATAGAACCCAGAAGAGTCTTAAGGTGACAGATTGTATGGGATGCTTTAGCCTCAGGTGTATAGTATACAAGTTTGTAAAATCTTTTGTTCAAGGCTGGCTCCTCTTTGAGTATTGACCAGAGCCAGATGTTCTCTATTATTAGGAACATTTCCTGTATTAATTAGTAAATGCATGAGGGGGTTTCCACTAGGAAGTCATGTTAATTCTACTACATAATGACAATGACAACTGTGGGTTTGTTTGCTTTACCTATTCCCCTCCTCACACACACCAACAAGTTGCTCATTTGTTTTATTCGCTTTGTTTTGTTTGACAGTTTTATAAACTAGGCAAGGTGGTCAAGCCTTCTGTCCCAATACTCAAGAGGCTGAGACAGGATGATTCCAAATGCAAGGTCAGCCTTAGACCATATTGAGTTTCTGGCTAGCTTGAATTCTATGTGCTGAAACACTGTCTCAAGCAAACTAAGAAAAATAAGCAGATTTTGCGGATACAACCAACATAAAACAGACTTTGCTTGTTTGTTTCTTTATTTCTTTCCATTTTCTCCCAATTCTCAAGATTTCCCTGCATCACCTTTGAAGTAAGTGAATTTATAGTTATAAACCTGTGTTCCAATAAGCCCACTTCAGTCACTTACCCTCAATAATATAACAAAAAACAAACTAATGGTGAAAAGGAGAAGAAAATATTTATTCAGTATAGCTACATTGGGAAGAGAGACAGAGAGATGCAGTGGCCTCCCAAATCCATCTTCAGGGTCCTGACATAAAGTTAAGGTTTAAGTAGGAAATTAGAAGTATACACAACTAAGTAGTCTGGCAAAAGCCTAGTGCCACATCATCACTATCTCCTGACTGCACCAAATAAAAAAAATGATGTCCAAAAGAGAGAGACACTTGAGTATATCACAAAGAGTATCTGATGGCTGAGGCAGTAGACTCAAATGAAATCGTAATTTCCTCAGGAATATCATGCTGGGAGAAGGAAAGGGCACCAACTATGTTTCTTAACAACTTGCCAGGTGTCTCAGGCATTTATTGCCTCATAAACCACCATGACCAAAAAGTGAGTTGGGGAGCAAAGGGTTTCTTTGGCTTACACTTCAGCATTGCTGTTCATCACTAGAGGAAGTCAGGACAAGAACTCAAATATGGCAGGATCCTGGAGGTAGAAGACAGGGCAGAGGCCATGGAGGTGTGCTGTTTACTTACTGGATTCCCATGGCTTATTCAGCCCACCTTCTTATAGAACCCAGGACAAGAAGCCCAGGGATGTCACTATGCCCCATGGCCTAGGTCCTCCCACATTGATCATTAAATGAGAACATGCCTTGCAGCTGGATTTCATGGAGGCATTTCCTCAGTTGAGGCTTCTTCCTTTCTGATGACTCTATAGCTGTGTCAAGTTGACACAAAATCAATCAGTACATCATGTATACAAGATGAAACTGAAGTGCATACTATGAGGGGTCTATGATAGTGAACTAAACCTAGACCAGGACTCCTTAGATTTGCATACCCTAGGTCCACTGTTTAAACTTTGTTCTCACTCCAAAACCCTGAAGATTGACTTGACTTGGAGTTATTGGCTCTCCTTGCTTCTCTCCTTCAGTGGCTACTTGAAATACATCTCCCTTCACTACTTCTACTAATGATTGGGCCTATTTAAGGCTTGGTGAATAGGGGTAGCTGAATCAGGCTTGATGTGCAAGTTGTAACCTCCGGGCTATTATCAGCATCAGCTCCAAACCTTTTCTATATTTTCCTCTGGGAGACAAGATCTTCCTCTGTATGCCCCCAGAATTCTACCATTTCTTCCCTCACTGAGAGATTTCTGGGGAAATTCTAATTTCTTAGAGTCAAAAGTTTTCTATTATTTGATACCCATAGAGAGAACACGTGTCTCTTTACAACATTTTCATTCCTGACTGACAGGCCAGCTATGTTTGACTGACTTTGATATTCTTTCTTCAATAATGTGCATAATCAACAGAAGATGCAGTTTCCTTTAAATACTGTCTTATGGCTGGGTAACCATAATTAATTTAAATAAGAGTGCTAGATAAAAATCCATTTTCAAGAGGGTGTAATTTGAATAGCATATTCCATAAAATAGAGATCCAGCCACAAAAATCTATGTGAACATATTAAAATGCATGTTATTTTTAAAAAGACATACATAAAGAATTCCACAAAGTTGTACATTAATTCTTATGTAGAAACTGGTTTAAGAATTACTGGTTTTCAGGCAAGGTCTCAAATGGAGGGATTGGGACACCAACCCAGTCAAACTACCTTCAACCTACAGTTTGTCCTGCCTACAGAGCAGGACCAGAGCCTAGAGGAATTATCATCAAAGAGACCAGAGAAAATTCATCTAGCAACAACTGATGGAAACAGATGCATAGTCCAAAGGCCAAATATTAGGTGAACCCCAGGGGGTTCTGTGGAGGAAGAGGAGGAAGGACCAGAACCAGAGGATCCAGATGGGCTAGGGATACCATGGGAAAAGAACCCACAGAATCAACTGACTCATGGGGCTCGTGGAGATCAGGGAGCATGTAGAGGTCTGATCTGGGTCCTCTACATATGGGTAATGGCTGAGAAACTTGGTGTTCTTGTGAGATTTCTAACAGTGGAAGTGGGGATGGTCTCTGAATCTTTTGCCTGCTAGTGGGTCCCCTCTTCTCCTACTGTGTTGTCTTGTCCAGACTTGATATGATGGTGTATGCCTGGTCTTATTGTAGCTTGTTGTGCTGCATTTGATTAATGTCTTTGCCTACTCTTTTCTGAGGGGAGGTTGAAAGGGGTGAATCTGGTGGAGAGAGGAGATATGGGGGGGAGACTGGGGAAAGGGGTTGTTGGGATGCTGCAGTCAAGATGTAATATATGAGAGAATAATAATAATAATAATTTAGTGGTTTGGAATTTATAATATAAATTTTGAAGTATGATGGGCAATCTCCAATATCAGCCCTTCATAGGAAACTGAATGCATAAAATAAAATGTAAGCATGAAAAACGGAGGGAATGCTACTAATAAGGGATCAGAAAGTACACCAGGTCCACATTAAGGAATTTTCTAAATCATAGTCGAGAAATCCCAAACTACTAGCCTTGGAATGCTATAAAATGATAACAAAGAGCTGTAACCAAGCACTCTGGGACTAGACTGACAAGGCCTGCCCTTATTTGAATAGACATGGTTTGCCAGGCTGGTAATTGCATACTGGAAATTGTATAACCATAAATTACATACACATTGGTTTATGCTAACCTCCCAGAACTGTATACCAGCCAACCTGAACTGTAATTCTTCACATGGTACAAATTATAGACAGGAAATTGCACTTAAAAGAGCTTACCCAATAATAAAAGTACTTCTTCCAAATAGAGAGCTCACCTAAATCCTATTGCCTTAAGCTATTATTAATACCCTAGTTATTACCCATCTGGCTTTTTAAAAATAATGTATTCAATAAAGGTTTTTTAATTTAATTTCTTTCTACCCTATTCTGGGCCAAAGGGTGCTTTTCTTTCTCTGCCAATCTCTTTCTGTCAACTTATATGATATATTATTAATTGTACTTACATTGTGATACAATCTGATATCTGCTGCTGTGATAAATACTAACTAAAGTAAGTAGTTTATTCTATTTACTGTCTATTACCAGGGAAGCCAAGGTAGAAATGCAAGGAAGCAGCTTGAAGAGTTACCCAGATCCAGCTGCCCAGGTGGCACTGTACACAGTAGGCTAGGACAGCCTACTTCAATTATCAATTAGGAAAATGCCCCCATACACACGCCCACAGGCCAATCTGATCCAGGCAATGTTCCAGTTGAGACTCCCTTTGGTAATTGGTTTTCAAGTTGGCAGCTGAAGTAAGCGGGGATAATTGTTTCAAAAAGTATGCACTGCCCATTTTTATCTACTGGAAAAGTCAGCGTTTGAAGCAAGGTAGTGTCTCTTTTACACTCTAGGCTGGCCAGTGTCTTGTATGATGTTTGCAGTCCACATGGCTATTTTAGCTTCAGGTATCATGCTGTCATTCTACGAATAAGAAATAAAGAAGATGGGTGAAAAAGACCAAGGTCTTTCACAAATAATTTTGAATGTGTCCCAATAGTCAGAAAAATGTCATGTAGGTATGAAGCTAAGGCACAGAAGCTAGGAAATGTGGGCTTTTTTCTTGAAATCTCAGGGAATCAACTGAACTCGGGATTTTATTTCTGTATCAGGTGAGCAGCAGGGCATTTATTGTGATGACACTGACAATCTCTGTCTCATTTTCTATGATTAAATAAATTAAAATAATCTATAATTGTTTTCTCACAATGAGGGTAACCAAGAACTACAATGTTTGTGAGACAATGATTGAAACCTCTCCTGATACTTGCCTTTATATTAAATATGCAAAGGTTATGTTTATCACTAATGCATAAAATAATCATTATAATAATATGATATCAAGCATGTGATGGTGAAGTCCTGTGTATATGTCAATAAAGCACTGTTGGCCAATAGGGAACCACGATAGGTGGGACTAGGAGTCTAGGAGGACTCTGGGAAGGAGAAACACAGGAGTCAAGATGTAACCGCCATAGGGGTAAGAAGTTCGGAACTATTCTCCGGTAAGAGAAATACTTAGATTAACAATTATGGGTTAAATACTTAAGTCAGAGCTAGCCAGTAAGAAACAAGCAAGGCCAAAAGCTTCATAATTAATACAGCATCTTGTGTGTTATTTGGGGACTACAATGTGGCAGAGCCCAGGTGACTGGTGGGGAAAAACCAAAGCGGCTGGCAAGGAAAAGGCTTCTCTCTACAAATGGTGATTAGGAGTGAGATCATGAATTTCCATGTAGAATAACAAAAGCTTTAAAGGAATTTTAGAAACAAACAAACAAAAAAAACCCAGAGAAAACCATGGGTTCTTGGTAGCAGCATTTTTCTCAGGTGGGCTCTGTTTTGCTAGCAACAAGCAAAGACTCACGTGTCTCACTTAAGGGAGTCTTCCTGACTCAGCATAAGCAAAACAAACAAACAAAAAAAAACAAAAACAAAAAACAAGCCAAGGTTCTTTTAAGAGGCTCTGCTAACAATTAAAAGGTGTGTCCATACACCTGGAAATGGTAGTGACCACATCTCTCAGCTGGCAAGCTTTTGCTGGATGTCAGCTTAGACTGTGTGCTGGAGTCATGCTTATGTCTGCCATCTTGGAAAAACTGGAGTTTAAACAGCCACGGTTTTAACAGATAAGACATGTGGACAGAAAAACATAAAGATTTACAGTAAAGTCAGACTTGGATGAAGAAAAACCTCTAAAGGTTTACAGTGTGTTTAAAAATATATGTAGGATTGAGAGAGAAAAAGAAACTGCATAGTGGTAAATAAGTAGAGAAGCCAGCTGTGGTGGCACACACAGGTAGGATTTGCTCCAGAGGCAGAGGCAGGCAGATTTCCAGAGAAACCCTGTCTCAGAGAAAAATATAAATAAAAGTAAAAGAAGTAGAGTAATGTAATCCATGTAAAGATGGAAAATACACAAAATGTCTGGATACTGTATGCTATTGTGTTTTTCAGTTTTTTAATTGCTGAATAAGGAAAAACTGCTAAAATATATTTGATTATAAATGCTGATGAATTAATCCAACTTATATCTTTTGAAAATGCCTTGACTTCAAAATTTAAGTATAAGGATATGTTACTTTGAAAAAGAGTTTTTGTTTATGGTTCTACAGAAAATGAAAAGCTGAGGATTCCTTCCATGTTTTTATGGTTTGATGAACCAAGACCCCCGGAAGCAATGGGCCAGGTGTTCCAACAATTGAGACAGCTAAGATGATGCATTCTTACAGACCCCGAAAATAAAGACTTATACAGGTTTTTGAGTTATGTCATGATCCCCATGGTATGAACAGTGCCCCCATCCAGCACGAAGCAGTTTGGAATGAGCGACGTCCAAATCCCACATTGTTTATAAATCTTTGTTTTCATTTAAATGGGATTGTTTATAATTGGTTAATGACCACAACCAATCTCTTTTTAAAGGAAAAAGGGGATTGTGGTATGGTTTGTATTGGTATGGTTTTTCATTTATTGATACAAATTCAAGGCCAATTTTGTGATGTGTATATTTCTCCTCTTGATTAACTATTGTATTTATTCTAATCTTTTACAACATAATACATAATCAAATACAGATTATAGATAGTTACTTATAGTTAGGTGAGTTAGGTTTTCTAGATATACAGAAATATATTTGAGATAGGTACACAGACTTCAAACCTTTCAAAGACCTTCAGAAAATGGCATTTAAAATGGTTTAGGGTTTTTCTTGACAATGGGAAATCTCTGCTCCTGACATCACCAATTACATCTGAGAGGAAGATGGGCATGAAAGAAACTTGTTATGGAGTTTGCTTTCAACATGGCAAGATTAGCCATTTGGGCAAGAAACTGATCTTGCCTAGACTGTTTTACTGTTGCTGTATAAACTGTATATGCAGGATCCACAGGAAAGTGACTGCTAAACTCAAATAGTCTTTCAGGGTTCCTGCTTCATAGAAGAGTCTACGAGACTTTCTACAGGACACAGAAAAAATGACTGACAGACTGATGATGCAGATGGAGAGTTTGAAATTTCCTGCTTTACTGAGAAGTCCTCCAGACACACTGTGGCCTATGGGCTGAAGGTGGATGCCCAGACATTACAGAGGAACTTTGGGTGACTGTTCACTTAGCAAGATGTCTCTGTCAATCCTAGTGTTTATATATTATCCTTCTATGGTCTTTGATAGCATTGAAGGCAGATAGTTATAATTATAGTTTTCCTTAGTTATGATAAAAGATAAGCTACATATAAAACTTTGGACTCACAAGGATGGGATAGATGATATTTTAACTGTGTTCTTACTTGATAACTTCATTTTTATATAATTTGACTATGTTAAAGTTATGACCTTTCTTTTTCTTTAGACAGAAAAGAGGAGATGATGGGGAAGTCCTGTGCATATGTCAATGAAACACTGTTGGCCAATAGGGAAGCAAGATAGGTGGGACTAGGAGTCAAGGAGGATTCTGGGTAGGAAAAACACAGGGAGTCATCATGTAGCCCCCCCAGAGAAGTAAGATGTCCGTCTGGTAAGAGAAATACTTAGATGGGTTAAATACTTAAGTCAGAGCTAGCCAGTAAGAAACAAGCAAGGCCAACATCTTCATAATTAATATAGGGTCTTGTGTGTTATTTGGGGACTACAATACGGCAGAGCCCAGGCAACTGGTAGGGAAAAACCAAAGTGGCTGGCAAGGAAAAGGCTTCTCTCCACAAGCATGCATCCTAAACTTTTCACAGTCTACCTTACTGTGAAGGTCTAACCTAATTTTCTACATGTGAAAATTAAGTTATCTCAGCATTATTATTAAACGGATGTTTATTTCTTTTTTCTTTTTTTTTTTTTTTTTTTGGTTTTACGAGACAGGGTTTCTCTGTATTGGGATGTTTATTTCTTAAATCTCCTGATTGTAGACTCTCTTCCCTCTTTAAGAGACATGGAATTTGTGTTCTGTGTTATAATTCAGGAGATTCATACTTCTCTTCAGTGACAACCAGAGGTGCCTTTGTTGGTAAAACAAAGCAGAAAAAATCCTAGGGCTCCGCTTGTTGGCCCTCTCTAGCAAAGCAAATCATTTGATCCACAGCTTTGGAAGAGGTAGGAGTGGGGTTTTGCTTAAGTGCTGTCAACTGTTCTGAGGTTTAGAAGATTTTCTTTAATAAATGTTTCTCCATTTTCTGTATAGCCCAAAGCTATTTCTCTTGGGACTTCAAATAGACATTTCATTAAAATTTTCACACATGATGGTTGTTTCATTGGATACACTGTTTGGGTGCCCTTGAACAACCGTGTTCCGCCATTCTAGAAATAATACTTTCCTAAACAAACACATTCACAGTTTGATACAGCATGTATGTTTCTGCATACATGTAAAATGTAGTGCTCTTCATCTCAGCCTTCATGCCTATAGTGGTAAGGGCCACAGTGAGAGGGTATAATTAACGTAATAATAATTTAGAAACAGTGAGTGATATGACTAACATTTGCAGCACGTACAAAGTACATATATGCTTTGCACTTATGAGATGTGCTTTTTTATATTTATTCTGAGAAAGCACATATTTAGTAATACTATAAAAATATTGTAGAGGACGTTTTTAAGTCTTTATTTCACATTTGATAGTCTTTTACTTAATATACTGAACAGAATATTTTACCCTCACTAAAGAAAAATAATCTAAGAGAAAAAATGTACATTTGCTGAGATTTTATGATACTTGTCAAATATTTGTCTTCTGACATGGATACACACATATGCACACAAGAAATCTTTTAAAATACCAAGGTTTCAATCATTTTGTAATATTCTATTAATGGATTTTTGTGTAAAATTACAGCTGATAGCATTAAGATAAAGGGTATGAGAAAAGAGTACTCCTTCCTAAATTTAAAGCAGTAGATAATTTTTTATTGTAGAAATGAAAAGTAATAAGAACTTTAAAAATTAAAGTGAAGTGGTAGAGCCAGGTATTTCTGCAGTGTGTGAGAGCCGAATATTAAAATTCAAGCATATGGAAGCCTGTTCAACTGAAAGCAGCTCTTTATAAAACAAAATCATATAAATTTATGATGAAATAAATTATGTTGTTAACTGTAACAATGGGTTGTCATTCATTCTTAATTTTACATCTATATATTGTATAGTATTGCCTTTGTATCACTGGGGCAGAAAAGGTGTTTATCAAGTGATATGCTAGTACATTGCTAATCTCAACTCCTTTTAGTCACATTATTGAATAATTTGAAATTATGTATGCTTATTTATTCCATAGATACCTTACAAATAGGGCTTGCCTTTTTTTTAAAGGTAAGCTAGATGTTAAAAATACTCCACCACAATCACTACATGTAGAAATAAAGAGAGAAAATGACTCAGACATAGGTAATATTGATATATGGAAAAGTATTTAAATCTATGGCCTGCCAATTTAAGCTGGTATGGCAATAAGGTTAATGAATAAAATTTGTAAGCTTCATGGCCATTTTATTTGAGAATATATAAAGCTAAACTATGCTATTCTAATTAAATCTAGAAACAAATATAAAGAAAAACAAATGAGTAAAATGATACCATGCAACAAACAGAACTAAAACTGTGGATATAAAACTGGTGTTATTGGGAAATACATTCATTGTACAAATGCTCATTGAGTTACTGACACATTAGACTCCAAAATGAGTAAAAGCCCCTTTACTGCTCTTAAATGCCTAAATTACACATACAGTTATGAAAGTCTTTGAACAATGTGAAAAGAGAATGAACTAGTATTTACCAACAATCTATGAAAAATATAATTCTAAAATATTTATATGTATATAATACTAGAATATTCATGTTTATTTATCTTACTGAAACTCTACAGGAATTCTGATGCACTTTCTATCTCTAACTCCATAGGAATTCTTTCTTACACATTAGATCAATAGTAGTAAAAATATATTATGTTTATTCATTCTGTAGTTGATTTGTATCTGTGCCATTTATACTCTTTCATAATTTCACTGGTATCTTTCTGATGATTTCCCCTGTTATGTTCCATATTATTATTAAAGTAAACATATTATATATTAAATTACTACACTATGCTAATATCTCCCACTTAAAATATTACTGCCAAATGTTATAAGTTAAAACAAAACAAACAAGCAAATATGCAAACACCCACTCAAAGCATGGCAGACACTTAAATTCAGGAGATGCAACAGGGACAGATCCTAAAAATATTTGTTTTTCTAAGTAAAATTCTATCCTATCATTAACTCAGAACAACTTTTCACATCATTAAGTTTATTCTTCAAAGATATAATATAGAATATATTTAAAGAAGACAGAATTAAGAAAAAGTCATTTAAATATGAATTTGTTTTATAGTCACAGGTGAGCATACATAATATCAAGTATAAAATGGTATCAGATTCTCTGATATTTTATTTAATTACATTTTATAAAATTGACCATTCAGTTTTTTTAATCTTTCAAATGGAATACGTTATTTAGTATATGGTTTACCTTACAAAACATTTGTATCTATATGGTAGAGTTAGAACCATTTTGCTTTTAAATTTAAAATAACCAGAGAGATTTCATTATTAGTGTCATAAAACTCATACATAATTCACATTTCTAAGGTAGAGCAAAAGATAATATTTTATTTTTTATTCATTTTGTCTTAAGAGCCGTGGATCCTTCAAATATGTAACTTAATCTACATATATATGCTAGCTTTCATTCTCTTTAATTGATTTGATATCTCACATTAAATTTTTATGAGCTTTATTATAGAATACATATAAAGTAGATATAAGAACATTTTGCCTTTTGGGGAAAATATATACTTGAAAGACATTATTCTAAATGCAATAAGCTAGACACAGAAAGACAAATATTTTATTATTATTTATAATACATAAAGGATAGAGCAGTCATCATACTGAGCACAGAGAGAGTATGGTAAAATATACAATGGATCTTAGTGCACCTGTATAGATCTCACACAGGTAAATTACACTTATATTTCATTGATCAGGCATCTTATGTAGCCAGAATTAGTGTATCAATGGAATAGCAAAGTAATTTTATGTGTCAAGATAGAAGAGGCATAGAATATTAAAGTTGCACTGCGCCCCTCATTTTGACTATGATCCTCTTTGCTACACAGCTAGGTCTTTATGTGTGTGTACTGCGATCAAACCCTAGGCTCAGCACACAGAAGACATTTTACCATGGAGCTACATACCTACACTTACATAACTACATCTTTTCAATATATAAATGCAAATGAAGAACATATCATTTAAATGAAAAAAATATTTACACAAAGTAAAATTCTAATTCTTAAAATTATATTAAATATTTATAATAAATTTCTATACATTTTATTCTAATTTTTCTTGGTAGAAAGTGATTATTATGGTACTTTATATATGAAAGGTAGGAAAAGAGAAGTGAGTGATAAAAATTTTCAGGCCAAATATATACTTAATATATAGTTAATAATTCTAGGGTTTCTTTTCATCCTTACTGGAAATTCATATGATATTTCATTTGATCAGCTAGTCATTTATTCTAAATGGATTGCCATGTTGAATCAATAAGCCAAAGCATACATATATTGTCTATATCAAGAAGTTATAAGAATTATCATTTCCATTTTCCCCTTAGCTGTTTTTTTCATGATCAGCATAAATATTTTAGAGACAGATAGTTTTTTATAATAAAATAAAATAACTAACACATTGAAATTAGGCAAAACAAATGAATAGAAAGAAATGAATCCAATAGAAGGATTTGGAAACAGAGGCCCAGTTGTTCACACACTCGGGAATACCATAAAAACAGTAAACTGGAAGCCATACTATATATGCAAAGGGCCTGTATGGTAAAAAGAAAGAAGAAATAAAAATTAAAAATGAGAAGAAAAGAGAAAGTGTTCTGCTCAAAAAGATATTATGAGACAAGGAACCTCCAAAGATGCTGTTGTGTTGTTTTCTATAGGCTGTCTACTGCTGGGTATGAGGCCTACCCTTAAGAACAGTTTGTTTCCCCCAGTGAGACTCCCTTGTAGAAAACTAAATTTTCATTTTCAAGTGGTTATCAATTGGAGATCACTCCTGGGTAAGGGATGGGGCATGTGTCCACTTCTCCTTTCAGCTGTAGGCCCCCATCTGATACAGATCCAGGAGGCCCTCTGTGTGCTGCCTTTGACTTTGTGAGTTTATTATAAGTGCATTTATCTTGCTAATTTTGAGGGCCTTGTTATGCACACTAACTTCTACAGGGTTCATTTGATGGAGACAGTCCATTTAGGACTGAATGTTCCAAGGTCTCTAACTCTCTGAAAATGTCTGGCTATAGGTCTCTGTATTTGTTCCTAGAAAGAGTCTGCAGGGGGAGGCTTCTGTGATGACAGCTGACACAGGGGAATACCAGTAGGAGTCAATTATTTACTACTTTAATTTTTAGAATGGTAGTATTTGGTTTTACTCTAGTATGGGTTACATCTTGTAGATTTGGCCTTAAGTCAAATCAAATATTGGTTGGTTACTCCCAAAAGATTTGTGCCTCCATGGCATATTATGGGAGATTTGTACACTGTGTGAATATTTATTGTTGTGACTGGTGTAATAAGAAACTAGATTCCCAATAGCTAGGCAGGAGGTATAGGTGAGACTTCCAGACAGAGAGAGAACTGCAAAGTCAGTGACATATAAGCTGATTCCTTGACATGGGAAGAGCTAGCTCTGAGGCTGGATGATACATGATGAGACATGATTAGACCTGACTTATACATGCCATCCTTTCATACATCATGGATAGAGATTTATATTACAGTTTGGTAATGTAGTCCAAACAGACTTACAAAGTTGACAGATGACTTTCATCTGCTCAAACATAAAACAGAGAATCATCTTTAGCTGACTTATGCACACCATATATTCCATACCTGTGTTAATGTAGATAAATATGTCACCTTTAGAAGGTTGTGTGTTTTCAGAACCAAAAGGACCAGACAGCAACATAGACAAGTATCTAGATGATCCAGTTTCCCAGAATCCCTCTGTGTCGTATCCTCAAAATTCTATATAAAGAATTACTTCAAAGCTGCTAGTCAAGAGGGTCCAGCCTCAAAAACTGCGCCATCTGACTTCAGATAATCTCTGCACTGTCCCATTGCACAGAGGCTAAACAACAAATAATACAACTAGCTCTCCCAGAACTTGAGCATTACCCCAATTTTCTCAAGGTCCCCTAAAGATGCTGTCACCCTTAGACAACAGGAAGCAGTCTAGAGAACCTGATGCCCACATACCCAAGAAGTGGTATGTGTAGTTGCTGGTCATTTGGTAGATGTATGTCATTGTTCAGGGTGGTTAGTAACAAGTTATTCTTGATATCTAGTTTCTTCAGTTCTTTGTAGATTTTGGATATCAGCGCTCTATCAAATGTGTAGTTGTGCAGGGTAAAAATCTTTTCCCATACTTTAGGCTGCCACTTTATCAGACTGATGGTGTATTTTGGCATACAAAAGCCTTTCAGTTTCATGAGGTCTGTTTATTAGTCGTTCTCAGTTCCTCTGCTAATAGTGTTCTGTTCAAAATGTCTTTTCTTGTTCCAATAAGTCCCCATCTCCAAAGGATCAGGTAGGCCCACTCCTCCAACCCTCCTTCCCCACAATTATGGTTTCATCCCTTTTGCTTTTTAATGGGGATGTGAATTTGTCTTTGCTGGAAGATGGCAGGAAGGCTTGGTGAGGGAAGATGAGGTAGATAGATGCATGGTGACCCAAGATGCATGATAGAATCTTCAAATGAAAGATCAAAAAAGGCAGAGCACAGGAGCAGATTTGTGAAAAAGGAAATGAACAGAATAGAAAATTTATATGATTATCCTGAAAATATTTTCATATTTACTCTGATAAGCTGTTGATTTTAAATTTTTTTAACATTTTAAAAATATTCTTTTCTCATTTTACATACCAATCCCAGTTCCCACTCCCTCCCCTCCTCCTATTCTCCACCTTCCCCTCACCCACACCCCCTCTACTTCTCAGAGAGGGTAGGGCTTCCCATGTGGAGTCAACAAAGTCTGGCAATTTCAGGCAGGACCAAGGCTCTCCAACCTATATCTAGGCTAAACAAAATATCCCTCCAAAGAGAATGGACTCTAAAAGGCTGCTTCTAAAACTAGAAATAAATCCTGGTCCCACTGCCAGTGAGCCCACAGACTGACTAAGTCACACAACTGTCACCCACATTCAGAGGGCCTAGTTTGGTCATGTGCAGGTTCCCTGCCCCTACTGTCACTCTAGAGTCAGTGCACTCCCACTAGCTCAGATCAGCTGTTTCTGTGGGTATCCCCCAAATGTTCTTGACCCCTTTGCTCATGTTATCACTCCTCTCTCTCTTCAACTGGATTCTGGGAGCTCAGCCCAGTGCCTAGCTCTGGATCTCTGAATCTACTTCCATCAGTTGCTGGATGCGGTTTCTATGATGTTAATTAAGGGTGTCATCAATCTGATTACAGACTAAGGCCAGTTCAGGCACCCTCTCCACTAATGCTTAGGGTCTTATCTGGGGTCATCCTTGTGGATTCCTGGGAATTTCCCTAGTGCCAGTAAACTGTTGATTTTTATATTGTTTTATTATTAGACCTTGAACTTCTGATCCTTCTAGCTCTTCCACTCAAGTGCTGTTATCACAAGCATGAGCTACAATACTTCATTTTAATTAGACCATTTTCAAAGGCATTTTCCTTACATTGTTGATATTTCTGTGGCATTTTTCCACTCACATTTTAAAGAACTGAAATACATTTCTTATATTTCATATTATTCCATTTTCAATTAACTTCATTATTTCTGCTGCTTGTTTGTGCATAATAGGAACTGCACTTAAATAACATGTTGAAAAATGTATAGAATAAAAGCTAATTCGTCCTTGTCTTATATAGAAATCTGAAATAGCAGACCATGGAAAGTAGTCTGAACAATAGTCATACAGAATTTGAATTGTTTGGCTGTGGTTATGTCTTAACAAGAAATATTTTGTCAGAATAGAGGTATTTGTTTTGTGCTGCTTTAAATCTTCCTGGAGGAAACAGCCTGTTCACAATTATCATAATGTGTACATGAATCAAAACTTTTACCATTTTATTTTTTGCACAAAACCTAGATCTGCAACTATCCTTCACAATATCCCATTTAGAACTATTGTTCTATCTCAAGCACTACTGACAAATTCAGAAGTTTGTTTTTAATGATGGATATACAACTTCAGTAAAGACTTAAAACCATCAAGTCTACAAATAATCATGATCTAGTAAAAAGCACTACTATATCCTCCAACAATGTCCTCCTATTTTTTCTGACATGAAGAATTTTTAATAGTGGGCTATGTTTGGAGACAGATTATTTAAAACAGAGACAGATGGATACTATGAAATGAATATCTTCCATCTAATATTCATATCTTGAATCCTAATTAGGAAGGTGATGGCCATGAAAATTCGCTCCTCATATTGTGTGCCCTGATAGAAGAGTCTCAAGTATGTTTGTTTGCCCTTGCTGCCATTTGAGAAGGTTCAGCAAGTAGCTCACATGTATAAGGAAGTGAGAATTTTTTTCTTTCTTTTTTGGTATTTAGAGACAGGGTTTCACTGTATTGCTTTGGAGCCTGTCTTGGAACTTACTCTGTAGACCAGGCTCGCCTTGAACTCACAGAGATTCACTTGCTTCTGCCTCCTGAATACTGGGATTATTGATGTGCACCACCAACACCCGGCAGGAAGTGAAAATTCTTTAAAAATCAGACACTCAATTGATCAAAATTTTGATTTTAAACTTTCCACCTTCTTTTAGTGGTGAGAAATTAATTTCTATTGTTTATAAATCAATTAGTTTGTGATATTTTCTGTTAGCATTAAAGGATCAAATACACTACCTTGTAAACATTTATCAGTGCAAATTTTTATAGTCTAATTAAAGAAATTCGGACATACATGTTATATAGCAGAAATAGTTTACAATGTCAAAGATTTTGATAATGAAGAAGTCACCATAGCACTGTTCTGTTTTAATGGATAATGCCTTTCTTTTGTGAAGAGATTCAGATCATTAGCAAGGTTGAACAATGCAACACTAATATATCCGTATCCCCAGAGACTGCTTTAAAATAAAGAAAACATCTTTCAGAAGTAGAAAAGCAGTGTGATAAAATAATCATTATTACCAAGACTCCAACATGTTTCCAGAACAAACAAACAGCTGTTTGTGGCAGATTCATGAATTTCTTTAGAAGTGTTGTTACACATATAAATAATAGTTCACTTCCAGGGCCATAGAAAATGCATTTCATTATTGTTATATCTTGCTTTTTTTCAAATGATGCTTAATCCAAACAAGTAGAACCAGGTGTTCTACATAGCTGTTTGCAGTGTGTGTGTGTGTGTGTGTGTGTGTGTGTGTGTGTGTGTGTGTGTGTGTGTATTGCAAGGAAATATTCTCATTATAGTGTTGCTATGATTTTGTCAAAGACAGTTCTGATTATAATATCTCCTTCCATTTGTGTCTAAGTTACACTGTGATGTTTTTCTTTTTCTCCTACTATGGGAAAATGTAGAATGTTTATATTTAACTACATTTCTTCTTCTGAAATAACAATTCCAAGACTGGAATTTATAAACAACATAAATTTATTTCTTATAGTTTTGATGCTAGGAAGTGTGAGTTAAGGCATTGGCAGTCCTCCTATCAAGTCAGGGCCTGATCAGTATTGCTAAGGTGATGCCTTAACTGTTATATCTCTTAAGGAACAAATTTAGTCTTTATATGTTGGAAGGTACAGGAAGATAAAAAGAATGTAGATATTTCCCCATAACCTTTTTATGAAGTTGCTAATCTTATTCATGAGGGCTCTGCCCTTATGATTAATTGCTCCCTAAAGGTCTAACATTTTAATTGTACCATATAGGCAAATAAGCTTCCAAATATGAAGTTTAGAAGACACATTCAGGTCATAGTGCTTTGTAAGATAATTTACAAATAATCTACAAAATTTTACTACCAAGAGATCAAGTTTTAATACTTTAATATTCTTACTTGAATATTCTTTTTTCTATAAACATTTTAAATAATGACCTATATGTTCTACAATGTAAGAGAGAGATTCAGATAAATAAGTGCTAAATTTTCATTGAGTCTACAAATTATTTTTGAAAACACCATTTTAATCATTACTTAGTAATCCATTACTAAGATATGTGAAGATATTTTTAACAGATCCACTTTTTTGCAAAATACTTAGAGTATTACTTTCCTTTACACATCTATTAAGAATAATAGCAAAAGCCCAACATTGTCTATATTAGTTAAGTGTGTCCTGGGGAAGAATTCTAGAGAGTTAGTTGCTGGGTCAAAGGATCAAATATGCTGTTTATGCACATTTCCAGGTTCCTTTTAAAAGTCATTAGACAGACTTCCACCCACACTCAGGGCAGAGGGCAGAGGTGAGCACCGAGTCCCCATCTTAGACTCAAATTCCTCCTGCTCACCCTCTCTTGGATTCCCCTGGTCTAGGGAACACAGCAAGGTAGATGCGCCCCGGACGGACGACCAAGTGACCAGGAGCCATCAGATAGAGACAGTCTACTCCTGCCTGCACTCAGGGCAGAGGCCAGAGAGCAAAGGCCAAAGTATTGGATTTGCTTGCACCCACCAAAAGGAATCCCTGGTCTCATACCCACCAGGAGAGGAAGAGACTGTTAGTACACCCACTAGAAGAAGTGATGAGAAGGAGGCAATATAAGAACACATTCAGCAAAAGAAAAACAAATAATACACTACCAGAGTCTAGAGATACTACACCAGCAAGACCTGAACACCCCACTGGGGATGAAGCAGAAGGGAATGACCTTGAAAATACCTTCATGAAAATGATAGAGGCCCTCAAAGAGGATGTGAGAAAATCCCTTAAAGAAATGGAAGAAAAAAACTAATCAAAACATCCAACAAAGCAAGAAAGAGAGGAAGACACGAAGCAAAAATTATAAGAAACAATTCAAACAGTGCAAGGGTTGAAAGCTGACATGGAGACAATAAGGAAAACACAGTCTGAAGGAATGCTGGAAATAGAGAAACTGGGGAAATGGTCAGGTACTACAGAGCAAGCATAACCAACAGAATACAAGAGATGGAAGAGAGAATTTCAGGGGTTGAAGACGCACTAGGAGAAATAGATTCATTGACCAAAGAAAATCTTAAGTCTAACAAATCACTAACACAAAATATCCAGGTAATATGGAACACTGTGAAAAGTACAAGCCTAAGAATAATAGATATAGAAGAAGATGAGAAAACCCAACTTAAAGGGACAGAAATTATATTCAACAAAATCATAGAGGAAAACTTTTCCAACCTAAAGAAAGACATGCCAGTGAAGGTAGAAGAAGCATACAGAACACTAAATAGAGTGGATCACAAAAAAGTCCCCTTGCCACATAATAATCAAGACACCAAGCATACAGAATAAAGAAAGAATACTCAGAGCAGCTAAGGAAAAAGGTCAAATGATACTTAAAGGCAAACCTATCAGAATTACACCTGACTTCTCCATGGAAACTCTGAAAGCCAGAAGGTCTTGGATAGATATTCTACCAACACTAAGAGACCACGGATGCCAGCAAAGCTTTCTGAACATCTATACCCCAAACACAAAGACATCCACATTCATAAAAGAAATATTACCAAAACTTAAATCACACATAAAAGCTCACACACTTATAGTGGGAGACTTCAACACCCTACTGTCACCACTAGACAGGACTACCAGAAAGACACTTAACAAAGAAACAAGGGAACTAATAGACATTATGGCCCAATTGGGTTTGACAGACATCTATAGAAGGTTCCATCCAAACACAAAAGAATATACATTCTTCTCAGCACCACATGGAACCTTCTCAAAAATTAACCATATACTTGGCAACATATCAAACCTCAACAGGTATCAAAAAATTGGAATAACTCCATGTATCTTAACAGACCACCATGCTTTAAAGTTAGAGTTCAACAACAACACAAATTGGAGAAACCCTACAAACTGATGGAAACTGAATAATGTGCAATTGCACCACTCCTGGGTCAAAGAAGAAATAAAAAAAGAAATTAAATACTTCCTAGAATTCAATGAGAATGAAGACACAACATACCCAAACTGATGGGACACTTTGAAATCAGTGCTAAGAGGAAAGTTCATAGCACTGAGTGTCCACATGAGGAAACTGTAACATAGTCACACTAGAGAATTAACAGCACAACTGAAAGCTCTAGAACAAAAGGAAGCAAACTCAGCCCAGAAGAACAGATGCCAAGAAATAATTAAATTGAGTGCTGAAATCAATGAAGAAGAAACAGGAAAACGATACAAAGAATCAATGTAACAAAGAGTTGGTTCCTTGAGAAAATCAACAAGATAGACAAACCTGTATCCAAACTCACCAAACCACAGAATGAGAACATGTAAATTAACAAAATCAGAAATGAAAAGGGGGACATAACAAGGGACATTGAGGGAATCCAGAGAATCATCAGGTCATACTTTGAAAAACTGTACTACACAAAATTCGAAAATTTAAAGGAAATAGACACCTTTTTGGATAGATATCACCTGCCAAAATTAAATCAAGAACAGATAAGCAATGTAAATAGACCTATAACGCCTAAGGAAATAGAAGCAGTCATCAAAAGTCTCCCAACCAAAAAAAGCCCAGGGCCCAATGGCCTCAGTGCAGAATTTTACCAGAAATTCAAAGAACAGCTTATACAAATTCTCCTAAAAGCATGCAATAGAAGCAGAAGGGTCTTTGTCAAATTCTTTTTATGAGGCTTCAAAGACACAACTAAGAAAGAGAACTTCAGACCAATTTCTCTCATGAACATTGATGCAAATTTTCTCAATAAAATACTGGCAAATCAGATCCAAGAACACATCAGAAAATGCATCCAGCATGTTCAAGTAGGCTTCACTCCAGCGATGCAGGGATGGTTCAACATATGAAAATCTATCAATGTTATCCACCATATAAACAAGCTGTGAAAAAAAATCACATGATCATCTCACTAGATGCTGAAAAAGCCTTTGACAGAATCCAACACCCCTTCATGATAAAGGTCTTGGAGAGATCTGGGATAACAGGAACATACATAAACATAATAAAAGCTATATACAGCAAACCAACAGGCAACATCAAACTGAATGGACAGAAACTCAAGGAATTCCTCTCAAATCAGGAACAAGACAAGGCTGTCCTCTCTCCCCATACCTATTCAATATTGTCCTCATAGTTCTAGCTAGAGCAATAAGACAACAAAAGGACATCAAGAGGATACAAATTGGAAAGGAAGAGGTAAAACTTTCACTATTTGCAGATGATATGATAGTTTACATAAGTGATCCAAAGAACTCTCCCAGGGAAATCTTACAGCTGATTAACACCTTCAGCAAAGTGGCAGGATAGAAGATCAACTCAAGAAAATCAGTAGCCCTACTATATACAGACGATAAGAGGGCTGAGAAAGTAATCAGAAAAACATCCCCATTTACAATTGTCACACACAACATAAAATAACTTGGGGTAAGCTAACCAATAACTTTGAAGAAAGAAATTGATGAAGACACCAGGAAATGGAGAGATCTCCCATGCTCTTGGATAGGAAGAGTCAATTTGGTAAAAATGGCAATCATGCCAAAAGCAATCTACAGAATCAGTTCAATCCCCATTAAAATCCCAACACAATTATTCACAGATCTTGAAAGAACAATTCTCAACTTTATATGGAAAAACAAAAAAATCCAGGATAGGCAAGACAACCCTGCTCAACAAAGCAACATCTGGAGGCATCACTATTCCTGACTTCAAGCTTTATTATAGAGCTATAGTCCTGAAAATAGCTTGGTATTGGCAAAAAAATAGACAGGTAGACTAATGGAATTGAATTGACCGCTCTGAGATTAATCCACAAACCTATGAACAGCTGATTTTCAGCAAAAGAGCTAAAATTATACAAAGGAAAACAGATAGCATCTTCAACAAATGGTGCTGGCACAACTGGATATTGGCATGTAGAAGACTGCAGATAGATCCATGTCTATCGCCATGCACAAAACTTAAGTCCAAATGGATCAAAGACCTCAACATAAATACAGCTTCACTGAAACTCTTAGAAGAGAAAGTGGGTGGTACCCTTTGAACGAATTGGTACAGGAGACAGCTTCCTGAACATAACACCGCTAGCACAGACAGTGAGATCAGCAATTAATAAATGGGACATCCTGAAACTGAGAAGCTTCTGTAAGGCAAAGGACACAGTCAGCAAGACAAAAAGGCACCCCACATATTGGGAAAAGATATTCACTAAACCCACATCTGACAGAGGGCTGATCTGCAAAATTTTCAAGAACTCAAGAAGCTACTCTCCAAAACACCAAAGGACCCAATTAAAAAGTGGGGGACTGAAATAAATAGAGAATTCTCAATAGAGGAGTTAAAAATGACTGAGAGACACTTAAGAAAGTGTTTAACATCCTTAGGCATTAGGGAAATGCAAATCAAATCAACCCTGAGACATCATCTTACTCCTGTCAGAATGGCTAAAATCAAAATCACCAATGACAGCTTATGCTGGAGAAAAAGGGGGAATATTCCTCCATTTCTGGTGGGAGAGCAAACTTGTACAGCCACTTTGGAAATCAGTATGGATATTCCTCAGGAAAACTGCAATCAGTCTACGACAAGACCTAGCATTTCCACTAAGGCATATACCCAAAAGATGCTCATTCATACAACAAGGATGTCTGTTCCACTATGTTCATAACAGCATTATTTGTAATAGCTAGATCCTGGAAGCAACCTAGATGCCCCACAACTGAAGAGTGGATAGAGGAAATGTGGTACATTTACACAATGGAGTACTATTCAGTGGAAAAAAAGCAATGAAATCTTAAAATTTGCAGACAAATGGATACCACTAGAAGAAACCATTCCAGGTAAGACAACCCAGTCACAAAAAGGCAAACATGGTATGTACTCACTCATATGAATTTTAGACATGGATTAGGGGAGTGTCAGCCTACAATCCTAGGGCCAGTGATTCTGGGAAACAGGAAGGTTCCCAAGAGATATGGATTATACCCCAGAGAAGTGGAATGAGGTAAGGTCTCCTGAGCAGATTGGGAACATGGGGAAGGGGAGAGGGAACCAAGAAAAAGAGAGGGGGATAAGAGGAGGAGAGAAGAAGACATGGGGGATCAGGAAGGTTGAGTAGGGCTAAGAATAGAGGAGAACAGGATGAGAGATGCCATAATAGTTGGAGTCATTATAGGTTTTAGGAGAGAGCTGGCACTATTGAGATTCCCAGTGATCTACAAGGATAACACCAACTGGAAAACCAAGCAATAGTAGAGAGACTACATTCATAGCCCCTGCATAATGATAAGGTTGATGACTACCTTATATGCCATCCTAGAACCTTCATCCAGTGACTGATGGAAGCAGAGACAGATACTCATAGCTAAACACAGAACTGACCCCATGTAACCCAGTGACAGAGATGGACGAGTGATGAGCAAATGGGTCAAGCCTGTGATGGTGAAACCCACAAAGACAGCTGACTGGACAAGGGGGAGCTCTTGAACCCCAGACTGATGGCTGAGAGGCCAACTGGGGACTGATTCAGACTCCATGAATGTAGTGCCAATGAGGAGGCCTCAGAAATCTCTGGGGCCTTGGGTAGTAGATTAGTGTTCACCATGGCATACAAATGACCTTTGGGAGACCATTCCAGATGGAGGGATGCTCTCTCAGCCTGGACACATGGGGATGGGCCTAGGTCCTTCCCTGGATGAAATGACAGAGTCTGGAGACCCCGCCAAGGAGGGCCTCACCCTCCCTGGGGAATGATGTGGTGATTGGGCTGGAGGTGGGGGGAGGAGGGAAATGGGAGTAGGGGTAGGAGAGGAAGCTGGGATTGATATGTGAAGCATGCATGTTTCTAATTTAAATAAAACATATTTTTCAAAAAGTCATTAGACAAATTTATAACTCAGATAATACGACAGTCACTTCACTGGCACTTATTCTGTTGCCTACTTCCAATTGGAGCTAAAACTAATTTACATGAATTTATGAACTTAATGCTATATAAGCACTGACTTTTCTATTTCTCTATTGGTGAACTTTTCTTCTGTTTATTCATAGTTGTTATAATGGTGTGAATGTTGCACAGTTTTAAAGGCTTTAATTCTCAGGACACACTTTTGGTTCACATCAAAACTGAGAGTCTAGCACATACTCTTTGACACCACATATTATCAAGGTATATTTAATGAAGTTGCATCAACATATTACATTATTCTTATCCAAATCTTATAGGTAAGATAAAGGGTTCACTCTCAATGATTTATACTGTGTAGGTGTGAACTATTGTATAATAAACATCAATCATAAGAGTACCATGCAGGATATTTTCACAGACATAAATTTGTTCCGTACCTTTTCCTCTCCATGTCCTTACCCCCTGATGACCACTGAACCTTATTTTTTTCTCTTCCAGAGAATTTATTTTTCTCTTCCAGAGAATTATATAGTTATACCTGCATCCTATTTAGCTTTTTGATACTTGCGATATGAATTTAAGATTCTTCCACATGTTTACATGGCTTGCTAGGTAGCTTTTTGTTGCTGATTTAAAAAATATTGTTTCAATGTGCTACAGTTTATTTAAACATTCACCTACTTAATGATATATTAGTTTCTGTGAAGTTTTAGCCATTGTTTATGTTCCTGATATAACAATCCATATTTAGCTGGGCGGTGGTGGCACATGCCTTTAATCCCAGCACTCGGGAGGCAGAGGCAGGTGGATCTCTGTGAGTTCGAGGCCAGGCTGGACCGACAGCCTCCAAAACAATCAGAGAAACCCTGTCTCGTAAAACAAAACAAAACAAAAAAACCAAACAATCCATATTTAGATATTTTTATGAACATAAATATTTCCAAATATTTTAGGGTTGCAGTTTTAACAAGTTCTGTAGTAGGTAAAATAAGCCAAAACAAACCGAATATGAAAGTAATTTAACATAAGAATCATGTTTTAACATCTTTCAATATTAAAATGAAAATGCCAACATTCAATCTGGACATCTATCTTGGTATAGTTTCTTTTATAATCTGAGTTTAGGATAAAATAAGTTGCAAAAAATTATATATAGATTTTTTAGTATCTCTCATTTTAAGTTCACTTTATATCTGTTTATCCTTCTAATGCAATTTTATGGTGACTATTTTCTTTAATTGTGAGAATTAGAATAAATTGACACTTATTTTTCTACCATTTATTAACTTTTGTTGTTTTGGCACAGTACCTCATCTAGCTGAAATTGATCTAACACTCTCTCTGTAGCTGAACATGGCCTTGAACTGGTGATCTTCATTCACATTCTTACCTCTCAAATGCTGAGATCGCAGGCATGTATTACTACACTTGGATTAAATTATAGAATTCTTTTATTCTTTGTTAAAATGCTAATTAATTACATGCATGAATAAATTTTAATATAAAATAACACAATTATATAAAAGAATGTTCTATTTTGAACAATAGGTATGGAAAGATAAAAATACTATGAGATCAAATGCTCATTTCGTTTTTCTCTAGTTCACCATAAGCATATATGAAAGATGGTTCCCTTTTTCTTTACCACTATAATTGAAGAAAATATCATCCATGTATGTGGCATTTTATAGCATTAGTTTCTACTCATGGTGAAAAGGATTAATCAGGAGTAGTAATTTAAGAATTACCTTTTATAAAATTTATGGGGATAAATATCTCCAGCTGAAAGTTTATACACAAAGGCAAAATTTCAGGACTCCTCACAAATGTAGTTCCTTATAAACTTGACAAATATAAAAATGAATTAGGTAAGAAGGGAGACAGAGAGTAAGTCTTTTTGGACAATAATACTAACACATTTTCTAAGAACTAGGCCCCGGGGATCGTAATCAACTAGCTTGAGTCACACACAATGGAAAGGTATTTCTGACTGGCACTTTTTTTTTGCTGTAAGGCATGACATCAAATTGAGATAGAAGAGCTAAAAATAGGCTATAGAGACAAGTATCCAGGTTAACCTTTCTCCCCATGGAGGAACCTCCTTCTCTCTAGTTTTGATGGATAGTCCTGTAGCTCCTTCTCAGTATTCAGCATGATGAAGAAAATCTTGCTTTATAGTACATGTGTGCTATTCACACAGACAGCATTTAAATATGCTTGCTTATTGGGGTCTGAGTCTAGACAAATAAAAATAATATGGTTCCTGACCTCAGAATTTATTTATAACATGGGGGTGAAAATAGGAAAGACTTATTTTCTGCCTGGTCACAGCAGGGCCAAAAATGTAAAAAAAAATGGTTAAAATATGGAAGAAGTATTTAACTGAGCATACCAGTTGATACATTTCTAGACGGCAACATTAAACTAAGAAAAGTAGGGAGATTGCCACTGGGAGAATGCCAGGAGCAGAAAATTTACATGTATTCACATGGGTGCAGTGCTGCAAATAGGGTCAAATGGCACAAACACTTCAAAAATCTTGGCATGCACAGGCAGATGGCAGGAGTCCATGAGCTGGATGGGTGAAATGGACTGAACAGGCACTGTTTAGAAATGGTGCTATAGAAGATGGGACGAACAACAGCAGTCTTGGTTACTTACTCATGGAGACCACAGTCATACTACATAACACTTAATACAGACATTGTCAGTAGATACTAAGACAGGATTAGCAGCCATTGTGCTGCTGTCTATGATTAAGGACAAGCCTCACCTTATTTATTTGTCCAATGGGGTTATTAAAAATATTTGACTCGCTGAATTTTTATGGACATAACTTGATGTAATATTTGGAAATGCTTCAGATCTTATAATTTAAAAATAACATTCATTAAATAGCCCCTCAACTGAATAGTGAATAGAGAAAATGTGGTGCACTTACACAATGGAGTACTACATAGCAGGAAAAAAACAATTGAACCTTGAAATTTGCAGGCAAATGGATAGCACTAGAAGAAAGGATCCTGAGTAAGGTAACCCATTCACAAAAAGACAAACATGGTATGTACTCTCTCATATATGGATTTTAGACATGGATCAGGGGAGTACCAGCCTACAATCCCACTGCCAAAGAGTCTGGGAAACAGGGAGGACCCTAAGAGAGATATGCATGGTACCCAGAGAAGGGGAAATGGGACAGGATCTCCTGAACATATTGGCAGCCTTGGGGGAGAGAAGAGGGAGCTTGGCAAAAGAGAAGAGGAGAAGAGTAGGGGAGAGAAGGACATGGGGGAGGGCAGGAAGTTTGAGTTGGGGGAAGAACAGAGGAGTACAGCATGAGAGATACCATAATAGAGGGATTCATTATAGGTTTGAGGAGTGATCTGGCACTAGTGTGATTTCCAGAGATCTACAAGGATGACACCAACTGGCAAACTAAGCAATAGTGGAGAGGCTACCTTAAAAGCCTTTCCCCAGTAATGAGATTGAGGACTACCTTATATGACATCCTAGAGCCTTCATCCAGTGGCTGATGGAAGCAGAAGCAGACACCCACAGCTAAACAGTGAACTGAACTCCTGGAACCCAGTTGCAGAGAGGGAGGAGTGATGATCAAAGGGTTCAAGTCCAGGCTGGTGAAACCCACTGAAACAAATGACCTGAACAAGGGAGAGCTCATGGACTCCAGACTGATGGCTTAGAGGCCAGCGTGGGACTTATCCATATCCCCTAAATTTGGTTGTAGGTGAGGAGGCCTTGGCAATCTTTGGGGCCTTGGTTAATAGATCAGTACTTATTCCTGGCATACTAATGGACTTTGGGAGCCCATTTCACATGGATGTATGCTCTCTTATATTGGACACATGAGGGAGGGCCTAGGCCCTGTCCTGGATGAAATGACAGACTCTGGACATCTCTCATGGAGGGTCTCACCCTCCCTGGGGAGCGAAGTGGGAATTGGGTGGAAGGCTGGAAAGGTTGGAGGGGATGGGGGAGGAGGGGAGGGAGAGGGAGATGGGATTGATATGTGAAACAAGCTTGTTTCTAAATTAAATTTAAAAAATCTAAAAATGAGAAAGAAAAATAGAGCTCAAATAAATGACAATATTAACAAGGTAAAAAATATAGATATCCAAAGGTGTAAATGAGCAAAGAGAGTCAAAATAATGAGTGCTGAATCATGATACATGCCAAAATTGAGAGATGAGGACAGAACACACTATTTTTACAACTCTAGATGTGTTTAGACATCGGAAAACCTTTGTTCATTGAACCTAAATTTTTGTTGAAACAGAATTTACTATTTCTCATGCAAAGAATTTCATTTCTATTGTCTGGCCTTTGTCTTTGCATCTACATGAGAGATTTACCAAAGTCAGAGGTTACATGTTTCCTTTATATCTGTTTACAATTTTTGAAAGAAAATATTGAAAAGAAAAGCATTTGATATTTCACTGTTATGTAGTCTTCAGAAACAGACCATGATGAGAAGTCTCATTTGAAAGTACTTGTGATACAGAGACACTGGATGTATTGCTACAAGGTTAGCCAGGACTAGACCAAATCTTGTAAAGTTTAAAAATCAGTTTATTTGAAGGATTCCTCCCCCAATGTTGTTTATAAAATCATGTTTACCATATTTGCAGCAATTTCTAAAATCTAATTTCAACCTCAACATAAATCCAGATTTTATTTAGCACAGAACAACGTCTATATATTATGCTATAAGAAAATATTTTGATAGTTATGGTTAGTTCATGTCTCTGATATATAATTGTCCACAATTAAAAGTTGCTGTCATTTATTGTGAATGACCTATAGTCTACAAGCTACTTAGCACATGCAATTACACCATTATATTTGGAAGTCCCTCTCTTGAAAAGGTTAAAATTTAAACACAGCAGTGCAATGGTGGTGCATTCATTTAATCCTAGTACTCAGGATGCAGAGGTACTTATATCTCTGTGAGTTTGAGGATGGCCTGGTATATCAAATGAATTCCAGGATAGCCAGGGTTACAAAGAGTAACCCTATCTTGGAAACAAACAAACAAACAAACAAGCAAACCAACCAATCAACCGACCAAACAAACAAACAAACAAACAAGAAAACGTTAAAAACACAGGAGTCCTCTACCCTGTCTTTCTATTTATCCTTCATTCCCTGATGCCTCTCTGCCAAATCTTCACATTTTCAAATAAATACAATGTTCCACCGTCATAAATATGTAAATAGGTAAGTATATTTAGAAATATTGAGATATAAAATAAATAGTTCACATGTTTAATTAAGTATTTAACTTAAACAATTAGTTTATATACAATGAAACAGATGTAAATGAAAATCAGGAGTCAAATTCTAATGTAACAAGAAGAAGCAAGTTATTGTTTTGAAAATACTTCCTTCCAGTTGTTCCTTAAAGTGGAAAAGAAAAACATTCCTTTTTTGCAAAGCAAAAATCAATGACCTGAACTCCTGGAATCCAGTTGTAGAGAGGGAGGAGTGATGAGCAAAGGGGTCAAGACCTGGCTGGAGAAACCCACAGAAACAGCTGACCTGAACAAGCAGGAGCTCATGGACCCCTGACTGAGAGCTGGGAAACCAGAACTAAATATTAAATGCGAGTCAACATTTATGTGCTTTCTAAAAATCCAAGGAGGAAATTCTACCCTTTTTAACATCTCATTATATCCTTTCTATAAATGGTGAGCATACTTGCAGAAATCCATTGCAATTTTTTCATTCAATTCTATTCTGTTCCTTAGAACTGAAGAAGTGTTCATAATATGCTAATCTGGAGAAATTTTAGTATTTTGTTAAATGCTACAAGATGATTACATGTAACTTAGTCTCACAGCAGGGATATCTTTTCAGTGTATTACTGGTGAGGAGGATGTCAGCCAACACAGACCAGTATTAGCTTAAAAGACAGATATTGTTGATATAAATAAACACATGGGAGTTTGTAGTGTGTAAACATTTTATAGACAAAAAGAGAAATCTAATGGCATTCATTTGGCCTTTGCAAACGATACATTTGGGGTATATTTCATTTCATAAAAGAGAACTGAATCCAAACATTGTTCATATGGGAACACTAAAACTTTAACAGTACATAATAGAGCAAAGCCTTACTTTTTAATATTTATATGTTCTTTTAGGGAAATTGTTCTGCTTCCTGCAGATGATTAATATTACCTGCTGCATTTGCATAATTCATGGCTCTAAATAATTAACAGGATTAAAATTATTTTCATAATTCTTTATCAATTGAAGTTAATAACTTTGATCTTCTGTAATGTGGTATGTTATTGAATCAAGATATGTACATCAAAACAATAGCTCTATTTAAGATTAGCAATGCACATTACATATCTAATTCTGGTTATGTGTTCCAGTCAATTGTAACAAACTGAGCATATGGTTTAAATACTTAATATTCCATGAGAAGAATAATGGCATTCTAAAATTGGGAAATCTCCCTGTTTTGAATCAGATACATAACTACACACTGAGATAGATAATACACAGTTACGTATTTCTTAATAGATATATATGCAAATGAAAATTTGCAGAGATGAGGAACAGAAAAGATGACAGATAGAAAACAGAATGTATGTGAAGAAATAATACACAAGGTGTAAAAGTTTGCATAGTACTGTGGAATATTCATTGGAATTTCCAGTCACTTCATGCTTTACTTAATGAATGCTGTAGTACTTTTAATGTAATTGGGTACCCATAATATCATAGAGAGTGCCACTATTAGGAGGTGTAGCTTTGTTGGAGTGGGTATGGATTTGTTGGAAGAAGTGTTTCACTGTGGGGATGTGCTTTGAGGTTCCCTTTGCTCAGTATACTGCCCAGTATCTCATTTTTTTCCTGTTGTCGGCAAGATATATGCCTCTCAGCTACTGTGTGCCACCATTTTTCCCACTATGAAGATAATGGACTGAATCTCTCGAAACTGTAAGTGGGCACCCCAAGTTAATGTTTTTTTAAACATAGATTCTATCTGGCTTTTCTGCACTAAACAAGCTACTACTTCATCATAAGGGTACAACTCTTGGGTCAGGAAAAAGTTAGATGCAACCACAATAATTGCCCATTTTGCCATCATACATGTGTTGGAGTATGTTGTGTGGGAAGCACATAGGTTTCTATTTCTTTCGTACAATCAACATAGTGTACCTGCTTGTGGTGAATTGCATACTCCACCTGAACTAGCACTTGTCTAAGTTGCTGTGGACATGATGTCTCTCTCTTAACAGCAATAGAAACTCTAAGACAGAAGTTGCTATCAGGAATGGGGTGTAGGGCTTATGGGTACATGTGATAGGAAAGCAGTGGTGGAATACTTTAAGCACAGTTTAGCGGGCCATACTAGGAACATGGAAGACAGTGGTGCTGAATGTGATTTGATGAACTGTGGGGATCAAGAGGTTTCAGAGGAGAAGAATGTTAGTATGTGACCTAGAGACTGGTCTCCTGATATTTTGGTGAAGAATATGGCTCTTTTATGTCCCTGTCTGAAGAGTGCCTGAGACTACAGCGAAGAATTTTGGATTAATTCCATTGGCAGAGAGAATCACAAAACAGCCTAGTGTAGACTGTGCTGTGTGATAATTCATGGTAACTCTGAGGAAGATTTATAATGAAAAGGAGCAAGCTAAGCAGGGTAAAATCAGAAAATGTAAATTTTTGAGAGGAAAAAATAGTGCCAGGAAGCTGAATGGAGCTAAATTCTGTGTGCGAGGAGATAAATGGACCATGAAATGAAATAAAGCGAGTAGTGACTTCAGGGAAAGATCCCACCCAGCTAAATTTCCAAGTTGTGAAAAGGAACTAAAGAAGAGATTAGAGTCGAGTGTGCTGGTGTACACCATTAATCCCATCACTTGGAAGGCAGGGGCCTGACTGATTCCTGAGTTTGAGGACATCCTGGTATAGAGAGATCCATTGCCAGGACAGTCAAGCTTAGGCAGGCAAGGAAAGACACAAATCTAGCAAAGATTTCATTGAGTGAGGGGGCATGTTTCAGTTCTAGCAAGCAGCAGAAGTTGGCAGCTTCAGCTATATGGTTCTGGGTATAGAGTTAATGATAGAATGAGTTATGTAATAAAGCTGCTGAGGTGTGTGTAGTCAGGAACCTAGTAGAGAGGCCACTGTGTGAAGCTGTGAGTTTGAAGCCTGAATTACCTTGGAGAAGCCACGATATTAGAGATGAATGGATTTGTGGAGTAACTGTCAAGGAAAGTTGATAACAGGGAGTGGAACCGGCCCAAGAGAAGGGAGTGTTTTGCAGTCAGCAAATTGTAAGTAGTGGAGATGTGAGAACATTTTGACATCAGACATGCACATGCAGTTTGGTGTTTGCCCAGTTGGTTTTCAGCCTTGCTTTGATCCAGTATTTCCTCACTATTCTCCCTTCCCTACATTTTAGAATGGTAATATAAATCCTGTGCCATTATGTTTTGGAAGTATGTGATTTGTTTTTAATTTTGATTTTACAGGAGATTACAGTTAGGAGATTGCATGAATCTTAGAAGAGACTTTGAATTTTGGACTTTAAAACATTGTTGAGACTGTGATAGACTATGGGACTTTTGAAGTTAAATTAAATGCAATTTTCATTATGATATTATTACAAGTTTATGGGGGCCAGGGAGTGGAATGTGGTAGTTTGAATGTAATTAGCCCCCATAACCTTATTGCCAATGGCACTATTAGGAAGTATATATGGCTTTGTTGGAGTGGGTATGACCTTGTTGGAGGAAGTGTGTCATTGGTGAGCTTTGAGGTTTCTTATGCTCAGGATACTTCCCCGTATCTCAAATGACTTCCTGTCGCCTGAAAGATATAGGACTCTCAGCTACTTCTCCAGCATCATGTCTGCCTGCTTTCCACCATGATCACCACCAAGATGATAATGGACTGAACCTCTGAAACTGTAAGTTAGCCAACCAAATTAAATGTTTTCCTTTAAAAGAGTTGCCATGATCATGGTGTCTCTTCACAGCAATAGAAACCCTAACTAAAACAAAAACTTTTAATGACTATCTATCTATCTATCTATCTATCTATCTATCTATCTATCTATCTATCTATCTAATTTCTACATTGCTATAGTAAAATGCAAGTAACAGCCTGATATAAAATGCCTTTATGCAGGCAAAATGGTTCAGCAGTTAATGACAATTGAAATATAAGGCTGGTAGCATGAATTTAATCCCCCAAACTGACATAAAGATGGTAGGAAGAATTGACTCCACAAAGTTGTCTTTTATTCTCCACATATGTGCCATAGCACATAAGCTGCCACAAAGACATATTATACACAGTTCACACACACAACCAATTAAATCTCCTTATACCCGTTAGTTTACTTTAATTAACAATGAAGTATGAAAAATTTTAGGATGCTTTATTTTCCTCATTAATTAATTATAAAGGCCCATTATTTGTGACAACTCAAAATCAAAATACAATTTAATTGAGAAGAGAATGTAATGAAAATTATATCTATATCATATTTTTAGAGAAATTAGGCTCAAATGAGAAATACATGACATAAAAAAGTCATGAAGAAAACTTCCATATGTCTCCAGGATTTGTTCGCCATCCAAAAAGGTTGTTCTATAAAAAATATCCTGGGTTTTGCCTTTTAAACAATAATAGTAAGATAATTTCAATAGAAAAATCAATTTTGCCAATGCACATTGTAGTAAAAATTCATGATGCCTCTTGTAGCTGTTAATTGATTTACAGTATTTTTGAAGTGACTTTGTAAGTTCAAATTCTTAATTGCTAATTATAATTGACTAAATATTTTATATCAGTGAATTAAAATAATAAATGTAACCTGCTACAATCAACATAGATAGGCAGATTATAGGTAATCTCAATCAATTTGATTCTTTATGAAGAACTCCTGTCTAGAAATTGGCAACATTATTATATTCTGAAAGAACATACTAGGTGTACAATAGCATTGAAACAGTGGTTAAAATTTTCCTTGTTCCAAGGAAAGTTTATTTCTTAAAATTTGGGTTATAATGCATAGAACAGTATGAAAATTATTCATTTTATTTAATCAATCTCCTGAGTTTTTGTAGGAGATATAATTAAGTCAGAAATTAATCATAGAAAATTATCTTAAGTGTACTCCATTTCTAAAAATAAGGGTTGTTCTTTTATTTTCTGTCTCTTAATTTGCAAGATCCATAAAGACTAATAGAAATTAAAATTTGTAAGTGTACATTTAGGATTTTAATTTAATTGACATTTTAACTCAAAAACTCAAGGTAGCCTAAGACCAACACAAAATGATTATCATTGAAATATTAACAATAATTCAATTCTATCTAGCATTCAGGTGAAAAGATAAAGGCAAGGAAGATATGTAATATTGCTTCAAACAGTAGAAAAATAATACAAAATTTCAAACAAGTAAGTGATGGAGTATTTCATAACATCATGAAGTTTGAAGTCAAATGGATGGAACAAGAAAAAACTCATCCAGCGTGAGGTAACCCAGACTCAGAAGGACAAACATGCTATGTAATCACTTGAGTGGACATTAACTGTAAAGGATAACTATGCTATGATACACAGACCCAGAGAAAGTAAGTAATAAGGAAGGCTCAAGGCACAAGAGTGGGCACATGAATCCCCCAGAGATGGAAAATGGTATAGATATAAAGGGTGGACTGGGAGTAGATGGGGGTGGGAACAGAAGGGATCAGGTGGGGAAGGAGAGAGGAAGAAAGAAAATACTGCAGAGACAATTGGAATTGGGCAGCATTTCAGGAGTAAGGCAGAAACCTATTGTGATGGGATCTTCCAGGAATCTATGAGAGTGACCCTCACTAAGGCTCATAACAATGAGAGATATGGAGCCTGAGCTGGCCATCTCCTGTGACCATCAGACTTCCAATAGAAGGGTTCAGACTTCAACCCAGACACAAAACTTTTCATTTGCAATTTGTCCTGCCTACAAGATGTGCTGGGGTAAATGTGGAGCTGAAATTTATGAGTGTGGTCAACCAATGAGTGGTCCAGCCTGACATCCAGCCACAAAACAAAGTCCACCTCTGACAATGACTAGAGGACCAGGACCCAAAGGCTAGATAGACCACATACATAGAACAGAACCAAACAGGACTGCCAAAAGTTTCACAAAAGTTAATGAAATTATTTTCTAATTCCTAATGTTTCTGCTATAATCATAGATCTGTTCCTAGTCCAATTGTCACCAGAGAGCCTTCATCCTGCAACTGATGGAAACATGCAGAGACTCACAGCCAAACATTAGGCAGAGCTTTGGAAATCCTGGGAAAGAGAGGGAAGAAGGATTGTAGGAGATGGAAGTTGCAAAGACATGGCATGAAATTCCATAGAACCAACTAATCTGGGCTCACTAGGACTCACAGAGACTGAACTGACAACCACAGAGCCTGAATGGGACTGACCTAGGTCCTCTGCATGTGTGCTACAATTGTGTAATTTGGTCCTCTTCTAGGATTCCTAACCATGCTAGCAGGGGCTGTCTCTGCCTCTTTACCAGCTTTTGGGACCCTACTCCTCATACTGAGTTGCGTCCTTCCGTCTTAATATGAGGGGAGGTGATTAGTCATACTGCAATTTTATATGCCGTGTTTTGTTGATATTCATCATAGCTCTGCCATCTTCTGGAGAGATGTAGAGAAGGAATTGATGGTAGGGAGCAGAAGGAGGACTGGGAAGAAAGGAAGGAGGGGAAACTTTGGTCAAGATGCAAAAATTAATAATAGAAATATTAAGAAGTTTCTAAAGAGATCAGGCAGACTAATAAAAAGAATTTTGTTCATTTTTATCACAAGAACTTTATTTTCCACATTAATATAACACTATATAATTTTATAAATGTATACATTCTTTATATGTACACATAATCATATATCTGCAATATATGCCTATACACATTACTTGTGAACATTACACACTTATACATACTTAAATTTGCCTCACATACAAATACCTCCATATAGTTATATGTACATACATTAGCACAGACACATATGTACCTTCCTTTTCCATTAAAAATTCAGATAATTTTGGCATAGTTGGAGTCATTCTTTTTTCTCACTTTGTTCTCAATTTCATTTTACAGTATGGATTAAATTTTATGGGTCATTCTTAGATTAGAGGGAAAAGGTTTCACAGTACATAAGGACCATTAGGTTCTAGCCCCCAACCAGGCACAGTTGAGATATAGATATAGAAAACAAGGAGATAGATGTAGAAAAATTGGGACGCATCAAATGATGAACTTTAGAGGTGAGAAGATTTTATTATCAGTACCTTTGGGAAGAAAAGCAAAAGAAAAGAATTAAAACTAGATGACCAAGAAAAAGAATTCACAGGGAAACCAAGGAAAGCAGAAAGACAAAAGACCAGACAAGTTGGAAATGAGATGAGAAAATGAGAGATGATGAGAAAGTAGAGGTATTCTTCAGCAAATTGACTTAATGAGCATAGAGACCTGTTTGATATCCATTGAAGAAACACAAAACCATATTTATTTAACTTCATAACATTCCTGGGACTGGTGGTACAGTTTTTAAACTTTACAATGAAAAGTAAAAGATTAAATAATAAGTCATTGGTAGCTTTGCTAATGTATAACTTCATTTATTTCCTACAAGCCCAAATATAGCTACATAATGAATTTGAAGAAATTATAATTAGTTTTCAGTTCATTTCGAAAATATAAACTGTAGTTGCACAGCCACTAGTAGTATAACTCATGCTTGAAAGATCTCTTATCTAGCACAGTTTTCCCCTGGCCCCTCACAGCATATTGTAGGCTTTTCAGCTTAGAAACCATGCATAAAAGTTCACCACCATGCTTGAAGGCAACTTTTCACAATATTACCAACAGAAGGCATAGAACCATAAGGAGCATTAGACTGAAAATCTATTATTTTACTCTGTGATTCCTGAAAGAAGAACCCAGCATATCATTATGTTTGCTGTTTGTTGGAATGAGATGGTCAAGACATGCTATTCAAAATTTTTCATTATAAAGATATATTTTATCATATTATGGTGTGTATGAGCACGTGCCATGAGCCTATGAAAGTCAGAGGCACAAAATCCCCTTGCACTGGACTTTCAAGCATTTGTACACTGCCAGATAGGAGTACAGGGAACTTGACTAGGGTCCACTTCAGGAACAGCAGGTGCTCTTAATTACTACCTGAAGAAGTATATTACTAATTCACTCCCATGCAGTGCTACTTAAAACATCACTGTCTTCTTCTCATGCAATGAGTATGTAAGAAAAGTTCAAAAGAATGCAATAAATGCAGCAAATATAAAGCTGCATTTCTGTACAGCAGAGCTTGCAAATGGACTGTAGGTGCATTTTACATTTGAATAGGTATGAAATACAAATTTTAATAACAACTGTCAGTTTGTATACTAAAATGTGTTCATCAGTGAAATGAAACAATTAGATATATGTCTGTCTTGATGAAATTTACTATGAATTTCATCATCCCAAGATAACCAAATGTATTCTGTTACAGCATTTGTGCTCTGCCACAGAAGAAAGATAGAACTGAATGCAGGGTGCTTTTGCATATTTGAGTATGTGCCTTTGCATCTGTCTGTGTTTGGATCTTAAGCTTAAGGTGTGAAAACAATAAGATGAATTGTTAAAATGGATGTTTATATATAACTCAAAAATATGCACATTTGCACACATACACAAATACACATCTCCTATGATTTACATGTAATATGTTCTAACACTTCTAGTGAAACAGTGGATTTTTCTGAACCATATTGAGCTATTTTTTGCTACATACACATCTACCATAAAATGCATTTTACAAATTAGACATTTCATTAGAAAAATAATAAGATGTAGAATATTGTAACAATATACTGTAACAAAAGTTACATGAAGGTGGTCTCCCTTGTACTTCCTCAAAATATTTAGATATTGCCTTACTTGTGGTGATTTGAAATAATGAAATATTTCTGTGATGATACACAGTGAAGGTTGGACCTGAACTCACAGAGGTCCTCCTGCCTTTGCCTCTTGAAGACTGGGCTTAATGGCATGAGCCACCACTGCCTGACTGATTTTCTATCTCTTTGCAATTATGCAGATTTAATAAAATTTGCATTTCAGGTTTTGAGACATGGACAAGGCCTTGTTTTCAATTCTTAGCACAGAAAAATAAATTAATAAAGTTAACATAATTTGAATTCTGTCCCTCCCCTGCCAGGCTAGAAATATGCAATAGCAACTATACCTTGTAATTTCAAAGAGTAGCAGCAAGTCATGATTCCAGTCAACCACACGATCACAACAATGCTTCAATATTGAGTAGCCCTTTGGTACTTTGTATCACTCTGGAACATGGGCATGGCTGGAGTAACTGGGTCACTTTCAGTCATATGATTTTTAAGGCTAAATCTTGGTCCTATCCCATTCCTGTTACTGTCTTCCTTGCTTCTTGGTTGCCATGCAGTGAGCATCTCTGCTTCACCCATTCTCTCCCAGGGTGCTTTGCCTCACTGAGGACCCAGAAGCTAGAGATCCAGTTAACCACGGACTAAAAACGCTGAAGCCACATATCCAAATGAATCATCTCATTTTTAAAAATATTTCTCTTATCTTGTATTGGTAAAAAAGCAATCAGAACAAGTGTAAGTCATTTTCTGAAGGTGAGTGAAGTAGCCATGGTGAATCATGGCCTGTTACTCTTCTGAGATATTTGTATATTCCAGTATACTGCATAGAAAGACCAGGTCATTGTTTTTTTCAGAACTCGTCCCATTAACAAGAGGGTTTTTGTTTGAAGACTGATCCTTGTCTGTAAACTTTTTTCCTTCCTTCTTCAAATAATCTGATATTCTTTTTAAAATCTTCTTTGACTCCCTGATTAACAGAAATACCTATAATTTTTTTCTACAGCTTATGGTTTTTTAGTTATTGTGTAGAAGTATGTATCCCCACACTCTCACCTACTACACCAACTATTTTGTGTACAGAGCAAAAGTTGAAAGTATACTTAGAATTTAAAGTCACAAATATTTTCCATGTTCTTTATGTAATAAATGATTATATATCAAGTACTGTAAATTAATGAACACTGAAACACATTCTCAGTTTTTACTTATCAGAGCAAGAGGCAATGAAGAAATGGGACAGTACAACTGAACAGAAATCATTTCTGTAAAGCAAACTTGCCCAACCTGATAGAAATAGCTTTAGAGAAATAAATACTTTTCATGGAAATACAACTTAAATTGAAAATCCACTGAACTACTCTCGAACTGTACTAAGTTTGATTGAAAAACAGAACATAACTGTACATGCATAAACATATAGGTTTTATTCTTTTATGTTTTACATTTATTACCATGATCTACTTTCAGTTAATATTTAAATAAAGTGTGGAGTTTATTTTAGTTTTCTGTATGGATATCTACTTACTCCATCAACACTATTTCTTAGAATCTGTGTTCTTAAAAAAGACTGTCTGTCTGCAGTGCTTGAATTAATTATTAAGAATATATTCCATATAGAATATGTTCATAATATAATACTACTTTATTTCTACTTTTATATTTATGGAAACAATATAATTTTAAGGCAACAGCTATCACGGACAATATTATCTTTGTCAAATGATACAGGGTAATCAAATAACTCTCTTAATTCAGATTCCCATGTAATTTAATGATTCATAAGACATTTACAATTTAATAAACTATGTGATGCCCAATTTTACTCAAAATGAATGATTATAGAAGAAATAGAGGAACAGAGGTTTTAATGCTCATTTGGAATATTGTACTTTCTATCAATTTTTTCCCATTAGATACTTAAAAAGGATACTAGATTTTGAGACTGAAACACTGCCTACTATACAAAGGGATGGAGGGTGAGAGTGCTCAGAGAGAAGGCTTGAAATGAGATACCATCTCACTCCTGTCAGAATGGCTAAAATCAAAAACACCAATGACAATTTATGCTGGAGAGGATGTGGTGAAAGGGGGACACTCCTCCATTGCTGGTGGGAGTGCCAACTGGTTCAGCCACTTTGGAAATCAGTATGGAGATTCCTCAGAAAAATGGAAATAAACCTACCACAAGACCCAGCAACTCCACTCTTAGGCATATATCCAAAAGACGCCCATTCATACAACAAAGATGTCTGTTCCACTATGTTCATAGCAGCTTTATTTGTAATAGCCAGAACTTGGAAGCAACCTAGATGTCCCTCACCCGAAGAGTGGATAGAGAAAATGTGGTACATCTACACAATGGAGTACTATTCAGCAGAAAAAAAATAATGGAATCATGAGATTTGCAGGCAAATGGATGACACTAGAAGAAACCATCCTGAGTGAGGTAACCCAGTCACAAAATGAGAAACATGGCATGTACTCTCTCATATATGGATTTTAGACATAGATCTGGGGAGTGCCAGCCTACAATCCTATGGCCAGAGAGTCTGGGAAACAGAAACTTCATTTAGTGGCTGATCGAAGAAGAGGCAGACTCCCTTGGTTAAGTACTGAGCTGAACTCAAGAAAGCCAGTAACAGAGAGGGAGGACTGATGATCAAAGGGATTAAGACTGGGCTGGTTTAACCCCCAGAAACAGCTGACCAGACAAAGGTTAACTCTTGAATCCCAGGCATCAGCCTGGGAATCCAGCATGGGACTGATCAAGAACCCCTGAATCTGGGTGTCAATGAGGAGGCCTAGGGAATCTATTGAGCCTTGGGCAGCAGATCAGTACCCATCCCAAGTATACACACAGACTTTGGACTCCCATAGAACAATGTGAGGTGCACTCTCACCCTGAACTCTTGGGGAAGGGTCTAGGCCCTGCCCTATATGAAATGACAGACTATGGACACCCCCATGGAGGGCTTCACCCTCCCTGGGGAAATGAGGGGATAACGGGGGGGTTGGGGGGAGGGCACGGGAAGAGGGGAGGGAATGGGAGAGGGACCTGGAACTGACTTGTGAAGCAACCTTGTTTCTTATCTAAATTTAAACTGGAAAATAAAAGAAAAAAAAAAGAAATGTGGGGACACTTCAAGAGCAGGTAGAAACCTAGTGTAATTAAAATTCCCAGGAATCTTCTATGAGAGTAGCTCTAGGGAAAACTCCTAGTAATGGGATATTCAGAGCCTGAAGTGACCATTTTGTGTAACTAGGCAAAGCTTCCAGTGGAGGGATTTGGGGCAACATCTTAATCACAAAACCTTTGACATACGATTTGTCCTGCCTGCAAGATGTACTGTGTAAAGGTGAGACAGAACTTATGACAGTGGCCAACCAATGATTAGTCCAACTTGAGACCCAGGCCACAAGAAGTTCATCCTTGACATTGTCTGCAGGCTCAGAAACCAGAGCATTGGTAGCCCAGAGACCTAGGATAAAACCAAACCAGTCCAGAATAAAAGAGATTATCAATGAAATGATTTGTAAGGATATTCTGCTTTAATTGTAGACCTGAGCCTAGCATAATCCCATTAGAGAGGCTTCGTCATACAACTGATGTGAGAAGATTCAGAGACCCATTGCCAAACATTAGGCATAGCTCAGAATCCTGCAGAAGAAGGGGGTGAGAGAAGATTGTAGGAGCTAGAGGGTTAGGAAAACACCACAATAAAATGACCCACAGAGTAAATAAGGAGGGCTTATAGGGACTGACAGAGACTAAACTAACAATCAGGAGGACTGTACGGGGGTAACCTAGGTGTTCTGAATAAATTTTATGGTTATGTGCCTGGGTGTTCTTGTGGGGCACCTAACAGTGGGAATAGGTGTGTCTCTGACTCCTTTTCCTTTTTGGGGAACATTTCATTCTACTGGGTTGCCTAACCTAATATGAGGGTTTGTGCCTAGCCTTATTTTAACTTGTTATGCAATGTTTAGTTGATATCCCTCGAAGGCCCACCCTTTTCTGAAGGAAAACAGAGGAGGTGTGGATGTGGGAGGAGAGGAGAGAGGAAACTGTGGTTGGTATGTAATACACGAGAGAAGAATACATTAAGAAAAGAAAAAAAAGAATATTAGATGACATTTGCCAAATTTAAAAACCTGTATGGATAGACAGTGCGTATACAGACAACTCTCTTATAGGAATAGAGTCTGTTTGGATATAGCCAAACACATTTTATTTAGAGAAAAGAAAAATGTATAGCCATTGTCAACTCCCCAGTTTTATTTTTCACCACAGTTCAATCCATTACTAAAAACATAAATGTCACATAATAGTGGTGGTTGTTATAGAAGGGAATATACATTTAAAAAATTCAGTGTAGGAAAATATAGATTTTGCAGAGTAAAATCATTATATTATTTTTCTAAAAATTTCTTTCTGTTACATATTTCTGGTTCTTATCTTGGCACCATATCACCCCACTAAATTTATATCCTACTTAGTGAAACTCTTCTAGGCATAAAACTTAGTAATGAGGAATTCAGCTGCTCTACATTGTTCAACACATACACCATAGAAGTACACATTATGATAATATTGAGTGATGAATGGATTTCAATATATACACATTCAAATTGTAAATATTTAAAAACTATATTTAAAAGCAGACACTTTCACATTTATATCACTCATTGTAATGATTACCTTTCTTTGTAAACTAAGCAATTGGTTTACAATCCATCCCCAAATCCAATGTTTCTCTATTTTACACACATGTAATCTATACAGTTTTCCTAATCCATTATACTGGTTTCATATGCAGTTTTGTTTTGCTCTAAATGCTTCTTGTTTTCTCAAATTCTTATTTCAAAACCGAATCCCCATTGTATTGGAGCAATCGTGTTAGGAAGGGGATTCTTTTGGACGTGATTTGGTCTTCACTAATGCAATTAGTACACATATAATAAAGGCCTACACAGAGCTCTTAGTCTTTCCCACAAGATGAGGACAGAGAGAAAAGATACCATTTATGGAGTAGGAAATGAGTCTCAACAGAACTGGGTTTGCCAGTGTTTTGATCATGAACTTCCCAATTACAAATCAGTGAGTCACAATTTCTGTCATTTATTAGCTGTCCAGTCTGTGGCATATTGTTTTAGAAATCCTAAATTATGACGACCAAGCTGCTATTCCTTTTTATTTTTAGTTTTCTTGATAGAGGATTTCTCTTTCTAGCCCTGTTGATCCTAGAACTCACTTTGTAGTCCAGGAAGGCCTGGAACTCAGAGATCCATCTGCCTTTGCCTCTTGAACGCTATTATTAAAGGAATGTGTTGCGACCACTACCTGGCTACAAGTTGCTATCCAATGGCAGTTATTTAAGAGTGAAAAAATTGAAAAGAAAATGCCAAATATCAGCCTACCTATAATAACAAAAAGACAGGATACTGATAATGATCAGACTATCATAAACATAATATACTAACAAATCTAGGACATAATTCTGCCTCTTGTCTTCTCTTAGGCCTTAAAAGGTATGTTTATGAAAAATGTTTAGAGAAAGAGGAAAACATTCAGTCATCCTCACGCTGCTCTGAATTCCTGTGTCTTTGAGATTTATTTTGCCTATGTATCACAGTTACGTACATGAGAGAACTTCAGCAACAGTGTTATTACATAGTCATCACCACCATTACATTTGTTATTATGGTCATTTAAGAGGTTGAGCTAATACAGACATCAATTACAATGAGAAAATAGGAATTGGTCTTAGATAAAGATAAAATGGGCACTTGTTTTTCCATTAAAATCTGACAAGGGTGTCTGGAGTGATGGCTCAGCGATTAAGAGCACTGTCTCCTCTTCCAGAGGATCTGGGTTTAATTCTCAGCACCTATGTGGCAGACCACAATCACCTGGAACTCAAGATACAGGGATTAAATTACCTCTTCTAATACCAAGCCTCTACAGATACCATGCATTATGTATATTGTGCATTGACGTACACACCAATACACATAACACAAAGTAAAATGTAAACAAAATTAGTTTACCTCAGTGTATAGGTCTGATTACAATGCTTTCCTTAATACTTTTAGTTTCTTTATTTTTTTACATTACTGTATTTCTATCAAGGTTAAGATATAACATTACTTAGATAGAGGTCCTCCATGAGCAAGAGTTTGTATCAAGAAAGGAGAAAATTGAATATTTATATGTTTTACCACAGGCAAGCATGACAAGTTATACTTTTAAATGTGTAGATGAGAGACAAGAATACTACTCATGTGCAATTCAAAGAAAATCCACTCATACACATGGCAGCATCAGGAATCCTATAGTGTCTGTTGTAATGTTATATAATAATGCAATAGCCAGTCAGGGCAGTAAAAGGAACCACGCATCTTGCTGATTCTACAATCTCAACTGTACTTTTTCTCTGAGCTAGGTTTGAACTAAGTGACCTGATTGTGATGGCATGATAGATACAGGTAATAATAATGTGATAAATCCTATGCCATTCCTGCAGTGCTCTGTGTTCTCTCTCACATGTGGTTTCTAGTCTATAGTATATTTTATTTTATTATCATGATAGGGGAAATGGCCACAGGAATAGGAGAAAGATCCCTGGAGGTTAAAGCTTTGGATGGTAATATAAAATAGTCCTCATATATTTTCTCTGGGCATGCCATTCCCTCTGCTAAGCACTGCCAGCTTCTTTAGAGTAGTTATTTCCAGTTAATCACACTTCACAGAATTTGCCTCCACATGGAATTTTCCCTACAAGAACTTACTAATGAATTATACTTAAATCGTATGAATGTAATGCAATATAATGAAACAAAACAATACGGATAAGGGATAATCATAGCTTAATATATAAATAGTTCTAATATAAATTAACACTATAGAGTTATAATAATATGTATTTCAATATAAATACAACAGATTAATTATGAGACATTTGTCAATGAAAGAAGATATTGTGGCTGTATCCAAGGTGATTCAGTTTTTATGATGATCTTAAATAGATTTTTCTCCTAAATTGTGGTCTTAGTTAAGATAATTAAGGTTTTCCTTGTCACACTGGTGCTTTACACATTTTCCAAATTTATCAACAATTGTTATGTTAAAGCCAGCAAAACAAAATACCATGTTTTCTTGTGATTACTCAGAAAAAGTCACTGAGACATGTATTAGATTGTAAATAATTTAAATGTCAGGTGATTTCAAAAATCATAGTAAAGAAATAGGTAAATAAAACAGTGAAGAAAATTAAGGCAGTAAAGAATTAGTTGATGATCAGGTTGTTGCTGTGAACAACTGAGGCTGAATATCATAAGTCATCTTTAGGACATCTATATTTATTCCCTGGGGGAGAGCAAGCAATATTGAGTACTGATTATTTCTTATTTGTAATGGTCTAAGAATAATTTCTGATGCAAATAATTAATTAACTCAACAGTGTTTTCTTGTGGACTGAATTTTGCTCGATATAGCATTTTGCATCCTTCAAGATAGGTCTCACTTTATATATTAAAAAGATTTTGTAAAATGAAATCACCTAAAATCTACTAAATTTATCTTCATACATAATATTTTTATTTTTATTACCTATTGATGGCAACTAACATTGACTGACACCATCATACTGACTTAAACAGCTCTGGAGATAATCCATGTGATAATGTAATCAGTTCTTTTATTTTTTTCCACATTCTTTGGAATATATTCATCATGTTTACCACAGTAGCTTACAAAGTCATTCCTTTAATTTATTGGACAGCATAGATGAACATCAATATCACATTAGTTTATATAGCATAATAGGGAAACACTTATAAATCAAATGGTTCTTTGATGTACAATTATAGGTTTTGAGTTTTTCCCCACAGCTGATTACTGTTTTATCCTAGACCATTCTTCCCATTTTTGCCATTATTATACCTAAGGCTAATATGCTCATTCATAAAATACATAAATAAAAAGTATTACCATGCTTAATGTTTTTTTAAATATAGTCAAGGTGCTTTAATTTTGAATAATAAATTGTATCATCTGTTTTATCTAATATAATATGACAAATGTAAATTAAGACATGAAAATCTGAATTCTGTCAGGCTTAATGTTCTTTTTAAACAGCATGTATTAAACTTCATTATCTATGAAAACAACTGCATATAATGTCAATAAAAATTAATAAAATTGTTGTGAAAAGCATCAATAAATAATTAAATATACATAACTCCTGGCATGTGGCTTTCTGACACAGAGATTTGTGATTTTAAACTATGGATAAATTTCAGAACCAATTTGTTATACTCTTATGCATCTTAGAGATTTCCATTCCTCAGAGAAGATTTTGGAGATTATGAAATAATGAATTAGTTCATGTCTTTATTAAGTTCCCATCAAACAGCTGTGCATTAAACAATGTAGGTATTAACATGTCATATAATTTGACACATCTTTTCAATTCTTTTATTCTTTGAAGTCTCAGGGTACGTGTGAGCTTGTGAACTGTCCAGAGTGGACCAAAAGATTAGGTTTTAACCAGTCATACATTTGTTCTGCTCTCCTATTGCTGGTGCTGTGCATTCTCTCTTGGTAAATCTGAACTCTATCAGAATGTAGTTCTCTTTTTTGGGGGGTGCTTATTATCAGTGAAAATGCAGTAATAAACTTACTTCAGCTTTGCCTAAGAATAATCATGCTGCATACCATAATTTAGCATCTTGCACATACCATCATTTCCTGTCAGTGATGAAAAATTAGTGGGGGGGATGGTGAGGGGAGCATGGCAAATGCACTCATGACCTACAGTAGCTGTGGATATCCAGATAAGAACTTCACAAGATTACCTAAGATTGGGCTTCCAACCATCAATCATGGATAACAAAATAAGGGAGGGGGTCTCTTGAGGCTTTCATTTCTCTTGAGGAGCTACAGCTAGATAATGGTTGCTGGGGATAGTGGGAATCTCGTTCCACAGTAGCATACCCCCTGGTAAATTGTCCTAACAATTAAGGTTTCACTGAAAGAGATGAACCTAGCAACTTTGTGAAGTACAATCCAGAGAGAAACTGAAATAAAATATGTAGAAAGTTAGACCTGCCTGTTAAGAGAAATTTAATATAAAATGAGAGGAATTAACTACATGTCATATATTTAAAAAACATAGTCAATATGTCTTTTTATTGCTTCCCTTCTTGCTTACATCACTTGGTACTTATGTGAGTGAAAGAAACATAAAATTATTTTCTTAATTGTAAAGCCCCTTATCCTGCAGGAATTAACATTATCAAATGCTTTTGAATTAAAGCCTATTAATTTGGCAACATGTCTTTTGTTCTTACATAGTGAAAAAATAATTATAATTTTAAAATGTACTTCTTTTCAGAGAAAATACCACGCGACATAACTCATATGGGTTCAGATTTCCAGATGGGAGAACGACTGTCTATTTTGCTGGGAACGCATGACAAGAGAAATATACTGTAGCAGAGGACTGAAATCAAGGGATGGGGACCCTCTGTTTCTATAGCATCTGAAGAAAGTACCTTAAATGAGTGGCCAGGAGAAATGTCTGGAATTAATTTCTATGATAAAAGCACCATTTTATATGTTTCTGTATAGAATCAAGGTTAGAGATTAATAATAGGTTTTACCTCTACCATGAAAATTTAGCTGGTATCTACTTTTTCAGTAGGAATTTTTGCATCAGTATTTAGATTGTATATTAAGAAGAACTTACTATGAATAATTAGTTTATTTAATAAAATTAAATACAAATTAGAGGCCCAAAGGTGCTTCTCTGGTTACTATTTGAAAAAGTAGATAATGTGCTAAAAGAAAGGGCATACCCAAGAAACATCTGGCAGGTATAGCTAAGGCAGGTCAGAGTATAAATCTTTATCATTATATCTGTTTCCTTCAGGTGCCTTATTAGCACAGTAGGTAGTATGTCAATTTCATGCATCTGTTTCCTTCCATGTGGGTAGACACAGATTGTATAATGAAGGAAATGTCAAAAATGTGACAAATCTTCAAATCCTAGCCATCTACAAGGATACCAATTCTCTAGGACATAGATCTAGTATATATATATATATATATATATATATATATATATATATATATAAATCCATTATTATCTTTCTTAGTTCAATAAGAATAATTGGAATTTCTTAAATTATAAAAAATTGGAACAGAACCTTATAAGCAATAATAGTGAATATAAGAAGTGAATTATAACATAAAAGCTGTGGGGCAAGATGTAGCATGCAATTAATCCCAGCACTCAGGAGGCAAAGGCAGGCACATCTCTATGAATTCCAAGCCAGTCTGGTCTACAGAGTCAGTTAAAGGCCAGTCAGACGTATAAAGTGAGAAACTGTCACAAACAAGTAAGCTCACAAGCAACAACAATATATTCTCAGTAAAGCTGTAATAAAGAAAATGTATCCTTGATGTGCAAAATAAACTACATCCTGAAATATTGCATGGTCATGAAATATCAATGTTGGCTAGTTAGAGACATTTTGTAATGGGATCAATGAAATTAATTATGTGTTATTCTGTATTTATTACCATAAATATATTATGGTTTTTCTTTAGCCATCTCAGGCACACATATCTTTTGGGACCCAAGTTAGTAAAACTTTGGAAGTATGTGATTAAACAAAGGAACAACCCTCCTAATTATCAGATTTGTGACATTTTCCCCCTAAAGTTTCCTTATGTGTCAAACTAAGCAATGGAATTAATACACTTTAGAACTTCTGAGATAGAAACATCCAGGATTCTACAAACATTTTTCTGTTTAAATATATGCAAAACAGTGAACACAGTAACTATAACCAGAAAAAAGTAGAGTTTTATACATGATAAATAAAGTGGTATCTCAAAAAGTGCATGCAGTGGGCAGGCTAGGTGGGGTAAAAGTTCTGCAAGTATAAAGAACTGAGTTCAGGTCCCAGAATCCATGTAAATGTTGTCCAAGTGGCTTAAGTTGTTTTTAGTGCTTCTGTGGGAAGACAGGAGGTAGAGAGATAGGAAGCATGCAGGCCAGACAGCCTGGTGTGCACAGTGAAGAATAACAGAGTGATCCTGTCTCAGACAAGGTTGAAGAAGAGGACCTTCACACATACATACAGAGATACACACACATACCAAAAAAAGGAAGGAAGGAAGGAATGAAGGAGGGAGGGAGGGAGGGAGGGAAGGAAGGGCATGTGACGACAATAGGCTGTATATTAAATATTATATTCATACTTCAAACACATATCACAGTATCCATAACAACAAAAATTAACCACTAATAATACTAATCACTAGAAATTCCATCTCAATGTTCATAGAATGATTGTGACTCAATAAATTTGTTTACATTTCTTGAGAAATTGCATGGCATTATCATTTAAAGTTGATTATTTGGGTTTCTATGATGCAACACTTTCATTTTCAGCATTCACATAGCAAAAGTAGGAGCATTCATGCAAAATAATTATAGGTTGATCAGCGTGGCCTTTTAAAAAAAGAGTTTACAAAAGATGTAATCGAAATATTCATCCAACATACTTACCTAATTACTGTTATATTTGTACAAAGGCATATTACACATAGCCAATAGTGAGTGTATGGCATGTATAAACAAATACATGTACAGGAAAAAATCATCATATATTCAGGAGCTCATTACAGTTTAGAAACTCTCTGTCCTAATCTATGATGTGGTAAAAGTCAATATAATACCTTTTGGGGGAGAATATTGGCTGAGGTAATGTAAAATTGGGATTTTTCACATGCTGGTAATATTCATTTCTTGACGTTGGTAATCATGGAGCTTGGCTCATTGTGAAAGTGTACTTATTGATTATATCACATGTAGGTATATGTAAAGTTCAGCAAAGCATTTTTAAAAGCTTGAAAGATGTTTTATTTTTCATCATAAAGGCAAATCATTCCATTAATGAATGCTGGGAAAATTTTCCTTATCTTACCCTCTATCTAAACTACTTCAGTGAATCATAGCTGGATAAGAATAGACACATCTGAGATGAAGACACAATGAAATCTACTCGGGGAGTGGGGAGGAAAGACAAATGAGGATAATGTGTGGTGAGAATCAGAAAAATGAAGTACACACATAAAAATAAATAATTAACCCATTTTATACCAATTAAAATAAATAATAAAAAATAAATGTAAGCATGCACATATACATTAACATACGTTATATATAGTGAAGGGATGAAAGGATTGGAAATAGAGAAAAAAGTATGAGACATTAGTTAGAGTCGACTTGTTCAAAGATGTGCTCTTAGGGAGAGTAAGTATTGGCTCTTTGGAAATTCTCATTTGACAAAAAGTATTCTGTTTACACTACATTCTAAATTAAACCTCAAGTTTATATCTTAAATTTTTCCCTAGAGGAGTTATATCTGAAGCTTATGTCCACTTAAACCCGGCCATCAAATTATAAAACTATAACCTGGCAAAATTTCTTCATGTCAGAAGTATATAGCAACAGGTCTATCCTATAGATAATGTCATCTCTCTATCTTTTTATAATCACTCACACTATGATGGATTTACCTATCAACACTGACAAAATATTTTCAGTTAGCTTCTAATTAAAACACCAAGTTAAACCAATGTAAAAAAAAGTCTCTAAATATAGCATAGGAGTTTCCAAGGATAAATGCACAAACTGCCCAATAATAGAAACACACTATTTTCCCTTGCTTCTTATAGAAATTGCGTAGGCCCATAAACACTGTACTTATAAAGCTATATATCTGTCTATGAGTGACTTGCAACTTGTTCATTTCTCTCCTGCTAGGTTTGACGTTAGTGAAGCTGAGCAGCAGCTTTTAGGCAAGTTTCTCTTTAGCTCATGTGACCCTTCGAAATTGTGAATTCACCCTTTACTTTGAATTATCATTTTTCATCAACTTTGCTCTTTTTCCTTTCAATTCTACTTTGTCTTTTGATGGACATACAAGTTCTACCATATACCTGAAACTAGCAACCCAGGAAGCCCCTGTCTCTTGCTAATCTTTTTTTCTTTTCTGTCTGGAACTGCAGCTGCTGTTGCTCCTTGGCCATCTGTCACTATAGATATTTTCCTCTTTATATCCACATAAAACAGAGTCATCAGTAAATTTTCAGGGATCATATCTTAGTCCTGTTGCTCCAGCACCAAGCCTGGCTGCTAGAATTTACCAGCAAACATTTGTTACATGATTGGAGAAGCAGCAGAAGCAGTCTGTCACTTGAACTGGTGTGCTCTAATCATTCTCTGGGTCACCTAATGGAGAAATACCCTTGGTTTGGTGTCACCATGGCCACCTTTGAGTGGCTAGGCAGACACACAGAGAAAAACTTGCAAATCCTGATCACTAAACTGGTATTTACGTCATGGGTAGGCTTTTAATCAATTTTTCTTTCATCCTTGTCACAAAAAAAATGAATTTTGTACCTAACCTAAAACT